>NC_143584.1:128847766-129483167 GCF_048544385.1 Mastigoproctus giganteus
GGCCCTTGTTTAGGTAAGTACATGTATGACATGACCTCTGTGACCTTTAAGTGCACAACGAGTGTTAAAAAAGTTGAGCGACAGCAACGCCTTTTTTTTTTATCCCTCCTTTTTTATTTATATATTTTTTTTTTTCATGGCGTCTTGGTGGCCACGTAAGCAAGCATAGCCACCAAGCACGTGGCATCAATTGTAGGCTCGTTTTATTTATTTATTTTTTCGCTTTCGTAGTCCACTTTACCATAATTTCTCCTCAGATCTACTCATTCCTGGCCATCTCCATCTCCCACAGGAGCATTTGATTCTCCTGTATAATTCTCCTTAGTGTTTTGTCAATCGACTAAAAACTATATAAACAATCTTTGGCTTACCAATTTCCAAACAGAATCGATTTTCTTTAATGTCTTTCGGCATTTAAACTCTGCACACAAAATGTATATTATTAGCTAACCATTTATTTTTCCTAAAGATATAATTCGATATAATTCGATATTATTTTATGCTGCTTTTGCCTTCTTTTTCCTGTCCCCCTCTTTCCATCCCCACTCTCTCTCTCCTCTCCAGTGTGTGTTTTCCAAGTTTGCGGCTCCCATCGAAAAGTACCTCAGGAACCGGAAATCGATCAGTCAAACAACCGGAAAGACAAACGTATCCAAAACAGCTACCTTCCCTCACGTGCAATGGTTATCGTGAAAGTCTTTGTAGTTGATCCTTTACTGCTTCGACATCTGTACTATCCGCGTTCAGCGGAATGCCGTTTAATCCCCGAGATGTTCTATTGGTGAGTCGCAGCTGGAAGCTAACCTTTCCTTCAAGAAAGAAGGAGAAAAAAAAAAAAAAAAAAGAGAGAGAAGCGAGAAGAAAATTCAGAGAAAGCATATCCACATATTAAATGGCTTACAGTTATATTTTTAGCAATTTATTTTCGTGTGAGAGTGCAATTGTTGTAATCAACAAGTTTGACTGAGTTTGTTAACGAGATATGTTTCGAAAAAACAAGTTGTAACATGTTTAAACTTGTTCGCTTTTTTAATTTTTCTTCGTAAAAAGGCTAATTACGCATCAAAAATTATTTCAGAGCTGGAGATAGCTCTAAAATCATTAATTATACTTTCATGATTTTGATACCTACGTTTATTAACTGAAAAAAAAAAAAAAAAAAAAACAGACATAAATCAGAACAAGATACAAGAAAGGCTCATTTATCCACGGTTTTTTCTTAACTCCACCTGCCTCAATCTATACAAAAAATAAAAAAACAAAGTTGAAAGAAAGATGGGCAGAGTGATACATAAATCTATCACAGGTGTGTAGTTTCTCTATACGTGCAATTTCGCATGCGCACACACTACAATCGTCCATCAGTGTTCTATACTAACAGTGATGTCAGTTCTAATTAGTACGAGCTCTTTGAGGACACCACCCTATCTCCTCATCCCTTAACATAACTGACAGATTCGCATATAAAACTCCCTCCCCCGAAGATAACTCGAACACTTTGGTCAATTTAGCTTGTCTAGGGACGTTGACAGGCTTGAGACCTGTCGCCACCGTAATTGCTCAGTTACACTTGCTCCTTCCGACGCGGGTAACGTCAGTAGCGAGCATTTACCAGCGGGTGAGTGGGAAATACAGAGAGTACCGACTCGGTGGGTAGTAGCGAAAGCCGTTCAAACTATACCGACACGAACAACGAGTTTATCATCGGTCGCTTTTCAGGAAGCAGACGATGATGGAGCCAGATCTCAATTTAAAACAGTCGTTCGGACCGTGGGGGAATGTGCAAGACGGGGCGGGAGATGTTGACGGCTGGCGATGATGAGAGGCACGTTTGTAGATGGTTATGCTGGCCTTGATAAAGTGCGGATGAATGCCTGTTGGATGCGGGAGTAGTAGCATCTGTGTGCGTGGCGATAGCGAATTATAAGGGGAAGGGGGTGCACTTTTCTTCTTAACGTTTAAGATGGAAGTTTTCAAACGACCTCAGTTTCTAAGTCTTGGAATTAGGTTCCCTGATGAAACTTAAATACGACTAAAATATGAATATGCTCAGAAGTTGCACTCCAGGCGACGATTTTTGGACATAAACCACCCAACAAAGACCATAAAGATGGTTGTGAAGAAGTCTGATGAAGTAGGAGCAGTGCACAAACCTGGTAAACCTTGTATCTTAAAGACATTGCTAATTTGGAACTTGAGAGAGAGAGAGAGAGAGAGAGAGAGAGAGAGAGAGAGAGAGGATATCGAAAGAAATCGGAAATATCTCAAAAGAAAGCGAAGCGTGAAATTTAAAATAACATCATAAAGAAATTAAATACGAGGATCTACCATCCAATGTTTCCGCAAAGTTTGATGACCCATTTAAACTTTAATTGGAATCTGCGGAATGGTTTTTGGCTATGAATGTTACAAAGATATTGTTGACAATGCTTTAGTACACCTAAAGCCAAATTTAAAATGGAACAATCATCATATCTGAGTTTCTTTGTTCTTTAATAAGGATTTAAACACTCCTGGCTTGATAGTCTGGAGTTTGTACAGGTGCTCTCGGATCTTGACAGAACCCTGATAGGAGAGAGCTATCTGAGAATACTAAAAGATGAAATCTGTTTTCAGCATTGTTTTTTGTCCTGAGGTCGATTTTCTGTTTTGATGGATGAAAAATCCAGTTTTCGGGAGGAAAAACCGTGATACAGATACGCTGATACAGACTACTTCAGCCACGTTGGGAAAAAGTCCCATAAAAGTTCATCAAGCCATCGACGTGACTCGAATTCATGTCTTTTCCATTGAATGGATACTAGCCAGATTTAACACCCTGCGAATTCATTTTGTGGGATCCTTAAAGAATAAACTATTTAGTAATATAAACAGGTCTTTTAGCTTATGCACCATCACACCTCCATATCAACAACAGGTCTTTTCTCGAGCTTCAAAGGTCAATAGTAAGAGAATTTGAGAACATTTCTGAGGAACTTGTCTAGCTGTGGGCGCTCTGTGCCCAAATGACTACAATTTTGTAAACGCCAAAATGGCAGCCATATTGAGCACACGTAATTTTTTTGCTATTGTCATTTACACTCAAATGTTTTTTTTACTTAAGAATTCACCAAAAAATAAATAAATAAACGAAATAATGCCGAATTTATGTTTCTGGTTTTAATTAGATTTGGGACTGCTCGATAAATCTTCCTGAAAGATCCAAAAATATAAGATTTAAAGAAACTCCGTCCACTGAAGATTGAGTTATTACAGGTGGATGGACAGACGGACTGAAAACGACAGCTGCTTTATGCATATTCGAAAGAGAGAGCGATTATACCAATGTAAAAAGGGATGAATAAGGAACAGCTATCAGTGGGACACAAAATTAAAGACACACGTGCATTGGGAAGAGGTGAACAAAAAAAAGTGTTGATCCGTTCTGGACCTGTTTCGTTAATGAGGCTCTCAAACGCACGAAGCCATCGCCGATATAGCCCGTGGCCGTGCCCCCATCAAATTCCTCAAAATCAGAGACGATTCCGAGGATCTCAAGAGCCGTGTATTTCAGAACTTCCATGAACTCAGCGTCGAACCCTTTCTTCCCTTTAACAGGGGGGGGCTGATGACCTCTCCCTTTCGAGATTATGTAAACATTTAAATCTAAAGTATACAAAGTGTTTCATTGACAACAGCATTATGGAATAAAAAAAATAATAAAAAAAATAAATAAACTACCAGAACTTGTCTTAATGCTTTTTTTATTTTTTTCAGCGCTCTTTTTTTGAAAACGAAAGCGTAAAGATTCTAATTGGAAGCGTCTGGAGGAAACAGAGTACGAAGGAGACCCCGCCAAATCTTAATGAAATAACGCCGGGGGCTGTATATTTAACAATCAGCTTTCTGGTTTTGCGATAAGACGGACCGATTTAAAGTAAGGCAAATGGCAATGATCATTTCAACTAATGCACTTTTAAATTGGATCCCGCTTCTTCGCGCGACAACCCCGTGCACTCGCTCAGATAACCCCCCTCCACCTCCCCCCCACTAATTATATCTTATAGGTAATAAGAGCGCGGCCACCGAAAATATGACGTCTGGTTTCGATCAAACTAACGGCCCAACTAATTTGTCCTCCGATTTACGGGAATCCACGGCTGCCATTCATCATCCTTTTGATTCGGGAAAACAAATCTGCAATAAAGCACGAGCACCAGGCGTGATTAATGGAACACGACCACAAACGGTTTACAAAGGCTTACGTAACAATCAGAGCACATGAGACAAACGCCCGTCCGCGTGACATTAGTAGCTCACGAGCCTCGCACGTGGGAGGATAAATTTAAAATAATTGCCAACGTCGCCAACCATGAGCCTTACCGTTGTTTATAATATCATCAACGAACGCAGCGATCGGACCACGCGAGCAGTGTGCGCGTGTGTGTGTGTGCGTGTGCGCGAACGCGCGCGCGCTCACACACACACACACACACACACACGCACGCACAACAGCGAAGGCCCGAAAAGAACAATGGGCGAAGTCGGAGTCGATACATTAGCGGTAAAAACTGTCGTTCGGGGCCCGCCAAGGTTTATCGGATTCCAATCCGTTACGGGTTTTGAGGCGCTAATTCGTGCCCGCATTAGTATATCGCCGAATGTCGACAGCTGGATGAATTAGTAAAACACAAATGTCGGACGGGAATCTGGAATTCATTACGATCATTTGTAGTGGCGGGCTGCTGCTGGCGGTGGCCACAAGTTAACTAGCACCTCCAATAAACGAACACGTGCCAACCGGAAAGAAAGAAGGCAGCATCTTTGTGCGAGCGAGCGAGCGCGAGTCGCCAGCAACGTTTGTGTGCGGTTGTATTTAGCAGTTTTCCGGATTGAATCGGCCACTTCTTGTGTCCACTTATTGGTGACGACCCTTGCGATATCGTTCGATACGGAGTTCAGCAAGTCGACACAAATATCACTTGGGCACGTTCTAACAATTGCCGATCAACTCCCTTTATTCGGTCTACAAAGAGAGTGTGGTTGGTGGTCAATGGCAGTGGACTGGCTGCTTCCCTTCTGGCCAGTGGTTCAGTCCTAATCCAAATAGACTTTATGGAGCATAACTATCGTTGGTTAGTTTTCTGGAAATTCATTGGTACTTCGGCAACGACCAACTCAATTACGTATATTCGTTTATGTGAGGAACAAGGTGTGTTAAGAGCTAAAGAAACTAAGGCTGTGTGTCAGTGCATTGTTTCTCTTTCCATATATTCTTCGCTCAGTTTGCCTGGTTGCTGGAGACGACGCTAACAAAAAACTTATGAAAGTTCCACCGTCGAGATCCACCTTCCGATTGTACAGATCAAACTAGTTGGAGCCTTCTAGTCTGGGGATCAAACCAAACGGGAGCCTCCTATTCAGATCCCTACAATCTGACCAACAAGTTTGTCGGTTCCTACAAACGACAAGACTGTAGGGACCAACAAGTTTGATCCCTAAATCTGAAGATTACAGAGATCAAACTAGTTGGAGCTTCAAGTGTAGGGACCAAACCAAATAGGAGCCTTCTAGTGAGATGCCTACAATCTTCAGGTTGTAAGGATCTCACTAGAAGGCTCCAATTTTTCAATCCTGCAAAACACACAGACTGAACTTTATAACGCAATATGCTGCTCTCTCTACGGCTGTTTCTTCTGTGATAAATTGAATCCCGTTGCAAGGGTCATGTATATTAGATGCTGTTTTTCCAAGATGGAAGGTGTTAATTTTGAACTTGAGATAGCATGGATGCAGAAGCTCCTCTAAAACATTTCAACTCAACAAACTAAGAAGAAAATATTCATTTTCCTACCCAAGATCCCTAATAAATGTATAGACGATAAACCACAAGGGAAAACTGACTTCCATCCACGCTGGAAGTTCAATGTCAGAAGGCCAGTTGACTAATGATTTCAATATCACAAACGAAACAAACGTTTTGGCAATTATAAATTTCAATTTCTCTCTTTCTCATCTCTTCGACTACGATGTCCTAAGCCTGATTTTCAATCCATGTTTTTGCAGAACCCTGGAATTCAGCAATGATGTCTCGAATGTCTACAACTGTTTCGTTACTTTTTTTTTTTTTTTAACTATTTTTAAATTACTTTGTTCGAATATTTTCAATGACATTGAGATTACGCGAAAAATTCCGGTTTGGAAAAAAAAAAATTTCTGCTACTGAAAATGGCTAAAAAGAAGTGCCTGCAGGTACCATACATTGCCTTTCGTTTGTATTTTTCTTTAATTGTTAAAAAGAGAATTTATTGTTCTACAAATTCCAAGATCTGACCACCACGCATCGACTTCTTGGAATAACTATTCACAGTTATATTTTCTAAAAATTATATCCAAATTGAAGTCAAATGGAGATGTATGCAGAGTACCATACTGTAGCTTTTAGCAGTCATTCTTGTTTGAGATCGCGAAATGAAAATTGGAGCTTTGATAATACCCTATAATATTGGCCCAGGTTACATAAAATATTCCACCAAAGGTCCTAAATGCATCAACTCACTGGGACTCGTAGGATGACGTGCTCTGCCAATGGTAAGGCATGGTTTAATTTATGTCCATTGTACAGGTGTGTCCTGTATATTGTTCATGTTATAAATAGGAACGACGTGAGCGTTTTCCAACCAAAAGTCATGGGCACCACCCGCCCCTTTGACTGGTAAGAAAGTAATACTAAGGAATATTGAAATATTTTGAATTATTGCGGTTTTCAATCTCGTCATATTAACCTAGAGAGATTTGTTTGATCAAGCATTTTCAGAAGACAGGAACCATCAGAAGAAGTGCTGGCCAAGGTCACCCGAGGACTACGTCAACCAGGACAGACCGCTTCTGGCTCTAACAGCAAGACGAAACCCTACAATGTCCTGTCATCAACTTGTCTCTTGAGCTTAATGTGGCCACAGGTGAAAACATTTCCAACTGGACTGTGTTAAGAAGGCTCAATTCAATCAGAGTCTACACAAGGAAGCCAGTGGTTTGTATCCCATTAACCCCAAACCCCGACGGAGCTCATCGAAACTGGTGCCATCAACATATGGTTTGGAGTCTTAACAAGTGGTGTACAGTTCTGTTCTCTGATGAATCCCGTTTTAGCCTAAAAACAGATTCCAGACGCTATTTCATCTGCAGACAACAGGGAATGCTGTACCGTTCTACGAACATCAGAGAAAAGGACACCTACCGTGGATGCGGTGTTCTCGCGTAGAGCAAAATAATGATCGACGGCCGCACCCCTCTTCGTGTTTTTCATACGGGTACCTTGACTGCGCAGAGGTGTCAAGAACAGATCCTCGAACCCTAAGTCCGACTTCTTAGGAGTGCAGTTGGCCCAAATTTTCTTTTCAGGCACGACAACGCCACTGCTCATAGAACTCAAGAGGTGGAGGAATATCTTGAAGCTGAAGATATCCGACTGCCGTGGCCAGCATGATCAACAGGTTTAAACCCGATCGAACATGTGTGGGAATGTGAAAGAATTTCAAATTACAAAAATATGAAAACGTATTTAAATTTTAACAGTATTTCTTTTCTGTTTCACTAGATAACATTATTAAATTTGAAAATGCAAATATTTCTTATTAATGTCTTCAATAAACAGATTGTGTTTATACTAACCGATAAAAACACGAGGAATGCTGTGGAGAATATAAACTAGTAAAAAAAAAAGATTAAAATGTCCAAAAATGTTGATGAAAGGATGTAGTTTATTTTAAAAAAATTTCGAACTGTAAAATTGTCATTTATTTATGAAGATTTTGAAAGAAGCGAGAAAAAATTAATAATAGGAGACGAAATCCAGATGGTTCATATACAAAGACTTATCAAGAATATAAACCCAATAAGTTCCTGCGGTTTTTATTATATTAAATATGATAATTAATATAAAGAATGAAGATTATAGGATACCAATCTCCTCTTTTCTATAAAAGACCTCAACTTATCTATTTTCTATTAAATCTCTTCAGATTCTGCGCTGTTTGTATCGGTTGACTAGTTAATTAAAATCCATATTGTTCTGATAAAGAAACACCATGTCCTTCATCAGGAATGGATTTGGTGTTTCGTTTTACAGCAAAGTCCTCATGAAGGACTACGAAGCTAACGTGGATTTTAAATTTACAGTTTTTTTTTTTTTCAAGCTGTGTACGAGTTCTCTTTTGTTAGGTTTATATTAGCTATTGGAGAGCAAACTTTTGAATGTGAATTAATAAAGAAAATACTTTATTTGCATCATCAAAGAAGGATGGTATATTAAAAAGAGAGGCTTCAGAAAATCTAGGCAATATAACCCAAAATACAGTATTCAAATTTGAAGGCTTAGCTAGTAATTAAAAGCATAACACAATAGTAATTTCGTCTTCCCCTTTTCTCGATGCACTTCCAGCTTATTTATAAATTCGAATTTTTTTAAATAAATGGAAGTAATATTGATTAGCTGACATCTTGAAAAGTTATTAAGTGGAGGTTTAAAAGCCCTTAATAATTAAATGGAAGTAGAACATCTAGTGTGGGATTTATTCGGACAACGCTTCATTGATGTATCAACCATGAATTTCGCCACTATCTTGAGAGAATTGTTAACGTGAAAGATCTTTCAAGTTTATTGTTTTCGTTCGGGATAATCAATGTTAATTTTGTCCTCGGTGGGGGTATTTAAATGTACGAGGATGTATATAAAGGAAGTACACCACTACGTTCCAGTTACCACTCAAAGTATATGAATGTGGGTGGTACAGTTGTCTAAAGAGCCTTTAACTGGAGTTGAACTATGAATTGAATTAGTCAAAATTCCGGATGAAATATGTTAATAACTATAGAAAAGTGATATAAATATCAGTTAGAAAAAGCTGTGATTGCAGCTTGCACATGCTGAAGCTTCACAAACCACACAAAAGAAATTTTCACAAATATTTTGTATCACGAGAGCTTTTTATGGGAGTATGGTGACGTTTACTTTATTTAGATTATGAACTAATTAGTTAATTTAGATTATGAACTGAATTGAACTGATTATGATTTAGATATTAGATTGTCATTTAGATTATGATCATGAACTGATTATGAATATGATTTAGATTATGAACTGATTATGATTATGAAGGTATTACTTAAGTTAGATTATGAACGTTAATTTAGATTATGAACTGATTATGATTATGAAGGTATTACTTAAGTTAGATTATGAACGTTAATTTAGATTATGAACTGATTATGATTTAGATTATGATTATGAACTGATTAGTTAATTTAGATTATGATTTAGATTATGATTATGAACTGATTAGTTAATTTAGATTATGATTTAGATTATGAACTGATTACTTAATTTAGATTATGATTATGAACTGATTATGATTAAGATTATGAACGTTAATTTAGATTATGATTATGAACTGATTACTTAATTTAGATTATGATTTTGATTAGTTGATTTAGATTATGATTATGAACTGATTATGATTTTGATTAAGAACGTTAATTTAGATTATGATTTTGATTAGTTAATTTAGATTATGATTTTGATTAGTTAATTTAGATTATGAATGTTAATTTAGATTATGATTAAGATTATGAACGTTAATTTAGATTATGATTAAGATTATGAACGTTAATTTAGATTATGATTTTGATTAGTTGATTTAGATTATGATTATGAACTGATTACGATTTTGATTAAGATTATGAACTGATTACGATTTTGATTAAGATTATGAACGTTAATTTAGATTATGATTTTCATTAGTTAATTTCGATTATGATTAAGATTATGAATTGATTATGATTTTGATTAGTTAATTTAGATTATGAACGTTAATTTAGATTATAATTTTGATTAGTTAATTTAGATTATGATTTTGATTATGAACTGATTAGTTAATTTAGATTATGAGCTGATTATGAACTAATGATTATGAATGTTAATTTAGATTATGATTAAGAGTATGAACTGGTTATGAACGTTAATTTAGATTATGAACTGAGTAGTTAATTTAGATTGATTATAAATTGATTAGTTAATTTAGATTATGAACTGATTATGATTATTAGATTGTGATTTAGATTATGGTTATGATCTGATTATGATTCAGATTTTGAACTGATTAGTTAATTTAGACTATGAACTAATTATTTAATTTAGATTATAACTGATTGTGATTCAGATTATGAACTTATTAGTTAATTTAGATTATTTAGATTTCGAACTGATTATTTAATTTAGATTATGAACTGATTAATTGATTTAGATTATTTTGTTTATGAACAATGATAGTGGTACATGATTAGTATGAAATATAAATAAATCTTCTGAACGTATTTTTAATATTTCTCAGAAATATGATTAGCATCAAATGTAAAGAAATCTTCAGGTATTTTTCTTATTTCTCAGAAATTAGTAACTTTTGAACCCAAAAAAGCAAAATATGATTTTTGACTATTTGAATTTGGAATCGTGCTCTGCTGATTTGTCAGAAACAAGATATTCATTTGAAGAAATTAAAATAGAATTTGAATACAAGTTTTTTATGTGGAGTAATTAGACTTACACTGTGATGAACAATTATTGATTATGTAAAGTTTAGAATCCAATGATCCATTTTGACACGAGTAGTCATCTTGGTTACATTAACAGTAAATCAACAGAAGTTTCATTTCACTTCGGATTTAAAAATAATGAAAATTATCGAATATACTGTTAATTTTTTCCTAGGAAAGAAAGAATGTTTCGGTTGCTATTTAATTGAAATAATTAGTATATATAATAAATGAAGATGGACAAAGATTTTGGACTAAACACAGTTAGGTGGGATAGCGTGTCCCGAGGTCCTGCTTTATTTGAATTGGAATAATATTCGGAAAGTTTTAAGTAGAAATTTCATGATTGATTGAGCTTTAATTTGTAACCACTAAATTTTCTTGAAATTTTTTTTAACAGAATACGAAGATAAATTGAATTGGGAATTTATATCAATATCGAATGTTATCTAATGAATTTAGAGATCAATTATATATGGAAAGGTGACCCAATTTCAAAAACTTAATGATTTGATCCTTGAATTCGTTGATTTAGTAGATATGATAGTTACAATTAAATACCAGAAGTCTTCAGAGCGTGCTATAGATGAACTAAAAGATATATTTGATTAATTACATCGGAAACATTATTTAGGTGACGAATTCATTATTAGATGCAAATTGAAAATTAAATGGTGTGATGTTATTTTAAACCATTATTTATAAATATTTAATTATTCCTCTTTTCATTCCATAAATGTCTAACTGGGTCAATTTTCGTTTTAAGTACAATACTGAGACGTCAAAGGTAATCATAAAGTCAAGAATGGTAATATGATGGAACTTTAATGATTGATCTTTCAGTTGGCGTTATTTTATGGTTGCTGATCGTTGTAAGGTTCGAGTGATGCCAGTTTAAGAATAATGGTCCATCATATTTGAGCATTGCCCACTTTTGTTGTTTGGTCGCAGTGCATGAAACGTGAATATTATGACAACTCCACTGTTGTAGCGTACATCGATACATACTGTCGCAAAGGACATGACATGACATGACACAAAGGACATTGTCAAGCAATTTGGGCAATCATCTTTGGTAAACTAGTGTTTGCAAGTCCTAAATCCCAAAACAAGATCCTGTGTCCATTCAGAGCATTGTTGTCGTTTTGAGAATTTCTTAGCTATAGAAATTCTGGACTTAGTTTTCAAAAACCAAAATCCAAAGTCCATGGGAAGATTGTTCCACCCTTAATTTATCTTAAAAGAGAAATACGTGTTATTTAATAAAAATGTTGGTGTCCCTGATGGCTATCTCAAAGGTAATATGTGACAAAACAGTTGAATGGCTAATCTAGAAGTGCCATAGAAATAATTTTAATAAATCAAACAAAACCGCTCATCTCCCAATACTTTAAGATCCAAAACAAATGCATTTTGACTACATAACACCATCCAGCAGTGGTTCGTGTTTAGAAAATCCTGCAAAATTCCTTTAGAAGCATCTGCTGTCTAACATGCACTTATAAGACGGAGTTATCTACGCACAGAGGATAAAGATGCTATTAACAGACTACTAATGAGGTTAAATTCTGTGTGACAATTTCCGTTATCGACGTTTAACCCTTTTTTAACCTCTACAAGTCTAGATTACAGCGGGATTATTTTATTATCTATTCTAACTCACCAGAAGCGATTACGTGTATCATACTTTAAATGGATGCCCTTAAGAGATACTCAGGGACTTCTTTTTTTTTATTCGCAGCATCCTTCGGTACAGGTGGCTTACATATTCTCCACCCCATTTCGTGACTAATAGTTGAGAACAAATGTAAGAAGAAACCGTTAAGTTTTTTTTTTCGTACGAATGTCTTCGAAGGCGCCACCTGGCGAGAAAGTAAACCAGGAGACTATAATTAGAGTGCAGAGTGAAGACACATAGACTAATGAAGCGAGAAGAAATAGTGCCGACTATTAGCTGCGCCCCCTTCAGGGCTCTTTTGCACCAGGAAACCCAGGCAGGTAACATTGGCCATTAAATCCACTCCATCTTATCTACCTAAGGGCACCATTTAATGAACATTCTCCGTTAGGATGTTGAGGATGAGGGGAGTCGAATGTGGCTTTTGGAAGGGTTGGAATTTCAACTCAACCGTCCCTAAAAAAATCTTCATCATCACTCACGAAAGATGCAACCTGAAAAAGGGTTATTTGGGACTGCATTTCGTGGAAGCGGGTTAATGAGGGTTTTACACAGAAGCTGAATTTCCCGCGAATAAAAAAGGGATATAATGATTGGTTATCGTACATCAAAGAGTAATGATTTCGAAATTCAAGGAGATTACAAAAACTCCGGCTTAATTTGGGGGTTCTTTTAGGTTATCGTTAAACTAACTGGGCCCATGAAGTGTCATTGTGTTCTGAGGTTGCTCTTCGTGTTTGAAAAATTTCTTTCTCGGGTACAGACTGGCTACAAAATCTCTTGAAAATGAAGGATTATAATGTAGTCAGTAGATGATATTATTTTCGTATATGTAGATGGAATCTGTATGCAACGGGTCTGGTTGATTTTCTTTTTAGACGAACATATTTGTTGCATAATTTTAAACAGGTACAATATGGCCTTAGAAGCTTCTGCGCCATTAACTCAACAAACAACCAAAGGAGTGATGAAACCACGATACTGCCATGAAGGATACCACGATACTAATTAACAATGCAAAGCCATCTTGTATCAGAATGACTGCATCCAAAATTTTATTCCAAAGCCTTCTTGTATCAGAAGGATTGGTTTATTTAGATTCGCGTCAAAGCGATCTACTTTGCTTTCTTTCTTTCTTTCCCAGAATGGGATTTTTAACCCAAAAAACACTTGAACATCCACAGAATGCGCGAAGTTTATTTATAGACATGATATGACCATCTACTCCACTCAGATTCCTATAGAGCAGCAATTCACCATCCTTCGTAGGTGGAACCCGGCTGAAGTCCCTCCAGAAACTGTTCCTATACAACATGCTCGACTCCTTCAGCCTATCCTCGTGGGTAGCATAGTTGGTAGAATCGCTATCCTCCCCACACCGGGTGGAAAAGACCGAGTTCCAGTCGATGACGATAGGAATTTTTATGGGCACTATGCCCCACTCACCAATAACTTATTATTGAAATTAACTCTTGCGCTCTGGTATATTCGGTAGGGTTATTATGTTTATTAAATAATGATTACTTATCTTGAATTATAAGTTTCCAAATTAAGAAATGGGAGAATACCACGACCAGATCACCCAATATTGACCGAGAAAATCTGGTTATCCACCCATTTCTGTTCCAGTCGCGTTAAAGGATTGGCCACCCTATGGCAGTACGTGACGGTATTTGTGATTGTGACCTCTGAACTGTGACGGGGAAAAGATGTGCGCAGAATTAGTAAAACCAGTAGCGTCTTTCGATGCTAATGAATAACAAAGCCAGAGAACGATCATCGAGGCTTCCAAGTGGGTTGATTAGAACATTCATTAATTACTTTATTTATGGGACTAGTACTCCATACCCATTATTCACACTGGGGGTATCGCGCAGTTTTCCAAATAAGATCACGATCATCACGTGTTGCATTCAAGAAGGATTTTTGTATGTAAATTATAAATATGTTAACGAATATTGAAAATATTGTTGATAATGCAATAAAAGAAAGCCAGCGAGAATATTCCGTCAGAGATAACGTTCTGTAGATAAGAATAATCGGAAAGTTGAGTGCATATCTAGAATCAAATAAAGCGGATCTCGATTCTTAATGTCCTCAAAGAACTCGCGAAGAAATCAATCGTATTCAGAGACTTAATATAAAGACATTGAGAGAAATACAGAGGTATTGGCACACTAATGGCACCATTAATATATATTTTTTTATAATTTACATAATTATTTATAAGGTGGGATGAAAATTCTAGCGAAACCTTCCCTTTTTGTCTTTGCCCTAGTTGATCAACAAGAATGACTCACATCACGTGCGTCATTCACTTAGCTCAGCGTCCTCGACATAAAGGGCCCCCGCAAAGAGCATCCAAAGATCCTTCACCTCGTACCCTGGAGACGGCAATTAAGACAACATCGACAGGAACCCTAAGATTTTCCAGTGCCTCCGAATGCCTGAACGGCGTCATGTTCGGCAAAGAAACGTTAAATCCTTCTGGCGTCGTGTCTGTGCCATTAACCGTCTTTCGTGCGCTAAACACGAAACTAGAGCTGCAAGCCTGTGGGGGAAATCCGAAGGGGGCCACGAGGAACCTTGTATATAAGGGCGTAAAGGGTAAAAGGCGACGGAATTCTTTTGGTCCATCCGTTTTTTTTGTTTGCTCTCTCTTCTGCATTAGTTTGTTAGTCCTCATTGATCTTACAGGAATGGGGGGGTCTTTCATATATTACTTTATCTTATTTTCCTTTTGAGTTTTCTTCTTCTTTTTGCATTTCCAATCGTCTATCTGCTTATATTTTTATAATTGTCTCATTTGTATAGAAATTCCAGCGTGTAGTTGATTGTTGGAACAAATTTCCATCTGGTATTGTGGAAGTGAGTGGTTTGAATAAATTTAAAGAAAAATTAGAGAAATTCTTAGAGGGGGGAATGGACAGATGGGAAGTATTTCGTTTTTTTTTTCTGCTGATGCTCTATAAGCCTCTTTCCTTGAAGCAGTTGCCATTACTAATATTAAAACTAAAATATCGGAGTATGTACAAGCCTCGGGACCCATTGAAGTCTTCAGGAGACTAATTACAGTTACCATTTCCACGATGAACTCTTTTTACGTAGTAAATCGTGCATTATACGATTATTAGGTAAAGCAAAGGTAGAGACCCAACAGTATCCGATTGAAAAATGATAATATGTATATTTTAAATATTGAGCACGCGTGTTACTCCTCTTGTCGAAGACGTTGAAGAATCTCAAAAGAAGAATGCGATAAATTCAGAATATGAATAACAATACTCGCTTGTGAAGAAGGAAAAAAATAAAAGAGAAAAATCAGCCGAAATTACAAGGGATCTCGAAAAGCGTACAAGATGCACTTTGAGTAAGCTTGCCACTATTAATAGGCAGCATTTTACTGAAGGCTTATTTTCGTGGTGTGACATCACCTCTCTTTTACCTGTTCACATTCAGAGAGAGAGAGAGGAGGGGGGGTCATTATACGAAGATCTCCCCCTTAGATAACGTCATCGGTGACCATCCGCAAGGCAAATATCCTGGACAGTACAATGGTGTCGGGAAACTTACCCCATCCCACCCTTTAGTTCAGGGTTGTTAGAAAGCACGGGACAGGCCCTGTGGCGCCATACATCGCGCAGTTGGCCCGCCGCCAAATACAGACGTTCTTACGAATAGGCGCGACAAGTGTCAAGGGTAAAAGAAAGATGGCAGGGGAGATTAAGTCACGAAAAAATGCAACTGGCGAAGAAAAAGAAAAAGGAGGAGGGAGGTAAGAGACAGTTCTGTTTTCTCTGACAAAGTAAATGATACGGGACTCGTCATTTCTCCGATTATAACAGCAACACGAGTTGGAGAGCGACAAGGGAGGTGGTCGGGATTTTATATATGGAGGATAACCACTTCCGGTGTTTAACTTTCGCCCTCGTAACTGTTTGTAGCCTAATGTTTTGAATCGATAATTACTGCTTTTTGCTGGGATGGCTTTTCACAGATGGTCAGATGTGCAGTTCGATAAGAACGGATGTCTTTAGGGTTACATATATCGCTGCATCGTAGGAAGATCGCGTGTCACCGGCGATAACTACCTATCTCTCCGGAAACTGCGTATGTTACCCCTTTATGTCCGGTCTTTGTGAGGCCGGAAACTATAATCCACCGAGCGGTGTTTAGGCAATCAACTTTATTCGAAATGTGTTGATTTCAATCACAAATCATGTGGCCACCTGGCGAAAACACGACACCTGGCTGCACTGGTTGAATAACCCGATGTCCTGTGACACTTGGGAGAAGAAGAAGAAGACGAGGGTAAAACAAAATGTCACAGTTCAAGCTCGTGTCACTGCTGAATATGGTTAACGATTGTATTCACGATTTATCGTAAACTCCTCTGGACTGGTTGTAGTTCTGGAGTTTTATATTTTAAATTTATTTAATATAAAATTTTAAGATGAGCCTTCCAACCTGATTTTTCACTCAGGACTGAGTTAACCAGCGTCAGAGTGCAGGTTTCTATCCAGTAAGTCAGATATTAAGTTTGGAGGACATCGACACTAGAGATTAGACTTTGGTGGTCTTCATTCGAGACTGCTGCGCTGTACAATATTGAGTTTTCTTGTTAACTAACCAGGAAGGTTCCCCTTTATAAATCGAGTCTCGCCGAATTTCGCCTCAGACATAAATTACAGGCTTTGCAACTCAGCTCCGCCTGTCGGGAGTTACCCGAATGGGCACAAGTTACACAAGCATTTATGTGGGTGGGTTTTCCACACGGAAAAAGAACGACACCCCAACGTGCGCTTTTTATTTTCTGCGTTCCTTTCAGCACTCCTAATTTTCATCTTTCGTGTCTTGATCCATTTTCTCCATTTCCTTTTAGCTGTTTAACCACACGTATTGGAAAATACGCACTGGAACGTGAAAACCCTTGGCAAGTACGTTAAAGATTCCAGTCAATGGATGAGGTCTTCGGAACAGCCTTGTTTTCTTTTCTCACTCCAGGGTGCCACCTCCTCTTACCTCTAATCGCCCTCTTCTCCCTTTCGGCTGGACGAGGTAGGGGTGGGGGTTGGAGTTGAGAGTGTTCTCGACAATAACGCGGATCTACTGTTGCCCTGCACAGGAAATTTATTTTCATCTGACAACAAATTGTCGCAAGTCACTGAAGTCCCGCCTTGAAACTACAGATTCTGGTGTTGGTTCAATATCAAATTATACAGGAAGGATTGATTTATATTAAAGTAAAAATGAGCAGCCAAACAAAGAACAGAAAGATGGGAGTTGAAACTTCAAAATAGGGTTAAGAAGAGAACAAAAAACTATTTCGAACTACTTTTGAAAGCTATGAGGTCAGCTAGATACAACCTCTTATTATCAGCAGGCAGTTAAAAAGAAGAGGGCAGTTTAACAGAGAGATTGAAGAAGAGCGGTCAACGGAGGGAAGAACTGGTGGTCTTAAGAAGTCAGCCCAAGACTTTTTGGAAAACAAAAGCAAAGTAAACAAAGAAATTGATCATTATAAAATTGAAGGTTTAGACGATTAGGAAAAGGAAGCCTCTCAAAAGTGACAGTTCTCATTGGAGAGTTTCTAATGGATAAGGACTATAATACTAACCTCAGGTTAGTGTATTATAGTCGTGGAAGACAGAGAAGAGAGAAAATAGATGGGGAAAAAATAGGAAGGCTTAACAAAGTAATTAGTGAAGAGTGAAGATAACATAAATATCAAAGATAAGTTTGAAAATTAATGTTGTAGATAAGGCTAACTGGAAAGGAGATATCATTATTAAAATTGACAAAGAAGACAATTTGGAGCAGAAGGTATTGAGTGAATGACAGATACGTTCTTATGAATAATAGGTATTTATGAATGAGAGCTTATGAACAGTAGGTATTATATAAGATAGGTAATGTGAATTGCGGGTTTACTAATATTAGGTATGATTTTATGTAGCGTCATAAGAACTCAAAAGAAAGAAGGATTAGATTGTACACGTTTAGTAATAAATCAATTATTCTGTTAATCGATAGTACACGGTGTATCATCGATTAAGAGAACTTTAAATTAAAGAAAGAAATGAAAATCGACTGGAAATTTAAATGAAAAAAAAAAAAAAGAAAAAAGAAAATGATCATTCAGTAATAAATGTCATTCAATCGTGTCCTCCACAGTTGGTTCAAATTAGAGATGGACTTAGTTGATCTTTCTATCTGTTGATTTGATTTGTCCTTCCTTCGATCTTTCTCAATAGTCTTTTCTCTCTTTCTTTATTGATTTTGTTCTTTCTTTCGAACTCATTTTTAATTGTTCTTTCTCTCTCACTCTCTCTCAGTCTCTTTGGATCAGTCTCTTTCCCCTTTTGATCGTTTCTTTCTATCATTTTCGAGGCCTATTTTAAAAACCCGCCTACCACTTCTAGCTTCATTCTTTTTCTTTCTTTTAAAAGAACAATCAAAGAAGAGAAATTAAATATAATGAGGGATGGTAAAGGAAAACATAAATAAATAAATAAACTGGACATTTCTAAATTGATCGAATCGATGAGAGAAAATTGGAAACTTAAGAAAAAAAAAAAAAAAATAGAAATAAAAACAGAAAGGGAAGAGAAGATGACTGGAAACTGTTCGGGTATTTAGATGTACTATTGTTATATATATAAAGAACACAGCACAATGCACTTGAGAGAGAGAGAGAGAGAGAGAGGTGCTCTTGCGAGCAGCAACAAAACAACGACATCTGTGACAGTATCCACGTCCTTGCTTTATTCAGGACCCAACGGAAAATAGGCATTAGTCTTAGAGACAGGGAACGCCCCCTATGAACGAGTGCTCTTCGCGCGAACGCCAGTTTCGAGGAAACCCTGCAAGTTTCTGTCGGCAGCGATGATTTATGGGGTAAACTATCTCATTTACACCGTGACACTGCAGTGTTTGTCGTCCTAATTCTTTCTCTCTCTCTCTCTCTCCTTCTTCTGCTCTTCATTTCCGAGTGCACGATCGACTAAAGAAAGTTGCCGAAGCGAGGTGGCGTCACTGTTATCTCTGTAATTCGCGAAGGAAGTTTGCAAAGGTAACTTTCCTGCGAGATATTTGGTGTCAAGTACATAATGGCAAGGCATTTGGCGAAATAGATCCTTTTATATGAGACACCTCACTTAGACACTCTCTCTCTCTCTCTCTCGTGCGCACATATCTGGGCCCGTCTGTCCATCTTCTTTCGTACGTACATATTCGTGGTTCATAAAACTATTTGTTCTCTCTCTCTCTGTCTTCGAGAATACTTTTTCATTCATCTTTTCTCATAACCGAGTTTCCTCTGAGCAGTCTCGTAAATAATGTCTTTCTTGGCAAACATGTTTATCTTCATTATTCTCTTTCTGTCATTCTCTCTCTTGCTCTAACTTTTTTTTTTTCCACCTCTATATATGTCTTTGTTATACAACCATTAATGAAAAGCGGAGAACTGTAATAGTCGGGATATTTTGGACTAGTAATCCCCCCCCTCCACCCCTTTCCATAGAAAGGGATCCAGATCACAAAGATGGAAGAGGGGGGGGGAATTAGAAATACAGGTCTGCAAATCATTAAATGAAAGCTAAAACAAACCTACTTATTTGCCTAAACTGTCTAAAAATAACTTTTAATTCTCTTTAGTAATTTAAGCCTTCTTTTGAATTCTATTTCCAAAGTAAATCCACAGAAGACCATCGTTAATCCAGTTGTCAGCGAGATCTACACGTCTCCTGTTTGAGCATACACGACGCCACTAAATACTTGTTCCATTATTAACAGTAATCGCAATAGTTGTAAACTTAGAGAATAAAAAGAACATTTACGTTGGGCTTCATATCCTCTTTTTAAGTAACCCTTCTTATTAAGGAGATTGATAGGTATGGTCTTCTTTTTTTTATCTTCTTAAGTGTCATGGAGGCATCCATCGGCCTCTTCAACATCATCGTTAACTCTGCAGTACAACAGAAATGCTTAAATTAAGCGAGTGGCACGCTACGTGATACACACACGCGTGGATTTCTGTGTAAGGCAACATGCTGAGTCTTGATGTACAAACTAAAATCCAGTTTGTACGTATTTATCCCCCCTTTTGGCATTTCTGAGGGACCTACCATCTTCTTTTCATTTCAACTCAGTTTCGCTTCCATTTCTTTTCATTTTAAAGCTTAAAACAAAAGCTTGGTCAGGTTAACTGCAACTCAGCGTGCATTTCCCGAATATACATCACATTAAGTACGAATGAGCAAGATGATTATCATCACTCTTTCTAATCAGGAGAGTGCTACGAGAAAACAGCATTCTACACGCGCACACACATACACCCTCACAGGTACTACAGGAAGGTGGGAGACAATTAACAAAACGTGTTTGGTAATCACTTCTGGAACACAAAAAGGCTGGAAAATTAGGCAGGAGTACAGAACTTTGCTCGATTAAATCCATGGCGTTTTTAACCATGAGAAGGATATCTTTCCACCTCCTCGTCGTAGGAGGAATTGCAATTACATCTACGCATTTAAACAATATTTGAGGAGTTTTAAAATAACACTTAAAAATAATTTAAAACTGTTAATGGACACCTCATTAATATATCCATAAATGGATAGAAATATGAAAATTCGTTGCAAAATTTTGGGATTAAGACACAGAGTTGGTGGGACGGACCAAGTGATCCTCCTACAGGATCGGACGATCATATTTTCTGGAGAAATGCGTTATAAGAACATTTTGTTCAAAAGAAACTTTGGTAGGGCATTTAATACAAAGATGGCTACCTCCTCGCAGTCCAGATTTGAACCATGCTCATTACTAGTTGTGAGGTTATTGGAAAGGCGATGCCCATAAACTTGATCCTCAATATGTTGGAGAACTGAAGAAAAATGGAATAGAGATAATAGTTGTGTTCCGAGAGATCATAATTTTCTCTGTTTTTCTTAATTTCATTACTCGAATTTGAGCTGGTATTGATTCTGACAACAATTTGAGCAATATTTGCAAACGAGTAACCTGAGGCACCAGTTGTATATCGATCAATATCAAAAAATGTACACAATTTAAAAGTTAATTTATGACTACCCTGCACTTAGACAGCAAGCTACTATCTGCCAATGTACATTGATCTTCAGGTTTTCTCTGAGAGGACCATAAATGTTCTCAACTTAAAGGATATGCTCCTTACCCAATCTGTTCCTTGTTGTAGAGTCTTCCGAGATAAGCCTCCACCTTGAAGATTTACAGACTGGACGTGGTGGGACCTCCCTACTGATTCAGATGACTCTGTAGATGACTGTGCAACGGATGGAACATCCAGACTATAATTTAGCCATGAGGTTATTTCATTGTGAGAATAAGAATCGTTTATGTTTAGTGAATAGACCAGCGCAGAATCTTGTGCAGGTATTATTAGATGCACTTGAAGATTGGTATACACTGGGGTTGTCTAATTTGTCAAATGATATTTGTAAAATGGCATCTTTAATTGAAGATGCTCATATGAAGTCTAAGAGACCACGGCATCATATAGCTTGTTTTCAGAATAACATCCTGCGAAAAGCAAACACCGCCACACCCGCCCATCAAGGCCCGTGTCGCGTCACGTGCACTTGTCACGGGAAATGTCGCGAAAGATATACTTCCCAAAGTATCAAAGTGTGTAAGGGTCTTTCCTTGACGTTCCAGTCGGCCAATGACAGAATTGTTTTTGTGGCTTCTTTATTGAACAATTAGACACGATATCGGCTTCTTAAATACTGTCAGAGCCATCTGGGTAATTTTCCTTTCCCGCTGCACACTGCTGTCATTTCTCCTCTTTCCGTTATCGTGGCCCATAAAAAAAAGCGACCCGCCCTAGTGTACTGTGTGACCAACTGCCCTTAGTACTTGATCGTCAGCACACAACTTTGTGTTCTACAAAAAGAAACTTAAAAAACGCGATAAGTATTTTATAGTGAGCTTCTCCAGCAAGCGTTCTTATTTCACCAGAGATAATTTAACTGACTGCACCAAAGATTTCGCTCTTTTGTTTCCAGGAATTGAAAAAAAGCCGCATAGAATGCACCTGTGGTCACTTGATGTAACTGCATGGCAATGGGACTGTGCAGAGAAGCCGAAATACATTATCACTGAATAATTAGTGCGAATACAATGTGTTATTTATTATTATTTTTTTAAATACGTTGTATAATATATGACGAATAATGGGAAACAGCATAAACAATGTCCTCAAATCTTTTAAAAAAGTTGAGGACATTTTTTACCAAAAAATCTGCGAAGAATTATAACATATCCGCTTAACCAACCGAAATCTGCTTCTGGTGACCCCTTTTGTGCTCTCAGTTCATTGTGGTATAGTCCTATCACAATTACCTGGGACAATTTTCCAATTCCTCATCGGTTGAAACCCTCTGGTTTAATGTTTTGGAATTCATTCGATGTTTCAATATTAAGTAATTTATATTAAAGCTCTCAATAACATCTTTGTAGATGGAAGAAGAAACAATGAATAAACTACATTAATTAATGATTAGCAATTAAGTATTAGACTTAATTGGAAAATTACAGGTGAGCAAGATTTCTTTCTACTACAAGTCACCAATTATTAAAAGGCAAAGTTTGTGGATGCTCGTAAGATAAACTCCCAAAAAAACTTTTCATTTTCCTTCTCCAAAACATCTGATCCATTAAATTTTGCTTCGAATCACCCATGACTATTTCGCAAATGAATGGTACTTTCCATAAAAGTGTGGTTGTCTTTCTCACGATGGAAGACCTCATATGATGGCTACGAAAAATACAAAAATAATTAAGCGTTTTGGAAATAGTCCCTCTGGAACCGTCTACCAAATATCAACTTGTATTTAACCACGGTCCCTTTGGTTTTATTGGAACTCGCCAAATTTCAAAATTATAGTTTATAGTCGATGCTTTGTACACCATAAAATATTGAATATGATTAATTTCAACAATCTCTTGATTGTAAATGAATACTTTACGGGGAAAGTTTGAATGATGGATTTTTTAGAGGATTCAGAAGCTGGTTTTCTTCCATTTTCCATCTGAGGATGATAGTTAAGCCAAGGAACAGCTATTTGGGGATAGTTTAAGCGATACGATTTTCATTTTTAGGCTGAAAAGAGTGAAAGCTAACTATAGGTAATGGATTTTCCTTCGTGGATGATGACGGAACTCTGGAAAGACCCAATGGGGAAACTAAAATGAAGCCCGTTACGCCTGAAGAACACGGGGACTAAATGAAGTAATACGGAGCCTGGGGCAAGAACTGAATACAATTAGTCAAATGACTATAAGCATTTATTTGCTTTGCAAGAGAAGAGAAAAGAATCTTCCAAACACTTCGTGCATCGAGCAATCGAGAAAATAACAGCCGAATTTTGAAATGCAATCTTAGAAACTGCGAAGTGGGCCAGAAATTGAAATATCAGTCCGGGAGCTGTTCTTTTCAATTAAGCGTACAGAACACTTAATTAAAACATAAGTCATTTCATCAGAACCAACGTGGTTATGAGATCGTTGTATCGAAAAAGCGATGAGCGGATCAGGGAGCTATTAATTTCCAGTTCGATCACTCCAAAGATCCCCCTGTCTACAATGACAGAACTAATGAAGGATTTCTCAAGTTAAAATTGATAATTCAGCTAGTCTTTAAATTAAACCAAATTAATTTTATACATAACGTACAAAAAAACTTCTAAAACCTTTTAAATTAAAACTATTGCGTAATTTAATAAGTTTCTTATAAAAAAAAAGGCCACGATGTCTTCATTACGTCATCTTATTAAAGAATGATAACGCTATAATCTCAACAAGCTAGATACCTATCATTAAATGAGAGGCCAAAGCTCTCTTTTTTTGTTCCCCAAAAGCACGTCTTTGTGTGTGTGGTAAAAAGCGAATAACCATCAACAAACAAAATGGCGCTTGCGAGTGATAAAATTGAGGTAATGGTTGACAAGAATGAAAGATAAAACGCAAATTGCAGAACTGTTACACATCGTGGTAAGATGACGTTGTTGTGGTTTTAGTGTGTATTAGGCCGAGTTATTGAAGGAAAATGTTCAAAAATTGATTAGAAAATGGATGGTTTATGTTTGCTGGACATAAGCTTCTGACTGTATAACATAATTTGCATTCTTTTATGGACACCTAAGTAAAATCTTCCCAGAACAAGGAGTTTATATATTTAATTACACTTTAGTCATAACATTCCTGCCTCTTAAGATTATAAACTTGCGCGTTTTTATTGACTGAATCGACGAGAACAAAACCATTTGCTGTTGTACACTTTCTGATGATTATTTTTTAGTTTAAATCCCAACGAAGCCATCAGTAACTTTGTACAAGAAAAAGCCCGATTATAAAAACTGGTATTCGTTTTGTACTCTGGACAGTAACGCTACCTATCGTCAGCAAAGCGATACGACGTTGTATTATATACGTACATGACATATCCTGAAGGATAATTGATAAAAGCTGTTCCAACGGGCACACAGAGTATCAGGGGCCCACTCTTCGTTAACGTTTTCGATTTCGTGTATTCCTCAAACCAGTCGCCTGTCGTAGTAGGTCAAAGGAAACAGGTTGGCCATTGCTGATTAAAGTGATGACTGATGACACGTTCCACGAATGTGGTGCCCAGAAAGTTCTTCGCTCGGTTGATGATGTGCACGATCTACCTTGCATAAAGACTGTTTCACCAACCGCAACGCCTTCCTTAAGGACATGTATAACGCGAGTATTTCATCAGTCTGCAGAAAGAGGTTCTAGGCAGCGCACTTTGCTGTTTTTGGGGTCGTTTGGGGTTATCATTTAAAAGAAATCATCGTGGAATTCGCTTAAATATCACGTTCTGTAGTGGCAGTGAACGTGCAGGGCGTTAGCATCCATAAGGTAAGCTTTGCTTTCATCTAATAAGTTTAGGGGTTTAATTCCCATAAATACAAATGTACTATATTTACTTCTGAGATGAACTGACTCTATAAAAGTCAATAGAAAGATACCTATATGTCGTGATTTAATCCATCCTCCCTCTCTCTCTCTCTCTCTCTCTCTCTCTAGCCATCTTTGTCCCCACGCCATGTGGAAAAAAGCTTGAGTTTTAATACCCATCTTCATCGAAGGAACTTATGGTCTTTGATCCATCGTGGCTAAATTAGTCTCTCGTGAGAAGGTTACATTATTTTATACCCTAATACTAGAAAAACGACAAGAGAATACACACACATTCAATTTACAGAAACACTGATGGCTCATAACATCAGTTGCTTTTACCCAAAACAAAAGATCTTTGACTTCTCCAGCAACTTAAGACTTCCAGCTGTAATCTCTCTCTTAGAATGTATGTATCAAAAAGTAAATCAGTTGAAAACAAAATCTGAATCGTGCCACTTTGAGTTTAAAACAAATTATTTCTGCTCCAAGAAGTAAAAAATCTTGATCTACACGCCCAAGGAGTCTCTGGTATGTGAATCCTCCTCTAGTATCCTCCTTATCTGGTTATGAAGGATCTGACAGCGTTCGCACCGTGGCTCTCACAACCCTGAAAACCGTATTAAGAATTAAATTCCACTCCTGTTAAAATAACCAGCGCTAGGATTAAATAAGTTAGTCAAAAAGGTGCGTATCAGAAACTTAAATTGGGTTTTCTTCGTGGATTCAATTTCAAGCTAAAATAGATGGTCAAACAAAAATAAATTCCAGCATCTTCATCGGCTTCGAGTCCATTACTTCCTAACGATACCACAAACGTTTTTGCTTAAAATCTGCTTTCATTTAAAAAGGAACAGCAACCCCGAAGGGAATACGAAAACCGCCGTAGTCCTTTGACCTTTGACCCAGTCGCCACAGAATAAGATATCACATTTGGATTGTGCAGAAGAAGAAGGCATGGCGCGGGGATGATTTATTATCATCTTTCTTCCTCCCCCTTTCCCCCTACTCCCTTGCTCTATCGATTAGAAGGAGGTTAGGGGGGACCTTGTGCGTCGATCAGAGTTGAAGGAAACTCAACGTTTATTAAGGGCGTACAACTCCATTCCGCTTACGCCGCGGATCCAAAAATCTAATTCTTATCAGGAAAAAGTAAAAACAGAAGAAAAGAAAGAACGGTGGGCAAATGCATGCTGTCGAAAATACATCAGACTGTATACAAAAGGTTTATGAGACAGTCGGCAATTCGGTTGCGTGGGATTCGTGGGAACAGAACACCGTCTTCAGCAATGCCAGAGAGAGACAACAAATAGAGCCCTCAATGAAATATCCGCTTTAGCGTATCTGAAACAGTATGTTTCAGTGTGTGTGTGTGTGTGTGTGTCAACGAAAGAGTTGGATACAGACGGGGGAGGAGGAGAAAGAGAGATGGATAGAGGGGGAAGAGAATCAGAGAGAGAAGAGGGAAAGAAAAAAAAAAATAAAATAACAAAAACTTACAAAAACCTTTCTACTCCAACAAGAAAAAAACTTAGTCTTATTGAGAAGAAGAACAAAGTTTCGCCCGTAAACTTATTTGATCAAGAGGGAGCTAAAATCGACCGTTTCCGAAGCACAACCGCCCCTTTCCGAAACTTTGAAAGCCCAGTTTTGTAATGGCACATCAGACGGACTTCAGCGTTCCGCCTCCACGTGCACAAAGAGAACACGTACTTTCGATAAAAATTTCGGCGCCCACTTCATCAATCATCCTGTCAAAGGAGGGGCTTCGGCCTGCCTCATTGGTCTGCTGTACGGCGAAGGCCCGCCAATGCACTCGGCGCGCGCGTGAGTGTCTGTGTGTGCGCGAGTCCGTATAAAAAGCTTTCATCAGAAATCCTTTGAGTTCATGCAGACCTGCTTGGATGGCTCCGGGCGTTTTCAGCCCTGGGGGCCCCGCGTCTGGAAAAGAGAAGTCAAAAGAGACAAGCGACGAAACTGTAAGAAGCCAGGTTTATCGTGGCGATGACGTAGACAAGGGCATTGTCGTAGACTGCCCTCCACACACCCCCCAAAACAGAGCTTCTCGCACATACGAGTTCCCTTGGCCGCGGATGTTACTGCGATTAATCATAACGGTTCGTCCCCATAAATGCCACAGATGGAAAGAGGATGGATGATTAATATCTGCAAGGAAACCTACTCGTGGACAATCGCCGAGAATTGAAACGGGAGTTAAGAAACAACCGGGAGAAAAAATTTCGGCCATTAACACATTGCCCCCCTACACAGGGTGTGAAAAGGGGTGTTCAAAATGACCACGAACTTCTTAACAACTTTTAGAACGTCTTTTCGACATTTTAAACTGTGGTTGATGAATGTTCCTCATTCTTTTCTGTCGAGGACTTTTCGAAGTTTGAACTGCGTAGCTGTGGACTCTTCTTTTTTTTTGAGATGTTTTCAATAAATACACACATCGAGCGTGGGCAACGCCCTTTTTTGTTTTTGTTCTTCACCTCAAAGTGAGAATTAAGTTTTGTGGTCTATTGAATAGTGGTTTGGCATTGTTTTTACAGACAATTCCACCAAGACGAATCTCATGCCTTGGCATGTATCTGGACATGCGCATTCTTCTCGATACCAAATTTCCAATTCTTTCTTTTTCTCCTTCGTAGTAATATCGAAGAACAAACCGCTCCTAGATTAGATGGTAACCACCGAAAATGGGTTATCCACTTTGCGTTGTATTCACGAATTAATTCATAAGAGCGCCATCTAGTGCTATGTTTTGAAAATATGATGCCAAGGACTTTTCGATATCGTAGATTTTTTTAAATGATTAGCTTAATGTCTCGTATTTATTATAACAAACAAATTTCATGATTTATACAACGTTCACGAGCAAGCTTTAAGAAGATTAAGAGATCGTAAATTGATAGGAGTGAACTGATGAATGTTGGTATTAATTTTCTCAGATTTTTCGAGTACCAATCCTTCAGGTTGAGTCATGCGCTGCCTATTCTTTCAATTTAGGCCTTCTAGAATACTGCCCACTGGAAATAAATTATGCAATGATTCCTGTCACTACGTGGCATTTAAGTGACTTAGATAAACAAGGAGTAGTGGTGGAAAGGCAAATGGCTGGTGCAACTGACCAAGCCCTACGCTTTAAACCTCAGTTTATACAACCAATAGCGTATTTAACATACTTCTGACATATCGAGGAAGTTGCTGAGCTCAAATTCAAGGTCCTTCCATTCCCTCTCTTGCTCCCCCTGCTAAAATATTCGGCAATTACACGCCCTAAACCAGTATAACTCACATGGACGCAAAGGTGTGAAAAGTCAAGGTGAATTATTATAATCAAACAGCACTTGTGGGTAGTAAGGGAGTGGGATGTGCCTAATGAAACTCAAAAATCAGGATGAAAGCTGACCCGGTTACAGCTACCAAGCTCGAACTGGCAATACCGTTAAAAAGCATTTGTATCTGGGCAGGAGATGAATCCAATCTTGAAAGCTTGGCAATAAAGAATGAATGGAGATCGATATTGGCCAATATCGAAGGTGAGTGAGATATTGTGGAAACACAGGGATGAAAAGAAGGTGGAAGACAAGTTGGATTCTTTTTCTACCAGACAAGCGTCTAACGTCAGGCCTTTAGCGAGTAAATCCTACCACCTGCAAACACCGACATCATTACACAACCCCAAACAAACGCCACAGAGACGCCGCCATCCTAACCTTATAATTAAACCAGAGAGAGCTGTAACTAGTCCACAAAAGTTTACGAACCACCCATACAATCCCCCCTTCCGATCTCTTGCACGTTTCTGGAGTACCTTCACCCTTTTCCCACCCACACGAAAAATCTCCCAGACCCCGTGTCACGGGAGGTTCTGTGCCCTTTGGCCGCGTCGCTTAATTTCTAGCGAGGTTGCCGGGAGCATGTGAGGCTAGAATGCTGTCGGGAATCTTGCCTGATCGACCAGTAACGCCTGCTTGGAGGAAGGGAAGTTAGAAAGACATAGGGGTGCGGAAGGATGATAAAGTGGCCGATCACGATCCCACTAAGAGCAGATGGTGAGCAGGCAGATCGTGTAAGGAAGCCAGAAGACGTATATGGGCGATCGCTCTTTACTCTACTATTGCCTGTATGTCATGTACTGGGGGAGGGGGGGGGAGGGGAAGCAGAAGTAAAACGTACCACTCGCGGACTGAAATGGCAGAAAAGCTTTATGAAAGAGGTGCTTATCCTTAACTCTAATTGGTCTACCGAATTCTCACTGTTAGAATTCAGATGGTAAGGAGCAGAAAGAAAGAATGAGAGATGTAATAAATGGTGATCACTACGTGGGTATGTAAATCAGGAAGCTTTATTTAAACCTTTTCTTCCATAACAAAACCGTGAGACATTTTATGAATATTTTATTGGTTTTACTTCACAGAACAAGATTCTTGATTGGACAGAACATTCGTCTTCTTTTGAAGAGCTGCAGTTTCCACAAAATAGAAAATTTCTTTTATTTTATTTGTCAAAATTTCTTTGGAAGATTTACTGAAGACTAGTAAATGAAAATTGGATAATATCTGAATGTATTAAAACAGCAAGTTTTCTTTTTGTTTGTTTTTTGGGATGAAAAATTCCAACCTTCCACCACCTTCTGTCCAAGAGTGCACCACCTGACTCAGCATCTAGTGAAAAATCCTAGTAAAAGGTTCCCCTAATCATCCACGGTGGGGTTCCCAAATACGTATGTAATATTTGGCAACCACGAGTTCATTTAACCCAGAAAATTAGTTCTCATCAACTTTACTAATGTTCAAATATTGCGTGGATCGCTGCCTGTCTTTGCCACAGACCCTTGTCTTCGTAAAACAAACTGCATTGCACTCCCAAAAAGCAGAAATAAGCACTCATCAATATATAATGGAATAGAGAGAAGCCTTTAAGTTATAAATAAAAACTGTAACCAGAGATTAGTTTCCGTCCACGCTATCTTGACTAAGCAACCCACAGAGATTCGAATCAGGCTTTTCATACGAAATTAGATACGATGCTATCGAAATACAGCGCCCATTAAAGTTTGTGTACATCCATTTATTATTATTATTATTCGCCCCATCTAGGATGGAAGTAAAGTACTTAGAAAGATCTATGGAGTGGCGCAAAATTCAGCGACTACGTCATTATTGAATCCAATAAATTTTTAAATTACCATTAATGCATTTCCCAATTCACTTTTAAATTTTGCTTGAGATAAAGAAAGCGGCCGTTTTGGAAGATTCAGACACGAAGAGATGACTAACGTAAACAATGGATTTAAACCCCACGGACAAAAATCTAAGGGGGAGGGCAAGGTCCATTGATGGAAATGGAATGGTTACTGAATTTCATCATACATGCTTGCGATGTATACTTGGGAAATAGCAAATCTGAAGAGAAGGCACATTAGAATGCACCCAAGCATTAGAAGATGTCTCTCTGCAACTTGATTATCGAAGAAGAGAAGTTCCACCTCCCCTTACTGTTGCCGCATGTGGGTTAATCTGGCACTATTCTACAAAATTAAGGTCTCTCTCTCTTTCAGTAAATGTTAGCGACCACGTTGTCTTGACTTATAGCCAACCCCCGGAGATTCAATCAACAATCGCTAACAACCGTAAGGAGTTCTTGTGTCAACAGAACTTTGAAGAACTAACGCTCCTTTGGTTGCATACATTTCCTTAGCGCCAGTTTCCTCTATTAATAATCGAGAATTGTGAACTGCTTATATCGCATGACTGGGATCAGTCAAAGAGTGCAACTCAAAGAATACTTTTCTCACGTTTCCGAATTGTGAGGAGCTCGAATTTGTCTCGAAGATTCTCGTATTATGGAACCAGTTTTAAATTGTTTGTTGCCAAATTTTAAAGCTTGTTCCATAATACGTATCGTTCTTGGAAATTCACAAGGACAGGAATTCGCATTCAAGAAATATTCAGTAGTTAGTCGACCTACATATGACTAAGCATTATCGAAGTCCCCTCATCCTGCTATTGGCCGAGAACCACAGAACTGGTCATAAGCGTTTTCTGTCATTGAATCATTCAGACAGTTTACTTATTTAAAAAATGTCCTCGTGAGTTGATAAACCACCGTCCTCTTACCACAGGATGGAGAAGACCTGAGTTCGAATCCCATCGATGATGACAACTTTTACGGGCCTTTTTCATAATGTGGCCGAGTTAGTCGATCTCAGAAGAGGATAACGTGGTTTTTTATCCCGGAACCTCAGGTTTTACGTCCAGCAAATTGACTACAGAACACGCGCAGTTTACGGACATAATAGTAGCCTTCAACACCCAACCATCCTCCTCCTCCTGTCCCATCTACAAAATAAATAAATCCAAACTAACAAAAAATTTGTTTTCTGTGGATTCCGAGTTTTGAGTGACCCAATATACGTTTAAGAAAAAAAAAGAGCACGCGGTGGGAGAACGTTTAAGAGTTCCCGAGCGTGTCTTATAAAAATGATATCCTATTACTGGTTTTAAAATGTAATTGCAGACCCAAACTCCCCGAGACTGTAGCCTCACCTGAGCGCTGGCACAAGCGCGGATATTCCGACCACAGAATCAATAGTTATCAGTCTTTACTGCAACTTTATCTTGTTTCGATCCCTCTCCCTCCCCTCATTATAATATGAAGGTGATAATACGATAACCTCCATCACACACTCATCCGAGAGTCTTTTTACACCGAATATAAGCTAATTTATTTCGAGGGAGGAGGGGGGAGGGAAAAAGCAATCACTACCTCTGTAAGCGGGAAGTACACGTCTTTCACGAGCACATACACTCTGCCAAAAAGTCAACACGGCAAAAGGTTAAAAAAAAAAAGAAGAAGAAAGAAAGAAAGAGAGGGGGGGAAAAACTTGAAGAAATAAAGAAAGAGGGACAGGAAGAATGAGAAAAAGAGGAAAATTTAAATTCATAAGATGGCTAAATGACAACGTGATCATCTGTGTCGCACTCTTTGGAATCAATACGACAATTTCTGACGATTTCACGCAACCTTTTGTCGCCCGGCGTGCGCGCACGATCTCCTCAGCTCAGCCCGCGGCAGCCGCGTCCTCTCGTGCCGTTATTAGAACCAACAGTCGCCTGCCGGCCTCAGGGGAGGTGAAACGAGCTCGCGAGGTATTGACTAGTGTCTGCTAGCCTGTAAGATCAGACGGTGACTCCATCACAGACCCTTCTTGCCTCGTGCTTTCCGAAAGCCCAGGCAACTAATCAATAAAAAAAAAAAGGAAAAAATCGGACAAGACAGCGAGTACGGTGTTCGGTAGTGGGGCCTCCATTTCCCCCATCCAGCCGATTGCTGTAACCAGGGATGTCCCTATTCACCGTCAGCGGAGAATCAAGCCTACCCTCGACCTAACTGTCATCTCCCCTCCGACATCGTTCAATCGATCGAATGTTGCTAAATACCGCTACCTTGCCCTCCGCCGCCGCTCCCCTTGCTTCCTTCCCTCATCTTTTTATCCCCCCCTCCTCCCTCCACCAAGCACCCCCCCCCTCTTTCGCTCGCCGGTCGCTCACTCCGCCTTCTTCCTTTACTTCCTCTCGCAGCATTTTCCGACTGCGCACCTGGCCTCTGGCGGAAGAGGCAAACGCTGATCGTTGAGACTGGAAGAAACAAACACCCACCTTGTCGAAATTGCCACGTGCAAGTACTTTAAGTTTGCACGTCAACCCAGAATAGTGCATCGAGCGCAATCATGAGGTTGCAAGGATCCTCCAGACGGCGTACTCATCTGCATCGCTAAATAGTGTCAATGGTAGAATAAACCATGAGATTAGCAGAGGAAGTTTATTGTGGAAGTGGAAGATGGGGAAAGAGAAGTTCCACATTATAAGCTTATCATCTTGTGAATCTCTCCATCTTCTAGATTTAGGTCCTGGTAGTTATGATGCAATAATCGTGAGATTTCTTGAATCAGGGAAGTCAGAAGTGAAATTTTATCGACAACTCCTGGTTGGGAGAAGAAAGTGATTCTTTTCGCCTTCCCCCAATCACCATTATTAGTGAAAACGAGTGTCCCTAAAAAGCTGTCTATTGCACGTTCATCAATGGGAAACTTGGTTTAAAAATGGCTTGCTAAGGGTGTAAAATAAACGAAATCAATTTTCTGTTTATACTTCGTGACATCTACCATGGATCAGAGCAGTAAAGAAACATTAAATCAATTTCATAATCAATTACAAAACTATTCAAAAAAACGCGTAGAATATTTCAGATGAATTATAGAAGTTCCTCTGAAAATTTCTCATCGGGAATTCTAGATGATGCATATTATTTTCTTGATAAATTGGCGGATGAAGACTCAAAAAGACACTGGAATGAGTCAATCTGCAATTGACTGTACACAATGAGGACCAAATTTGAAACTGTAAAGGTCATTAGAGGCTAGTTGAACGTGCTCAAATGGTTACCGAATGTTGAGGAAGAATTTTACCTTCTTGTTCACCAGACCTTAAAAAGCCCCCTAACTTTTAGTTGCCAGATCCGATGTGGTTTAAGGATGAAACTTAATCACCACTGATTCAGGTTCAGCATTTACTAGACATGACAGAGCGATAGCGACTGGACAGAAATCCTGGTGGCGTATTTGGACTCTTTTTTGCATAATTCTATTCCACATATAATAGCTCTAAACATTTTGTTTCTTAGACCAGAGTATCAGTTGCTATCAGAGGTTTAGTTAATGGCCTTGATCGGGCAAGAAAAGAACATCCACACCACCCAAAGGTGGTGTCGGTATTCTTTTCAATATCCTGTTTCGAGGGTGATGTCCAAGAATGATTGTAGGTGTACCACGTCTCACTATTACTCGTATATTCGACAGCAACACTCAATCAGCTTAAGTGAAAGATGTACAATAGGTATTTTTCCGGCCATCTACAATATTTGCAAGTAAGGTTTGTTTATGTAGAAAGTAACACTAAAAGAATATTTGCGTTCTTATTGAGAACATGGCATTTAAGTGGGAAACTCCAGCCAGTTTCAAGAGTCACTACAGATGTGGCTCTGGAATACATCTTTGCTGCTCAGTAGATAAGATAGATTGTGTACAGCAGATATGTTCGATTCATAGTCTGGCCACAATTATTTCACCTTGTCACTTGGATCTTTGACTGGTGCTTCGTAGTTGGGCTGACTGTTCTGTTTATTGTCGACTTGGCTCTGTCATTGATTTACTATTGACACAAACGAGTACAGATGACTGATCTGTGGTGTAGCTGCAATATCGAGTGAAGAGTGGTTCGTGGAAGAAATTCATTTTCACGCTTTGTCCGCTTGCTCTTTTTAAACTATTCTCACGGGCCCATGGATCATGTGGAAACGAGTAATGTGATTTCTGTGAAGTTTTACATGGGATATGTCGAAGGGGTGGATGTGGGCTGAGTTCTGTAAAGCTTTGGCGGTGTTTTCTTAAAATCTTGATGAATTAAACTTTTCCAATTTGATACCAGCTTGCCATCATGCAACACTCCACAAAATGCAAGTCGAGTGTGAAGGATACTTACAGATAAAGAAATCTAATAATGGATTGCATGAAGACTATGTCCGCTATTTAATCACTCTGGAAAGATTAACAATTGAAAAACACCCGTTGTCTTTATCATTTTAAAAACACATTGCTAAAATCCCTTTAAAGCTACAGAAGAGTTCGACAAAATACTTCATTAAAGGATTTGTTACCCTGGTGAAAAAAAAATTGAAACTGTAACTGTACATGATTCCAGAAGAAGTGGTAGACCAAAAGCTCCTGACGAGGTAGCTAAGAAAATATCCTAGTGTTCAAGAAATCATTGCGACATCAAATTGAGCATGCAATGTCAGGGATGTCTCTCAACGTCTAGACATTCTACAAAGAAAGATTTTAAGTTATGAGGCAACCCTTGAGGCTGCATCAGTATAAGAGCAAATCTATTCAGTCGCCAATTCCAAATGATCGTGCGAGCGAGTTGGAGCGTTCGCTGGTAGCACTGTGATTATAATGATTGGTTGATCACATTTGTTTTATGGTACAAGAGCTACTCTGACCAAATTATGCCTGCTTCTATACTACATTGGAAGTTGTTATCGTTGTAGGGTTTTTTAGGAGTATCAGCAGCTAAGGCCATATTGCTCCAGGTATATTATCTGTAAATTGCGTGTGTTCTATGGTCTATTTGCTGGACGAAAAACCAGAGTTTTCGGGTGAAAAAACCATGCTACTCTTTCCTGAAACCAACTTACTCAGCCACGTTATGAAAATCGACCATAAAATTTCCTCCTTCATCGACGGGACTCGAACTCGGTCTTTTCCACCCGGTGTGGGGAGGATGGCGATCCTATCAATTGTGCTACCCACGAGGGCCTGCATTTTTTTCTCGGTAGAATGCGTGCAATTATAGACCTAATATACTGACGCCCCACAGCCTTAGTTGCTTTATGATTAACACATGCGCACGCGCGCGCGCGCACACGCACACACACACACACACTGAGTAGGATGTATTTTGCTACCGTTTGCTTATCAAGGTTAGCTAACTCAGATCGACTACCTAATATGTGTGTGGATGGGTGGAGTTCATCTCTGCCTTCTTGGCACTGTCAACACCCAAAATGGTAATTTGAGCAAAAGGGAATCTTCACTCGTATATTGAAACTGTTCTACATGATTTTTGATTGCTTAACATTTGTTCGAGGAAGAAATTAAAGGGGGAATAAAAACTCTTTCATTAATTGGGGAAGATATATAATGATGTTGTTCAGCGTTGTTTTTGCTGAATTAGGTGAACGGGGCTCTTTTGGTAGAACCATAAAAGGAAAGAAAAGTTTTAAGACCACATTAAAGCACCGGGATTCTCCACCAGTTATGGTTTTTTTATTTGTTTTTTTTTTTTTTTTTTTAAGTCTGCGTCACTGTCTGCTCATCTCAGAGACTGGATGCAAAATATAAGTTTGATATCATATACTTGGATTTCAGGAAAGCTTTTGATACTGTTGTACATGACTGCTTTGGATAAATGGATGGTTGAGTGGGAGAAGACAAAGTGGTTATCAATAGACACTGCTCTTCGTGGACTAATGTTATTAGTGGAGTCCCATAGAGTCCAATGCAGGGACTATTGTTGTTTTCTGAATTTATTACTGATATTGATAAGGGTATATCAAGCTTAATGTCCAAGTTTGCAGATGATACAAAGAATGGTAGGGTGGTTAATGACAGTAACCAAGGCAAGCTACTGCAAGAGGATCTAGAAAATTTAGGTTGATGGACTGAGAAGAGGAAAATGAAGCTTAACATTGTCAAATTCAAGGTACTGAATATGGGTAGCAGTAATTCGAGAAACGTACCAACTGTGTGGTACCATACTCAGGGTGGTGGAAAATCAAAAAAAAAAGACCTGGGATAATTTCGCAGTCAGATATGAAATTCTCTGAGCACTGCAAAAAGGCTGCCAGGACAGCACATGGGGTTTTGTCAATGATATACAAGAATTTTGGTGATATGGATAAGGAGGTGATTATTCCATTGTGTAAGGTAATGGTCAGTCCACATCCTGAGTACTCCATACAGGTCACAGAAGCCTCATTTTAGGAAGGATGTAGAACTATAGAGAAGGGCAATGAGATTGGTGAGGAGAACAAAAGGGTACTCTTACAAGACAGGCTTCAGTTCTGCGAATTGCAACGTCTGGCGACTAGGTGTCTGCGAGCCGATCTGATTGAGGTGCTTAAGGCTTTGAATGGATTGAGCAAGCTCAATGCTGATGGGATTCTTCCTCTTGCTCACACTACGCACACGGGAGTGGGCATAAATTCGAATTGAAGAAGGATGGTTGCAGAATAGATGCGGAAGTTTGCTTTTAGCTAGCGAGTGAGTGGTTGATTGCTGAATCAAACTACCGTCTGATGTTGTGGAAGTGGAGAGCTTGAATATAAATTCAAGGAAGAACTAGACAAAGTATTGGAGGAGATGGATAGGTGAAATTGGATTTTTTTTAGTGCTGCATAAGCTTGCTTTCTTGCATCATTTTGCCACCATTAATACTAATCTCAATCATATCTCGACACGCAAAAACTCGTTCTTCCTGTTCCGCCGTCAATAGATGCAGTAGGAAGTTCGAGCACACTTTCCACTTTTCAAATCTTCGACAATAGAACCCATAGTATCCTTGCTGATGTGAAGCTGGTCTGGTATCATTCGAAATGACAGGCGGAAATCTTCCATCAACAGCTACCTAACTTTTTCGATGGTGGAATCCGAACGAGAATGGGATGGGCGACGACTCCGCGTATCGTCTTGAAAATCTTCTCACCCTTCATGGAACTTCCCATGCCAGCGAAAAATGTTCGATCGCGATAGTGTTTCAAGTGCCCAAGCTCCACTCATCGTTTCAATTGTTTCAGTTGCACTTTTTCCGGCTTGAAAACAAAATTTTGCTGCTACGCTTTGTTTCCTTGAATCCATGACTTTACTGCGTCAACTTAAACACGACTTTCCAGTAGAACGCCTTTATGCACACTGATAAAACTTGGCACATAGCCAATTCAGACTTTATGGTGAATAATTTTAACAATGGCCAATGCATGGCGCTAGTAGAAACATTTAAAAAAATCAGTCCTAAAACTTTTTGGACATACCTTGCATTCCAACAAGGTGGAGTACCAGCATCACTTTAAAAGTGTAACAAGTCTTCTCAAAAATGAATTCGGCTATAATCAGATTGGTCAGTGTTTTGATATCAAATTATTTCCGCGAAGATTCCATTTAAACTGCTGAAATTTTTGGCTGTGGGGCTGTTGGTCAATCTCGTTTACAAAACCCAATCTTAATTTATTACAACAAAGGTTATAATACCGTCCTCGTCAGACTGCATGGAAAAGGCTCCGGTTCGAATTCGATCAATGATGCGAGAAAGTTTTATGGGCTTTTTCACTCTGTCGTTGAGTTAGTCGGTCTCAGCCAAGGACGGCATGGTTTTCTCTCAGAAAAACAGCAAATCGACCACCGAACACTCGCATTTTACATATTATATACGGTGCAATATGGGCTAAATTGCTGATGCACTTACAACAACTGCGCTATTTTGGGAGTTGTGTTAACATAGCACCTGGCTCTGTTAACACAACATTACCACTTATAGTTTATCTTCAGTATTTGATCCAGCTGTATTGAGATATAATGTAGAAAACGATCTCTTTATGCAGTGGGTAAGTGGTTGTAGCTTTGTTTATAGAGTGGTGATTTTCCGAGGACTGAAAATACAGATCACATAAAGGTGGTGGGATTTGTCCTGCTGAAGGTAGATGTTGAACTTAATGACTTCTAAGGGGAATCATCACAGGACGCCAATGTATTCGTGCAACTGCAACAAGCTCTCGCGTCTGGCACAGTTGGTAGAATCGTCGTCCTCCCCACACCGGGTGGAAAAGACCTGAGTTCGAGTCCCGTCAACGACGCGGGGAATTTTTATGGACCTTTTAGACAATCTGCTGAGTTATTCGAGCTCAGGAGAGGGTAGCATGGTTCTTTCTACTAGAAACTCGAGTCTTTCATCCAGCAAATAGAAGATCGACCACAGAACATACAATTTACAGACAGTATATACGAAGCTTTTCCACTGTCACAACACCCCTTTGGTAATTAGCTTCACCCGTGGACTTCCATATTAAAATATCATTTATTTTAATCTTCTCAATAATAAAGCATTGCGATCGACAAACAAAAATACGTCTCGCCTACCTTACAAATTGCCCTTCCACTTTTTAAAATACGAGAATTTAAATGATAAAATTGAAAATTGGTCTGCATGTACGAAATATACTCAGTACATAATCGCTTATACTGTCCCTTTAGCATTTCTTAGCTTCCAGAAATAGTAAAGAGACACAAAAAAAAAGATCTCAATAACTCACGCGTCATACTAAAATTAGTATGACGGGTGAGTTTGTCTTTTTTTTCTATGTAACTCATTCGTGGCGAACATAAATAAGCAAAAGTCCACTTTTTGGTACTCAAAGAACTCATCCACAGATCCCAGGGTTCCACGGGCCACATTTTGTGTGCCACTGCACTAGATCAACGTTGGATAAGCATCAAATGGAAAAACATCATGGTGCTACTAGCCTCGTGACGTCCTGGTAGACTGCATAAATGACAAAAAACACCGGATGGGACTCAAAAGAGTTGTACGCTGATCCCTTAAGTTCTTATGGAATACTGACCACATACAAAAATTCATGGAAAGTGATATTTGTAGACATTTCTTCTGTCCTTGTCTGAGACCGACTAATTTGGCCACGTTGTAAAAAGGGCCCATAAAAATTCCTTACGTCATCGACGAGATTCGAACTCAGGTCTTTTCCACTAGATCTGAGTCACTTGTTTATCCGGACAAGTCCAATGAATTTTGAAAACAGGGGTGCATCCCTAAATTGAGGAGGGTAGTGCACTCTTACTGGTATGTTATAATGCTAATGCTCCAGATTCTACAGAGTGATTTTCGTTAATGAATGAAGTGGGAAAATAACTGAAGAAATTAAAAAATGAATTTGTTTCTGAATCTGAATAAATATGGGAAAGGAAGAGTGGCCCTGAAAAATTGAACTGAACTCGTGCAGCGCTAAGAGTCTCCAAGGAAGCAATGAACAAAGAAAGTTTTAAGTACACTGCCTTGGTCGACTGAATTAATGAACAGTGGGGTACAAATTAATAATGCAAGGAGGCTTTTTTGGCAGAAGTCTTGAGGGACCAGTTGCCTACCGAGGCTGGTTTCTTTAAAGTTAACTACTCTATAAGGAATTGGATATAAATAATTCATTTACAAGCATTTATATTTTCAAAATTTTTGGAAAATATAAGCGCAAATTAGAATCCTCTTATATTTATATTCGAATCCGTGGGGTACATTACAGAAAGTTACCATGAGGTTGGGTAAAATGAAATTTAATAATGTCTTTCATATTGCAGGAGTGTCTTAGAGTGTACACACTCACAGATGGTGTCACTCTTCTGGGAGTGACGAGGTACATGGTGAAATTCAAATTTATTCAAGTATAATATTTGAAAATGCTAGGTACTCGGAGCAGAGGAGCTCAATTTTTGTGAGACCAGAATCCTTTATATATTCCCAAACATGAAAAAGCACAGGGGACCAAATTATTGAATTGGTCCCCTGTGCTTTTCCAAAAATGTTAAAAAACCTGCTGAGGTTCAGTATTGACTGAACTGACTTAATGATTATTATTATTTTGTCTGTGTTTAAGGAAGGACCCATCCTCCTTTCAAAGGAGGACGGGTTCCTGAGATATAGAAGGTTCCTCTTCTAAAATTTTCTTTTAAATATTCTATTGAACATGATGCAATGAGCAAAGCATAAATGTTCTCGGTATTAAAGGTGCATTCAGATCCTTCTCGCTGGGCAGCATGCTCAGAAGGTTGCTATTTGCATAATGTCCCATAAATCTGTATGATGAGAACTATTTCAAAGACAAATATGTGGTTGTCACAACAATACGGTGTTACATAAAAACCGATAACTACAGAGTCTACAAGGATCTACGTTAAATACGTCAAAAGAATGTTTGCGGTATATATATTGATGACAATCTCACAGAGCATGTAAAATATCTCAAGGACACAATAAAGGTTGTATTATCGGAGTTCAAGTTTCTTAGTTAGAGCTAACTGGGAGATTAAAGGGAAATTCTGTCTGTGGTACGAGAAGTTAAAACGTTTGAAAAAGCACTTCTCCAGTTTCCAAATGGGACATCCAGTAGATACCACTTCAAGACTCGTTCGCTGGATGTAAACAATGTACTCACTTCTCAAAATGCCTTTCCGTTGCTCCAAATACAAATTTTGACTTCCCAAATACCCCTCTGGACATTTCGAATTCGATCTTGCAGTCAGTGACCCATGAGTAGCTGGTCGTCAATAAAGTCCCCATCATGCGGTTTCATCCAATCGTGTGGTACGCCTTAGTTTTCAACCTTTGGATGATTGTTTATGCACAACGTACGATATCTCTCTGTACCTTTCCATGGTTCGCCTACGCAGACATGACAACAACTTTGGTCAGTCTTCTGTATTAGCACGACCTGCAGTCTTCTATTTCTTAAGAACACTCCGCAGAATCAAGTTAAAAGTTCCAAGATCACTTAAATCTCCATATGTCATAGCCAATAAGTCTGTCAGCACAACTTCCATCTTGATAATAAAGAAAAATAAAACGGTTAAAAAGCGAAAATTAAATAAACAACATTCCTGACTGTTTTAAACCGCCTAGCTAAATTCTCAATGACGTCATACGTGACTCATGACGTCACGCACGTTGTCATTCCTCCACGTGTCCTGCTTTCACTATTTGAAGACCTTGTCACTTTGCGTGCAACACCCAGAAAATTGATAAATGGGCGTCCTTGATACTATCAAGTGACGTATTCATGACGTAGACTTACGTCTTTATCAAATATTTTTACTGCCCGTAATAATCCCAGTTCCATACAAGGTTAGCAACATGCCATAGAGAGAAGGTTTGTTTGTTGTGACAATCCGTGCCATTATTGGTTATATCAATGCGCAATACTTTTCCAGGTTCTATTGTGATAATCGGTATCAGGCCCATCAAAATTGAGTAGATACTGGTCTTTCGCAATGATCAACTCAGGCTTAGATTTTATTGCGATCTGGTGATGCATCCTTCTCTGTTCCAGACGGGACTGATCGATTCTCACCAAACGATCTTGAAAAGTTCAAGAAAAGTCTGGTCGATTTCATATTGAAAGCAAATCACCATGATTTGGTTCGATCTTGCACCTCAAATAAGCAGCACTACTCCCTAAATAAAAGCGAGCCCATATCCTACAGGGTGTCCTAAAAGTCTGGAACCAATGATAAAATTATGTTTTCCTTTACAGGTGAAAAATGGCATTAATGCTGGATGAAAGGGTGGAGATAGCCCTTCTTAGTGGTCGTCAGGGATGGACCCAGAAGGAAGTGACGGACAAGTTTAATGCTGGACATCCTGAAAGGAATCCAATAACGCACAGTGCAGTTTGGAAACTGGTGAAGAAATTTAAAGAGACTGGATCTGTCGCCGACAAGCCTCGATGTGGTCGCCCTTCTGTAAGTGAAGACACTCGAATTGGAGTGATTGCTAAGTTCCATGCCAGCCCACAGAAATCCATCAGACGGACCAGTGCTAAAATCGGAGTGCCCAAGAGCACGATACATGACATTCTGAAAAAAAGTTTCATCTGTACGAACTTCAAATCCTGCGTCGTCTGACCGAGGATGATCCTGATCGACAACTCGTATTGTGCGAAGGATTCCTGAAGGCACGGGTGTGTGCTGTAAAATTCCGAGATCTCAGGGCGAGAATTACCAACTTCTGCTGCTATCGATCTCAATATGCTGAGAAGAATCCAAACACGGAACACCGGCTGAGAAAATGCTTGGAGAATCAGAGTGGACACGTTGAACACATTGTAAACGAGAGTAGGCATACGTAGTGTAAATACCATTGGTTCCAGACATCGTGTATATTGCTGCGCACTAGTAATGGATGCAATTCAGAAATTCTCTTCATCGATGAGTTACTTGGTACCATCGGTGTAAGACTTGATGAAAGTGACTCAGGAGCAATGCTGTTTTCTTGAAATGCAAGGCCAAGGCAACTCGTAGTGACTTATTTCACAATATAACACCGACGCATTTGTTTTTCAAATTCACACGAGCAATATTTACTGATTATCGTAGTTAGGGCAGAATGATTTGATATTTTTCTTTTTGCAAAAGGACGAAGCTCTGACAAGCGTCAAATAAAAAAAGTTTGGAACCCTTTGGTTTATAGAATTCAGTCTGTAACCACTTTCCAGGATTTAAGCCCCTGCAATATTGGTATGGACCTGCTAAATCGGTTTAATATAATCAGTGGTCTGCATTTTTAGGAAAATGAAAGACTGGAAAATAATTTTTCAGTTTCGTCATTTAAAGTAGCTGCTGCTGTTGAGGTAGGAAACCAACGATGCACCTGACAGTTATAAACTTAAAAACCATATAGAGGATAACGCAGACACGTGGCAACAAGAGTATCGAGCACAAAGCAGCTCTCTCTCTCTCTCCATCTATACTACAACAGGGATTAATCTTATGTACTTTGAAGGAAGTAAAGCTAAGACAAACAAGTCGCAACAGGTGTGATCCCTCGCTATCAGCGCTATAGGCGAACCGCTTCACAACGTGAGTGAAAGATCGCAAATAAAATAATTACATTAAGCAGGCGCACTACAAAAACATTCTCAGCAGGTATGATCCTGCAGCAAACACGGGCCGGAGTTTGCCTGTGCGAAGAATTTGATGCGCAGATATTTAAAAATACCACGGATTAAAGATGGCGATATGAGTAAGTAATTATATGTATACGAAGGGATTATGCAGCTAAGGATTTACAAAATAACCTCTCTCTCTCTCGCTCTCTCTCTCTCTCTGCAGGTATATGAAGGAGTAAGACGTTCCTTTTCTCTTCCGCAACTTCACCTCCTTCGAGATTTACAAAAAGTTAATTTTAAGCTCTTTAAGTGTTTGTCACCGAGATCCGTAAAGGAATCTGATAGTTCCCCAAGTTTCACTCTTAATTAATGATGTTTTTCCTCTCTCTCTCTCTCTCTCTCTCTCTCTCTCTCTCTCTCTCTCTCTCTCTCTCTCTCTCTCTCTCTCTCTCTCTCTCTCTCTTTCCCCTCCCTCTCCGATGTTTATTTAGTCTCCAGTTCAAACTGAGAGAATACTTTGAAACGATGGAAATGGGAGACCAAAAAAAAAACCAACTCGCAACATCCCTCAGCATCTTCATTAATTAAAACTCATCCAGTTGGGTGGAAACGTAGCTGAAGATCAAAGCTGATGTCTCCTGGTTGAATCTACCAAACTTTAATCGACTTTGGTTCTACCGGCTGAATTGAATCAAAAGTACCTTTCATTAAATAGAAGAATAACAGAAAATTTCTCTCTCTCTCTCTCTCTCTCTCGGGTGTAAAGTACGAAAATGTTTACCTTTTTATCCTCTGCTTCTTGCTTCTCAACTATCTCGCCTATTTCTCCAACTCAATTTCTTTCTTCTTAACAATCATTTGCTTGCGCAAGTTAATAAGGATTTGGTTAAAGACTTAATATTTGTTTTACAAATATTAAGTCAGTTTTCAATAAAGTTTTCTGTTACTCCTTTTGATCACCGTGCTATAGAGTACGGTGGAGTTTATTTATCAGTTAACACTGCGTACTGAAAGGCAAATATATTAGACTGTCTGATATAGAGTAAAATGCGTTTTTTTTCTATTAAAAACAGAAATAAATACATTTCCAGCAGTCCATCACATCTATTTACAGCTTCTATACAAAATTAGAAAAGGTTTAATCAGAGAAATGCATTTATTTTGATGATACGAAAGATAACACGCGTTATTGAAGATATGGTTTTTCATCCGTGACTTTTTATTATAAATTATAGATATACTTTTAGCATTTGCAATATAATACAGTTGGGTTTTAGGGGCATCGGCACTAAGGCCATGTTGTTCCATGTATATTGTCTGTAAATTGTGTTCTGTGGTTGATTTTCTGTTTTGCTGGAAGAAAAACCCGGTTTCCTGGAGATAAAATCTACCAGAGACCGAGTAACTTGGCCACAGTGAGAAAAATACCCTTAAAAATTCCTCGCGTCATTGACGGGATTTAAACGGCAATTATACCAACTGTGCTGCTCATGAGGACTATGTAGGTAGATGGAGAAGGATCCTACGTGTGGCTCTGAGGATGGATACGATGTGTGGCTGCATGATGTGACGTAATGACCTGGTTCATTTTTAGAAGAGCGCGTCAGAAATATTACTAAGGCTCCTAGTGATGGAAATAAATCTTTTCGATGTTTTGCTGTTGTAGCTCGTGAAGTGATTTTGTAACGGTTGATTTTGTGAGTTGGTTTTGTGTTCTGAAAACAAACTCTTTGAGATAATCGCAGAAGATCCTTATTAGTGACCACTAATGAGAAGCCTGGATAAAGTTAAATGACTGTTTTAGAAAGCAATAACTGCGATCAATGGTGGTAAAAGAAAAGCAAGAACAGCTATTATTTCGGATTCAACATACCAGGTCCAAGGCGATTGGTTAATAGAGTTATGAATGATGTCGAGTTAGTTTTATTCCAGAGGCACTATCTGATGACTGATTTAATTTGATAGAGGTAGTAAGCAGATGGGAACCAATACAAAAATATGATGGATATTCTGGAGGAGGGATTCAACGGATGCAAAAATTTCACAGTGGTTAACCGTGAAAGAGGATGATATTTTGAAAATAATAATAAGGAAAATGGGACACGTCTGAAGCATAAGTCTGATGGGACACGTCTGAAGCAGTGCCAAAACTATCATACCTCCAAGTCGGCCATTGCGGAGAGCTCAAGGAGTCAGCGAGCTCAATTGCTGGTTTGGTGTGGTTTTTATAGATCATGTGGAAGCCGATGGGCAATTTGGCTCGGGGCCTACAATTTACAGTTTCGGCTCTGGCCTGAAGGAAAAGAAAGGCTCGGATATTTTGGAAGACCACGCATTTTAACTCCTTTCTTTCGTTTAATAAATTTAGAAGAATAGAGTAATTTTTATACATCATTATGGCCTCACGCTTTGGATTATTTTTTTAAGTGAAGGCGAAATTATTTGCACTTTGGTTTTCCATACTACAGATAGTTAATCTTAAATTAAATGTTTTACAGATTAGCGAATAATGAACTGAAATACAACTAGTACTGGTGCAAATTGTTGTTAACAGACAAGAATATCACACCAGTAAGTTTATTATTATGCTTGTTGTTTAATTGCGGTAAATCAGAGTAATAATTTGTCAGACCGTTCATAACAGTGTTCACAGGTTCCGCAGTTAGATACTGTTCTGTATTTGAGGAAAAACATCCTAAGAAAAAGGTTACTAGATTCCCACCCCCACGCAAAAATAATCGTTTAACAGCTGCCATTCCTTGTGGCTTTGGTTCAGTACAGATTTCTTTCTCAGTCATTTTCCAGAAGATGTCAATCTGAGATCACACCAGAAGATGAATTATGGGAAATGGACTACCAGGAAGGTTGAAGCGTGGCGTAAGTCCTAGTATTTCTTCTGTTCTTGACCTCTTTAATGTGGTGGTATTACCAGCGTCGTTATTTTCTAGTAGAGGACCGTTTTAGGGTCCCAGAAGAGGAATTTATTTTATCCGAAGTCCCAGCAGTTTTTATTTTATTTCATTTATTATTTATTTTTTTTTCAGTGCCTGGGCTTTCCGTCCACCACGGCACCATTCCCTCACTGCCACCATCCTGAATCCTGTTTCTCTGACTATGAGGGTAAGGGTGTGACATTAACACGAGTGACCTTTATGGGCGAACCATTCCTGTTGTTGAAGCAAGGACCAAAGTGGTGTATGGCAATCACCTCTCCTCTCGTCGACGTGGGCAAGGATCCTATGAGGGGATTTCCCAGTAATGCTCAGCCATAGGAATCTAACGTTTGCTGTACGCTGGGACCTGGAAACTGAAAAAAAAGATGGATGTATTGGCTGAGGAGTCCAGCCTCAACACCGAATTGCACCTCAATGCAACAGAAGATCGCCTGGGATGTGCAACCATCTAGTGTACTAATGCACACATCACTAGGTGGCAGTCTGCTTAGTTTTTACCAGTAGTTCGCTCGATAACGGCCTTTTCTGTAATGACAGAAACGAAATTCTAGCCACTTAATGATCCTTCTTCATAGATTAGTTGTGTTGTGTGCGTGTTAATGAAGATAAAAAGAAAGTCTGAGGAGACTCGCTAAAAAGGAAAAGATGTAGCGGACAGAGAAACTGAGAGGGAGAGGGTGCCTGGAAAAAATAAGTTCTGAAAGAAAGAGGGAAAAAAAAAAGATATTCCTGTAAGTCACCTTGGCAGTGGACAGAGTTTTTCGCTTGCTGTCTTTCGAATGGAAGTTGATAATCTAAGCGCCATCCACGAAGGTTCCTGAATTAAAAGTGACATCACCTGCTTCAGGTTTCTTAAGTATCACGTGTTCGCCATACTTTCATCTTCTAGTCACGTGACCTGAGTGTTTTAACCAGTTACCTCTTCGGAAACTACGCATAATTAATCAAAGAAGGTTATCAGCGTGTGTGTACATCAATCCCGGAAGTTTGCTTGCGCAACGTAGGAGACACACTAAACATCCAAGACGCCGTCTGTGCAACATAATGAGAAAAAGCTACCTTCAGAGAATGTGAAAAATCCTTAAAACAAACTGCATTTCCTCTCTCTCTCTCTCTTTCTCTGTCTGTACGGTATATTATCAGGGAGGTCTGGTTTGTATATTTAATGAAAACATGGAATAAATCCTGGAAGAAATAAAACACGCTTTCCCTTAAGATCAGCTTACTCACCCTCCCCTGAAACCATGGAATAAATTCAAGAAAGAAGACATCGTGAATTGTCTTCTCGGTCATTCTCACCAAAAACGATCACAACAACTATGTACCAACCTTCCAACTGAAGCTCTGCTCTTTGTTAAAAAATAACAACTAATTCAGCCACGATTTTATTTGCCCTTACCCCCTTCGTGCTATTCGAGTCAGTGACAATGCCACGTTAAAGACAAAAACAGTATTTAAAGAACTAATCCACCATCCTCTCACTTAGATCTCTGCATCCTCCACTTCTCTTCACTCAGCCATTTAAACACCCTATAACAGGCCGCGTTTCCTAATATTCCATTATTTTTTCTTTCTTTCCTTCCAAACTCATTTGTACATCACCCATACATCACCCTGCTAACGGAACTTTCAACTTAATAACACCACAAACACCTGAGGATCTTCTCCACCAATTACAATTCCTCTCTTTCTCCGATATCGCATCTTAAAACGATCAAACTTTCAGTCCGCTCGCTAGATGTCGCTAAAAACCGCAAAGGGGGGGTAGGGGATAGGGAAAACTCGAAAAATCTGTCTAAACACTAATAGCGCAAATCAACTGCCTAAAATAGAACTTAATTCCCTGGCTTCCGCATAATCTCACGAGCGTGATAAATGATCCCTTTACCAACAATTACACACAATACAGCCATATTTTTCGAAATCATCATGGGTTTCTTGAAAAAAAGAAGAAAAAGCGCACAATCAATTGAGCTCCTCTTGTTCGCTTCCACCCCTACCCCCCACTTCGGAAGCCGATCTACGTGAGGCGTGCCAATTACATAGTTTGCTGCTAAAGGTCCAGTAGTTGTTAGTTGAAACGCTGGAGAACTTAGTGGGAGAGGAGGAGGAGGAAGGAGCGCCCGATCTCCATAGTTCTCCCGAGACGAGACTTCGGCAGGCGTGGGAAAGTGGCGCGTGGCGCTGGAACGTAGCAAAACGACGGATTTGATGGGTATTTGGAAGCTTAAATATTCGGTCATTAAATTGGTTCTAACGTTAAAGCTGCTGTCGGATGCCCGTGATGTTTTTATTGGAAGGGTTTCGTTCATAACGGCTTACGTATTTTTGGAGTGGCTTCACATTGCACGAGGATTCGCAACTGCTCCTTTCGGTTGCGAGAGTCGAGCGAGGAAACAAGCGCACGCACGCACACTTATTTGAGACTGTGAAGCGTTCAATTAGAGGAAGAATGTGGCCGAAATGAATTACTAATTGATTTTGCGATTTGGTAAATATTATCAATTAAAATTAAATAAATTATGTAATTCGTCAACTTACTCTGCTCGTGAAATCGATTTCCTTCCGATTGAGGCAAACATTCCGTCTCGATTATCAGATGAATCCAGTCCGATTGTAACTGAATCCCTGACTGTCAATGTTTCCATATGAATGGTTGCGATGGGGTTAAACTTGATCGCCATTTTCTAGTCCATCAAATGCTATTAATCAAAACGCAGCAAAAATTAACAAGGCAGAAATATATCATAGTTTAGAAAGGTTAGGGACTCGCCAGGAATTTTAATCAGTTTCAAGGGAAGGGGACAGTGTTGAAGTTGAATCGGAAATTTTGTTTATCGCGGAAGAATTGGAGTTTCCAAAAGGGATCCTTTGAGTCTTCAGGCAACTCCATGGCTATGAATTCCATTTCCTCACCGAATCTTCGGGCAATTCCATGGCTATGACTATTTGGAATTATTGCCAATAATTCTATTATTGGAATTATTAGCAATTGAGCTCACTTCTAATTAGATGCTAAGAAACGTTGGTACTGAATACCACACGGCAATGATCGAAAGATAAAAGAAATCCCATGAGAAGGTTCGACCTTCCTTGTGTTCATTTGCAATACAATGTTAATAAAACTGTTGTCAATTGTCCAGGGATAATAACCATATTATTTCAAAGCTCTGTTTATTCTAGTTGCAGGTTTAAAGAACGTTACATTTCCTTTCTAGGGTTGGGGCCCGTGTTCAATTGTCTTTCGACGGAAAACCAGTGGATAGTTTTGAGTTAGTTGGTCACGGACGGCAGTATCCAAGTTCACCTCTGTGCTGTACTGGTTGTGCACTAAAAGCTGATATTCTCTTGACCTGTATACAAGGTGTTTTAATTAAAAGCGTCTTTTAACTGAAACATCCAGTATGTGAACGAGGTCATAAAATTTAGTTCTCGTTCTTGTTGGTCGACCCCAGAGTGAGTTTTAGACACGGATGCCACAAAAGAGGATGCAAAACAAAAGCTAATTAAACTGATTCGTAGGGCACGTGAAAAATCAAACCACGATATTGAAAAATCTAGCAGTAAATCGGAGAAGAAGAAAAAAACTATGGGGGGAAAAAAAGAAGGAGAAAAACGAATGGGAAGAAATCAGTGAACGAGACTGGAAACGAAAAAAAAAAAAAAAACCCAAATTAAAGAGATAGTTAGAAGATAAATAAATTGATAGATAATGAAAGAGTGGTTAAGAGTGGACCAGAAATAGATAAGGAACTGAGAATTAAAGAGAGGAAGGCACGGCTCGGTTGAAGCACAATAAAAAGACACAAGAAGGAACCGCGGAGGACATAAGAAAGACAAATGAAGGAGTGATTAACAAAGACTTCCAAAGGAGGAGGAAATTTATTTCGGGGCAACATTCTGAAAGTAAATGCGAACAGACGAGAAATGAGAGGCTTAATTAGGGAGAGAAAATGGACAGAAATGAGAGAATTAACAGAGGGAGAAGCTGACGATAGCCAGGATAGCGACACAGAAGCCAAGTATCCTGGAAGTAGCGGTTTCTCCAGCCCAGTCATAAGTGGAGGCCATTACGTCCGACCACGGAGAAGCACGCCAACTACAAAGGGTAAGTTAATGAGTATCTTTTATCAACATCTGTTCCAGTCGGAGCTCGAGAGCGCGCACACACAGGCGCTCACATACGCAAAAGAAAAATAATTAAGGATTTTTGTCACCGGCCTGTATTTGAATTGAAAAAGGTACACACACGACAAACAGTGCGTGCAGACAGCAATGCCCAGAGAGAGAGAGAGAATAAGAGAAAGAAGGAAACAGTGAGAGAGACTGCAGAAAAGTTCAGTGTTTTATTTTAATTGCACCAAATCTCCAATGAACCTCCAGGTACCTCTCTTGCGCGAGCAGCAAAGCGCTTTAACACCCCACAGGAGATCTAAAACCCTTCCAGCAATTACCCTTATTATTAAGGAACCTGCCTTCCTCTGCCGGGCCAGCATCTTAATAATGTCGATCTTGCGAGTGGCGCATCCAAATTCATCATTAGAACGTCTCCCTTGTCCCTTACAGGCCTCCCCTGATAGAAACATGGCAGGCAGCGATAATGAGAACGAATGAAAACGAACTAGCACAAATTAGTCTTTGCAACGCTGTCTTTTCTTCGCGTCTTCTGCTGAGACTACCGTAGGGAACAAGGGGAGTTACTTGTTTAAATGTCACGATTAATAAGTTTATTATAAAATGTTTTCTTTGGTCGCCGAAGGGCAAGGCAGCTCCCGAATTAATCATGTCAGAATCAAGAACCATCTGCTCTAGATAAAATTAGGGCTCTCCCGTTCCCAGCCTGGTATCGATGGGTAGACAATCGAAAGTCACGGTGACATCACACACGCACCAACGAACACACAAAGCTGCGAAGAAAGAAAATAGCAGAGTCACACACTTTTAGTTGGTGCAGCGAGGATGGTGAGATGGAGGCCTAATGCTTCTAATTATAGTATTTCATTAGAGCGTTCAATTAGCTTTTGCTTTTCTATTCACTGTGTATTCGGCCTGTTAAAAACACAAAAATCATGCCTTCCCCATCGGTTACACCAACATTTAGAAAAAGCTCACCGAAATTACAAGATTATTATTCGATTTTTTTGCGTATTCTCGATTGTATCCCGTTTTTGTTGTTTGTAGTCCACTTTCCAGCTGAAACCTTAAATAATGAATCCAATTGATAAATAATAATCGGGGATCGTGGCTACAACATCTTCTCCCCCCCTTTTTAGTCCATTAGCCGATCCAAAGAAGTAGACCAAGAAACAGTCATGCTTTTTGGTTCGCTTTCACTTCTCCAGTTCAGATGATTTGTGGTGTGTAATGCCTATATAAGAGTGTGACTGGCTCATTCGCATATTGAGCTGTCCAAAGAATCAGGGAATACCCTGCTACCTCTTCAGATCGGTTGACTATAGTCCCGATTGAAGAGACCTTTAAGAATTCTCCAGCCTCAGACGGGATTCAAAGACAGACCACTCTACACTGCTCTAATCTGCTATCACTAAAAACATTGTCCACAGAGTCTCCCTCTGTATTCTGGGAATTCGGCATAAAATGTCCGTTTTGGTCAAAGAACGACCAACACTTTGAGCCACAGGCGCAGACTTGACTATATTGGATTGCAGAGAACCAAAGTGCCCATTAACAAATTCTCCACCTCGATTCTCGTTCATAATGACAACTAAGCCATGATTCAGCACTTATGACGACAAAGAATAAAACTGGCATTTTAGCCGCTGTAATGAAGCAGATATATCAACGAGAAATTAAGGTTCCAGCTTCTGTCCTTTGGACAAACACTTTGGAAACTTGTAGAGACAGAGCAGGTAATGACGAACATTGCGAACATTGCGCACCAATCCATGGCTAATGTCTGGAGTATCATGCAATTCATCACTGGATTATAAATTTCTCGAGTTATTCGACTCCTTCTGTTATTAGGAATCAAATTATGGTACTTTACTTCTGACACAAATATGGTTTCTGATGGCATAAACACACGAACGGGATTTTTGCACATGATGACCTCCTAATTAGAAGAAGAAAATCTTTATTGTACAGTAAAGATACAATAATGTGCCCGCCACAGCCAGGAGGCCAGGGGCTTGACAATGATATAGGGTAATATAAAAATATGTACAGTATAAAAATATGTGCAGTATAAAAGATTACATAACAATTAAAAACGTAGCATTAGCCATTCAATAGATATGAGTATGTACATAGTTGTGAGGCAGACAGTGCACCAAGGTATGTGCACGTTCATATGTACAAAGCACATATTTAAGCATATTCGCACAAGTCAGAATATTTCACAAATTGATGTTCGGTATTGCATTTTCTTGTGAAGACAGTTCGTCGATTTGCCTGCGATGTGCCGTTATGCGCCTCATAGGAGATAGCAGATGGAGATATCGGTATGAGTCGACATCAGGGGCCAAACAAAAGGGGAACAAGTTCGGCCAACGAGCGCCTGTAATTGCGATCAGAAGCGAATTTCTGCAGGTCAACTCCGATCATTAGCAGGGCTTGTACTGTCGGAAGTACTTGTCCAGGTAGGAATCTGTCACTGATCTTCAGCCTGTTCCGTTTTGGCTGAAGAAGAGGGGTGGCTCGTAAGGACGGAAGTGGAACATGCCACTGGCATATATCCCAGAAGTCAGGGGAATTGATTTTTCCAACCAGCATTTTGACTGTGGTCGCAGTTCTCCTCATGCTGATTATTTGAGGCAGCCGCGGGATTTGGAGTTGGTCGGCCATGCTGGTGGTCCTCTGCTGAGGGGGGAGTCGATGCTTGTGGGTTGCCCACTTCAATATCCAGTATTCACTGGCGAAGATGGGCTTCATGAGAGAAGGTACTGCGGATGCCCATATTTCAGAGGCATACAGAAAGGTAGGATACACAATGGTTTCCAGATATCTGATTGTGGTTCTTGCGTTTGTGTTATGAAGAAGATGTTGACGGGCAATCCAGCGCATTCGGTTGATCTTGCGTAGAACAAATTCGATGTGACAGTTGAACCTAAGGTTTGGGTCGAAGGTTACACCGAGATCTTTGTGTTTAGTTACACTTGGAATAACTGCACCCTGCAGTGAGGGTTGTATGGATGTGGGACACTTCTTCAGAGAAAAAACCATAATAACGGATTTTTGGGGGTTCAGTTTGAGACCGAAATGGTTGAGATGGCTAGAGAAAGCTGTGATTTTATTACAGATTTCCGATGTGATCACTCCCCTGTCAGCTGATGGTGGTATTTGCGTTAGGAACTTTATATCGTCGGCGTAGGTAATGACATCATCTCTGTTACATACAAACGGAATAAGGAGGGCGGTAAAAAGTAACCCCGATAAAACGCCACCTTGCGGCACACCAGCATTGATGGATCGGGTATAGCAGAGGTTACGATGAGTGAGGTACACTGTTCTGTTCCGGAGGAGCGAGTGCAGAAAAGCGAAAACGTCACCTTTGATCCGAAAGAAATTCGTTAGGAGATTCAGAAGGGCTGAGATGTTGAGGCTATCAAAAGCAGCTTCAATATCGGCATAAACAACCGCCATTTCTGATTTGGCCTCAAATGCATTTAAAATCTCCGTTTGGACTGCCAGAAGGTTGGAGACAGTTGATCTATTAGGGAGAACATAATGGAGTTGTTTTGATGATTGTGGAAGAAGATGGCGTGTTATATGCGGAAGAAGGACTTTTTCCAGTAGCTTTAGGAGCGTGGATGCAGTGGAAATCGGTCTGTAGTGCTTCGGCTGGCTTGGTAGTTGAACTTTAGGTAGTGGGGCAAGACTGTATTTGCTCCAGGATGCAGGAAACACTCTATGAGAGAGGATGGAGTTGAACAAGTAGAGCAGAGGATCAAGGATATATGGACTGAGGCACTTTACGATGAAATGTGGGACATTATCGATGCCAGCGGTGCATGACGGACGCAGCGAGTTGATGGCTTGACGAAGCTGCTGTCGATCGATTTGAATGGAAAACAGCTCATCATCTGGACTTGAAATGGGGTCTGGTTGGTAATCATATGGTTGTGTGATGTTGTCTTGGAATCTGGCTACATAGTTGATCCATTCAACTGGATTGAAATTGGAATCTGGTTCAGAGTTACGGGTATATGGCACTTTGCCTTTGGATAAGGTCTTGTCAGTGTATTCTTTAATGGCTTGCGATTTCAGTCTGTTAAACAGTGCTCTAGCTTTGGAGTACTGAGTTCGGTCATATGCTGTACCAGACTGTTTCCATTGTTTATGGAGGGACTGTTTGCACTTGAAACTGTAATTTAGCTCCGAAGACCACCAAGCATTAGTTCTAGCGGAGATACTGACCTGTTTAGCTGCTGAGAACATAGTAACAGTGTGCAACCATCTAGTTAATATGTCTAGAGCCAGTTCCGGATCTCCTGATTCGAGAACTTCCCAGGGAATTAATCTTGTTGCATAAAGGCATCTGTTCGGTTGTAGGAAGGTGGGAGAGATGATGATCTTCCTTTTGACGTAGTGGGAGACATTAAAGTTGGGCGTTGGGAGCTGCAATAGGACTACGATGGGTTCATGATCAGATTCAAAGTGAGTTTCGGGTTTAATGTCGACGCTACATGAACCAGACGATAATATGAGATCCAGGCGATGAAGACCTCTAGTTGGGCCTTCGTTTATGATCCTGAGGCCACTAGGTGCAATCTTAGCCATTAGTGACTCATGAAGATGTTGGAGATTTGGTGGTAAGTTAAAATCTCCACAGATGAGGTGGATAGCAGATGTGTGAAGCGTATTTATTAGCCAGGATGCAATATCATTGATTGTCTGAGCATCGGGGGTTGGGGGTGTATATATTGCACCGAGATCTAATAAGCAAGAGTTGATCTTGACCGTTACTATCAATGCTTCGAATAGATTGGATTTGCTGGAGACTACATGTACGAATTCAAGTCTACTGGCATTTATGATAACAGCAACGCCCCCACCACAGGTATGAGAGCGGGAGGTGAAGAAAGATTTGTAACCAGCAGCTTGGGCGAAGGCAATTGATTCTTGTTGTGGTTCCAGCCAGGTTTCAGACATGCAGATGACGTCAGCCATTTGGGACAGAAGCATCTGCTCAAGTGTCTCGAGCTTATTCCGAATACTACGAACATTTTGATAAAAAATCTTGAGTGTAAGGTGACACGAGACCTTCACGAGTGCTGATTCGAGGACATTATTTATTTTCTTTGTTGGCTTTTTAGCACGGTTGGTTACAATAGTTGGTATGGGCTGAGGGTGGATTTCATTGTAGCTGTGGTATTGCAGAGATTGATCAGAGGTTTTGTCATTGGGGTATCTATAGGGCTCATCATCATGTGACCCTGATTCCTGGTTTTGGGGCTTCTGAGAATAGGAATGCCTATCAAACCGTCACGCTTGGGAGCAGTCTTGGTGGGATAGCGCATTAGCCATGACTAGGCGTGGGGTGATATTGGATTTAGGTTCATAGTATGGCCTGAGTAGTGATCCAGACGGCCAGAGAGCAGTCGCTGATATGGAGCTGAAATTCTGTGCATCGCACTCAACTTTGAACGATGTATGCAGGGGTGTTTTCTTAAGAAGTGTGACGGACACAGTAAAGTGCAGCTCATGCATTATGTATGACTCGATATCATCGGGAGTTGTATTTGGGGCCAGTCGGGAAACGAATAGACTTCGTCGAAGACGGACAGTTGGTGGATTCATCGCCTGCAGCCTGGAGGTGGCCGAGGTGCCCATTTTAAACGATCGCCTTCTTTTTAGTACATTTGGGGTTCCCATTTTACCCTCTTCAGGATGGCGAGGCTTACTGCAGTAACTGTGGGCCACAAGTGTACGAGGAGGTGCAGCTACAACTTCCGCCCGGGATGGTTGTAATGTTAGCAGTGGGGGGCCGCAATTGTGGATTTCGGGTTTCTTCGGCATTGTAGGTTGATACACTCGGCTTGAGTGCGAGTAAGGCTCGACGATAGTTTCAGGATTCCTTCCCTCACTCTAATTGAAAGTTACTACTATTATTATAGCCGCTATGCTGGAGCACGAGCATAATTCCCGCTGTTTTAGTTGAATCCAGCATAGAAAACCATGAATACAAGTGTTGTTTCTATTTTGATCCCGAATGGATTAATATATTGACCTAAAAGAAATATACCTCCGTCTGAGGCGCATGACTCTACAGGAAGTGCCGACACGCAATACATTTATAGAGAACTCCATTACAATGCAAGCAACTGTTAAGTCAAAGAACTTCGTGCGCAGTTGGCGAGATCTAAATATTCATCAACGTCTAGTTCGGAGGAAATCGTATAGAAAGTGCGTGACCTCGTGTGAGCTTCAATAGAAAGCGGCCATTTAAACCCGAGAAAGATTTCTGGCAAGACGGATCCACGAATGGTGGAAGGAAAACTATAGTTCCAACCTCTGGCTACAGTAATCAGTTGCACTTTTGGTGCTACCCTACGTCAGAGAGTAAAAAATAAAATAAAATAAATCAGCTGTGATTTTTCCCCACCGAAAATACGAACAGCTTTATCAAACTACAGTTGGTTTAACCACAAAGGCAGAAGATGGGCTGCTAATCTCACCCATATTTACTGGGAAGTTTGCCAAAGTTGCTTGCATAAATTATTTTCATACGTTTTAAACCCTGTGAGAGCATTTACACTTTAGTGCTATCCTCATTTAACGTAGTTTCGCATACAATAGCGTAAATAACAAAGCGCTGTGATACTTTTGCGTTTTCGAAGTTAAGTGACAGAACGCCAAATATTAAAATACCAATTTCGTTATTCTGTATGTCTGCCATGTTATTGATGCGCAGATGTTTTTCATTTATTCAAAAATAATTCTATATCAGTGTCATTTGAAATACTTGATTAAACATCATAAATCACAATAAAAACACAGCATTTTTGGTTCCGTTTTGGACTTGATTGGTCGGTTGTTTTAGGGTTTTAGGCACATCAACGACTTAGGCCATATTGCGACCTGAGTTTCTGGGAGAAAAAACTATGTTACTCTCGCTTGAGATCGAATAACTCAAACCACGTTGTGAAAATGACCCATAAAAATTCCTCGGATGATTGACGGGATTCGAACTCAGTTCTTTTCCACTCGGTTTGGAGAGAACGTCTCGGGGGAAGTTTGTATGGCTGTTTTCGTGAAAATTAGAGTGTTTCATCCCACAAAAGAGTAAACTGACCATAAAATGAGATATATATCAACAACTAATGACCATAGCTACCTTCTAGGTAATTCTAAACACTCAAGAATAACGTAATACACATATAAGGGTGAGGGGACCAGAAGAAAGCATTTAGAGGCCCCCCCTGGATTTCGATCAGATCCTAAAATGTGTTAAATCGGGACTCTACTAATCCTTTACTGTTTATTTCAGTCCAGGCGTAATATTGTGCCTAAAATTTCCCCAATCTTATGGTCAGAAGGATTACCAAAAACAAGCAATGAGATTTTTTTGTTCTTGCCTAGCATATGGGTGTCTCACAAGAACTAGTCTATTACTCCCAAGTAAAGGTCAATGATTTTGAAATACTTCTTTATAAAACCCCGAAGTCTTGCAAGAAATATAGAATCAGCGATGTCCTCGATAGTACTCTAAATGACGTCCTCTATATGAGATAATTTGCATAAATGAAATTTATGCAAATGTTCATCTGCCTAGATGGACTTTGATGAGTCAATAAAAATCCACTTGAATGGTTTTGCGTGTCACAAAGAATGCAGCAGGTATCAGCATTGACGAGAATCGAATAGTTTGGGATAAAGGATTAAAAGTCTAAGGAAAATTAAGTGTTTTTTTTTTACTTTGTGGAAGATTAAATTCATCAATGAATCGTTTGCTGCCTTGTTATGGATTGCCTTTCACCTAAAAGTGACTTCAGTCTTATGATGACATATCTCCTAAACAACAAAAAAAAAAAGTGGGTCTATTCAAAATGATATTCATAGTTTGGTGTACGAAAAAAATTTATCGCCTAAGTTATAATAATTTTTGCCTTTGTACTTTTTGCATGGTTTCTAATCGGCAATATTGCGGTAGGACAAAAGGGAACATACTGCTTAAATTGAGTTTTATATTCTGATCACCCATGGAATATCGGATGAGGAAAAAAAGTTGATCAATGGGGAGGGGAGAGAGAAAAAGATCATGTTTAACTTTCATGTAATTAATGTTCTGTAGTTTTCAGACTGAAATTAGTTCAACGGGTGAAGATCTCCAGTTTTTCCACTCTCTGAATTACCTCTTTGATCTTCTTCTTGAATTATCTCATTGATGCAGTTCATCCAAATCACAAAATGATCCACTTATTATTACTTTTTATTGAGATTATGAGATGTTTTACACCCTGTGACGTGTAGTGGTACCAACTGCATGTGGGGGATCATTGTGTCCAGTTATTATTAACTGTTGGTGGAGGAACTCTGACTATCATTCATGTGTTCAGAATCGCTGCTTTCTGGAGTTCCCTGTAGATGTTCTCTGGGAGATCTGGTGCTGCCAAGTTCTTATGGAGGCTGTTTGGCACCATGCCGCTGGTTGACACGATGAACAAGATGATTATTACTTGTTCCACACACCACATTTTCTTTGACTTCATGTCTTAGGTCTGAGTACTTCCTGGTCTTTTCCTTGTGGGTTCCTGGTTATGGGCACCGCTATGTCGATCACCTTGGTAGCCTTTTTCTTCTTTTCTATTTCTGTTTTGTGGCATCATTTTGTCAGTTATTATGGCGCAGTCCCAGTATAGTTTTTGAGAAGGGGAGTTTGTGAATAATTATTATTATTATGCACATTTGAATAAATATATGCATATGCGCCTATTTTATATTTGGGCCTTTAAAAAAATAATTGTCGGATCATTCCAAATTTCACTAAAATCAGACATGTAGAAATTGGCAATTATTTCTTTTTTCATACAATATGTATTTAAAAAATAAAAGAAATTCACACAAAAGATTAAAAACGCCCTCACTGATCACTGAATTTTGACCGCCTGTTTAATACCGTGTTGGGGCACCGTTCGCAGCCGCTATTCGCTTAAACATTGACTCCGCTAGATGTCTGAAGACGTCAGTAGGGATCTACAGCCATGGTACCTGCAAGGCTTTCCACAGGGTTGGAAAGATAACGGTTGAGAGTCCATATGCTTTACTTACCGTTCCAAAGCGTCCCACAGGTGTTCAGTTGGATTGAGGTCAGGCGAATTTGGAGGCCAATGATAATGGGTCATATCTTCATTGTGTTCCTTGAACCACTCGTGCACAATAAGGGCCCGATAACTCGGCACATTATCGTTTTGAGAAACTCCTTTTCTCTCCGGGAAGAAATGCAACATGGTAAGGTGCACCGGTCTCTTAACAGCCAGTAGATCTCACCAGTGAAAAGATTGTCCATACACACCAGGGATGCAAGTTCATGCCATCAAAATGCCCAACATTAAGCAACCACCGCCACCTACCAAGATAGCAGACACCATGCACGATGGTTCCTGGAATCGTGTTCCTTGCGCTACACCCGAATGCTTCCATCGGCGTGTTCCACCAGGTTATTCAAATCAGCATATTCCAAACAATTAAACACAACGTTTCCAGATCACCACAGTACAGTTGCATCTTGCTACGATTCCAAGACTATTCAGTTTAGCAAAACAAGATCCGTGACCTGTTAGTAAGAATGTACAACGTAGATTTGGTACTAACCAGATCGGTTTAATATAATTCAAGCCATTAACACAAGGGAAAATTTTGAATGTTATTCTACCTTTTTCCGAACAATTCCATCTGTTTTGCCAATTTTGTAAAAGGAGCTTCCCAATCCTCTTATTTTCGTTTCTCGAGTCATTTAAAGTGTCAATTTCGATGTCCAGCAACTCGGATTTTATACCTCTTTTCAAATAAAAGGATAGGCTTCTGAACACTAACTGCATATCAAGTGACATTTTGCCAGCTAACACTTACAAAGCTTCTGTGGAAACCGTTCTGCAAGCCATCACCATTTTGAGTAACATAACTCGATGTATAGAGTAGAGCTTTCTGGTGTTGCTTACTTTGATTGCATGGCCAACCCAGATTGATGCACCATACATAACAATCGTCAGAAAAATGCAATCATAAATCATATGAAGTGCTTTCACCTTTATCCCCCATTCCACCCGCGTTATCCTTGAGATCATTGCAATAAATTTCTTCACTTTCTCTGATATATAGTTAATATGCGGGATAAAGTTCAAGCCACTAGCAAAACATATTCTCAAGTATTTAATCATTAACACCTGCTGTAAGGAAATACCATTCAACCTTACGAGCGGAGGTCTACTAAGAGCCAATTTACCCTCCAACACTATGATTTTAGTTTTGGATTTAGAAATTGTCAACCTATGTAAATAACGCCATTTGCATAATTCTTTCAATATGCAATCAGACCTCCTTTTAAGCTCCTTTCTGGTGTTTCCTTGCACAAGTGCTACCATATCATCTGCATAAGCTATTGTGTGTGAGTGGTCAAATTCTCTCTTGAGCCAATCTTCCAAAACACCTTCCACATTAAAGGACCAAAGACTGATCCCTGCGGGCTGCCTCTAGTCACACGACGCATAAATGATCCAAAATTCGACTTAACTGTTACTGAGCGATCCCTAAAGTAATCCTTAATTATAGAGAAAATATTAAAACAACACTTAGCCATGCGCAACGTCGTCAGTACACTGCCCCAACTAATGGAATCGAAGGCACCAGCAAAGTCTACAAAAATCCTCAAGGTATATTTATAATTCGATTCCCGAACATTGCGAACTAAAGAGTGAAGCGCATCCGCAGTACCTACACCAGGAGTGAAACCATATTGTTTGTTAGAAACGCCAATATTACCTCTTTGGTAGATAGCAATCCTCATGGCTAAAAGATTCTCATAAACTTTACCAAGACCAGGAAGCAATGCAATAGGTCTATATGAAGCAGGTGAACTGGTTGGCTTGGTTGCAGATTTTATGATAATCTTGAGCAGTGCATCCTTCCAAGGAGACGGAAATACACCATCTCTTAGACAGTTATCAAAAACTAGTAACAATTCGTTCGAATAAAGATTAGAAAAATTTTTGATTACCTCTCCCTCCAGTAGGTCCATACCTGGACATTTGTTATTTTTAATGGACTTAACAACAATGAGAAGTTCATCATGGGTAAATGGTAATTCTTCAATGTCATTACCATACGACTCATTCACGACGATGTTCTAGATTAACACGTGGGTTATCAGCCATGTTATCTTACCTATAAGGTGATCTAAGATTGCACTCATGGAATCTTCTCAACTACACGTCTCAGTGGTGCCCTTGCCAATAGAATAAATAACATCAGCAGCTGCTCTCTGAAATTGTCAGTACAAATTTTATAAACCAATCCCCAAGGTTCATTATTTCCTGCTGTTTTCACCAACGTTTTCCAGCAGTCATATTTCTGTTTAGCGATAGCTTGGACATACTTTTACGAAGACTTTGATAGTCTTTCTTTAATCGAATAACTTCCAAGGCACTTTCCCTACGTTTGCTCTTCTGAAATTGCTTCCTAGCCTTATTAACCTATTTTTCAATAGAAACCTAAATCAACTAAATCAGAATTAAAAACAATTATTGCAGCTCTCACTTCTGGACAAGGATTATATATGGACCTACAGGAAAGGGGATAACCAACTATCTGATCATTCACATAATAAGGTTCTTCGATGCAAGCAACATCGATATTTTCTCTTTGACATAATTTTTATTTCATCCGCAACAGATCGAGAATGTTGCATTGTTTTTAAACCTTTAAACGAACTTATATTGTGAATGTACTGATTTGAGTTACAGTAATTCGGACTGTTGACCATAGTTACGAGAGGAATCAGCTGTACGCAGTTTAATTAGTTTAAGTGTCATTGATATTCTGGACACTTTTTGTCACGAACAGAATTGTCTCCCACATGATTTCTAGCAATACAGTTCGAACACGTAGCTGTCTTTGCAGTTATATGTATGACCTTTCCCAGCACAATGTCTGCATATAGGATCTCATCGTCTACGTGTTTTGGTAGTATGTCCAAAACCCTGACAATTGTAAGAAACATCCACAAGATACAAATCGTTTAACCTGTATGACATCAGTCCATCAAACAAGCGCTACTGTTGCATTAGAAACATTCTAATTCTTTGTGAAACCTCCAAAATCCAGTTATTCCCGGAGTCACTCCTGTTTCTGCTTATAAAGCGAACAGTGACCTCAGCAACCATCTCCTCTTTCGTCAATCCCAAATGCAAAAGATTTTTCTCATACATGTCAAGTAGAAGATCATCCTTCTGAACTTCCTTACTAACGTCATGCACAATTAACTTCATTCCAGGTCTTTTGGGAAATCCAAGCCGTGTCAATTGTTCGCACTTTTTTATTTATGTCTTTTTTAGTTTGCGTCTCTAAAACAATGTCATGATCAAATACTTTGCTTACCTTCTGTATCGTGACCCCTCTCAACGAGTTTCTCATTTCCTTATCCGCAGCAATTCGGACATCTTCACTACTTTTAAGTCCAGAGTCGTCATTAGCTTGAATTAATAAAACATGATCATCATCATAAGATCTACACCTTCATCATCTGAGGAACTCACTTTCAAACCCACGTCCTTTGCAACAGAAGTCGCGTCACTCTTAACTACATCACTAATTAAAGTTTCAGATTTTGTGGGTTATCCGTACCTTGCCTATAATACTGAACGGATTCATGCACACATTGTATCCGTTCTTTAAATTTCTTATTCTGTATTCCAAGTTCCAAAACCATGGCTTCAAGAAGATCCCATCCAGACAGTATCCCTCTGATTGAACTCCGATTGATACCACTCTCCTTGAAAAGGAAATCTTCCAAATCTTTGCTTAATTTAAATGTTATTTCTGTAAAGCTATGAGTATTATCTCCTCCGAAATCACCATCTGCGCGAGGCAATTTCCCTCCCCAGAAGAAGTCATGTTTTTGGACAACAGGATTAAAATTCATGTTTTCGTTCTTCCTAATTTCTTTTGAACACGATAACAAGATACTCGCTTCAGTGTCGTTCCCTATCTCAATTTTAGCTGAAGAATTTATTTTTCTCAGCCAAATCCATATCACTCTGAACATTTTTCTTAACTTTACGTAATTCCTTATCCCAATAATTCTTAGGCGTATTAATCTTGACTTTCCTCCTATTATTTCGTCTTAAAACGAGGGACCTACTGCACGAAGAACACAATGATCCAACTGAACTTTCTTCCCCACTGTAGCATAACAGCCTTTGACGACGTATTTTGATGGAACATTCAGGAGATCCACGTGGTGTTAAAAGTTCAATGTCCTTATCATCCTATTATCCTCACTGTCCAATTCTGCTAACATGATAGCGTTACCCGAGAGAACCTCCTCCCATTCCAACATCTTCCCACCTACACCCCTAGAGACAGAGGTCTCAGAAGATTCTTTGCTTTGACTCAGTGACAATTCACCTCGAAATATACTTGGATCCAAAAAACTTCGGTCTCTGCAGCAACAGCGAGATCAGTCTCCTTAGCACCACTTTCAAGATTTTTAGAACCTGCAACCTCTTTCAATTCAATGCCACAAATTTTTCCACATGTGAGATCAATCCTGCGTCTATCTGACTCCATTTGATGAACAATTTATTTATTATTATTGTGAGAGGACACTAATAACCGTATAGGGGGCATTAACAGCCTTCTTCTTTCGTTAACAATGGCTGTATAGGCCTTTACTATTTAAATCTAAAATTATATATCCTTTCTGCTAAGAAGATATTTTGTTCAAAACTTAGATGAAACTAATCAGCCAGATATACCCTTCGACCTACTTGAAGTCCCCTTCATCCATACCTTGCAGATTTTAAAAAGTAGCTCTTCAAATTCTGTTCAATTCACTGACAAATCCAATTGTGCGCCATAGAGGAGGACGCAGATTGGACACAGAATGCCACTGGATTATTTATTGTTTTTGTGCAATTTATTCTGTATTTGTCTGGTATAATTTTGAAATCGATCACTTTTGCCATGGTCGATTCCAATAATCATCCCGGAATAATCTAAAGGCATCCAATAAAAAGCCTTCGGGTACTCGTGCCCTATAGCGCGACTCTTGCCAGTTGTATTTCTTCCGTTTGACGCTCGTATTACACATAAAGTGAATATAAATACCAGGAGTTAACAGCGAGCGCGAGATAGTCACTTAAGGACTTCTATGAAGCCAAGCATTACTTCCAGAGTGTGGGGGGACGAGAAAAAAAAAAAGAAGAAAAAAAGAGAGAGAAAAAATGTCGTATCGCTGTCATGCATCGTCTGAAGCACCTGCAAACTCCAATCGATCCAAGCACGTTGTATAGCTTCCTGAACATTCAAGTGAACCTTCCCGTCAAACGCACACAAAGCGGTCACGGACTAAACATATTGGGCAGTTTTTTTTAATACATCAACCGAGCGAAAGTAAAAAAAGAAAAAACGCGGTCTCTTTAAAACATCTTTACAGGTGAAGGTTAAAATCGCAATAAAAAGCGAAGAGTTTGTTTTTCTTTCAGACTAAATGGATAAATTGACTTTTTTTTTTCTCCTTTTTGCCTTTCTGGAGGGTTGATGGGGGTATTCCATTAATAATCACATATTAACATCATTTAATGAGACGATAGAGTGTATTTGTTGAAGGGATTACTTTATCTCCCGATGGTGTCGCTACTGTTTATCCCTCACGTGTTTTTTTTTTTTGTCTTTTTTTGTCATTTCCTCGACCACCGTGCAATTTTAAATTCCACGAAATAATCTGGGTAGTTGGAGACGATTCTTGCGTCTCTTTTAAACCATATAACGTCATTCGGGTCTATGGCAACTCAATGATGAAGCATCTTTTGAATTCTCTTTGAGGTGGCTCTTTCTACAGTAAACGAGAGATCTATATTAATTTAATAGGCTTTCTATGTTCTTCTTTCATCCCAATCTTCAGTTTAATCACAGTTTCTGGTAGCGCCATCGTATCCTTTGATGTGTCGAACAATATACGTATTTGCATTTCACATTGTGTTGCTTAACCAACCAATACAAATTGGAAAGCTTCAAGAAAAGCGAAACAAAAATGCGGCACCTTTGAAGAGACAAGAGTTGCTTCCAGTTGAATACAAGACAGTTGCCAGCGAACTGCGTTCACAAGGGTCGGGCCATCCTAAATATAACCTTGCGCGTTTATTAAATAAAGCGATAAAGTGAAAAGATAGATAGAGCATTTATTTGCAATGTCTAAGTACAGATTTTACTATATACCTGTCCAAAGTTTTAGACTACCTGGCCTACTTAGTTGATTTCTCGAAAATTTCATCCTCCTCCTACAATATACTGAGTTAAGAGACGCGCGATTTAAATAATATGGTTGTAGAAGCATATTCACGGATGATTCGCATGTTTTTCGGGCTGTGAAACCCAACTCATTCCACTTGAGAACGGCTAACTGCAGCCCCGATTGCGGAGGACTTTAGAAATTCCTCCACTCGTCGACGGGAATCGAACCTGGACCTCTCCAACTCGTATTGATAGTCACCAATGATCTATGTTTGATGTAGATCATCGGTGACTATCAATGCTAATACAATTACCATCAAGTATAGCAGTGGAGTTTTCCAAGATTTCTTTAAAGTTTCTTATTTTAAAATGTCCAAAAGAAAGACGAAACACTCACATATTAAGAAGGACAATTAAGACAGCCTTAACCTTTGAATGTAAACATCAACCCACCTAGCTTACTGCTGTCTAGGGGATGAGCAGAGCAATAAAAAAATGATAATAAGTAACAGGACACACCCAATTACTCCATGCACTTGGTACCAGTACCCGTCATGGGGTGGACAAAGTCCCATAAAGGAGAAAGGTTGTTTTTTGGTACGCGTAAACGAACTTGTACGTGTGTTCTGTCGTTTACCGTTGTTCATCTGGTCATTTAGCCGTTGGATCTCTACTGAGGCCCAACGTTGCCCACACTTGGCGCCACCTGTGGTCTCCCACAACTGCACTCTGTGACAGTACAATGGATTGTACAGTTACAAGGATTGTACGATTCATGCTGGCCATCCAAGACCAGGTAATGAATACCAGAAACTATAGAAAATACATCATCAAGGAGTCCGAAGTGTCAGATGATGTGTCCACGATGCCACCTGGCCTCAGAAATGATCCAACACATCACTGCGAGATGCAAGGTGATCACCCAGACTTTAGTACATCATAGACACGACCAAGTAGCCAGGATAATACATTAGAAGCTAGTGAGGAAATACCAGTTGATCAAAGAAAGTGCACCGTATTACAAATGCGAACCCCAAGCAGTACTAGACAGCCCAACCCACAAGCTGTACTGGGACCGCGCCATAATGACAGATAAGGCAATCGCGCACAACAGACCGGACATAACCTTTGTGGACAAAATGGAAAAGGCTACCTATCTGACATGAGTCAAAATTCAGGAAGTACACGAACCTAAGACAGGAGATCAAAGAGATGGGACATATGGAATAAGTAATGACCATCCCGATCATCAATAATAACCACCGGTATGGTGCCAAAGACCCTACCTAATAGCCTAGCAGCAATAGGACTCCTAAACAACACCTACGAGGAACTCAAAATGTAGCACCCCTTCCAGGAATCTAACTCCGTTAGCGATAATGGTATACGTACACGAACTCGCGCTTCTTTTCATGTCCTCTGTGACCGTACAATGGATTGGTCACTCGTAAATAGTTTGGAGTAATCTGGGTTAGAAGCCTGTAGTAGACTGGAGGAATTCTTAAACGCCTCTTCATTCAGGGCTATCGTTGGCCGATCTCAGGCAGAGGAAGTTCTTCCACTTGGGACATTCCAGACTTTTTTCTTTTATACTACGTAACGTGCAGATTGGTTCCTGAACACAACGCAAGATCTAGCGTACCATAATAACACCCGCAGCATGGAGAAAGTAGTCGATTCGAATAGGAAGAAATAATCAACATCTTTTCATAGTACAACCGAGAGCAGGTTGAGTCATCTACAGAAATACGTTTCCTTTTACGCGATGGAATTCAGTTTGTCTGCTGGCATTCAATGGAGATTGCATCCGGGATGAAAAGCAACATTTCCAGCAGTGCCAGAATTTGGGAGCCAGTCCACTGTTTTTGAAGGTGGTTTCGGCTGGAGTTGCCCACTCGTCATTAAGTGCAGCCCAACTTCCGCTCCAGCAGCCAATTCCACCCGATTGCAGCCACACCGAAACCCCACGATAACCAAAAGGCACGCGCCACACACTTTAGTACCGCACATTTCTTTGGAACCGACCCGAAAACGTAAAACAGTTCTCCAAAAATTCATTAGCATTGGAGGGGGGGGGGAGAAGAAGGGTTTATCCCGGCGTGCTAACTAATTACGAGCGAAACTTTAAGCGGCCAAGCCCGCAGCTGATTATGATCGAAACCCGAGTGCGTGCGTGTAGGCTTGTTTGTATCTTCGCGAGGTAATTACGGCGTTCTCGCAGCCACAAAGAGCGTTTTTATCACAGCCACTATCAAAACCTGCCATCACTGTTAACGTACTCTGTATTCTCGCCCCCCCCCACGCCCGTCTCCTTCTCGTTCTCTCCTTATTCCCCCTCATCCCCCCCCCCTAAAATGGACTTTTATGGAGAATTTTTCTTTTGGTGCAGTTCCGCGCCTGGTATATAACGCTACAATCAGTCGCATCCGGTAATGTTCCGGTGTTTTAATCGCGCCATAGAAATGTCAGCCCGCAGTCATTAATCAAATTTGGTCCCATTTCTACTTCGAAACCGCTCCGAAAGTTTTCTGACAAAGGAATGGCAGTCGCTATTGAAGTCGCGAGCAGAACCGCTGCACGCCGCTAAGTATCATGTCAGTTTCCGCAATTCTCCACCATTACGGAAACAATTAATAAGCAAGCGGTGACGTAATTCTGATCCCACGTGATGCACGTGTCACGAGAATGACACGGACAACGTTAAATACCGTTAATCACTTCCCTCGGCGCTAATTTAGGCGTCAGAAGAGACGCCGTTTTGCTACTGTTTATTACATTAATGCTACCAATCTGACGGCGAAACCCTCCCCCCCTCCCCAACACACACATCTAAACCCCCCCTCCCCCCCTCCTCGATGAGATAGCAAAGGTGTGTGCGCATTTGTGACCGTTTTAGTTTTTTTTTCTAACTACCCCATCATCGGGAACTTCAGACAAGTGGAATACACACACACACACACGAGAGAGAGAGGAGGCCAGGGGGTGGGGGATAGAAGGGGGAAGAAAGAGACAGAAAGAATAGGTAACATCAAAACAGTTTCCACTTTTAAAAAGTCTAATGAAGAAGCTGGGGAGTTACTTGTCGTCGCTGGTCACGAGAGTAACTGCATTAATTGTGGCGTAATTATTCAGAAAGAGAACATTAGAGTCTCATCTGTGACAAGAGACTAAAGAGAGAGAGAGAGAGAGAGAGAGAATAAAAATAAATTGTACTGCATCGTAGTGAGATAACGAGAGATGAGACAGGCAGGAGAAAGAAGAGTTAAGATAAAAGGACATAAACAGAAATGCCAACGAACGTCTTTAGATAAAACCGAACGAAGATTTTCTACGATGGTAAATACAAATAAAAGAAATGATCGTTTTAGAGGAGCTGATGAAAGAAAGGAGAAGTGTGGGGGAAAAAAGTCGAAGAAAATGAAAAATGAAATAAGAAAGTAGAAGCAGTTGACAAGGAGATGTTTCTACACGATGTGGTACAAAGAAAAACAAGCGTTGGTAAGCAATCTTCGCAGCTCGATTTACTAATTGAACAACAAAGTTGTGATTTTAACACTCTTGTGCAGCATCATTGAGGATCTTCCTTTCAGATTGGTTCCAATATCGGAAATTTCATCCATAATTACGATGTTTCTTTGGGGAAGGGGGCTCTAGTCTGATCCCCGGAAATTGGCCCACTATGGATGAGTTAGGCGCAATTTATTAACAAATATGAAAATACGAAAATAATTTCAGTAAGCGTGCATGATTTTTCTAGAAATGTGTATTGTTGGAATTCACTTTAACATTCATCACGAATAAACAAAGAAGATGGGCGCATGCTTAAACTGTCATGCAGCTAAAGTGAACACGTAGCTCGTTCTTAATTCATGGCGTGAAGTCAATTTATTTAACTATTGCAAATGCAATTTTTATATTTAAACTACAGAGGCTTTTCTAATTCGTTAGGCCTATAAAGTAAAAAAGAAAAATTCCTATTAAACAAGAAAAGGTCTATAACAATCGATAATTGAACTTTTAAATACAATAACGTACCAGTGATCCAAATGATCTTTTTATAGATAGAGAAAGTTCATAAAATATCTCATTACTGCGACGCAATCCCAACGAGTTACCTCATTCTCACACCACAAATAAACCGTCCCGCTCCTTGATGAGAAGTATATCGCTACTTATTGGGAATGAGTGCCGAGCGGCCATTTCGAGGATTACAGTCCCCTCATCGGTGCAGGATTTTATTCATTTTGCAGCAAACCAATGTATGTTAATGCCATATAACTCCTTTACTAGCCTGAAGCGTATTCGCTCATCGGATGCCAACATTTACGAATATTGGGTTTCCACTAAGCTGACAAGCTGAGAATATTGAAACTTTAAACCATGATAGATAGAAAGAAAGAAAGAAAGAAAGAAAGAAAGACAGAGAGAGTGAGAGAGAGAGAGAAATGCGCTAACAGTTGAACACTGTCAAATGTAATCAACAATTCCCTGTCTTGTCCTGGAGGCTACGAGACCTGCGTGAGTTAGTTTGCAAGCCTGACCCTGACAGCACACTGACACACCACCCCTTTGCTCCCGGGAGAAACTAGAAGGGGAGGATATGATTTCGTTTGTGGAGACCTTGAGATTCAACCCTCACCTGAGGGGATAAAACCTTTCCACGTGGAGACGGGACTGCGGTCTTGCGGAACACGTTCGAGGAAGCAGGCAGTGGCAGCGAGCAACCTTGAGCCCTATCTACTGGGAGCTTATGTACCGAGGGCCGCGACTGTGGGAAAGTTTCTCTGGTTCAGGTGTTAGTTGAGAATACAATACAGGGCGGGCGAAGTCGGAGTAGCAGTATAGGAACGCAGCAGCAATTGATAAGTGAGAAGCTAGTATATAAGTACGTGTGTGTGCGCGTGCGCGCACACACACACACGCACGTATGTATTCAAATGAGCGAGTTGGGCTAACAGGGGAACGTCTGCTTGTTGAGGCTGCAACTGGATCTATTTATGTGTGATGAAGTAATCATCGAGAGATGCCTTCGTTCTGTATAGAGAAAATTTTCATTTGCTGTTCCCAATAGTTGGTTGATGGCCATTCAAGGATTCTTCTTCGTGTTGCCCTTCAGTCCACGATTTCACCTCTTGGTCATCATGACTTTCACCGCCTCCCTTCTCTTCCGCTTCTCACTATTACACATTTATTTTTGTACGTACTTTAAGCGATTATGATGTAGTAACCCTGGAATATACACGTGCATTTTTTTTCATCTGTTCGTGTGGCGTGTGTGGTCCTGTATCCATTGTTTACCCAAGAAATGTTTCAATGATTTTTATCCACAGCCTGCCCAATAATGCACTATTACCAAACGTAGATTGAAAGAAGCGACCATTTATGGCTGTCCATGGAAATATTCTCAGATTCCTCCAGCAAAAGACTTAAGTTCTGTTGAATCCAGAAAGAAACCACTGCTACTTCAAAACTGGGCCAGTGCAGTCCTTTTCAAAGGCTCTCCAGGTTCATTCCTCTGATAAAAGCAAAGTATATTGAAATATAAATCCCATTCCAACCGAAACCAGTTCCTTTGACGGTGCCAATTTCCTGCATTGCACGTCGCTGATCAACTTTCGTGAGGATATATTTGAGTGGCAGTTCATCTATAAGAACAGCAACTTCTGTAGACTCCTTGACTCACTTCTTGGCTAATTCTTTCACAACCCATGACGCCATTTTTCCAAGATCACTTGCAAGTCAAAATACTTAGTCTTCTCGGTCCATGTTCAACTAGTGCAATGACCATATGAGGGATTCAATGGCCCATTTACACCCCCAAAGAAATCCACATATTCAGAAATTCATAGATGACGTCAAACTTGATGGTGTCATTAACTCCTAGTTCTAGAATACTGTTGAACAATATTAGTGAACATTTAACAGATGTACAGCAAGAAGTTCTGTGAAATGGTACTCGTCATTGAGGAAGCTACCGAAATAAAAATGATAGAAGTGAAAGTAAGACAAAAAGAATTGTATTTTATCAATAAATTCAGAAATAGATAAGAAAACAAGCAGTTGGAAATAGCAGGAAGTCATAGATGTTAATCTTCTTACGTACTTTCTTTTCTTATTAACGATACGGTGTAAAGTGATGTAGTTACACCAACTAATGAAATTGGAGGAAACCGCATGCCAACTGCTGAACGCGCAGATTTGATTAGTGGGTGGACGTCGGCCACACATTAGCTGACCAGTCCATCAGTAAACTAATTGAAATCCAACTCTGTTTAATTCTAACTTGATCTAAGTTCCCTCTGATGCAGAGTCAGTGCTGGTGACGAAGAAACCAGTTGCACACCCTTGCAGTGTAAATTTACTTCATTACAACAAAATTTAACTGGCAGCATAACAACTACAACGTTTCAGAATATTAATATAATGTGCAATGCCAGGGAAAATAAAAGGAACACCCAATCAGATAAAGTAATACGTCATTCTCCGGACACATTGGAACCAGCGGGAATAAATACTTGATGAGAAGTGTAGTGAGGTGGGGGGACTCTCATTAGTGTCCACTATTTATTCGTGATTGATAAGTTAGACGATTTGAATGTGGCAAGAGTAGATGGCAAATCAATCGTGATTTAGTAATGTCCTTTTCGGTCGTGCAGAATATTATCAAGAATTTTTAAAACGCAGGTATTGAAATTGCTGAATATTGGTTGGGACAGTCTCCATAGATATTAACATGTGAAGAAAGAACAGGGCGGATCCAAGAACTGCACAAAATCATGCAGCCACCGCTAGCTCTCCTGGAATGAAGTTAAAAGAGCACAACGCACTCCATATTGAGTGGGTGGACAACAGCGAAAAACCGTGGCTAACGTTTAATGTCAAAAGGATGGTCTGAAGATATTTGGTTTTCAACAATTTTGCTGACCAGCCCTGTTTCCAGCAATTTTGATCCTATTTGGTTTTGGAGAAAGAATAGCAGTGGAATCTGCTGATTCGCAACCAACTCTACCAGTTGTGGTGACCAAAGTGAGCGATTTTTCTCTACGAGCGTTCTATACTCCACGGATACACCTAGATCATAAGACAGTTGTTCCCCACACCCTTATTTAGGCAGGGCCGTGTCGAATTTTACATGCACTGATGGCCAAAAAATGGCACACCATGCCCCGAGTCAAAAACAACATTCATGTGTGTCGACGAGTTATTCAGCCCATCTACTCCTTCACCAGGCTCTAATATCATCTCAGATGCCAGTAATTACTATCTGTTGAATGTTAATATGGACTTACCCAACTTGCAGGACGGTGCACCGCCCAAGTAGTGAAAGTCTGTATCGCGAAGATAATTTGAATGATTTGAAGCAGGGACTTCCAACCTGCTATAGCAACCCACCCTGCTACTACAGAATGTCTGCGGTCCCCTCTTTCTCAGCCCATATATATGGAGGTTTGGAAGAACATTTGACAGTTTGCAATATGTCGGAAAGTGCTTAGGTGCAGGATATTCAGTTAGGGACCATTTTTGTTTTCTTGGAAATATCTGCATTGTTCACTGAACCATCATCCCGTATATCTGTTCATTACAATGAAAGAAACACCATCCCATTTCCGACAACAACTGCTGCAACAGAAAATAAACATGACCTCCTTGACTGCAAAGTCGATTCTCTGTTGGATGTTGGCCACTACAAAGACTACTGAGACAGATTTGTATGAAAACATTTAACATAACTAAGTAGCAATCAGATACCTCTAGTTCCGTTGTAGAACCCCCCCCCCCTCCTTCTTCAGAACATCCTGTTTAATTTAAGAGACAATTTTTGCCTCTTCAAACATTTTAACTGTCCAAAGATTGAGGTTGAACTCATACTGTAAAGATATTCGTCTGAGTGTGAGGATCTTCTAACATCCAATCCTAACTTGTAGATTGTAGTCTATCCACAGAACAGATTTATGAAATCGAGATTATCCACAGGTTAATAGAAGAAATCCCCTAAGAGGAGAGATTTCTTAAACGCTGGTGAACGGATCATCGTGAACCTCATCGAGAATATATGCAGCGGAGGTGCGAGCTCCTAAAAGAAATGTCTAAAGTCCCTTCAATCGAGGCTCAGTTAGCTGAACTGAACCAGACAAAGAGAGAAGGATTTCACCCTAAGAATTATAATCCGGATTTTCGAACAAGAGATTTTCATGCTGGAAAAATCGCTGTGTGGTATGCATCAGGATTGAAGATCCTCTGTAGATGACGAGTGTACTGGAACAAGTTTCTCGTCATCGGACGGACTCGACCCGAACCAACCAGATGCAAGCAGCTTTCGCCCTGTAAAAGTCGCCCTCAGCATTGCACATTTGCAGAGTGATTAGCACGAATCTATCTGCAATGGAAACCCGCTCGTGAAAGAAAGTCCACCTACCGATTGATCAACCACAAAAGCAGCAAACAGAACTATTCTACGTACTGGATTATACATTCATTAACCCTCACCAGGGACAATAACTGAAGGCCTAAAATGATCTCAGATTTCTGATGTTTTTACTACCATGTCTTGCGAAGATCTTCTTCTTCCTATCCATACGCTATGAACTTAATAGAGCCACTTACGAATGTCCACACACACAATATAATATTAAACCTGTTTATATCCCGAACGGCGAACAAGAAATTGCCACTTCTTTAACCTCAGTTCATTTATTCCATCACGTGCTATTAGCGCGACAAGACTACAGGGGGAGCGACAGAGTTTATCAGCTGCACCAATTGTTATTACGAACTTCCTACCGGAAGAAGAAATAGAGCAACCATTATCACTCTCTACTGCAGGGAAGTGTGCAGTTTTTATGCAGCGTCGCCCTGCTCCGACTAGTTTCTGTCAAGCGAATACTTCGCTGAGCACGTGCTTGTAACATAGACACCCGTGACGACTTCCTCTCTAGTGTGTACCAAGCGCTAGTCAGATTAGAATTTCAGGAGGACAGTCAGGAGTCTGCTGGATCGTGAAGCTTAACTTCGTCTCTCTAGATAGACAGCTTTTGCTTTTATTTCTACTAAACAAACATTCATTTGATGAAAAATTCCGGTTTTTCATCCTGTAAATGGATCATCGAATACATGCAATTTTCAGACACAGTACAGATCCATTTGACTCAGCTGAATCCGTGAAAAATAGAGGGAATGCAGCTATAGGTGGAGGGGAGGCAGATATTTTATTGGTACAGTGTTACTCAGCCTTTTAATGGGCCACTTTTAAATATGAAGTTGAAATGATGGGCTACAAAAAGCAACTATTTTTAAATACAATGATGTTTAGTCGTATTTAACCATTAACCATTCTTTTGGGCATATCTCTCACCACTGTTAATGGGACTCTTACCTAACGCAAAAACCAGGTCTGTTTTATTGTTAAGTCCTGCAGACCACAAGTGGTCCACAGACTACAGGTTGGCAAATACTGGTCTGGTAGACTTTATGTGATCAAACGCACTTCTGCCAGGCTGGTGCTCTTTTCACAGACGAGATATTTCACGGCGCTTGCCCTCACTCCACTGAGTTCTAGAACATCTGTCGATAAAGAGGTAAATTGTATCCGCGGACCATCTGCTGATAAAGAGGAATTTTGTGTGTATTGTTATGGCATTTCCATGTATCGCTCTATGTCGTCCGCTGTTCCAATACAAATAAACAAGCTTCCAAAGTCCATTGTTGCGTCACGCACATTGGAAACAGGGGTTTGTCGCCGACTTCAGCCCTCCCGTTGAGACCCGCGAAGGTCGGTCGAATTCTTAATGTATAGCCTTTGATCGAAATGTTTTGACACCCCTGGCTAGAGCATGTGGGACAATAAGTCGAAACTATACATTGAAAACCACTGAACTGTTCCAAATTATTAAGAGGTGGCAGTCTTGTGTCGTCACATCCTTTGGAGAGGTGGCGAAGGCTGCTGCTTTGCTACGAGTAGATGTTAAATTTTCGTGAAGGAATTTTGCTAAAAGAGCAATTGAAGCTCAAGAGGACACAAGGACGCTTTTTTGTGTTCTCTTGAATAAACTTCAATGCATTTTCTCTCAAAAAGTGCATTGAAGAAGAGGTTCCCAAGATGATAGTTAAAATATTGTCTGTTGTGAAAAGACTGAGGGATGTTTAGGAGAATTGAAAACCTGCCATGACAAGCCGCAACTTTGAGTTGTCTATAACAACATCGTTTTCGCTGTTCCTAAAAAGTATCAAAAGGCAACGTATTCTGGTTCTTCGAATGCCGATAGCAGCGTATCAAAATGGTGAGGATACTGCTGTATTGGACATCAGAGCCTCCTGCTGATGTTGGTGTTGAATATGGTAACTAAGATATGAAGTTTAAACGTAGTAAATAAGGAGAATGCAGATGCTTAACGATGATCCTAAAGTTCAGATAAAATGCAAAGTATTATAATGCGTTCATTACAACAGGCCCCACTGCGTGATGGATTTAAGAGATAAACACTACTGCGAAGCTAATGTTAGTGGAAGTTACTTATTTTGGAAGAAGACATTTGGTCTACAATAATGATAGCAGCAGAACAATTCCTATGAAGAAAATGTTAGATGGAGGATTGTGGAATGACCCTGCTGATGAAATTCACGAGAAAGAGAGAAAGAGGGAGAGGGAGAGTTGCCACATTATGATACTTAATAGCACAGGGCACGGCCTTTTCTGGATGGGGTCTTTGTTGTACAGCGCATGGATCCATAGACTGTTCAGACACATCTGATGATGAGAAATGCTATGCCGCATTGCCTTTGGGTAAGTAGACAGCAGACTCTTGTCTGAAACCAACTGTTAGAAGGAATGAGGTTTAGGTTAATCTTGGGAATGGACGTATCTGGTCGTGGACAGTGATGACAGTTAGACTTGGACAGTTCATAGAAATATTTCCGTCCTGAGCAGTTGTTGTTGGTTTGTTGTTTAATGGCACAAGGGCCCATAAGGCCATTTGTGCCTTGAGCAGTTGTAAAGTCTCTTCCAGCAAAACGATCATTTGAGTGCAGAAAATAACGCTGTTGTGAAGGGTCTGATTACCAAGAATTTGTGTACTTTTATATTCAAAGTAGCTGATGATCCGAACACATTTTTACTATCACAAAAATCGGAGAATTCCACAGTGGTAACTTGTAAAACGGAAGAAGATATTTTAAAGCATTCTTTTGCCATAGTATTTTCAACTTGAATCCTTACGGGAAGCCTTGAGTGTTCTCTCTCTCTGGTGCAGATTGAAGATCGGTGGTCCCAAAACAAGATTTACAACTCCAAGGTGCGTGTTGTGAGACACTTTTGTAACAGTCCGATCGGCAGGAAGATTATTTTGTATGAATGCAAAATACTCATCCTGCATTGCAGCTGATTGTACAGGAAGTGACGCATCTTTCGTATAGTATTTCATTACATCATAACGCTGATAAGAAAATTACTGTTCACTGATGATAAGTATCAGTTAGCAATTCCTATTCATTAGTTAACGAACAGTTGTGAATAAAATGAAGTTCGCATATGAATAAATAAAATATAGTTGGGAATGGCGAGAAATATAACGGGAGGAACTGTTAATTGAGGAAAGACGTATTTTTGAACAAGTGTGCGTTATGTACAGCGACCCCTAAACTGCGATGACAAAGAACCGTAAAAAATGGCCAGAAATTAATGTGGTGCTAAGTTTGTGCAGGGCAAAGCATGTTTTTGTGTGATTAGTTGCTTGTGGCCACGTTGCAATTGGGAATCCACGATCACCAAGAAGGCTGCTTCCCAGTACCCGTTCATGCCACGAGGAGGAGGCACAACTATACACGTACTATCCTGCCAATAATATAGGAAGAAAGATCGGCACTCTTAGGTGGACAAGAGGCCAAATCTATGTGCGCCCGCAATTCCGTACTACCAGCAACCCGTGCCACAGGCACTATCAATCAAAGGTCTCAAAGGGTTGGGGAGAAAAAAGAATTAAAATAATGAAAATAAACGTAATGCGAAATCAAAATAATAAAGAAGTCAAAAAGCAAAGTTAAAATCAACTCAGGTGTCAGAGCATAGTTTGTATCAAAGATGTAGTTTATTTTCCAATGTCCGAAAGACTGGAAAATGAGGTTTCAATGAATGTGTGGGATTTTTTAACCTTTTTTTTTAGTATCGTATCAGAGAAAGTCTCGCATATCTGTAAATAAATAAAATTAAAAAAAAAAACTCTTTGCACTTTCTTGCGTTCACTCTTATTCTATTTCCACCGTGTGATATTCCAACTGAATTCCACATTCGTACGTCAATATTAAACAGCTTAGGGTTGCTTAAAAACAGCGCTACGCTCGACAGAAGCGATCCAACTGAGGTACTTTTCAATAGTTTGCGAATACATATATTTCTTCGTGCAATTTTCCTGGTCGTCCGATTCGCCGAAGCGTGAGCACGCGACATATATAGGCCGGGCATTCATTTCTTCGCGTGTATACGAAAGTAAACGGGAAACGTCACAAAACACCAATCAATGAATTCCTTTGTCCTGGATGACACTTTTTGTGTCCATTGGAATGACATATCAGCGCCGATATGATAAACCACGTGCGCCGGGTGATGAATTACTTTACCCTTATCACCAAACCTCTAGTTTTTTTTTAAAAAAAAGTTTTTCTACCCTGCATATGAACCCTATCTCTTCCTTTACCTTGGACAAACACGTACCGCTAGTTTTAATTACAAGTGTTCCCACTTCTCTTAGCCATTTTGTTAAGAGTCAAAAATTCCAGTGACTTCTGAGTAGAAGAGCGTTAACTGGACGAGTGCTGTTGGTCATGATTCAGTCTTAGGCTACGATTCCAAAATGCCCGATGTAACTGAGTGGTTAGAGCGAGAGTTAAGTGGCGCACGCGTTCTGTTTATACACCTACACGAAGTATAAACAGAACATTCATCCAAGTAGGATTGTTGCCCATTTTTTGACTTATATAACTAATCGGGATGAAAAACCCGTAGTGGTCTTTTGTTGCATGGTTCCTCCTTCTCCTAAAATGGGGTGGGTGTATGTGCTTTCGTTCTGGGAAAGGGTGGCAATTATAACCAAAGGCCGGCAATTATAATTACTGTATTAGCCAGGAACTCACGCGATGAACAAGCACATTATTTTTCAATTGTAAAATCAGCTTTTAAATGCTTCGGTTGACTTCAAAGTTGACTACGGAATAACCATTAACCACTCAGCTACGGACCTTGGCATTGACCATAGGGGACAATTAACAATGTTATTATAAATAAGCGCTTCTGGTCTACCATCTTCCCTTATTTCTCCATGATGCCCATGTCCTGTTATGTCTTTACCATAAACCAGTTTCTGTTTAATTATTCTGTTCTTTATTTCCATATCTAATCTTCATTAAAGACTGTCCCTAGATACCAAAAATTACTTGTTCCAATTTTGGTTCTAAAGTCTACAATCTCAAGTTTCCTCATCTTTCTTTACTCTCATAGCTTTTGTTTAACCAGTTTCCAGTCAGATTCTGCAACCTTTATCTATAGAGATTCTTGAAAGCTTCTAATCCTCTTCTCTACGATAATTGCACAGATTTTGCAGGGCACGCCAAAGAATAAAATTCCTTTGTAATTGCCACCCTCAATTTTAATTTCCTTTTTATATATAGAACAGTGCAATTAATGTCTTGGTCTAACCTTATAGAACTTGTCCTTTGGAAAACGTGATGTAACCGCTGTGATACAAATTTACCTCCAGCTAGATCGTACTCTTCCCGCACCTTACCACTTTTCGAATAGTCTTGGCTTTAACGGAGTCGGTGGGGTGGCTACAACCTAAGTACCGGACTAGTTACAGTAATTTTTACAGACTTTCATACGATAGTTTGCTAGCGAGATGAATCTCTTTGGCCTGTGGACGGTCAAAGCCAGAAGAGTTTACAACTTCATTGTAACCGAGCTCAATATCAATCGTGAGCAAATTTGAATTCCCATACGTTACCCCAGGACCGCATTGTATACACTATTCAATTGTGCAACAGTTTTTAGAGGTTGTTGCATTGAACAGGTCTGCACTGACTTTCCCCACACAATAAACCTCCAACTCCAAAATAATTAGATTTGTTAATCAGGCAAGACATATGGCGGAAGAACACCCTTCCCCTCAACTAGTTTCAAAAATAGCCAGTTTCAGCTACAAGAGCCTTCATATTGCTCAGTCCCTGGATACAGACTTGTGCACGTTCTAAAATCATGAAATTGTAATCCATGCTTAATTGATTGTGTCAGTAACTACATATATAAATATTATATTGTTTAGCTCTGATTATTATCAACAGTGAAGAATATGTTGCATGATTAATCAATTCTTTAGCAGTAACCGAAAAATAAACTGCTATAGTGATCTGCAATTCCATTCATAACTTTTTCTGGTTAATATATATCCTTTTTATCTCATCGACACAAATATTTCAACTTTTAAAAGATATTACTTCCATTTCGGGTATTCTTTAACCCTTGTGGTGTACGCCAACTGCACGTTAAGTGGTGAGCAATTTATATATTGTTTGAACTGACAACACTCTTTAATTATAGTTAGCCGTTCCAATGTTAATGTGTCTACTCTCTTAAAATCCAATCGATACAGACAACACTTGGGTCACCATCTCAATTACTGCGAATTACCAGCACGCTCAACTCGTCCTCGTGCAAATTGGCTGCCTATAGGAATTTCATTTTTGGAGAAACCTCTGAAAATTGTGGATAGAGAGAAAAGTGAAGACAAAAAGAAAGAACCAAGCTATATTTGGCAATGGTAAGTTGAACGGGGATAAAATTACAACCTCTGCCAGATATAACTCGATTTCTTTATTTCTTCATCTTCACAAATGTAGAAAAAATATGCGGATAAAAAAAATTCTGAATAGTTTTTTGTGTGCACGAACGTGCGTTTCTTTCTTCCTTTTTGTGTTTTTTTTAACTAATTTTTCGAGACAAGTGTTAATAAAGATAATTATCTAATTGTTAACGTCGGTAATGGAGGCCAGAATAAAGAAACAAAGGGAAAAAATCGTCAAAAGGGGTCGCAACAGTCGGAATTACACGATTTCATTAAAAAGTTAATAGTATAGCTGACATTGTTAATAGTGGTTGTTTTAAAGAGGTAATTATAGTTGGGTAATGAAACAAAATTGAAATCTGAGGCAGTACACGAAGTGCTTGTGGGAAATGCATCTGACTGAGGGTAAAAAATCCAAAACCATTTCCAAATGAAGATGCAGAAACGAGACGAATCCAAAAACATCCAAATATGGGGGTAGAGTTCGCTAAAGCAATGTTTCTCGAATTGTCAGCTGTGAACCCCCTGGGGGGATACTCCAGGGGTTCGCGAATGGGGCTTAGTCCCATATAAATATTTTAAAGCAATTTACAACACAGAAGCTGTTCAGTTTAGCCTGGGGGTGCACGGTAACTTTTTTTAAAGCTAAAATGGGTTCTTAAGGGCACATTAAAGTTTAAGACTCGCCCAGTTAAAGAAAATAAATAATCTATTTCGCCATCTTGGAAAATATTGTATGTATTAGCGTACTGAAGCCGAATATGGTTACTTAGCAACCTAAACCACTTCAGAGCAATCCAAGGCTCACATATTTACGACATTTACCTGCTCACTGAAACCTGGCTCTCCATAAATATTGATGATCAGGAGATTATAGATGGACAATATACAATCCATAGAAAGGACAGAGGATCTCGTGGAGGCGGAGTAGCTATTATACATTCTAACCATATACTCTGTGAAACTGCATCAAATTTCACAAATATTGAATCAGTATACTGCCTTCTTCATCTTGGCAAGTTAAAGGTTTTAATAGTATTGCTTTATTTTCCACCTCCCTTAACTAATATAGACCTCCAGTACTTAGAAAGCTCGCTGGAATCAATCTTCCCACTAATTCAATCTGCCGACATAGCAATGGTTTTGGGTGACTTTAACTGTCAAATGGCCAATTTAGAATCTTCTTCTCCATCACTGCAGACTAGGGCTCTCTTTAATATGCTTCACAGCTATGGTCTGGAACAAATTTGCAACTTTCCAACCAGAGAAAATGCCTACCTCGACCTAATATTTTCCTCTACTCATATAGATGTTCACACCGACAACCCCATATTTCACTCGGATCATTCACCAATTACTTTTGACATCACAGTGACTTCTCATAACTTCAAATGCAGCTCCCGTACTCCTCGATTCAATTTCAGAAAGGCTGACTGGCCTCTGCTCAACCTAGCTCTAAGAAACGTAGACAAGCAGCTCGCTGACGCTATGGATGACATCGATGTGCTCACCAACAACCTGATTAACTGTGTCCATTCAGTTATATCTGACATTGTTCCTCAATCCCATCTTACCGCACGCTCTACCTACCCGCACTGGTATAATAGTGAACTAATACGTAAAATTAAATCCAAAGAATTCTACAGAAACAAATATAAGCAAACAGGTGACAGCCAATACTATGAAATATTCAGCCAACTCCGCAAAGAAGTGAAAACTCTCATATTAAACTCCTACAACATGTATACAGAGTCAGTTCAGGATAGTCTGCTTACTCACAGAGATATCAAACCATTCTGGAATTTCATGAAGCATAAGAACATAACCAGTAGAAAGTTACAACTCCGAAACGCAGATGGAATTCTCTTATCTGACGAATTCAGTATTGCTCAAGAGTTTGCCAAACACTTTTCTAGAATTCAAACAAATGATACATTGAGACCTGCCTCATTTCCTGACTTCACACCTGTTAAAGATGATATCCTCATTAATCTCTTTATCACTGATGAAGATTTAAACTCGGCATTAAAAAGCATGAAAAATGACTATACTAGAGGCCCAGATGACATTCCAGGCCTATTTTGGAAAAGGACTGTCACTACATTGAAACCCCTCATACTGCGGATCTTCAACCTGTCTCTCAGGCTGGGGAAGTATCCTAATCACTTTAAGCAGGTCAATATAGTTCCTATTTTCAAAAAAGGTGATAAAAATGACGTATGCGATTACAGACCCATAACCTTGCAAAACAGCCTGGCTAAACTCTTCGACACAGCAGTGCACAAACATCTCTTCGAATTCTTCAAGCCTTTTATCGATCAGAATCAACATGGTTTCTGCAGTGGCAAGTCAGTAGTCACAAATTTACTTCCTTTCTGGCAATACACCTCTGAAGCTCTTGATAACCACCTACAAGTTGATGCAGTCTACACAGACATATCTAAGGCATTTGATAAAGTCCCGCACGAACAACTTCTGGAAAAACTTAAGCTGTATGGCATCCGTGACCCTTTGCTCTCATGGCTACGCAGCTATATTACGCATCGTTCCTTGAGCGTTATCATCGATCAAGTGAACTCAGACTGTTTTATACCACTAAGCGGAGTACCACAAGGCTCTCCCTTAGGTCCTCTTCTCTTCATTGTTTTCGTAAATGATCTTCCTTCTTTCATCTACACCTCCAATGTTCAAGTTGCTCTCTATGCAGATGATCTTAAGATCTACTCGGCAGTGAAGGAGACTACCGATTCTCAACAACTTCAATGTGCTCTCAATAAATTCTCTCTGTGGCTATCTCTGAATGGCTTGTCTGCTAACCCCTCGAAGTGCAAAGTTATCTCTTTCTCATCTTGCAGATCTCCACAACTAATGAATACGGAGTATAGTATTAACTCTGTGATCATCGAAAGGTGTGACCAAGTTAACGACTTAGGGATTCTCTTTTCCAGCAGTGCTAAATTCGATGCCCATGTCCTTAAAATCACCAGCAAAGCATTCAAAACACTGGGATTCATCAAACGGAACACATACAAGTTCAAAAACTACAGATATGCGGTTATCCTTTATAAAACTATTGTACTGCCAATCCTTGAATTCAGTTCACCCATCTGGAATCCTCACACAAAGACTTTAACTAACAAAATTGAAGCAGTCCAAAAAAACTTTATCCGTTACCTTACGTACCGCAATCCTCTATTCTATCACTCAGTGTATTATGAATCGCTGTTTGATTACTTTCATCTAAGGCCTCTGTGCACTAGAAGAGTTACTGCTGACATCGCCCTCCTAGCTAAAGTAATCACTGGAATTTACGAAGCATCTGATATCCTGAGTAAAATAAACTTCAATGCTCCCTGTAGACAAGTCAGGAACCTTACACCGTTTCGCCTTGACTCTGCCAACACGGACTTAATGAAGTTCAGTCCACTGAACAGAATCAGCAAATCAGCAAATGACTCTCGCATTGACTTCTTTGACAACTCCCAATCACTGATGAACTCCATCCACAAGTTTGCCTCTTCACTTAAACTGCAAAGTGACTAGCTCACATCTAATTATTGTAGCTTATTATTATTTGTTATATTATTTTTCTATTCTCTAACGGATTAATTATTACTTGTTTTACCGGTAACTTAACTTAATACAATCCTCTTTTGTACATATGCTTTATTGTTTGAATTTGTATCAATGTTTATCGTCCTGTAGGATTTCACATTATTGTTATTATGTTTATTGATCTGATCTCAGATACACTGTTAATGGTTACCTGTTGTGTATCTTTTTATTAATAAAATAAAAATAAAATAAAATAAAAAATATGAAATATGTATATTTTAATGTTCTAGTTTTGAAAGGTTGTTTCCCATCTATCTTTGCCGGCCATGTTGGGATGACTAATAATAAACTGATATTTATTATTATTATTTGGAAAGAAACTTTTATTTTAGATCAGCGTAGCACAAGTCAACCAAAACCAGTGTTGTGCGCACGCGAGCATCGCGGAGTATTTACCTTGCATTCAAAGGCGTTCCCCCAATCTCGAGGCTGAAGGGAGTGTTAAAAACACGCGACATTTCTGGACTAAATTACAAGTTTCATTTAAACAGTGTTCAGTTACCTCACTCGCGCTGCGTGTGTTCCGCCTACCGAGGGCGAAGAGAATAGGGGGAAGGGTTTTGCATAATGTTTTCTTCTGCCGCCGGTGGTCAACTTATTTCGCCCTCACCCTCCAGTCCTCCTCCTGGGGCGCGCGCACACACACATTTGGTTCGGGTATCCGTTTTCATGCCTTGGAGCATTCCACTTCATAGAGTACGCCTCCCTTCAGTACGGCCAAGTATCCTTGTTAAACGCTCTGCTCGAAGCGCTTAAAATCGTAGCAAGAGAAGAGAGCGCGCGCAAAGGCGGGTGAGTGAGCCTGCATGGCCGTCAAGGTTTCCTTATTTCTTCGTCACCGAAGATCCTTTTGATTGTAAGTTCGGTCCACCGTTTCTGGATACACACAGTGACGCAACAATACGGCACCTCACAGCACGAGCTCAAGTCGACAATGGCTCCTTCTTCCCCCCATCCCACCCTCCTCCCAACCTTCCCTCGCATCGCCTTAGCCTTGTGGCGTACACACCCGTGGGACAGAGCGAGGTACAAAAGACGGCAGGCTCTCGAAGTTGCTTGAGGCCACCAGATTGCCTCTCGCGTGCCCTCGCAGTGAGGCTCATGAGCCGGGGGCATCGTGTCAGAGCACACGGGTTGTCTGCACACCCGGAATTTAAAAAAAAAACGACAAGCACGGGCTTCGAAGAACGCGCTCGAAGGCGACGACAATGAGTTAAGAAATCCCCCCTTTGTCGGACTTGGAAGGAAAGTGTGCGCTTAACCGCAGTCGCAGTTTTAATTGCTAGGTTGATGATTTCGAACAGATTACTAAAAGGTATCTCCCCCTCTTCCACCCTCCCCACCACCGGAGGAGAAAGGGCTGGCGGCAGTATATAACGGGATCCCTGTTACTCTTCTGTTCGAATCTTCTACATCGATCGGCTAAAGGGATGTTAATCGGCATCCTGCGTCTCTTCCAGATTTAAGTGGCACTTCTATGGTCAGCGGAAGCCAAATGTGGTCAACTCAATCAAAACAGCACTTTTGTGGCTCAGCTGCGCTTTGATCCCTTAAACGCTGTTTTTATTAAATCTCAAGAAATTCTGCGCATTTTGCAAGTTCCATCATTATTTCTCTATATATCGGATTTAGTCACAAATAACCAATGAACAGTACGCCTGACACTTACTCACCCCTGATTCTTCCACACTCTTGACCACGTACACCCATGTTCCACGCGAACTCGTTCCCAATGAGCTCGTGGTGATCACCAAAATTGCCGAATGATGAAAATCCTTTTATTGTAAACATTGGCCCCCTTCATTAAGAAAAAGTAAGCAGTCGATATTAGTAATTCCACTGAGGGCCACGAGCACTAGGCTAACAGCGTCTTAAAGACAACGGACCTTTCTGACATCAAAGATTACAAACGTCTGCAAATTGTGATCTCTTTGTACGCATAAAAGCGAAAATGAAAAACTGGAACTTTAGAACTTTTTCCACTGGGAATTCAGTATTTCGTACATAAGTTTGATATTGAAAACAAAGCCCGGGCTAAATAAACGAAAATAAAATAGTTGATTACTAAAGAGTGCAAGATGCAGTTTTGAAAATGTAGAAAAATATTCAATCGAAGATTTTGAAATCGTTTATTGGACCATCATCTGTAATTGGACGACTGCATTGGATCCAACCATGAAAGGGAAAAAACGTATAGCACTGAATCACGTAATGCATTTCTTGGATTATGACATTGACCAATAGCTAAAATTCTGTTTTAGGACCGGTAAATTCAAAACTAAGAAAGATGGTATGATCTAATTTCACCTACTGTTTATTCGGATGTGTACAGAGACCTCTATTGTAGGATTATTGAACGTTTCAAAATAAAAGGATCCCGATTATTTATTGGGATGATTACTCGAATCACTAGAATTGTCTGGGGAATAAAAGGTAAGGGCTGAACTTGCAATATGAATGTCTATTTATCACGATAACGTATTGTGCAACAATTTGGTTCGAGCGCGTAAGTCGCAAAGTATTTGCTAGCAAGCTCAGTTCCATTCAAAGAGTAACACTCCTTAGGATGTGCATGGCACGCAGGACTGTGTAAAGTGTTTTGGGCCTAACGGCACCAGCGGTTCCCCCATCCCCGCTACCTCAGCTTTGCAGGTTGTGACTGGAAAATTGCTTATTGATTTGCATTTGGTGTATTGTGCGTCAGCTTACTCCATCCGCCGTGACATTCCGAGTTCTTTTCTGAATGTAGAGGTGGACAATCTTGACAGATCCCAAGAAGGAAAAGGCAAGAATCTGGGACGCTCTGGTAAATATCTGGCAGGAGCATTGGAGTGTTTGTGATAAAGGACGGATTACACAAAATTTTTTCTCCAGATTTAAGAAATGCATCCTCGATAAAGATTAAATGATTTACACCAAACTTACAAGCTATGTTCTTATTGACTGGTCATGGTTCGATTAATGCAAAGTTGCGCGATTTAGGAATCACTGAAAGATCTGGTTGCTGTAGTGGTGAAAGAGAATCATGGGAACATATTATGTACAACTGTGAGGAGTACTGCGATCTACGAATTGAATTGGTATCTCGGGTGAGTAATCTCAAGCTTATGGCAGAAGGCTGCGAGATGATTCTTCTTGTGCTTCCAGGCCTTTGCAACTGCAATCTTTCTTCGGTGGAAGACACTTCTGCATCTAGTGGATTGGTAATGCGGTATGGTGTAGTGCTGAATTATCTAGAGTTCTGTTCAATCGTTCTGAATGGCTTTGCTGTGTTGGAGGCATGATTTGCTATATCCACTGCAATTCAAGCTCCTTGTGCTGGCAGTTCTATCTTCGGCAGGGCCTTGGACGCTTTAACCTGGACTTGAAAACCTCAATGACCTTTTCTAGCTATTATTGTTATTACTTAGTTTTTTGTCTTTTTAAGGTCCTCCCTCCCACCTTGCAAATGGGCAAGCAGGGGGGAACTTAACAGGTCAACGGATGAAGGATTCTTTCCTAAAAGATTGTTAAGAGGTAAAACATAGACACAAAAGTCATTGCTGGCAGCACCACCGACATTCGTCCATTGCAAGTTCCTTTAAGCAATGCAATATTAAATTTATATCCGGGTTTATGTAAACGAATTAAAAAATGGCCAATTCGGATAACGGATCGTGAAGGCCAAAAGGCCTCGTGGGAATGTACAATAATCGCTATGGTCATCGGTCCCTCTCCTTCATGGATCAGAAGTACACATCCCGTGATTTATGAGTGAAAAGAAGGCCCAGTTTCCACCCCAACAGCCAATTAGCGTGAAGAGAACAAAGGGACCGTATTTGTCTTTGAGAAATCAGGGTCGTATTTCTTAAATGGTTTTAAATGTACGCCGCTATTAAAGATCACCTTTCATGTCGTGACTACAGATGTTTAAGAAACGAATAAAGAAAGAAAGAAAAAATTAAGACCTCTTATTTAATTTAGCGTTTTAGATAAACACTATATCTCCTTTCGTTCCTGATTATGTTTAATATATTTTTCCTCCACAAGTGTTTTTCAACTTTTTTTTTTTCCCCTGCGTTTTTCATTCACGTTCTTTTTTTTGCTTCATATTTTAAACAGCTAATTAGCGACCAACGAAAAGAAAGCAAGAATAACTGCATCGACACAAACCGGATTATATAAAAGAATAAAAACATATCTTAAATCATTAAAGGCTAACTGAGTAGCATTCGTACTGCAGCTCAGCAGCAACACGAGGAGAAAAAGCGCTCACGCACCTTTGCTTCATTGCAGGAGAGCATGCGATGCAACAGTAATTCACACGCAAGCTCATTCCATCAATCACACACCAGCTCGAGCAGATAACGCTGCATGCTGTCGTGTCAGTGTGATGACCACGTAACAATACCGATAGTTTTATTGATATTTATTGAAACTACTTGAGGAACAAGCCGTGTAATGATGCACTTCCTCGTGTTTATGACGCCAAAATATTTTTCACTTCCTTTTCTTCTCTACAATCGAATCTATCATTAAAGGCGTTTAAATTTTTTTCTCTCTCTGACGTGGTCTGTTTAAATATGCTAATAATTAATTCCTCTGCTAAGATAAACAAAAAGAAAGCGAAAGAAAAACGTAGTGTGCGCTGCTGTTTGGAGGAAACTGTTTATACACAAATCATCTGGCGTCAGTCAATAGCGATTGGTTATGGAACACGTTAAATATTTCCGATTTTTTTTATTTTATTTCCAAGCGTCCATTTGGATGACGTTCATAGCATCGCGCGCAATAGTATTTTAGAATATACATTGGGTGGGATGGAAAGCCATCTGTGGAATTTCAGGATGTATATTTCAGGAGTTTAAAATCATCCTGTGGAATTTCAGTGGGATGGAAAAGCATCCTGTGGAATTTCAGGATTTAAAATCATCCTGTGGAATTTCAGGATTTACATTTCAGGATTTAGACTCATCCTGTGGAATTTCAGGATGTACATTTCAGGATTTAAAATCATCCTGTGGAATTTCAGGATGTACATTTCAGTGGAATGGAGGGCATCCTGTAGAATTTTAGATCGTACATTTCAGTGACATGGAAAGTCGTCCTGTGGAATTTCGGGATGTACATTTCAGTGAGATTAAAATTATCGTGTGGTATTTAAGTGTGATGAAAATGCATCCTGTGGAATTTCTGGATGTACAGATAATGCTTATAGCACTACTCACAATAGTATTTCAGAATATACATTTCAGTGGGATAAAAAGACATTGTTTGGAATTTCAGGATACACATTTCAGTGGGATGGAAAATCATCTTGTTGAATTTCAAGATGTACATTTCGATGGGATGTGAAAGCTGCTAATCTTTAAATTCAGATATTCAATAGGTTTCGGATGAACTTCGATAAAACAATCCATTCTCTCTTGTGGGAACAATTCGCTCTCGATGGATCGGTTTCACCAAAACCCAAAACAACAAAAAAAAAATTACAAACATGTCGCTTGCTTTCAAAAATCGCGAGAGGTGGGGGGGGGGGGTACCTTCTATGCAGAGTACCTTCTATGCAGAGTAAGCGTTCGGTTGAGTTTTCCGCATGATAACCCTAAAGCGGCAAGACGTTCTCTTCCACCGTGGTACACGCGACGTCGGCCCTTTAACCACAGCTATTTTCGCGGTTCCTTCGCACAAGGCACCTGCCAATATAATCTAAATAACACTTCGGAACGTTTTCACACCCAGTCGACTTCGCTATTTCCCCAGGAGTTCACCATGTGCGGCGAAAGGTTTCCTGCGAGTACAATTAAAGCCCCGCACACTCTTACAGCTCATTAAATTAGAATAATTACCAGCTCGGCAGACCACCACCGCCGAACGACCTTCGCTAACTACCTCAAGGTCATCGGAACAACCCGAACGGCGCAATGACCATTTCATTTCCGACTATACGCCGGCTGCCAGAAGTGGCGCCCACAAATTTGCACTTCGCGGCATGTTTCCGAAGTGCAGTGACGGCTCGAGACGCTTCGACTCTAACCTAATAGAGCGACTTTACTGCGGGCGGTGGAGTGGATCACGTGACGAGCATTTGCGAGCCCCGATGTTAAATTCATTTGCCGCAGTTCATCTACGACGGGCAAGTGCATCCGTGATAGCTACTTGACAAACGCGGGCGATGCTGCTGCGACGTTCCAGAGGGCGGCGAGGGAAAGGGCCCCCGTCCCGATGCTGCTTCTGGGATGCGGGCTGTCGCCAATCGGTCGAGGGTGCCGCGAGAAGGACTAACCTCCGCAATAACGAGGCCAATTAACTCTTCGTCGAGAGCAGCAACTGGCAGATACGTGTCTTATAAGCCATCCCCGCACTTGAGATGTTCCATTTTACGATGCCCTTCCGATAACTTTATGACGTCAGGGGGGTAGCTGACCGTGAACAAGGTACGTATAAAGTCTGATTTCATGATCATCAACTCATTCAGTGATGTAACAGCTGTGGAGGTTTTTGTTAAGACAACGGTGTCACCTTGTGAATAATAATTTACACGCACTTTTTTTGCTTGTTATATGCACGCTTTGTTTAATTAAGACTGCGCGTGCTTAGATTAAAAAGAGAGGAAGAAAACATTTAGCACTGATTCGTACGTGGCATGCTTATAATAAAGAAGCAGTAATCGAGTGGCGAGGACCCCTCCATTTCCCTACAAGTTTGGGATTGCTTAGTCATGTTTATCTACAAATACCCCAAAGTTTTCTGTTTTTTCCTGCCCTTAATTCAAGAAGTGTTGAGGATGAAGTATCCAATGAGCAACCCTTTGTTTACTGAACAGGGCTGGAAGGAAGGCGACTTTTAGAATGTACCAACATCTTAGATCGAACTGGTGAAACTTTGTATTTGCGTAGAGCTAAAATGTCACGAATATTTCTAATCTAAAACCTGTGAGAAGGGTCTTCTTGCCCTCACAAATTACTTTCATGTTTGAAGATATCTTTGCATTGTATATTCAAAAGATAATATTCCTGTGAACTGACAAATATGCACTTTGACATCAGCACCCTTCTCGTTATCAAGCAGTACTGTCTTTCTTATCATCTACACAGGTGCGCATATTTAATTTATCATGTCATTTTTTCTGCCTTGCGGATCTGTTTTATTTCTTATTAGATAATTCCACTCGTATATGCAAAGCACAGGCCTAAGTTTACTCATCGATTTTAGTTTCAGATATATTTATCCGCATCAACACCAGGGTGCTTTCTAACCTCCCCTTTTCCTCGGTCTTGTCATTAGGACATTGGAAAAAGGGAAGGACATGTCATAATGTCCATGACACAGCCAGAGTTCAATCAGAATGGTAACATCCAATTCAAGAGACCTCTTTCACAACTTAAAAATGCCAGTATTGATCTTCGACAAGACGATCTACATCATAACCTTTCGCGATCTATTGGGTCTAAGATCCAAAGTTCTCGTGTAATAATTACATTATGAAGAATTGAAGTCAGTCAAGACCGGGGCCAAACCTACAACAATAACCCTCTTAATATTATGAACTAAATGATCTTATTGACTTTATCTTAGAACGTGGGCACTATACGAGTCTTGACAGTTCCCTCTCCTCCTTAATCCTGGACTGTGCCACGGGAGTAGCATTACTATAACAGCGTTTATTTTGCATAGAATTTCATCAACACGAAATCCTGTCATGGGACTTTTCATAAAAGCCAACTCCAAAAGAATCCATCCAGCAATGTCATTCCAGAAATTTATATTCGCGACAATAAAACTGGAAAATGGTCTTTAATGGACTTAAAAGTTTAGTAGCCGATGAAGGAGATCAATTGGCAGAAGAATGAAAAATCCAGATGCAAGAATCCAAGACAAAATCGCCTCAAATCTTTAAACAGTGGAATATCGTAACATGTCTGATGAGAGTTACAGCAGACCCAGACGTTGGACTGAAAATATCAAAGGAAGTCCCATCACTGCGCAGTAAGAAAGTAGGATCTTACATGCAGTTTAAGATGGATCAGACCTGCTTCTAGTAAAATTTCATAAAACTAAGCAAAAATGGTGCGATTCTACATTAACAGAGCGATGAAGATTACTGGTAATATTACAATAATCTCCATTTTATTCGCACTGAATCACAGATCAGCTGTAAAATATCTTAGGCACAAATTCTACCAAACAAAAGAAACCCCCCACGTCTGTTGAAACTGTGTCGTTCTGGATGAAGCATTCTGTATGATCTAAATCAAAATGGTTGTTAAAAGACCATTAGATGTTCCACAACTGAGTCGTGAACGGTATCACACAATTCTAAACTTTAAAAAAACCCTCCTGCAGATATCCATTTTTCTCTTCTAACCACATTCTGAATTACAATTTGAAAAAGATCCATTCACTGTTGTCCATTAGGACTACTGCGCATGTACCAAATGTAATGACTCGTGGAAAAAGGTAGATAAAAAACAGTCTCCAAAATAGATGTTCTGTTTGTGATCATTCAGTCCAAGCTCGAAATGAAGAGTGCAATCTCACAGAATATTTTCTTCAGGCAGATGTAAGAATCCAGGAAAAAATCGCTTCAAATCTTTAAAAACTGGGGACAAAAAATAAATAAATAATAATTTCAACGCTGCTAGCTTTCAAAGAAGACATTCCTAGTTTTAGTCGCTTTTATTTTAAAATACCAGCTCGGTAATATTATCTGACACCAGTCTATTTTTATCCATACTTTTTCGTTTCTCTCTCTCTGGTCACGAGTGATTGACTCCACTTGAAGATCGATGTACTTCGTACTATGAACCACATATGTTTTAACATAGTCATAATAATAAGCGTAGATTTTTAAATGATATCACGTGATTAGTGAAGCATAACGAAGTTTAGTAACACTCATCTCTGTGAACAATAGGCCTAAATCTATGGAATTTCCAAATTCATTTTAGAATTGGTTTTATTCTCCTTTATACAACTTAGCTACTACAATAGTTCAATGATTCAAGGAAGTGGACATTTTCTACGAAAACAAAACAAAAGGTTCCCTATCGTTCGTGTCTTACCCGTTGCCAAAAAGTGGCTACCCTGTTGCACTTTGAATTTTACCAAACTCTCGGCCTCCTCGATGGCTATCGCAAGCAGTTCATTCCTATGACCAACAACACGCTGCCCCAAAATTAAACTTCATGAGATCCAGCTTTCTGTAACTCCCAAAAAGTTTGCATACGTGACCTCTGGTTCCGCTCTGTTTTGCCACTGAAAACATACCGCCCTCGTTCATTTTACTGATTCCTTTCAGGGCTTTATACATCTCAATCAGGTCCTCCCCCAACCCGACTTGCCAAGCTTTGCACTCCGCATTTTCTAAGCCGTTTTCACATGGACATCGCTTAGCCCCCCTCCTTCCAAGTGTGGTCTCCAGACCCGAGTACAATACTCTAATGGGATCTCACCACTGTCTCACACAAAGGGACAATGGCAACCTTTTGCCCACTTGCGAAGATCATACAATAGACATCACGTGCCTTTCTACCCTCCTGTTTACATTGTGTGGAACATTTCGGGTCTGGGTGAATCTCCTATATTTCTGTTCTCTATCCACGCATTTTAGAGGTATTAAATTTATTTCTTATTTTCATAATCTGGTGAAATTTGTTTAAGGGATTCACGATACACCAGGAGTCCTCACTGATTTCAAATAAAACATCTCAGGAGTCTTAATATGTCAACAAACGTTTACAAATATGCTATAATATTGTTATAATTTTATTTTAACCTTAAAACAAAAACTAGCTACAAATATCAAGTGGTTACATCAGATGTAGTTAAACTTCAAGTTAAGGTATAGAAGGACAAAGCTAAGAATACAGAAAGAGCTACAGTAGCCATGTTTATATATACGATTGTCAAAAAAAAGTTAGGCAGTTCTTTGAACTATATTTTGAATCCTTAAGAAAGAAAGTCCAACTGTCGAATAAAAGAAACAAATCTACCAAATCTTCTCCAAGATCTTGAGCATACTTCCATCTCTAATTGGATTTTTTTGATCCAGAATTCGAGCTACCATAGTGATCAATATTGCGTACATAAGAATATTTTCCCTCCCGCTTCTTAGCAGGGTTCCAAACATTTTGGGAGCATTCACAATATGAGTTATATCACTGAGTCCTATCCTAAGAGTCTAATGGTCCAAGTTATTGAATCAAGAAGAAATCATCAATGAACTATGGTAGTTTTGTAGTAGTAATAATAGTAGTATTTGATGGTTTTTGGCACAAGGACCTCTTGGGCCATACTGCGCCTATGAACTATGTTAAATTAAATATTTTGTTACCGCTTATCTCCTGTGGACTCACTGACGCTAACCACAACACCACTTTTCTGTTACCTTCGCATCTCACTGCTTTTTAAACTTTTATCACGAAATGAAGGTAGCATTGAGAACTTCGATGGGGGAGTACAGGGAGGAGGAGGGGGGGAATAAAACGAGCAGCTTTCAGAACGTGCAATACGTTCAGTCCAGCAACGTGAAAGGTTAAAGAAACAAAACGACCAATAATTTCCTTACAATGATACCACTTCCTTTACCAGCGATCCAGAACCGCACGCAATGTAACAGTCCCCTCGTCGTTCGCAGCGGAGCTGCCGGAACTGAAGCTTCCATCTCAGCCGGGTTACAGTACGCTGATCTCGAGTCTAATTTTAGTCCCAGCGAGTAATAAAAGATTTGGGAGTCGTGTCTCTGGAAATTTGCCAGGATTTGCTCGGAGGATAGAAGATAACGGGACTTAAGGGACAAATGCGGATAATTCAGCTCCCGTCGTTTAATTCAAAACCTCTTATTTATTTTAAAAAATGTCTTTCTTGTTTCACCACGAGTCTATTTATCTTCGGGATCCGCTTCTCAATGCGAGTCCCGCATGAAGTACCAGCGAGCGTGGCCAGAGTACACACAAAAATTCAAAAATGCCGTTGAACAAACCCTACCAGGGCGTCTCCAGGCGTCTAGCGGATGAACTATAGTTTTCTACACGAATAACTAGGTCAAAGTAAGAGTTTGTAGCGGCGGCCAAATACTTCCAAGACCACGTGCGACGACGACGAGGCTAGCCCACTTCGTCACTCCTTAAGGCGCACATCCAGGCTATTCGTACGAGAGAAACAACGACAACAAAAAAAAAACCCAACAAAAATTAAAATAATAAAAAAAAAACAACCTTATCAATACGAAGCCTACTGTCTTCCACGACACACGTCCACGCGCTCTCGTTTCGCTCGCGCCGTGCGTCTACTGCTCAGTCTGGGCAGCCGAACGCGGGCCACACTGTGCAGACGATCCATGGCTAACGGACACACGCGCCCTTTTGCCTGCACGCTTTTTTTTTTTTTTCGTTTGGTGGCAGCGGGGTCACTTGTGCGCGATGTACGACGCCTGCATGCCCGGCTGGCTCGAGATATTAAAAACTAAAAAGAGAAAATAAGCGGACATTACCTCATCTTGCTTGTGGAGCGCGACACAACTTCTTATTTATACCAAGCAAAGTACCAAAGCCTGTCGGTCCGCCATCTTGGTTGTTTTTATGAGCGGCGAGAGACTGGAAAAGTGCTAGTACTGAGCCATGCCCAGAGATGGCGCTGCTAACAAAAAAGCGGAGGGAAGCTTTTATGTGGAGAACTTTACCAGCGCGGCCTTGGTCTCTCCTCTCGCATCTTTTGGGGCCGTGACGTCTGCTCGAGCAGGAGGGAAATTTATAATAAAGAAAAATGCAATTGGCTCGCGCTCATGAAAAACAAAGATCGCGAGAGTGCGGGCGGGAAAAATAATGCAGGAAGTAAACAGAGAACGGTGAGGAAGTAGCTGAGAGCACGTGGAAGAAGACGCTGTTTTTGTTGTAGCATTTTTTTTTTCTTCTTCTTCTTCTCCTTCGGTCGACAAGTAATGCCTGCCTCAGGAAAGTAAACGGCACCTGAAGCACGCTAATGTAAGAGATCCTTCACTTAAGCCACCCCTCGCGCTCCTTATTAGGCTAGTTATAATGAGCTGCTAATCAGATATTTAGCATTTATAATTAATGACGTATTAGCTGGATACGATACATGCCAGTAATGAGCAAAGAAGATATGCAATATTTATGAGAATTTCTAAAGAAGCGCGAGACCTTTGGCAGAAGAAGGTTCCATTTTTATGGTGTTCCTCGCCAAAGTGTGCTCGTGTACTCTAAATATTCGGTTATGGCGTACTTGTAAACACCAGATATCCAATTGTTTTTTTTAAGCTGTGGATTCCAAATCAGCAGTATTGGAGCATCAATCCAAAAGCATCTTTAAAATAAAGCATTCTTGCACCTTTTATCGTGAACCTTTTATCGAAAAATCTTCAATGATCTATGATCATTGAAGATTTTTCGCAATATCTTTACCATGCCATCTCCAGAAGAGTTTCCTTTTATTTATCTGATCTTTCTACCTTTTCTTACTTGAAAATTGGTGAATAATACCGATCTGATTTAACTTATTTTCGTTATGTTATTGTGATGCGGTTAAACTCTAAATATACACGTCCATTGCCTATTTCATTTTGAAATTTATTTAAGATTCAATTCGTTATAATGATTATTACAACGCAAATTTGTTCTGAAACCATTTCTTTTTTAATTGAGATGGGACTTTGAAAGTGTAGATGGAAGTGGTTGATTATAAATGGTTTATTTTAAACAGTTGGTTTAGACCACAGCAAGGATTCAACCATGGCCCATTTCTTCATACTGTGCGGTCCGCGGATAGCTAAGTTGTTTGACAAATCATGCATCCACACCTCCCACAACTGTTCAATTTTAATGTGTTGCTTTCTTAGGATGTCTCGCGTATCTTCCTCAATATCTGGACCAAACTCGTAACCATGTAAGAAGATTGTTGTTGGGGTCATGTAAGAAATAACGCTGTATTTTCATATTTAGTTATTTAAGTGCAAAAAATTATACTGTAAATAAAATTGGAATTTGAAAAATGCATAGTGAGTTGCAAGGAACTGTTCCAGCGACCACCTACCAACCTTCAGCATTTTATATTTTGGCCCTTAGCCAAAATTGTCTGGATGCTCCTGGACTACAAGTATATGTTTCATCATCTTGTATAGGTCCCCCCTTTGGGGACCTATACAAGATGATGAAATAAATGTGGCCTTTGATACGTTTCACCCAACTTTTAACCCAACTCATAGAAGACATTAAACCAAACATTGAGCACAGAAAGGTGAAAACAAATCAGAAACACAGACCATCAAATTTTAATATAGTTCATCCTAAAAAACCAGAAATTTCCCAGCTAGCCACACGCTCTTTTTACCTAGGAAAGTTTATGAAGTTGAGCCTGTTCTTTATAGGATCCATTATGTACCCGCTGCTCACTTCTTTTAAGCACAAAATTAAGGAGAATTGTTATATTCTTCAGTAGAAGGGTGTTATAGTGAATTAATAAGTTGATAATACAATCTACAGGTTTTTTTTAATAAATTCTGGCTTCGTGCAATTATTGAGTTTAAGTCCACTTGAATCGTTTTAAGAACAGAAATGCAACGGTACCACTCCCTGCTTCAAATTGAGATCTGCAACCAAAAAAACCTTTTGTTTTTATGTGAACGATTGTTTCAAAAGAACATTTCTCATATCGATAAACATTCAATAGAAATTAATGCGTGTTGTTGGGGCTTAAAAGACAGAATTATTCTGCCCTAATAAAGGTGTAAATATTTTCCTCGCGCAAATTTATCCTGGATGTAATTGAGCAAACTGCCGCTGCAACAGAAAGAACATTGGCGAAATAATTTCGGTTGGAATGATAAATCGCGCATCGATTTGGCAGCATTTAGCGAGAGTACAAAAATCGAGTGCTCAGTTGAATCCCACACTCCACGTGAACATGCCATAAGGCTGATAGTCTGATCACGTGATTTGCTACTGCTTGGCTTGTGCAACACGCGCGCACACTGGAAAAGCTCGCTCTCTCTCTCTCTCTCCGCTTTGCCTTTGTCCGTTTTTCCATACCGTCGGGCCACGTGCTCGCGCCACCACCTCTCGAATGGGATTCAAATTGACTGCGGCACAGAACTCGCCATTGAGCAAAATACAATTAATATCCTTTACCACCTCGTCTCGTATTTGTAAGCGCATATTCATGCCGATTCTGTTCGGCGCGCAGGGATCGGGGAGGGTGTCCGTCCGTCCCCCTTTAGCTGCGAAACTATTCTGATGTTCCCAAGAAACAATTCCCTTGTTTCCGTACCTCTAGGCCCACGAGCTCGCCACCACCGCCGATGGCGTTAGGTGCTCACAGCTGATCCTCGTCTGCAGAGTAATCCGCTACGTACTGAGACCAAGGGTCATGTATAGCTTCCTGTGAGTGGCAGCCAAGCGTCAGCAGGCGGTGCCCTCGCGCCGACACTACCAGGGGAGGGATTGGTTGCTATAGTAACTAATTCCTCTTTGTATTCCCCCGAGGAATTGAGACGGTTCTTCGTTAGCCTCCGAGATTGAGCGGCCATCGAGGAAATCTTTTTTCCCCCCAACGATATCGACTAATTGACAAGTATTCCTCGCCAATGACATAATCCTGCAACTTCTGTATCAGAAGAAGCCATTTTTCTTTGGCTTTAGGTAAACTTGTCGGCATGTTCGCATATATTGGAACGTCGTCCAATAGGAAACCGGATGAGGATCTTTTAATTTGAATATGGTGTCACGGATTATTGATTATTATAATTAGGCATAAAACAACTAATTTCTTTTCGCTCCAATGAGATAATTAGATGCTCGCTACTGCACCAAACCTCCTCTTCATAATATTAAAATTGCCCTCGAGCTTTTCTCTTAGTCCACCCTTCCTTACATTATTGGCAAAAAATCGATAATTTAGAATCGAAAATACACGTCCGAGTAAAATTAGTTGAGTTCGTGTTTAAGCTGCTTGTCCATAGCAATCCCACTTTTTGGGATAGCAAGTTGGTTTCTCTTTTTTACCACCTTTTTTTTTTTTAATCCCAGAGAGGTCTTTTTTGTGGTTCATCGTGTTGCGTGGCAACGTTATTCTAATCTTTAAACGCATGATATTCACGTGAGTCTCAGATCATTCTTGATTACCAAATCCATGCCTTTAAGTGGTTTTAATGGAGTTACTTCATACATCTATATTTCAATATAATTAAAGCACGCGGGTTATTTTATTAAACTGAACACTGAAAGACAAATAGCCTCCACTCAGGCCAACTTCGGAATGACCTCCCAAAAAGACGATGCTAATCTTCTAAAATATTTACCATCCTTCTCACTGCTGGAGGTTCGAACACTCGATGGGTTTTTAATTTTATTCCTCGTTTACCACTCCACAACGATCCATCATATGATCTTAGTTGTAGAAAGAACATCAGAATACGTCAAACCAATCAACCAACTCCTGTTACAACTTATAAATTGGACCCAGCGTGGTGTTAAATACCAGATTCCTTCCCTACAACCCCCATTACCACGTCACTCCATTTTTATACCATGAAACAGAAGTGGGAGCCATTTTTATGTATTTTGTATAATAATCTTTAAAATTAAAAACAAAAAATGACTCCAGAAGCTGGGCCAGCCTAATTCACAGAAGCCAAAAGTACCCCTTCCTCACCGAGGATTTATAAACTCCAGGGAAAGGGGGAACCCTGAACGGCTAGAGTTTTTTTTTTTTAATATGCAAATTACGTTTAAGTGAAGCGCTCACCCAGGAATAATATTACCTCCAGTGCGAATACCACCCCCTTCCCCTATCGTTTCCCTGGCTTCAGCACTGCGTTTAGGGCGTTGACCCTTGATCTTTGGTATACAGTTCGTTGTTCTAAAAAGCACAATTTACAAACATCGGAAAAGGGAAGGAAATTACACTGAGAAGATTTTTTTCTGATGGTCAAAATTTAATTCTAAAACTTTTCTTTTTTTTAATTTTAATTTTTATCGCTTACACGCAGATTAAGAGACAACAACAGTTCTCCCTAATATTATGAAAGTTGGCAGAAAAGATTTAATACAATTCTGAAAGATTTAATAGAATAAAATGTGATTAGAGTAGAACATTAAAAGATAAAATAAAAAGGTTAAAATAAAAATAGAAGAAAAGTGATGGATCACTGAATTTCCAACGTCTTCAAGAGGCGACAGGGAATTCAAGCAACTGCATTCTGGGGATGTTTTTGAATGGAGATTTCCAGCCCAAGTCATAAATCAAAAGTACCAGCAAAGACCATGTTCAGATGGATGTTCCCGTATTCAGTTACAGTTCTGTTATAAGCAGAGTACACCAATAAGAAGTCCAACAAGACCTGAGCCGTATTGTAAATAACAAAATTCATTAAGCTTAATTGATAGTGCTAATAACTCTATTCTCTTTACCTGAGATCCCTTAACTTCAACCCCTATTGAAGAGGAGGACTTCAGAACAGTGGTCGGCACCTATGCGCTTAACACCCGAAATTTCAATCGCCATTCTATCAGCATTTGGTCCTTCCTGTATGCGCGAACAAATATTTTCTCAAAAGAAATGTGTTAAATCCATTACGAAGAAGGCACCCAAATGGTACATTCCTCTAGGATTACTGCGAACCAGATGCAAGGCCTTCCATTTTCCAGTTTTAATCTAGGCTGCCATTTTTCTCAGCCCATCCCGGTAATTCATCTAAGTCTTCCTGAAGTAGCAAACCCTGATTAATGTTATTAATCACCCTGCTGACCTCTGTATCATCAGCAAACCCAGGCATTAAACTTGAAATATTAGAAACAGTACGCGGGCCAAAACATCGACTTCTGTGGAACTCCACTCATCACATTACTCCACAAAGAGCAGCGGCTATTTATAACTACTCCCCGTCTCCTACCACTTAACCTCCACTTTATCCACTGTACCAACTCACCCGTAATGTGCACACTGCTCCAGTTTATAAAAAAATCGTTCATATTGGACCGCACCAAAAGTTCTGAAATCTATTGTAAGTATATGATTCCAAAATTATTCATTGAATTCATCTGACAGTAGCCAATCAGATTGGTCAGACAGGATCCTTTAAGAAATCCATGCTGTAATTATCATATAACTCAAGATGATCTTCCACAACTTCTTTAACTATTGACTCCATTATTTTCCATGGTACTGCATTCAAGTTAAGAGATCTGCGGTTGCTCATTTTATCCTCCAGCTACCTGTGCAGATATAAGAGACATTTGCATACTTCCAATCTGTAAGGACTTCTGAATCAAAGGATTCTCTCGTTATAGAGCTAATGATCTCCTTTGTTGATTCCCTTAATATAATTAGATAGAGTCCAGCAGCTCCTGGTGCCTAGTTCACTTTTAATTGTAATAATTTCGTTTCTAATCCGATTTCAATTATCATACCCCTCCCCCACCGTTTAAATTTTAATCTTTTCATATAGATGCAGACTTCACACTGTTCTCTTCCCAGTCAACTGATCTTTATTTTAAAAAAAAAGTGTAAAAAATGTTTTTACCATTACTTAATCACTGACTTCATTAATAATTCAATTGCAAATAACTTGACAGGGGATGGACTAATGTTTACAAAGTGGGAATTCTGCTTCTATTCGTATATAAAGAGGAATCTTAATCGAAGATGAAGAGCAAACCATCACTACTGGAACAACCATTAGAGGCTTAAAAAGATTTCTATTTAGCCAATTGAGTATTCGATTGTCTGAATGATCAATGTGGTTCAATGATGACAAAGATGTGGCGGCTAGGCTGGTTGTTTCTTCCTGCCCTTGCGAATACCTAAATATAAGAGCTGCCAATTAAATGAATTTAGTTCACTCTATATTAACGTTTGAGATACGTGCATAGTGCTTATGCCTCACCACTGGTAATGTCGCTCTACCACGTGTTGTTGGTAGAGCGACATTAAGGAGGGATACTACCGCTGGTAATTATTGCAATTATCAAAATTGCTGATGCAGTTTAGCACATGTGTAGATTGGATGTGTTTACAAGCCGATTCGAACTTTGGGCAGCCTGCCAATCCTAGAATAAATAGAGACTCCAATCCAGATTTCTCTAAAACGACTTGAGAAGTGGTGAAACTGTGCTATCATTGAGTTATGCAACTGAGTTCATAAAAAACAAAAGAGTGGTATGGATAATGCGGGGTTGGCCTGTGATCTTCATGGGTAGCAACATATTAATTAACAGTGTCGTAAGAGTTGAGGAAACTAAGTGGAGTTTCTGGACTCTAAGTGGAGATAGTCTGACAGCCGTCATACCGCGAGCACCCAGGCATGCTCTATTGGATTGACGTCTGGAGATATGGATGCTCATTCATTATGGGCTGCTCTCTTCCTCTGAAGGCATTTCTTCTCTAAGACAGCTCCCTGAGGACATGTATTTGTCGATTTCAACTGCAAAAGGGCGAAAGTAAGGATCAATAATCTAATTTCGAGGATACTTCGCTGGAACAGCTAGTGGACTGTATGCAAGTGAGAGTGGTTCCAGCCAAGACCATTCAACCACCACCTCCAAACTCCTTTCTTTCTCGTATTGAAATACAGTTCCACCTTTCTTCAGTTTAAAGTGGGTAGAGAATCCATCTGAAGATTGTAACCCCCACGCCCTTCTCATTGGTGGACAGCACCACCGCAAATTGCTGCTAGGTCGCGTTTACATGATGACGACACGAGTTCGAACGGGTGCTTGTGTATGGAGATTGCAAGGGAAAACGAACAGCTGATGCACCAAAGTAACTAAGGCTACGAGGAGTCAGCATACTGTATTTACAACTGCAGGGTATTTTTCAAGTTTCCGGGAAATAAAACCATCCAGCACTCATCGGAGGCAGACTAACTCGTCCACACGCGGGGGGGAAAAACACGATAAAAGTTTCACTAGTCAACACAAGATTCGACCCAGGCCTTTCCATATGGTGTGGAATGCGTTGATTATAACACCTGTGCCAACCACAAGACCTATTTTATAGTTGGTTTTCCTGGTGAAAACCAGTGTTTCTGGGGGGAGGGACGTCTTGTTACATATGGTGTGGAGAGATAATGATAATCACTGTGATAAGATTAGTGTATAATAATCTCTCAGAAGCACCAATAAGAAACACTGAGGTTGAAGGAAAGTTAGGCTTACGGGTTAAATGTGGAGTCTGGTTGGTTCCTATGGAATGGGGAACTGAGGTTGCGTTACAGAAACATCTTGGTAAGAATGAATTCCTAAAGGGACCGCAGCATGACTTTATGAAGCGTAAGCCTCGCCGGGCAGAGGAGTAATGGAGTAAGAGAGCATTTAGATGGTGACAGTTTCGATGGTGTGTCCGTATTTTAACAATGTTTTGATTCAGTTTCCCATGAGAGGATACTATACAAGTTGCAACATGCCGAGATCACGGCTGGATGAGTAATACAGAGTGGTAATCAATGGAAATTATGAATGGATTAGTGTGGCTAGCGTGGTTCCTCGGAGTTTAGCGTTGGGCATCTCTTGTTTCTGCTCTTCCTCAGTGGTACCGAGGAGGGTGCACGGAGAAAGCTGCCAAAGTCTGATGATGATCTGAAGGTAGGTGGAACTTCAAATAACCGGGACCACGCTATGCTGCCTCAGGACTAAAATCAGCTATACATATGGCATGAAGTCGATCTAAATCAACTAGCAAGAGACTCAACTCATCCAGAGAAGCACAACAGTGCATAATCCTGCAAAGGTTAAAGCGCAATTATAACTCAGTTCGGATCGGAATAACTTAAGGACTCCACACTTAGCAGAAATCCTAAAACAAGGTGAATTCCAAGGTGAATGATATCGCGAAAGAAATTCTGGGGAAAACAGAATTAGCTACTGTGAATTTCCAAACTGTTGTATTTCTGGTTAATTTAAAACAACATTTCTTTGCAGTGCTTAATTTATTTAATTGTCGACTGGTTATAGATATGACCTAGTATGACCTGTAGCAGTTAACAGCAAGTTTTTGCACCCCTAAAAAAAAGGAATTAAATAAATTTGGTTAAGCGTTAGTTGATCAGACAACGTATAGTTTCATGATATTGTCTTTAATAGATGAGAGTGCGCAGTTAGTTAGTTTGTTTTTTTTTTTCTTGGTAGCTTCCCCCTTTCATTTCGTTTTATCAGTTTAGTTATCCTAACATTATTTGCATAATTTCAGTTTATCTGGTTTCAAAAATCGAGCTACGATGATTTTATTTTTGTCTTTATTTTAAGTATGAGCTTTTCGAGTTCAGTGGCATATTTACTGTTTTAGGCTTGTCGATTGGTTCCATCGACCGTGAATCCCAAGAATTAGTTTCGACAGTCTTTAGAGGTTGCAGGTGCAGAGTAGATTTGCTTCCAACAAGCAGACCATGAGAGAAACACATTTTCTAAAAATTACTGGAAGCTCTAAAACCAGGTCTTGCTGCTGTGTTGTCTTACTTACTTCTGGAAGAAGTTTCTTGTGTGAGGCAGCACCCTTGCATCTTTGGGAAAATTGGGGTCTACATATAGGAGTTATTTTGTACTCTATACGATTTGTTTTTCGTTTTTGTAGCATCTTCTTGAATGGGAGAATATTTTCTGTGGATCTGTTTGAAATGAGTTCTTGTCACATAAAACTAACGCTGTCCAAGTGAATTATCCCAAGATTCTGTTTTCCATAGTTTTGATTTGCAAACTAATTTTGCAAGAGGCAGCTGTATGGGTAGTGGCATATTTAAGTATGAGGTATACGCGGTCGCTTAGGGCCTCAGCATTTATCCTGAATGTTGGTGTCCAAAATTGGGAAGAAGGTCTGGAGGTTTTGTTTCTTTCTTTTCCAGGAATAACCTACTTACAAGATATAAAGACTATGGTGAATGGGCGCCTGTAAATTTCCAAATTGTAGAAAGGCCAGAAATGAGCTAGGAGGAAAAGCATCGGTGAAACCACTTAGTCTCCAAAGATCAAATCATTCGGCTATTTGGCTCAAATTCTTCCTATCATTTACGCCATTGCTCTTCTGCTTCAACCCTTTTAAAGCAAATTATCAGCCCAAGTTTCCTTACAAAACTGAAAGGGGGAAAAATATAAATAAAAAATCGCGAGAGTACCCCTAGGTTGTATCTTCCACACTCACTCAAGTAATGAATCCCCTTGGGAACCTTTATTTTGAGGAATTAAGCGTTAGAATTGCAAAAATCGATAATAGAACGATGTCGCGATAGTAACTGATACTAAAGAGTATTTCGATAATTTTATTTCGGAATAAATCAAGTCTTTTCTATCGAACAGGCCGAATAGCACAACGAGTTTCGACTCGGGTTATATTATTAAATTAGTATTAGCAATCTCACGGATGTTTAAAGATTAAATTCTTTAGAAATATCTTGAAGACTTCGGTCATATGAAACGGGAAATGAACTACAAGCCCTTCGGTTATATCGAAGAAGAAGTTAAAAGCATCGCGTTACATTCCTCTTCTTGCTCTGCTCCTTTTCAAGCAAAGGTGTATTTTCCCCTCCCCCTCCCACGTGTATAAACTAAGAAGCTGTTCCGATTACAAGATTATATCGCCGCAAACTTTAAAGGATAGATCAACAAACTGAAATCAGCAGTTGCTATAGTAACCCTCGTTGAGGCACGTGGAATGAGCGGGGAGAGAGCGAGAAGGGGTAGGGGGATTTCTAATTCAGAACAGTGAAGAGTAAACGATGTCTAGACATGGTATTCCGAACAAAAGAGCTGCTGCATCTTCCATCAGAAGCAGTAGGCCGATTTTTTTAACGTCTCCGATACTGGCAGACGTTGCAATGGCGTGTTAAAGTCAGCACACCCCATTTGTGGGATACAAATAGAAAGGGCAACACTTAGTAGGGGTAGGACACCAGACACAAAACGAGCGAGTATCGTTTCATCCCTGTTCTTAGGTTGGTCTGTCGATGACTTTTCGAAAAAGAAGAAGGATGGATTAAGGCCATTGCACGTCACGAGGAGAGGTTACGTTAGGACTCTTTGGACAAGATGTAGAAAACCCAATAAGTAGAATTTCATAACGCCACGTGAGTCAATCGTCATTTATAGACGTTAGTACATGGGCACGTGCAAGCCTTGTGTCACAGTTTGAACTGGCTGATTGTGAACTAAAACGCGTCCATCAAGTTGAGTTGAACTCTGAAATCGGCTTCAGAAACGCGTAGGTTTCAAACAGCATTCGGTGATGAAAAAAATTGTGTACTTGTGTTTATCAGCAACGCTGATTAAAATGCACGCTTTTATAAAAAGCCACAAATTAGAAGCGATGAAAGATGAAGAACTCTGTATCCCAACTTTTGTAAAGTTTACCAGAGAGAGATGAAATGTTCTCTTAACTTGATTCAAAGCCAAAAACCTCCTTTAAACCGTCAGAAATCTCTTCGTACCTATGGAGAAAATCGCTATAAATGGTGCTACAACTTAGACCTCATTTTCTTCCTGGAGACAGAAGTCATTGATAAATAGAAAAAAAAAAGAAAAAAGAAAAAAAAAAAAAGAGCGCATAAAACTTTCCACATTACTTAAGAACAAAATTATTACCGCAAGTAAGAAGAATATTTTTTTTTCTCTTCGCTCTTCCCCCTCCCTTCATACGTCCGTTTAATAATATAATGCACAATCCCACATCGGCTGAACTGCCAGGGGAACAGAGGCGCAGACTTGATTTAAGAAACAAATGAATAAAAATGACGCCAGGTGGCAGTCAGTTCTCCCAGCTCTTAGACTTATTTAGCCAACGATGAAAGTGGTGGGGTTTCGTACGCCAAATAGGGCTGCCGAGCTCCGAATTTTCTTTGGAACAGAAGGTATAGCGAGAAATAATAAAAAAAAAAAGAGGAGCGGGCAGGTTGCAAACAGAATTATGATCCTTAAACACAATTTCCCAGCAGTGCGAGAATTGAAACTTATTCTCTTTTTACCTCTCCCATTTCACTACTCCCCACTCTTTTAATAGAGCCATCTCACGAATATCATAAATCATAGTCTCGTGCACTCGGAGAAGGCTCCCAAACCAAACATGATTTAAATGCCTTTCGCGTGTATGAAATGGTAACCGCCAGGTTCGACTTTATTAGTAGACAAAAACTCCAGGAGAGCCTAGATAAGGGTGGCAGAAATTGATGAGGGATGGGGGGAGGTAGAGGAGAAAAAGGTGACACCAAAAAGCACTTTCACGAACGTTTAACACGGAAACTGATTCTCTTCCAGGTGTAGTTAACCGACTTCTAGTTGCAGCCTAGGTGAGAGACGCCCAAGAGACGAGGAATCTGTGTGCCGCCCCTTCCTCGGACTGCAAATTCGTAAAATGTCAAAAATTGCATGAATATTTATTCGAATAATTGTTGGGGGGAGGAGGGATCGTGGAATACTTAGCACTTCCCTCACTTACTGGGAGATTTAGTGAGAGCTAAATTTTCAAAGGAGAAGATGGTTTCATAAGAGAACAATCGCATTCTCTCTCAACTCCATTCGCATGAGCTTAGTAGCTCGTGTACTTGGCTGGTCCTTCAGAAATCTAAATATAAAGTTTCTTAATCGTAAATAAGATCGTTTTCTAAGGAAATTCTGAAAATTACCCCGTTGTACGCTAACGATAAGTTTACCCACTGCTACTCGTTAGATCTTTAACCAAAGAATTTGCAGACATTTTAGGTTTAATCATTTTGGGATCTGAAGCGGAAAACCTATGAGGGGGGGGCAAGGGACCTCTCGTTTCTTAAATGCATTCCTTTTTTTGTTTTTCCTTCAAAGAAAGATTAACGATCTTTCTTTTTTGGTTAAATGATAGGTGGACCGTGTTGGAATTAAGAAACTTTAACAGGATTACAAAGTAAGCAATGACTTATTTTTATTTTATTTTGATTAAATTAAAGGTTCAGATCAGTACTCTGGGCTGACCAATCGAACTTTTCCAACACCCATGTCCTCAAACCACTCTGTCACGACACGAGCAGTATGCCATGACGCATTGTCTTGCTGATACAGGGCCTTCCCCAGAATATTTCCATAATGTTGGAAGTGCATAATTGTCCAGGCTATCCTGGTATTGCACAGCATTCATGGTTTTGTCGATAACAACTAATGGACCCAAGACAAACCATGAAAGGAGCCCCATACCATGACACTGCCTCCACCGAACTTCATTGTTGGGAGGATACAATCAGGAAGGAACTGTTCCCCTGGCATTCGCCACACCCAGGAACGGCCATCAGACTGGTAGAGTGCAAACCTCGACTCGTCTGTCCATAGGACTGTTTTCCACTGTTCTACAGTCCAGGATTCGCCCTCCTAACACCATGTTAATCGGCGTCTAGCATTTGTTGAGTTGATCAATTTTGTTGAACGTATCATCTTGCATGCCCACTTTTGCAATCGAAGCCCAGGTGCATATTTATAGCAGGTTCTGTGACGTGTTGCATTCGTAGGACCTGTTTCCCCATCCGTGGATGAGTGTCCGTAAAATGGTAGGGCAGTGTACATTACATTAAAGTCGTATAACTGACGCATGCGCTGTTTCTGCATTTATAAGGAGAGAACATCGTTTTACTCACGTTTATGTTTCGCTTTGCGTGCTAAAAGTAATCGTGGTTTTAAAGTTTAAGCACAACAAAGATCTTTCGTAGACGAGAAGTTAATGATTCATTTAGCCCTCGCATGTAGCACAGTGGATCACCATCCTTCCAACATTTGTAAAGATCCACTTTCGAATCCCATCCATGACGCGAAGAATTTTTAGGAGTTTTTTCAAAACGTGGTCGAGGAGTTAGTTGGTCTCAGGCAAGGGTTGCGTGTTTATTCTTCTGGAAATTCTAGTTTTTCATCCAGCAAACAGACGAATAGACCAGAGAATACACGTAATTGGCAGCCACAATATACTGATACCCCGTAGTCTTAGTTGCTTTGACCCTTAACACACATTTTCCGTCCTTCTTTCGGAATAGTTTTACAATCAATTTTGTAAAAGAGACGAAATCATTCAAAGGAAAAATTAAATGTTAATGAACACATTAAAACACGAAGAACTAAAACAGCAATACAATTCAACATTCACTCAAAGGAAAAAGTCTGCTTGCAGTGCAAAGAGTCACACGCGGCCAGCTTTTTTTTCCCTTTGGGTTCACTTTGTTCTACTTCTCTCTCTCTGTCCTTCTCTCCACCTCAAAGAATCATCCAGACTGTGTCTTTGTAACATTTTCGTAATGATAGCTAATCTTGATATCTCGAAGAACCAGAAATATCGAATTTCTAAAGCCAGGCTGTTTTTATTTGGTTACCTGATTTGCATATTTAACAAATCGTGGGCAGCTTTCTGTGAATGCTTTTCTAATGAGGAATATTTGAGTCTGCTTTTATTTATCAATCTGTTAACCATTTGATAAAGTCAATAAATTTCCATTAGAACTGATGTTAAATGTGTTTAATCATTGCTTATATCAATATTTTCTTCAATTTATAAAAACCTGGGACATTACTTCCATCTCGGAACCATCGAAACAGAATTTAACATTTGTGACCCATTAGTTGGGAACTTCTGAATTAAATTATTGTCAACGTTTTTGGAACAACTTTAAAGGGCGAGTTTTATTTTTAATTTAGGATTAAACAGATTATAAAAATCCAGAAAAGATTATCAGAACATTATAACTGGCTAATGCGCATTAATAAGAAATTTTTTTGGAAGTCGAAAACAGTAACCTCATCAAAGATTCAGGTCAAGCCATCGTTTTTATTGGTCATATTAAGCGCGGTGTTACTCTTTCATTATGCACAAGTGAAGTTCATATCACATAGATATTTAATGAGGGAAATTCTTCTCTTCTTGGAAAGCGCAGAATATTTAATGTGAAAACATGTAGTCTGAAAATATCTACTCTATAGCTTTAAGCCGTGGGGAAAATAATTCTTCCTGATCAATAAAACTCCCAAATTAATTAATGCAAAGACACTTCTGCAACTTCTTTCGCTGCTCATCCACTATTTAGGAGGAGGGAAGTGAATGACTTATAATTTATATTCATTCTTGACTAATTCATAATTAACTCAATACCATTCTGCCTTCAATACTCAACTCAGTTCCACAGACTTAATGATTAAAACTTACAAATTCATTTCAGAGTTGTTAACCCTTTAATTTATTGTCTGTTCCTTTATCTTCAGTGGTAAAATAACGCAGAGCGACAAGATGGGATGATTTTAGCTATAAAAGCAAATTAGTATTAGTATTAGTAACGGCCGTATGGTGCAAGAAAGCCTATGGCTTATGCCGCACCAGCCAAAAAAAAAAAAAAAAAAAAAAAAAAATCCGAACAAAACAATGATAAAAACAAAAATTAAATAAATAAATAATAATAATTAATAAATAAATAAAAATAATAAAATGAAATTAAAAATTAAATAAAAAGGAAATTAATCCTATCATCCTATGTGCTTCCCTTACCCGAAAGTACTATCCAGATGACCTTTGAATTTCCCCAACCTGTCGGCCTCTACCACCCATGAAGGCAACTTATTCCAGTAATTTATAACTCGCTGGCTAAAATAAAACTTCCTGCAGTCCAATCTAAACATTTCCCCGCGTAACTTGAATTTATGTCCCCTAGTTCTAGCATCATTTATAATCTTGAAAATTTTGTCCTCATTCATTTTACTGATGCCTCTCAGAGCCTTAAACACCTGAATCAAATCTCCTCTAAGGTGTCTAGTTTCCATACTCTGCAACCCACATATTCGACGCCCCTTCATAAGGACGCCCTTTTGCCGATCTCACCAGGCGAGTTACCCTTCTTTGCACCCTTTCAAGAAGCTCGATGTCTTTCTTTAGGTGCGGTCTCCATACTTGAACACAGTATTCCAAGTGTGGTCTAACATAGGCCTTATATAATGGGATTATCACGTCCCTATCTCTACTTGCAAAAGTTCGATAGATCATCGATAGGACACCATGGGCCTTCCTTGCAACCTGTTTACAATGCTCAGAGAATTTCATGTCTGACCGTATCGTAACACCCAAGTCCCTTTCCTCCAGTACTGGGTTTAGTTGAACTCCACCAAGTGAATAAGTTATTTTGGGATTACTGTTTCCCAGGTGTAATACCTTACACTTTGTTGGATTAAAGCACAGCTGCCATTTTTCTGACCATTCTTGAAGTCTATCTAGGTCTCTCTGAAGAAGCTCAGCTTGACAGTGATCATTAACTACTCTACCAATTTTAACATCATCTGCAAATTTAGACATCACGCCCTCTATCCCTTCATCAATGTCGTTTATGAAAATTAAAAACAACAGTGGTCCTAATACTGATCCTTGGGGAACCCCACTTCTTACATCAACCCAATCTGAGGAACAGCCATTTATCACAACCCTCTGCCTCCTGCCCTGAAGCCATCCTTCTATCCATCTAAGGATTTTCCCAGTGATTCCAACCTGTTCCAGCTTATAAAGCAACCGCTCATGTGGGACTGAGTCAAAAGCTTTGCTGAAATCTAAATAAACAATGTCGAAATTATTCCCTAAATCCAGCTCGTGAGTGACCCTTTCGAAATAGCGAACCAGATTTGTTAAACATGATTTTCCCTTTACAAAACCATGCTGAGTATCCTTGAGAATTTCAATTCGATCCAAATGATCCTGAATTCCACCCTTGATCAATGCCTCCATGATTTTCCCTACTACTGAAGTCAGACTGACAGGTCGATAATTTCCCACTTCACTTTTAGAGCCACCCTTATGTATGGGAGATACATTTGCACTTTTCCAATCCAAGGGAATCTCCCCAGAGTCTAGTGATGCTCGCATAACCAGCCTCAGTGGTTCAATGCACTCGCTTGCCGCCTCTCTCAAGATTATAGGGTATATTCCATCAACTCCAGGAGCCTTACTAGTCTGTAGGCTTGAAAGTTTTTTCATTAAATAATCTTGCGAAATTTCAATATCATTAATTACATATTTTTTAACTTCGCTCCCACAATTTCCCATTGCCACAAAAGGCTTTTCATTTGTAAATATCGATGCAATGAATTCCGAGCTTACTATTTGTGTCTTCAGCATCTGCCCCAAAAACAATCCTGTGTGATCATTCCAGTAATATGGAAAATTGAGATTATCGTATTATGTACTTTTAGTAACTGTAAAGTTGGTAGATTAGCTCCCCCACACCGGGTGGAAAAGATCTGAGTTCGAATCCATTGATGAGGTGAGGAATTTTTATGGGCCTTCTTCACAATGTGACTGAGTTATTGGTCTTAGGCGACGGTAGAATGGTTTTTTCTCCCGGACACTGGTTTTTCGTCCAGCAAACAGATCACAGAACACGCGCAATTTACAAACATATTGGCGCAATATGACCCGAGTCGCTGATGCGCTTAAAACCCTACAAAAAACAACCCTCTTATTGAGTTTTCATTCACTGCATATTAAAAGGGTCCCTTGCGTAGGTGGAAGAAAAGTTCTTTGGCTTCAGTACAGACTCTGTACTGAAGCCAAAGAACTTTTCTTTCTTTGGTAATGTATGATGTACACCCAATGAAAGAAGAAGAGTGCAGTGGTATACTGGATCAAGCCATTGTAAAGCCTTCGTTCTAGCAGAGCTTTAGAGCCATAATCTAGTCGTACCCGTATTAATGCGTTGTGTAAATGTAGCAGTGTAAACCGGTCAGCTTCCCAATTTGTGGTGGATTATCAGATGTCTTTTTTATGTTCTTGAGGAAGGTATTTTTCAAATATTGCACCAAAGAAGCAGACACTAGGAATTATAGTAATTGATTGTCCAGTGGACATTCTGGTTGTTTGTTACGTTTCCCACAAAATTGTACAGTATGATTTCATCGTACTATTTCTTTTCTTTGCAAGCTTCAAATGTTTCGCATCAACAACATCATTACTCCGTGGAGAAGCGCTTGGAGATTTAATTGGTAACACTGAATACTCTCCAGCTGACGTGAAGAAAACGGCGGCTTATACCATTGAGCAAAAAGTGTTAAGGAATACTGCAGAACTGGGAAATGGAATATATTTCTTTTCAAAGAAGATACCTGCAACACTTCTGCGTGAGTTATGGATGAACAATCAAAGCAGTGTTTTAGATGAAAGGAAAGGTCATAGCAGAGGTCTCTTCGATAAATTTTTCACAAGGCATCGAATGGCGGTCTGCAAATTCTTAAAAAATTATTCGCAGCCAGCCACTAACACCAAATAAGAAAGAACGATTGAGACATGATTGATAAATGTTGTGGACACGTTGAGACGAATTTCCCAACACAAACAGTGTTGGGAAATATGAATCGTGTCAACATAGTTCGTGTTAACTTATAATTCTAAAGAACATTGTTGTTCAGATGAATAAAATGGTTTTTTCTCCCGGAGAATCAAGATTTGTCATGTTTTGAGGTGAGAGCGAAAGCAACAGTATCTAGTCCACGTAACAAACTTGTTGATGGTTCTTTGGAGTTGTCCTTCCACCTTTCCCACCCGGTGTGAGAGCACGTTGATGATAACTACTACGGAACACGCGAGGGCTTAAATTTATACAATGGTGTTTGAGCATGTACCAAATGTAGACGTATAGTATCTTATGTAAGGCGGCTCCCAATGTTCAATAGTTTGGCTAGTTCAAGCCGCTGTGGTACACTGTGATGATACAGAAACTCTGCAGAAAGTCCAGAAATGTGTGTAATGCTATGTTTGTGCTGTACATATGTTGTTTAGTTATTTTTGGCCACTTTTCTACCAGGAAGCAACAAGGAGCTGCGTCCTGATACCCGTCCACGCCATGAGGAGGCGGGCCACGACTGATCACGAACCTCAGCAAACCTCGAGTGTCACGTCTCGAATGTCCAAACCATTAAAAAAACGAGCCAATAAAATAAACTAAAAGAAAGAAATAAAAAATTATAAAATTAAGAGAAATTAAGAATAAATAAATGAAATAAAATAAAATTTAAAAAAATAAAATAAAATAATGAAAGAAAACTACAAAAAAAAATGAATAATAAAATAAAGAAATCCTGAACCAGTGCAAGGCTTGTGCCAGCAGTGAGACACACAAGATAGGAAAGAATAATAGTAAAAGAAGGAGGAAGAACAAAAAGTAAAAACATGATAGGCAGACAAAAGGAAAAGACATGAATTAAAAGGGAATAGAGGGAAGAGATAAAGATTCCACTACAGGAAACCTGTGTCAGCAGATGATCCCGCCTCATGACCAGCCTGAGGCCAGCAGGAGAACACAGTGATATCGTTCAGCATTGCACAAGTAATATTTGGAACCATCCCAGATGAAGGTATGTTGAAGATGGTACTTGACCTAAAGATGATGGTAGTGACGATGGTGTTGGTATCACGAAATAGCGACGATGGAAGTGATGGCCTGGAGCTGTGGTAGAGCCGAAATAGAAGTAGTTCCTGGAATTGAAGCATTACTGATCAGTTGTCCACGTCTGGTGAATACTTTATGTGCAAAATATTACAGAAGACTAAATGCTTCTTTTTGAGTCCAACAGAGATGATTCATTGCCTGGAGAAAATGGTTGACGCACTGCAGACAGAGGCTGACGAAGATCCAAGTAATGTGGACAGGTGAAAAGAACATGCTGATGTACTCCGCAAACGTATTTCGTGCTGTTTATAATAACCATCAGGGGCGGCTGGTTAGGAGACAATCGTCACAATGGCCAATAGCGTTTCTGGAATGTTACCGCCGAAAAAAAAAAAAAAGTGTGTACACACACACACACACAGTAAATACTGAATTCTGATCACCTGGGCCACCGTTCGCGCGGATAACAGCCTCTATTCGCTTATGCATTGACTCCACTAGATGTCTGAAGACGTCAGTAGGAATATCCAACCATGCTGCCTGCAATACTTTAATGTCGGAACAGATAACGGTTGCGAGTCCATATGTAACACTGCCATTCCAAAGCATTCCAGAGGTGTTCAAAGTTCAGGCGAATTTGGAGGCCAACGAAATGGGTGATATCTTCACCCATTTCGTTGTGCTACAATTCGTGCACATTGTGGGCCCGATGGCACGCCACATTGTCGTTTTGAACCATCTCGTTTCTGCCCGGAAAAAAAAATGCAACATGGCAGGGTGGACATGGTCTCCTAAGAGCTGTCAGTATACATCACCAATGAAACGTTGGTCCATAAACACCTGGGATCCTAGTTCTTTCACCAAAACATGCCCCATATCACTATCCATCTACCTGGATAGTGAGCACCATGCACGATGGGCCCATGGACTCGTGTTGCACCAGGTATTTGCACTCATCCGACCAGCACGCCCGTTTCCAGTTCTCCAGTGTCGAACCAGCATATTCTTGACACACAGAATTCGCCGTCGACGATGATCAGCGGTGAGAAGAGGGCGAGTCTCTTGGGTTGTCTGCTGTGGAACCTCATACGTCTCAGTACGCGCCCCATCATAATTTGGGATACAGTTCTTGCATTCCCCATATTATATTGCGATGTCAACTGTCGCACAGTGGTCTACCGTTAAGATCGTATAACGCGCTGCACCCCTCGTTTACGACGAACATCTACCTTGCGTAACCCTTTACTGTTCTGTCGGAGGGAGGTGGTTTCATCATTTTACACCATTCTTTGGACGTTAAACAGAGTAGGCCGTGAGCAAACGACGATATGCAGTTTCTGATATGAAAGCACCCGAAGCACGAGTTCCCACAATCGTCCCCCATTTGAAACTCCGTGATATCTTCACTTCGTTCAATGACTGATAATTTACCACTCTGAATTGCACGAACAGATGCAAATGAGCACTGCCGTAGCGAAGGAAGCTCTTCGACTTTTTATATCGCGAACTATGCGGCATAGTCCATTAAGGATGGGGTGGTCACAATTCAGTGATCACTGAGCGTACGTATAAAGGTGGACAAAATAATGGAAACACTTCCTATTGAAGTAATAGTTTTTGTAATGGATGTATTTATGAACACGTGGTGATGATTTTTTTTTTTTTGTTTCTTGCAGGTAGACAATGACCGACCTGACTGAATCTGAATTCCGAAGAGGTCTAATTGTTGGTGAACATTTAGCAGGTACTAAAACTGCCAGTTTAAGGTACGAGCAACTGTATCGAAAGTGATGTCTGCATTCAACAAGCAAGGGAAAACAAAATCTGGTAGGATGAATCGTAACAAAAGTCGAAGCTGACTGAAAGAAACCCACGGACACTATAAATTACGTTTAGTGAATGCAAGAGGAAATGTACCATCCTGACTGACTTACGCCAACCGTCAACATGGAGAAGGATAAACAAAATTGTTCGAACAGCAATATTTTGGTTTTCTTTAGGTCCTTCCATCACTCTGAAGGGGCAAATTACTGGCACTAATTACTTTGATATTCTGCGTGACCAGGTTTATTCCTGGTGCAAACATCATTGCAAGCTAATAATGCTCAAATACACACAGCTATAAGTCATTAATTAACCTAAATGCCCTCTTCTGAATGGAATCAAGAAGCGAGAGGTTTTGGGGGAACCGTCGCAGACGCTGGAACAATATTCCAATATTATCTGGAGATCGGCATTTAAGGAATTGGTAGCAGATTTTCGAGAAATTGAAGCTGATTGAGCAGGCCAAGGTTTCTCAAAATGGAAAGTGGAATGCAATGTGCTATCATCGACAAAACTATGGATAGGATTTCCAGTCAATGGAAGAAGGTCATTGATATACAAGAGGAAAAGAGTGGGGGAAAGAGCTGAACCTTGGGGGACACCGGCATTAGTGGAGAAGTTAGAAGACAGAGAGCCATCTACCATCACCCTCAGTGAGCTATCAGAGAGAAAACTGGATAACCAATTACAAAACACATTTGGCAAACCATAAGTTGGAAGCTTGTTTAGAAGACCTTTATGCCAAACACGATCGAAAGCCTTTGAGATGTCAAGAGCAATTGCTCGTGTTTCACCGAACTTTTCCAATGAATTAGTCCATAAATGGGTAACATAAGCCAGAATATCACCAGTGGATCGACACTGACGGAATCCATACTGGCGATCGTTGATCAGACGGAAGGTTTCTAGGTAGTTTAAGAGTTGGCGGTTAATTGATTTCTCCATTACTTTAGAAAGAGTAGAAGTAATTGCAATGGGACGATAATTGGATGGGAGGGATTTTTCTACACTATTTTAAGGAACTGGCTGGATATAAGCAAATTACTAAGCAGTCCAAGCAGAAAGTAAAACATCTTTGGAATGAAAAAGAGAAAAAAGGCGACACAGTACAAGAGTAAGTTCAGGAGCACAGGTTTTAAGAACGAGTGGAGAAATACCATCAGGTCCTGGAGCTTTCTTAGCGTGGAGATTGTTCAAAATCCTTCTGACATCCTTTTGAACGAAGACTACAGGAGACATTAAATGGAGTGTACTGGAAATGGTAGGAGGTTGTTTACCAAGATCATCAATACACGAGTTGGGAGACAAGTTAGGATGCTAGTAAGTCAGTTTTATCTTTGGCTAAAGTGGCAATAGAGCCATCTAGTTTTGGCAGAGGTGGGAGCAGAGATGGGCAAACGTTGCGGCCAGATACCAGAATTCTCGACTATCATTTGGAGAAGAGGAAAGTTTGGTTCTACTCTTAGCCTCTTCGAAATCGACCTTGGACTGATTAATAACTGCTTTACAATTGTTGCGAACTTTGGTGTAGGCAAAAAATGAATCAGGGTCGAAGTGCGAAGATGGATGTGTAAATTACACAAAATGCCAAAACTAACAGGAGAAGGATTTAAGACGTTGAAGGCGTGAGAAAGAATGTGAATATTCTGTATTATATAACGCATTAAGCAAAATTATAGGCAGAATTGGATAGCCAATTAGAGAGAAGGGAACTGCAAAGCAAAAAAAAAAAAAAAAAAGATTAAATTAATATATGTAATAGCAAGCATCAGATAAGGATGGGAAATTTTGGTTTTAAGTCCAAGGAAGGGGTAGCGAAATAATAAAATTAAAATCTGTTAGCTAAAAAAGAATATTGATACATAATCAGGTATATATCAGATGGAGTCCATACAATTTGCAATTATAGTGACGTATTACGATTTATTATATCTTTATAATATCTCCTTTAAAAAATTAAAAATATAACAATTATAATTATCTTTATATTGTGGATGTATCAATAAACATGTAAATTTTATTAAAATTCGTTTAACTGTACTCTGGGCTAGTTCATGGCCGACAATGAAACATGATGCTCCAGTTGAGATGACAAAGGATGAAGTACTTAAGAAATGAAGGAAGAGACCACACAGAATACCAATTAGGAGCCAAAGAAGGTTCATGACTGTGACAGAGGACAACACAGAAGGGCGAAGCGTCCATCATACGCCACTTCAGAGTACACAGCTCGGTATATTGGACATGACACGGTCCCAGAAGACAGTAGAAGAAGTGTGTTGATAACAAATTCCATCAAACTATTCGACCAGTGATAATTACAATGGCACTACAAGGAGAGGGCTACAGGCAGCGTCTTTATTAAGGAAAGTCAGATTAAAAAAACACTCTGCACCCGACATACATTAACCATTAAATATTAATAAGATACGCATCGCAGTGGACGCTAAAGAACCAAGTTGATCATTTCTTCTTTCCCAAACATCTCGAAGATAATTAAGACATTTTCTCAAACAGAAAACCTGCACACAGTTAAAGAATTGGGTTCACCCGAACTCGGTCGTTTTATAGATGTCCCGCAGAGGTCACCTATATGAAGGGTTACAGACTACTCAGCCCTTCTTGTCGCCACCTGACAACCTCCACGAATAAATTATCCCAGCCAGAGGGCACCACCGAAACTATGTGATTATATTCTGATAAAAATGCTTCGAGCAAAAGGCACACCCAGAGAATGCAAACCTGTCGCTATTAAGGGACTATCTCGAGGTGCAGGTGTCCCCATTACGTGACATACGTCGCGTCAGGTAACAGTACTGGAGGTTTAGATACATACAGTCTAGTTCTCTCGTTCGTCTCGCGCAGATAAGCATCGTCAGGGGTCACTGGACACGGACTGAACCAGGTGACGTACAGAGACCCAGGGAGGGAGGGGTTTTGGCATATACGAGATCCGAGCTGCCACGATAAACGGTTCAAATCCAGTAATTGGCTGATGAAAGACCAGAATTCGTAATGGGTGGCTCGTGATACGAAGACCTGATAAAGAAGTTGCACGTACATGACAAGACAAGTTGATGGGTGATTATCGAGACAGCTGATCCAATCTCTTAAGCAGGTTAACTAGACGCACGACCCCGACGGAAATATGAAGTCAGCATTTTAAAATGCATAACATTTAAAGCTTCATAATGATGTCAGGTTCTTAAAGCAAACTGAAAAACAAAAATTGATTGTACACTTAAAGTAAAACCCAATGATTAATGATGGGTTTCAGCTGGATTTCATTGTTATTAGTAAAACTTTAATTAGCATTACTGCCTACAGAAAACTTTATTATTTACTAAAACTGGTTGCTATAGTAATTTTCGTATTACGAAGTTTTATATCACTTAAAGTGGAAATCCAGCTGATGACATCTCAAAATACATGGATTTAATCGCGCAAATTTAAAACTAAACTTTTATTATGGACTGTGTAATGTGGACTGCATATCGTTAGCACTATGATGTTAAATGGATTTATAGAAAATCGAGTAATTGACACGCGCTTATCAGTGTTTTCTGTATCTAACTTTAAAATATTGTTCATTGATTTATAGTCTAAATTGGGTCACAATCTTCTCTTTTCTGTACAGTCAGAGAATTCAGAGAGTTTTTAACAGTCAGAGAATGTCAAAATTATTGCTGATTTGCATACAAGGAAGAGCCAAAATGGTGCCCACCCTTGGTATTCTAGTATCATTGAATAAATTGCCCTGGAGGGTGACACAGGGAAAGGGCTAGGTTTCGGTGCTATCAAGACGAAGTGAACTTCAATGGGGATTCACCGTGACTGAGTTGGTTGGTTTCAGGCATGATTTTTACTCCAAAAATTTTGAATTTTTCATCCCATAAACTGGAAACTGACCATAGGATACAGTCAGTCTTTGAATAACTATATCTTCTTCTTCTCTGTGTGCCATCTCCTGAGGTACACCACCGCAAATGTCTCTCTGTCTCTTGTAGCTCTGAACGGCTGCTGGTGTTCAGTCCTGTTCAATTCTTAATGTTATCAAGCCATGATGTATGTCTTCTCCTAGGGGTTCTTCTTCCTTCCATTCTCTTCTTAATAATTAGCCGTGGAATTGCGTATTTGTTGTTCTCACCAGGTGTCCAAGATCCGCTGTTTTTCTTTATGTCCTTCAGCAATACTTGGGGTTTTTCTAATTCTCTGCAAGATACTCATTGGTCATTCTTGCTGTCCATAGAATCTTTAGCATTCTCCTGTATGTCCCATTTCAAATGCTTCTAGTAGGTGTTTTTTTTTTTTTTTTTTCATTGTCTATGTCTTTGCATCATTACAACAAAACTGACCAAACGTAACATCTCATCATCCGGATTCTAAGGTGGAGATCCAGGTTTCCAATGGAGATTCAATTGGGAAGGGGATAATTAAGACTTCAGTTCCCAGGGACCAGGGTTGTTGCATGGGACGTCAGCACTTTTTGGTCAACTCTGGCCAAGAACTGCAGTGACTCAACAGTTGAAGTCTGAATAATAAAGAGCGGCCTACATAAAGCTGTTTCTCCCTCTACACCCACTCAACTGGACACTTCATGAAGGATATTTCTCAAAATAGCCAAGCTGAGGTAGCGAAGTGTGCTCAGAAACTTGTGCGCGAGGCAGGAAAACAGATGGAAGACAAAAACCTTGCTGGACGATTTAAGTAAGTCGAGGAAGCCAGACAAAACTCGAAGAAAGAATTACAAATCTCGAATGAGAGGAGATACGAAAGATTACAATGAAATAACCTTTACGAGCTAATCGCGTGCACACAGAGCGAGAGAAAAACTTAGCAAAGACCTTTTAAACGAATCTGAAGGGAACATGCTGAGCGCGTTCCAAAAGAAACTTGAGAAACGGAGCAAAATATGCACGGAATAAGTGCAATTTTCCTTTTGGCATTTTTAAAAGTGCGAGCCAACCTACACTAACATTAATTCCGCAAAAGTAAACAACGACTGACGAAGTCAGCGTCTGTCCTGGAAAATGACTAATTGTTAGGGAGCGTCTCGTGCCTTTCTAATCCACTTACTGTGGCTGATAATCCCTCTACCTTAAAACACGGGGAGATGTGACACCAGATCTGAGTCCGAAGGATCAACTCGCGCATCGTTACGACACACTACCTGTTCTCATTGTACACATCACGTGAAAGACGACGGAGAGAAACAGTAGGTTGGGGAAAGTGTGGGGGGGAGAGTCGGACTTGTAATTACATCTAAATTACAAATGTTTCGTTCGACTGAACTGTGGGCTCATTTACAAAAGGGGGTTAATATCATTTAGGTAAGGGGGGGAGGACTTCTTTTAGCTAAGTAGTGTAGGATCATAGATATCGCGCGTGTCGGTAAGCTTTGGCGTTCATTAGGGTGTTCGGTCCGGGAAAATGTGGAGAATGAATATGAACTGCTGGAATGAGAGAGAGAAGAGAAAGAGAGGATGGAGAAAGATGGGGGAGACAATCGGATTAAATCAGCTGTCTGTTGATTAATGTTTGATAATTGAGTCAGGCTCGCTTTCTTTTCTTCTTTCTTTTGGTGACTGTTTTATTGCTCGGGTCTACACACACTGATTAGGACGGTGGCAAGATGCAGCTCATGACAGGTGGAGGCAATGGGATTTAGTCAGGAACGTAATTTAAATTTTTTGAATAATTAAACATCCTAATCAGGTTTGGAAATTTGGTAAGATGTTTTGTTTCCGCGCATTCTCATTTTCTTGAGTAGCATCGGCGTGCAGAATAAAGAAATCCCTCAAGGAAAGAAAACTGAAACAAGAAATGCCCGGATACGTTACTTAATTTCGCTCACATTACCCCATGCAGTTATTATCGTGGGAAGATTAACGTTGATAATGAAGAATTTAAGTCCTGCCGCAACATCTACTTGGGACAGAGCAGCTTCTCGAAGGAATATGCCTTAGATGCATTGAAATGCCTTTAGGCAATGTCTTCATTCTTCGCAGTCCATATCTGTAGGATAGACATTTATTTGATTTGGAATGTTTAAATAGGGACCTCTGATCAGATCGAGTCAGGGATCCGTGTTGATTTATTTAGGAGAATGTAAAATTACCACCAAGAACTGTGGGATTTTAGTACATCATTGCATAAATACTTCACAATATTCCGACAATCCATTAGAAGACAATAAGCATCCTAAAAATAAAGATGCTAATCCGAATCTGCAATCTCCATCCTGCATCAATAGGCACAATATGGCCTCAGTAGCGACATTGTACCATAAAACAACGTACCAACCAACCAAGTACATCAATAATGAATGGTTTGGTAATTAACAATGAGTTACATTGCCTAAACAGACCCAATAGCAGAACAATCGCAAGGAACCAAACCTTTGTATGCCACGTGTGGGAATATTAACCTCAGAAAAGATAATTGCACGCTACATTTCACAGGGATTCCGAAACATTCAGATCTGGGTTGCAATAGATTGGTCCTCGATGGAAATCTAACAATCCTATTATTTTACTTGAAACAGTTGCCACCTGGATGCGCTTATGTAATCAAATAACAGACTGGCATTAAACACGGGGAAAAAGTATCACCTTACAAATTAAGTAAGGAGTCAAACAGGTTAACTCTAAACACACCCTGGCTCTACGAGGTTAACTTATCGATTCTGTTAGAATTTACAGTTTCGTCATCGGAAGTGGGTTCATAGTGTCAGGTTTCGCATATCCCACGTGACGGTCGTGTCATTTGATTTCGTTGGTGTTCATTGCGTGTGATTAAGGAGTTGGTTCAAATTCGCAAACAAAGTTATTTCAGAATAAACTTGTTTAAGGCTTTTAAGATCTTATGGCCCAAACAATAGAAGCCTTTTGGACGATCCAACAAAATTCGATTGAAAAGAATGCAATAAGATTGCGTGAGTTCTTGAGTTCGACATGTAATTGCCTTATGCACAGAAATAAACATTGAAATAGGTACAAAAATCACCAGCAGTCACATACCATAAAAGGCCAAATAATACGAAATTCAATTTGTCTGTATAATGATGTCAGGAGTATTTTGTTCGAGCTTCTAAGAGCCACCATTGCTAATATGATTATAGGAGTAACGTAGACATTGTGCTGTTGTTGGGTTTTAGGTGCATATGCAACTTAGGACATATTGGCCAATTTGAACCACGAAGGATCAAATCACCTTTCAATGGTAAAGGTCATTGCAAAGGTGATTTGAACCACGAAGGATCAGTGACAAGAAGTTAGGCTGTATGTATTAATCTCAGAGAAGAGTATATGAGGAAACTGATGAAGCTGGACTTTCGTCCAGCTTCAGCAGTTTGGTGTACATCCTGTAATAATTAAAAAGGCTGCATGCGAGTGCAGCATCTCGATGGGGATGTTAATGGGATCATCATTAGACGCTGGGAAAATTCTCCCTGTACCGAAGAAGCAATAATGTCTCCGCAGGCTACAAAAGGAGGGGCAACAACTATATGACACCGAATTTGACTTCGGTAGTGGAGTCTTTGATTAAAGATAACCTTGATAGGAATGATATCTTTAGTGGATCACATCGTGGGTTCCTGAAGGGAAAGTCTTGCCTGCCAATCTAGTTAATTATTATGACAAAGTCGTGACAGAACCTCTAGGAAGGGTTCAAAGAAGAGCACATCCAGGTTGGCGAAGAGAGCTAATCGATAACCGTATAAAGAACAATTTGAAATATTCGATTCCAAGAAGGAATTAGTAAAATGAATAAGTGAGATATGTTTTCATTGATTTTGTAGTTCCTTAAGGGGCAGGATTCGCTGGTCTCCAGTTTTTAGAGACGGGAGTTTACCCAGATTTGGGGTTTCCTGGGTACGGGAACTACCGGCATCCATTACTATTACACTTTCTTCAGTGGATGCGATATTCTTTGTGGTATTCAACACCGTACGTGATTATAGGAGACTGTTGCACCCATAGGACTTGCGCTTCTTATGGGTGCTAGTAATATTACATTTATTTTAATACGTGTATAGTTGGGCTCCCTCCTCGAGGCGTGGACGGGTACTGGTGATCGCTGCTTCCTGGTAGCAAAGCGGTCAGAAACAGCTAAACAACACACACTACGCAAACATAACACTGCACTCATTTCTGGCCCTTGTGCAGTCTTGTATATCATCACAGAGAACCATGGTGGAGATGAACTAACGTTTAGGGGCCGCCTTGCGTAAGACAGAACACATATTCTCACATGTCCACATATTTTCTTTGATAGGAGGAACAGGGGCTAGGAGTCACAAGTACAAAATTTTGAGAACAGGAGGTCGGACCTCATGAAGTTTACCTTTGGACAGAGTGTTGCGGGTCATTTGAATAAATTGCCAGCCATGGTGGTGAGGCGAAGCAGTGTTTGGTAAAGTTCAAAGCGGAAATGGACAGCCACTTTTTAACGCCGGGACAGTGTATTAGTGTTTGAGGATTTTCATCCCATAATCTTTGTTATTTCGTATACTTCATCATGTATTATGTCTGTACGAGTGAGTTCACGGACCAATTTTCATGTTGTGGGACATGAAAGGCCAGGCCTAACCCACTGGACGGAAGGTGAAGAACTTACTAAGATCCCTTTAAGAATTCCTCCAGTTGCAGACGGGTACCCAAAACTCTCGAAACAAGTGAGAAGTGACAAATCCAGTGTGCTCTCACGCAGAACCATATATCAGTAAACGGGGCAAACTCAGTTAAGTTCGGTTGTTTAGGATAGCGCGGAGTCAACTCAGGTTATGAGGTATCAGAGTATACTTTTTGAAAACAGCGTTTTGTACCTGGTCTGATTAATGGAAAACAGTCGTAGGAACAACATTAAATATTTGCCCGAAAATGATTAACTAGGCCACTACATCCATAAATGTTTCCTTTTTCAGATGGAAATTGAGAACAGCGAGCATAGCCACTGTGTTAGCTTCAAGGGCTGGGAAAAACTTTACTTGTGCGCTTTAAAACTGTCAGTATCTTAGACCATATACGCCAGAGTATTATGTTTATTGGAGTATGTGATCATTAGTCGATTTGCATTTTGTGCGAGAGGGAAAGGATGTCTGTTTAACTCTGCTTTGGAACTTTTGTAAGAGCCTCTAGAGGAGGCAATTTGTATAGATTTCGGTGTCTGCAATGGGATGGGAATGCGCGTTCAGTTAGTTTATGGATGGTCAAGAAAGTTATACATTCCAAGTAGGTGGAATAATCACCTCCTTGGAAAAGGAGGTGATTATCCCCTTGTATAAGGCAATGGTCAGGCCACGCCTTGAGTACTGCGTACAGGTCTGGAGGCCTCATTTTAGGAAGGATGTAGAGTTGCTTGAGCGTGTACAGAGAAGAGCAACAAGATTGGTGAGGGGAATGAAGGGATCTTCTTACCAGGAGAGGCTTAAGTTCTGCAAGTTGCAGAGGCTGGAGATTAGGCACCTGCGAGGTGATCTGATTGAGGTGTATAAAGCCTTGAATGGGTTGAGCACGCTGAATTCTGATGGGATTCTTCCACTTGCTCAGATTACGAACCTATGGCGGTATAAATTCAAATTGAGGAAAGACAGTTGTAGAATAGATGTGCGGAAATGAGTGGTTAATTGCTGGAACAAACTTCCATCTGTCGTTGTGGAAGTTGATAGCTTAAATAAATTCAAGGAGGGAGGGACTGGACAAACTTTTAGAGGGAATGGTTGCGTGAATTTTTTTTCCTTTTTGGCTGATGCTTTCTTGCATCACATGTCTCTATTAATATAGGTGAACTTAAATTTCTTACTGCTAGTGGTTCCAACAGAACTGACATTAGGTGGATTGATTGGTGGTGGACGCCATTTTATTGGAACAACTAAAAGCAGTTACAGTAAATCAGTGGAATCCGTACGACCCTGTTCAGTTTTTACACTTTCTAGAATCCTTTCATCAAACATGAAATTACACGACTTAACAAGGCTAGAGATGATCTGTCTTAAGTCCAAAAGGAAGAGAAATTTCTGTAAAGTAGCTTAGAGATCGAATTTCAGAAAAATCTCAATTTGTAGAAACTCCATTTGATCCAGAAAATGGGTGGAGAAAGGCATGTTGGAGTAGCAACTCATTTGTATTGCTGACACTGCAATTCAAGCCACCTTAAGACACCGCCGGGACTTTGCACAAAGGGAGAGTCAAAGACGGATACCCTAAGACATTACTATTCACACCTTTCAGACAGGGAACGTTCGCTATTTCGATCTGCTTAAGCCTCAAGAAATATAGGCATTCTCCGAGAAATACGCGACCTTTAATTACCTAAAGGTCAAAAGTGCAATCGATGTCGTTAAAATTCACACTTGGGCAGACCCCCAGAGAGTACATGACCCACTTCCTTGATACAGATGATTAAGCCTTCTCGAGATTGCGGCGCTCGACTGATATTGGTTCGTCAAACTGATGACACGTGGCACGTGCCTATTTTATCGTCAGCACAATATGGCGTGATGTAATTACGTGTGTGAAGGAGTTTGTTAGTAGGAGGCATGGAATTCCTAAGGAACTAATTTGAATGTAACATTGCAGGGATGGGTGAATGAGCCACGATTCCGTCTGTGATACTGGGCACGGCGCGTGCATTACTAAATGACTTAGGAACTTCCCCCGTCAAGATCTGTTCGAAGCAGACTGAAATTAAAAAGGACTAAAGCGTTTGGTTAAATGTGGGTTTATAACCAACGCGTTTTGTGAAGACCATTGGTGATACTCCCCGTCCCCCAGATCTTCTGCCAAAAACACCTGAAAGACATTTTAAATTCTCTCTGAGTTAACGTGTATAAGGAGAGGAACTTATGAAGCGGTATTATTGATTGGGTTTTGGAAATTAAAAAGTTCAAAAGACAGATAGTTGATGGGATTATACAGTATAGTAATTTATTTTGCTCTTTTCCGCTTCTCTCTGGTTAACAAGGCGTATGAAATAAAGTGCTGGAGCATGGAGGCGAGACATTATGAATTTGGTGTGTTTATTGAAGAGCAAGGACCCTGGGAATTTGTAGTTAGGCTTCTGAATAAATGTCTCGTTAATTCTATCGTTTCAGATGCATGTCTCTGCTACATGATACCACAGTTGACTGTGATTGCATCATACACTAAATATACTTCTCAGTGAATGATGCAATTCACTGGTGGGAAATTACAAGCTTAATTCGTCTAAACTCTAGGTAGAGCAACGGGTAGCCAGAAGTAACCGCACCGATTTGGAAATCCACACAAAGTAAGCCATTCAACAGAAACTATGTCGAGGAAGAGTCAAATATTGTTTTACTATCAACATTCTGCTTCTCAAGAGGACTTGGAAAAATGGAAACACCACTGTGGCAGTGGTCTGATTATACATGATAAGACCAAGCAGCAAAACTCCTAGGTCATACCAAGAAGAACAGATCCATACCATAATGCATCTTCCTTGAATTTAATTGTTGGTACAATGCAATCTGGAAGGAATCGTTCTGCCCATACGGGGCAGGCTGATTGGAATAGGATATAGCAAGATTAGTCACTACATAGAACCGATTTCCACTGCTCTATGGGTCAATTATGGAGTTCATTGCACCATGCAAATTAGCGCTAATTGAGGTCAGTTATGTTTGGCTTATGCACCGCCACTCTCTCATGAAAACTGAGGACATGAAACCTTGGTTCCATGGGAACCTCTATGTTCTTACAGACCTGAACCTGTGGACGCCTTAAACTCCTAGTCGATGATTTATAGGGATGTCTGATGAGACTGTTAACTACCGTTCCCAATAACTTCTGATCATGACGATTGAGCTGCTGTAGTCCTATATAATTTGCTAGACAGCAATGGTATCGTCTCACTCGTATTTAAGGATGAAATCACTGTTGATCGACAATGGGTGATGCGGCTATCAGCAATTGTACGAATTAACAGAGCAGCAATATTATATCAGACATTAACATCCCCCCTCTCTTGAAATCATTCAGCTGGGCTCTACACACCATGACGAGAACAACTGACTTATGCAATTCATACGCCTTTCTTATGTGCTGGTCTGAACCACTTGTTTTTCGGAGAGGGTCCAATATAAAAATAGGGGTGTCGCCATTCTATTTTGGAGGGTAGTGTAGATTCACAAAGATATCACCGGTTGATTTTGGAAATTAAAATAGAAAAGTCCAAAAGACAGATAATTGAAGTAATTATGTCGTGATCAAGTCTTTGGGTTGGGGGAGGCACCTTGACTACTCCTGGCAAAGTCTCCAAAGAGTATCTCAAGGTTTCTCTGCAGCAGGCTTTAATTTTTTTTTTTTTTTTTTTTTAATTCGCAACATTCTAATATCTTTAAAAAAGAAACGATTAACAGTAAATTCTAAACAGTGGATATTTGTACAAATTAAAAGAGAAAAAAAATGGGGGATAAAAATTAACAGGGAACCCTGTGCAGAACAGTTCGAATCATAAATATTTCTTAACAGGACAAAAATATTAGTTTTAATATACTTCAGAAATAATCTGAGACTTTCGTATTTTATCTTCTCTTTCATTAAAAAGCAAAGAACATAAAATCGTCTACCCCTCTCTTTCTCTCTCTTACACACACATTAAAAGGGTCACGGAATCCTCGAGTTCCGTGGAACTCCCTCTGAAAAACTTGTGCCCTTTAGCAACGTTTCTGTACCTTTCTGTGCAAAGCATCTCCTTTTCATTAAAAAAAACTACAAATATCCCTAAAATATTATACGTAAATGGACACAACAATTACAAGTAATTGTAATATTCCCACAATTTGATAGACGCAATTCAATTTTACCAATTTCAGTTGTTCTGACACCCATACTAACCCCAAAGGGTACGCAATACCACCGCTTGAGAAACACTAATCTGTAGTACTGAGATTGGCAGATTGCGTTGGTCATGTCAATACGGATAATAACGTTAATTTCCAATTAGCATCAATCGGTACAGCGATCACATCCTGGACCCCTTTTCCGTTCAGCTAATGTGTCTCCTGCTAAACCGCATATGGGTCGAGGAATCTACTCAAAGAGATACTTGCCCAAGTCCCCTCCTCCCAGTATGCAGTACTTTCAAACATAATATTTGGGAAATGCCTTGCCCTTAGCTCCCTCCGAATGCAGGTCCAAAATGACCACATGGTCAGAGGTGCTCACGTGATAGAGAGAGAGAGAATGCAAGAAAGAAACAGCAGCGTATTCAGCAGTCATGGGCTTGAAACCCGGTCACTCAAAGCACGTGTATTTATGTAATCCCGCGCTGATCACTCGGCAACGGTGGCTGATTCCACTAGATCTGCTTCCATTCCTTGATGCCTGGAGCCTTCTCCAAAATCTGTGGACAGCCACACCATCAACACTAACCAGCTTCCTTTACAAAATGCAGTTGCTGAGTAGACTCAGTCACCGGCTACATTACCACGAAATCAGATCACGTTATTGCAAGTTTAACAGTAACTCAAGGAACTCGCAAGGTAAGGAATACAAGAATATTACCGTATTGTGGACATCACCCGATTTGTTTTTTTAATCAAGTACGCTAACTTTATACACGAAACACCGAATTAACAAACACCTCCTTACACAATAAAACACCAATAAAAACTGCTAGCGACACTGAACTCAACCAAAAAGGAGAGTGCGAAAGTAATAACAGATTACAGTTGAGTTTCATTACGCTTGTGCGTGTGGACACTGTTACGATATGTGCGGTAAGGAGTCGAAGAGCGTGATTATGACCACACACGATAATCAGCAGCTTCCCTAAAAGAAGACTCATTAAAAACAATAATAATAATAGCGAAACCATAAAAAAAAAATACCGAACGTATAATCAAGTCATAAATTAAAGCGAAGCTTATTTCTGTAGCTGGAAGAGCAAAATTTATCAACGAAATCATAACTACATCATTAATCCCTCTTTGACTACGGTCCCAAGTGTGGAACAGAACTCCTCCACTCCACAATGGAACGATGCTTGTTCATTAAACATGTAAAACTGAAATAGCGTGCTAATTACTCGCTACATCACACGCATAATACACCGGAACTTCACCTCACTGCGCATTCTTATTTGTGGCTAAGATAACCTATTAAGCATTTCTTATCCCCCCCACCCCAATTTCTCTTTTATTTATTTTATTTTTTTTTAACTCTCCAGAATTTCAGTCGATGGAAGCGTATACTAAATGATGTTTAAGCATTCAGTACACGTAGACGGAAGGGTCGGATACTTTCAACATAGCGTACCAACCCCCCCCCCCCACTCCCTTTGAATATTCCCACAGAACCATAAAAATTGCAATCAGGTAGATCAAAAGAACGAGCGGAAATCTGAGGATGGGAAAGGAAATCATTGACAGATAAAAGAAAAAAGAATTACGTCACTTACCAACTATTCCCATTTGTTGCCTCCAAAGCAGTTTTCCCTCCATTCTAAAGATCGTTGAAACAGTTCCAGAATGCATCTTTCTGCAAGTTTTTTAATCTCAGTGTTCGAGTAACCTAAATGTCAGCGTATTGTTGATCTCTGTCACTGCTCATCTGAACTATAAACAAAATAAAGCCTGGATGGAAAACAGTTAACACAGGACTCCTGAAAAACAAAACCAAGATGGACTCCATTGTAGACGATGTAGTGGAGCACTGAATTGTGGGATGGAGCACTTTGCTGATGCCTAGATTATCTGTTAACCTGTATAACAGTTATTTCACGTACCCAATCGGCCTTTCCAACGTTCTGGCAAGGAAGGGTCGTCTGAATTAAAATCATCTGTCCAACCCCATCGCGAAAATCGCACACCGTTAGTGTGTACTTAACGAGATAAATATGCATGGTGGTACACGTGACAAGATGGGTTTTTGGTCTCGGTTGCAGTTTCTCCTAATCAATATTCACTCTTATTTGGAATGACGAGTGATGACGTTGTACAAAGTTTAACGATGTTTCTTCCACCCACCCCCCCTGATCCCCTCAGATAGGAATAAACTAGTCATCGAAGTCTAAAAATGAGTCCACCTGATACCGCTGATCATTAATAGGAAAGCCAAGAACAAATAAACTTCTAAACAGAATACACACTCTTAAATGGCACTCCAAAACCTTGGAGATCCAGTTTGTGCCATTCAGTTTGAAATGGAAATGCCCTGCGAATAAACTTTATAGTTCATTCAAAGTTCTCTGACAGGGGAAACAGGCTTTTAGGACAGCTCCTGGAGTTGACATAAAGAAACTTCTCCAGTAGAGAAGTAATTATTCCGTTGTATAAAGAAATTATCATATCATATCCTAAATATCACAAACAAGTTTAGATATCCCATTTTAGGAAGGATCTGCACCTGTTAGGGAAGTTGGGGGTAGAGAAGAGCAACAAGCCCGGTTAAGGACACAATGGCGAATTTTTATCAAGAGTAAAGTTGAATTCTGTAAAGTTACCCACGATTGGAAAGAGGTTAAAGGTAAACTGCACCCATTACCAACCCACTGCAGGATGGAAGCCTCCTCAACGATTCATGTTGAGGGAAATGGACGATAATCTGTGACGCTGGTCCAGTGCGGGTTGGTAGATCGACCGTATTTAGCAGTCAGGGGCTTAAATCCCGGTCTACTGAAAGATCGTGTGCTACTGCACTCCCGCTCCTGACCACTCGGCTACGGAGACCTTTTGTAGAGTAACCTGATAGAGGTGTTTAAAGCTTTAAAAGAGTTGAGCACCCTACTTGAATATGTCGCGTGATTCTCAGTAACGCAATAGATTCAATCAGGCATATATTTAAATTGAGAGGGATCACGACTAATTGACTGCTGGAATGACGAAAAACCCGAGTTTCTGGGAGAAAAAATCATTCTACCCTCACCTGAGACCGAATAACTCAGCCACGTTGTTCAAAAGGCCCATTAAAATTCCTCACATCATCTACGGGACTCGAACTCGGATCTTTTCCACCCGGTGTGAGGAAAACGGCAATTCTGCCAGCGCTACCCACCAGGGCTTGTGGAGGGTGAAAGTTCATCTAATTTTAAGGAGGGATTGGATAAATACTTGAAATAAATGGGTAAATTAAGTGAAGAAAGGTGACATTGGTTACCTTCAGAGTCTGTTTATTTGTCTGATGCTACTATTCAAAGAATTGAAATGAGCAACAAATTCATGAGTCGATGATAGTATCTGACCTTAGCTCTTCAACCTCCGCAAGATTTGGTCAAGGTAAGAACAGCTATTAATTCCAAAATCGTTCCCAAGAAGAACGCTTCTTCCTCTTACCAGCAGCTACCAATCAAAGAACATCTATTAACTCCAGCATCATTCCTAGGAGATGGATTTATTCTTCTTACCTGTCGAAGTCTGTAAAGAGAAAGTGGATGTCATTTTCAACTGTACACTCGTGATCTGGACAATATTCTTGAAGTACTATTTCGTGCCAGTTAATAACAACAACTTATTTATGAGGAGAATTGGATAATCACATGAACAATCAGTCAATGACACCCTGCTTATTGTGAACTGCTTTCTGTAGACCAAAAATCCGAAATGATCATTCCTATGATGCTCCTATTGGCTGGAACCGAACACCCTACCAGTAGTCTCACATTAGACCCAGTAAACTATCGCTGGTCCAACCGCGTACAGATAGCTGCGAGAAATAAAACATAATTAAAATTATTATCAGAGGCTACTCCAAGGGTAGCCAAGTTAAAATTTCTACAAAAAGAAACAAGGGACTGAAAATATAAACAAATGTAATGCAGAGATACGCGAAGCCACGGACTGCTCGAGGACTGTCAGTCAAGTGGACAAAATTGAATTTTGTCACTCGAGATTAATTGGTACCCCCATCGCGAGAGCCACTTCTTCCCTCTACCAACAACCTGCCGCACAACGCAAACGTTACCAACCTACAGTAGCAGAACAGTTAAGGAAAGATTCCTTGCAAAGATGTACTTTAAGGAGGAAGATTATTTGCATTTTTATGCGAAATATTTCAATTGTACGCTGATACTCGGCTTACGTTCAAATGATGGTGAATCCATCTGGTCAAATCACCTAGATGCCGATGTAACTTTTGATCTCATTGTAAAGTTAATTAATCCTACAGGTTAAGAGAGACTCGTCATTTCTCTGTCTGAATTTACCCAAGCAGTGCAACACGATTTCTCCTCCGAAGATCATTAGTCCAATTAGTCTAATAACGCAAGACAAAAGATAGTTTACTGAGAATTTAAACCAATGACTTCGCTGCTGGCCTCGGTTGTCCCAGCCTACGTAGTTAATATAGACAGCTGTCGAGTCTTCTACAGCGTGTGGAAACGCTTTGGTATTAAATAGACTCTCTTTATTCTGTTACAAATAATTGGCAACCGCATCTTCTTAATTGTACAAGATTCAAAGGACACTGAGTTGGTGGTTTCACCACGAGTAACAAAATCTTTCGTTATTATTATTTTTAAAGGTTCATCAGTCGGAGGATAATTGCTGAAAGAACAGGAGATTTATTCTGGCAATTCTGCGCAGATTTATTCCTCTTACAGCAATATTTGGTGACATCTTTTTCGTGTGATTTGAGAAATGGTAACGCAAGACTGCGTTCATTTTCAAGTTTTTATAGCCGCCTGCTATTAAGTGTTAACCTCAAAGAATCGTAATGAAAGGAATGGACGAGAAAAGGTGACAAAGCAAAAATGCTAATGTCCTGAAAGCGAGGAAGAAAGGTGTCGTCCAGACACGCTCATTAAGGCAACTGGCTGGCCTTTGTTCACCAGACACGATGGGTCATTGCTAATTACCACGACCGGCTACAATGGAAAGGGGCGGGTCTTCAACTTCGAAGTCGTCCAAACTACGGCGTTACAATTAAGCCATAAGAAGTTTGAAGAAGGGGAATCCTTCAGTGGTCACCGCCACTCCATAAAAGTATCATAACAAGAAAAAACAATGCGTTACACGTAACCACAGGACAGCTCCAGATGAAATAAGTAATTGAAACTTCACCACGAATAATTCCCTTTGTTTTTAAAAGTTTTCTTGCTGGTCCAAAATTGTTGAAGACCAGATATGATGGATTCTTCGCTCACTTGTAATCTAACTTCAGGATTTAGGTATGGAATATATGTGTTTTTGTTTAAACACCAAAGTAATAGTGTCAGTTGCCAAGATAATAGTCAGTTGCCAAGGTACCATTCTATTTTTTAAAAAATTGATCAATTGATCAATCAAGAGTATTTATTCACGTTAAAGTAAGAGGTAACAGATTAATATAGATATAAATATCCTCGCGGTAGCGCAAGTCGTTGTCAAAAAGAGCTGAGTTCGATTCCGTTTGTGTGGTAAAAACTTTTATGGGATTTTTCATGGTGTAGTCTCTGACGAGGGCAGCGTGTATTTCATTTTATTTTTTCCTCCTGGAAACAAACAAACTGACCACGGAGTATAAACAATTTAGGAACACCTGTCTAATGATCGCTTGTTGGCTAGGGTTTTTACTCCTGGAGACAGACAGACCAATTATAGAATACACACAATTTCAGAACACTTATTTATTGACACCCCATGACCTTTGTTGTCTCTAAAATGAATTCTAAATCCACCGATTCAAAAACACTTCGGAAGATATATCCTTAAAGAGTCCCGACCTCTTATTTTACTCTGTCTGTTTCTCCCCGACCATGAAGGAACAGAACGATAAAGACGCGCTTGAATTTCAAGCAATGAGAGTGAAACAGAGCCTTCCACGGCCTCCACAGTCTGCGCGTGTTTCTTTCTAAAGGAAAATTATAAAACTTGAGTACGAGACTGATGGCAGGGAGCGATAAAGAAAAATACTGGTTCCAGCGGACATCTCGAAGATTCTGCATGGGGCTGTTCGCCATCAGCGACGATCATTAGCGACCAAGTCCCTTCTTCTCCAGCTCGGAGACAAGATAATAAACATTTTAGTGTCCGACCAGATTCTTCGCATTATTAAGCAGAAAAAGTTTGAGCAGCATTAAATGAGATGGATTGGCCGACTTCGGAAGACGGATGGACCTTGCTCATTCGCCTACCCGTGCTCAACGGCTATGGCCAGCGACCGATCTCACCTGCGGGCATGTGTCAACTGGAGCGGACGCTGCGTTCCTCTTATCCTTTACCTACTCTTTGCCCTCCCTTTAGGGCGGTGCAGGACGACACGCAACCCGTCGCCGAAGGGTAAACCTCGGCGATAGATAAGCCTTTAATGACGTATATTATTACTTGGCGGACCATCCGCCGAACAGAGATCGCTGCCGGCGCCAAGGTCACAGTGTGTCTGCCGTTGTAACCTTGCCCGGCAGGGCGTGACGCTGCCGCTCATTAAGCTTAATGTTTCCGTTGGCTGTGTTAGTGATCTCGGAACATATGTTTGTCGGGGTTCTGGTCTTCTGTTGTGTGGCCGTGCGTGCATGTGCGGACAGAGAGCCCGACGAAGGTGTGAAAGTATTAAACGCAGAAAGCGAGTGGTGGAAAACGTGACGATGGGATCAGCATAAAGATGACCAGAAAGAAAAGGTGCGAGAGGAAGATCATTCAATTATACAGAAGCAGAAAGGATAGGATAAAGCGTGGGATGGGATGGGATGGGATGGGACGTGGATAGGTGAAAAGTTAACGTCTAGACTTCAACGCTAGATTGGTATTGTGAAAAGTCTGAGGTGAAAGATGCGCGTGTGCGAGTATGTATGCAGCGTATAGTCGATAGATTCTGTTTAGTAGAGTTTAAATAATCAAAACTGCCAAATTCCGGGGGATTAAAAGTGATGCACAGCTGTGGGAAGAAGTAATACGTCACTGGTCACATGTGCAGTGGATAGGAGATGTCTACTGTTCCGACTTTGCCTTGCAGGAGGAGGAGGAGGTCAGGCTGGCTCATTGAGTTTGTTTTATTTGCTGGTGTGTGCCAAAGCAACTAAGGCTATGAGGCATCAGTATATTATGTCTGTATATTGCGCATATTCCTTGGTCGATTTGCCTGCTTGCGACTAATTGCGCTTGAAGCGTATCAGCTACAACTCAGTTAACTTAAAATGTTGATTTGTTTTTGTTTTTCAACCCTCATGTTGGAGAAGGAAAAAGGAGAAACCAACTGGTCTCATACAAATCAATACAACTGCCTGGCCACGTAATAAGGACCATGGAGGTTTGGATGATATGCAATGACCAGCGCCCAAATCAGTTCACCGGTCATGGAGAACAAACAAGATATCACAAACTGAATGAGTATTTGAATAATTCCTCATGTGTGAATCTACATTCACACATGAGGAATTATTAAGGTTTGAAAATGGCAGAAGGTTATCAAATTGTAGCAGGATACTTAATGATTTTAGAATAACTGAAAGCAAAGTGGAGGAGAAATTGTTCAAGTTAAACATAAGAAAAGAAACCCATCCACCTGGGGTGGATGGGATCTATCCAGTTACAGTATATTAAAGGAGGCGGCAAAGCAACTAAGCAAACCCTTAGCCATAATTATGAGAGCATCCTTGGACTCAGGGGAGGTTCCCACGGACTCCCCAATTCACAAAGGCGGATCGAAGGGTGACACGAGTAATTACAGACCAGTTAGTTTAACTTCTGTTCCGGGTAAAATAATGGAGTCACTGGTTAAAGATGCATTGCAGGATCATCTAGACAAGACTGGAGCAATAATTCAGAAGCTAGCAAGGATATACCAGTTGATCAGAGAGAGTGTACCGTATTAAAAGCACGAATCCCAAGCTGTACTAGAGACTCCTACTCACAAACCATACTGGGAGTGCACCATAACAATGGACAAGACGATCCCTCACAACAGACCAGACAAAACCATCATTGACAAGAAGGAAATGGCTACCTACTTGATCGACATAGCGGTGCTCAACACCAGCAATCTCCCAAAAGCCTACGAGGAAAGATCGAGAAGTATTCAGACCTAAGACAGGAAGTCAAAGAAGTGGGGCGTATGGAACAAATAGCGACCATCCCGATCACCGTGTCAACTACCGGCATACTGCCAAAGAGCATGGTGCCAAAGAGTAGTCCATAAGAATCTAGTAGCAATAGGCTTCCCAGAGAATACTTTTACATGGACATCCAGAAAGCCGCGAGTCTGAACGCCTGTAGGACAGTCAGAGAGAGTTCATCGACCAATAATAGTAATCGACTATAACAACCGCCCCACGCACCTGAGACCGGTACCCGTCGCGGGATGAAAAAACCTATAAGGAGGAGAAGAAAGAAATCATAATAATAATAACTATGTAAGAAAATTAGATTCAGTGTTATAGCAATATTAGTTGACATTATTTTTTTGAAATGGACTTGTACATTTCCAACTTCATTTACAGGGAAGAATTTCTACAAATTCTTTTACTGTTTAAGGTTGTTTCTCAGAGTTCATTTCTCCGAGATTCCAAGTCTTCTGTGTCCCGTGTGAGGGCGATTCAGTATTAAATATCAGGAGCATCTAGTCTTCCTATTAACAGTTGCGCGAGCATTAAGAGACGTGATTTGTAAATTTGCGTACGAGATAGCCCAGCGGATGGTAAAAGTTCACTTGAGATTCTGTTTAGCCATCTCCAGAGCCAGTTTTCCAGGAAAATCCCAACGTGACGCCATAGTGGTTTCGCTACTTGTCCGTCAATTGTAGAGGGCTGGTTCAATAGTTATCGATGACTGGAAGAATTTCAAGTCTTCTTAATTCGAGGCTGTAGTTAGGCAATCACAGACGAAGGGTGTAGGGGTTCCCCCGTGAGTTATTCTGGGTTTTTCAGCCCATGAAACATGCAAATCAGCTCGTGAACACACACTTCTATAGACATAACACACTTATGAAGAATTATTCCAGGGCAAAGAAAGATTTTAAATTGGAGCTTGAAGGCTGAGGACCAAACTGGGATGGATAAAGGGAAATACGAATTGCACATTTCTGAATGTATTGAATCTTAGGTCACTGATGCCAGTAAATTCTTGCTTGTTGGCCCAAAGCGCTAAGTAGATTTTCTTCCTGATGTATTCAAAGTGTGGAGGTGAAGGTAAATGGTTATCCCATTTAAATCCCAAGTCAATGTGAGCGTGAACACCATTTGCACTGATTCGTTTCCATTTGGTTGTAGACCAATAGTGCCAAGGTAGTGTTCGGCTCATTTTCTTGTTTGCAGTCAGATTGCCCTCTTCCAGCATCCGTTGATCCATAGACGTCAGGAAGAAATTTTAACTCGTCTACAGAGCAGCCAAAATTACAGCCGTTGATAGCTAGGAAGGATTCAAGCGCGGCTGCGAAAAGAGTGGTAAACAAATCAAAATACCTCCCTGGGGTGCACCTCAAGCGATGTCAAAGGATGCTCTTTTTGCCCTGTACATCACCATGACATGCCTCCTCTCTGGGGTGTTAACCAGAATTTCTAGCGTTCTTCCTTCTATATTTTGCAGAATTATAGTCAGTCCAGAAATACAGATATTATCGAAGGCAGCTGAAAAGTCTAAGAAAGTAACGTTCAGTTGCTGTTTATCATTCAAGACGGGGTTTTCATCAATGTCGAAGATATCAGTGGAACCAGGCTGAGATGTAGTGGGCAATATCCAAAGCAACATTGATTAATGATAACTGAAAGGTTAATGATTAATGATAGCTGTATTATAATAACGCCGTGGCACACCGGTGTGTCGCAACTACCAGTTATAGAATCACTGCATCGTCTCTTAAAAAATAAATAAAATATAATTACTCCTTTGGGGGAAAAACATTTCAAGATTTTTATTCGGATTTTAAAAACTTGGGTGTTTGGTTTGTTCTGAATTTATCAAGACAGCTAAAGCGAGGAGACATCAGCGAAATGTGTTCCTAAAGGGGACAAGCAATAGTTTCGCTTCTAGGAATCTGTTTGCAGGAGAAACTCGAGACCAAGTTCGACCTCCTATATTCTCACTTCAAAGTTTTCCAACGCAAATGGCTTTAAAATACTTCATAGCCGCGCGATATCACCATCACTTCACCAACGTGTGAGAGAAGGGAGGAATATATTTCTCTTCCTCCGGTCACAGCGATCGTTCATTGAACAGTGAGAAGCTAAGGCCGACCACAAACACACACACGCAAAGATCCATGAAAAAGACGTGAGCACAAACACGCAGAAAAATCTGAAGTTTTAAACACTAACCAAACATTTTTTTCCACTGCAAGCGAATAAAAACAAAACAATATTTGGTAATGTTTAGCAAAAGGCATTCGGTGATTTTCAGGCGTCTTTAAAATATCATTAAGTTTATTCTTTCTCTCTCTCTCTCTCTCTCTCTTTTTTTTACTGTTGTTTTTGTCATTTTTGCGCTCTTCAGCCGATTTTTGTTTTTGGAAGGAAAAAACAAAAGCATTTCGTATATTGCCACATGTTACCAATGAAACCCATCTGCAGCGAGAACAACTGCTTAATTATTAGACGCTTATGTGTTTGTATTAAAGGAAATTCTGGTAACGCATAAAAGGAATTCATTGCCCCTTATTCAAATATGTAAATGGAACGAGAAGAGCCGGTTACTATTTTATTGGGCCATTTTTTTTTTACAAAATGTACACCATTCCGTTCATTTTTCAGGATGAAGAAGGCTCTTCAATTCAGCATGGGTTTTCTGAGGACCACATGTCCACAGTGTCTACTGACATAAATTAATATTCAAGTAATTCTATAACTGTAACTGTAAGATTTCGATTCGATATTTGGAAGTTACTGCCAATAACTTCCAAACTCAGTCTATCCTTGAAGTTTGGAATTATTGCCCATCGTTCTGGGGTAGCGTACGTGGTTAATAAAGCGTATATTATGCAATCAAATGCGTAGAAAAAGCGCAAGGCCCATGGTTAACAGTGGCTGACAATTTATCGGCTGCAATATACAGTTACAATGAACAAACAAACTCCTCCGGATCCATGGGGAAAGTGTCATATTAGATCCACCCGAGAACTAATCCATCTGCCCATGTGTAATATGTCCATAAATGACATGTGTCTATGAGACAGAGACTGGGGAGATTTGTAAGGGGTGGGTCATTAATTAACTTAACTGCCCTCGTTTGAGTGGCGTCTAGAAGCCTGAGAGAGGTTATGGGGACACTGCACTATTACCTCTCTCAGGTGATGATTTCTTCTGATGATGGTAATAATGTTCCATCGAACGGCGTATTTCTGGTTTGTACAGAATGAAGAAAAGCAATGCCAAGAGAATCAAGTAATACCAAGAGAGGGAATCAAGTTATTTTAGATGCATAGGAAGCAATATTTGTAATGTACTTATGCCAAGAGAGATTAGAAGTCAGGGCAATCCTAATAGAGATATACACTCTTGTCAGATATCTGAGTATCATCGAAGATGAGAAAGAAATGTAGTGAGACGAATCCTTTTTGCGAGACATAAGGCAGGACTGAGTTTTAGATGGATTAAAATTAATTAGGTTATGTTTGCCCCACTGGAACTTGAAGCTGCTTGTGTAGGGCAAGATTTCTAAAACTGTAAGGTGGAATGAATTTGCTATCATTAGCAAAACCATGGATGGGATTTCCAGACATTGGAAGAAGGTCGTTAATGTACAATAAGCTGGAAGCTTATTTAGAAGACCGTTATGCCAAAACACGATAAAAAGCTTTTGAAATGTCAAGGCAACTGCTTGAGTTTCACCAAACATTTTCATTCAATTTGTCCATAGATTGGTAACAATACAAAAACATCACTAGTGGATTACCACTGACGGAATACATATTAGCGATCGTTGATCAGATGAAAGTTTTCAAGATAGTTTAGGAGTTGATGGTTAATGGATTTCTCCGTTGATTTTGAAAGAGTAGAAGTAAGTGCAATAGAACGATAATTGGATGGAATGGATTTGTAACCCTTTTTAGGAATTGTTGTCAATGTCAGATGAATATGAGCTTATATAATTGTCGTCGATGTCTGGCTGGATATGAGAAAATTTTCAAGAAGGAAAAACACCAGTGAAATAAGAGAAGGCAACACAGAAATAAGTTCATGAGCACAGGTTTTGAAAACAAGTGAAGAAATATCATGAGCTTTCTTGGCGTCAAGATTGTTCAAAATCCTTCTGACATCCTTTCGCATGCAAGTCGACAGGAGGCATTGAGCGGAGTGTACTGGAAATGTTAGGAGGTGGTTTACCAAGATCTTTAATACAGGAGTTAAAAGAAAGTAGGATGTAAGTAGGTCAACTTTATCTTTAACTGAGGAGGCAATAGAACCATAAGGTTTAACAGAGGCTGGAGTACAGATAAGCAAAAGTTGATCCAATAGCTTTGCCAAGAGATCAGAAATCTGAGAACAATCTGTAATTCTTTAAGGTATTAAAAGCAGATTGCACTCCATGTTGAAATGCAAAATTTGTTGGAGGTGTGTGTATTAAGCACCAAACCAATTTAAGGCCATGAGGAGTCACTATATTGTTTGTATCTGTAATAGCGAATTGGTCGTTGATCGGTTTGTGTGTTTGCTGGAAGAAAAACCCTTTCCAGGAGATAAAACTATTCAACCCTTGTGCGACACCGATTAATTCGGCCACGTTATGAAAAAAGCCGAATAAAGTTCCTCACACCTTGACAGGACTCGAACCCAACTGTTTCCACATGATGGGGAACTGTGGTAACTGCAAAAGCCTTCTTGGTGTATGCATTACAAGTGATATCGCTTTCTCTTTGAGCCTCATTCTCTTAATTTGTTGTATTAGAACCGACAACGTGTTTCTGTTATATTAAATAAAATAACAAACCTCTCCGAACATGATGGAAAACAACAACTGAAGAATCCGCTGTTGTTATTTAAATCGAGTATTTTCTTTGACCTAATCGCTGCTTCAAATTTTTTGGACTGATTTGCTCGAGCTATAAACTTATTTTTTCCTGATATTTATTTAAAGTATACCCAGTAAAATAAAATAAAATAAAATATTTCCAGAAGCTTTCGGAACTCGTGTCCCTTTCTCAACTGACAGAATTTTTAATACATTACAAGCAAACTGTGGCACGTTACTCATAAAAATTCTGTTAATTCCGTTACTTATAAAAATTCTGTCAGTTGAGAAAGGGACACGAGTTCCGAAAGCTTCTGGAAATATTTTATTTTATTTTATTTTACTGGGTATACTTTAAATAAATATCTGTTAAACTATGGACCCCAGTACTCCAGGCCCATTTGTCATTATTTTTTCCTATTTGTTAAAAGTTTTTCATAACCAATTTCCAGCGATAGCTAAGCGAACGTGTTATTCGACCCCTTAAAATCATTTTCCCGCATGAACGACTTAGTAAAGTGCGTATAATTTTGCACGAGTAAGAAAATAATTTTTATAAAGTTGCAAAGAGTTTTCATTTTCATCGACATTTTTTTTTTTTCTTTTTTGTTACTTCAGTAATGATGGAAAGCACTTAAACCTATGTCTCAAGCATGTTTTCTTATTCCTTTCTTTTTCTCGTTTCGCGTATAACTCCTTTAATTTCGCACAGAAAAAGCAAACCGCAGATATTTAACAAAAATTACAAATATCGCCTCGAAGGAAGTATTAATTTCTAAAGCGGTCAAGAAACACTATTAATTTTTGCTTGATTTTACTTCGAAGTAGTCCACTCTTTGTAAAAGCTTTTTTATTATGCTTTTTTATTATGTTTCTATCCCATAAATGTTGTTTAGTTGGTTACACGTAAAGCAGTAAGTTTAATTCGGTAAATAAAGCAGCTGCAAGTTTCAGTTGTTGACACAAGTGCGCCATCTGGTATTTATTACCCAAACTGTAATAAATACCACCTGATTACCTCTTCTCTTGCAGTCAGTGATAATAATCGACGCACTCAATAAACGTTTCAAAATTCATACGTTGTTCGAGTGTTGTGGTAGAAAAAAGTGTTTTAAAACATCCAATTTTATGCGCAGGATTCTCGTTAGAATTCAAAAAATAAATTAATTAATTAAAATTAACAATAAGCATTTTGGGAAATAACGGACTATACGAGTAAGTGGCAGAATTTTCTAGTAATCTAAATATCAGATGCAGAGAAATATCTGCACGATATTAACTTGAGAAAGAAGCAACTAAAGAACAAAGGATTAATTAAATATAACGAGCCTGATTATACATGAAAATCAGGTTCAGTTCAAAAGTAGCATGCATAAAGGATCCACATAGCCTGAGAACAGTATGCAGTTGGTTATAATATGATTCTGACTTTATTTACTAAATATATGAGACACAACGAATTGATTATTTTGCTCCTTTCTTCTTCCTTCCTCCCTCCCGTTCCCCGGTTCAGAAAATCTTAGTCTGTGGACATTTTGTTCAGTTCGATTATATGAACTGAACAAAAAAATTACGTTTTGTACGATGTTTTGCTCATTATATATACACTGTGCTGCCACTTTATTAGATACACCTACCTAGTAGCGTGTTGAGCCTTCAAAACAGCCTGAATTCGTCTATGCATAGATTGAAGAAGATGCTGAAAACGTTGTGCAGGAATGGAGTACCATGCAGACATGAGTGTGTCACGTAGTTCCTTGAGATTCGACGGAGCTGTAGGCCTGCAGCGAACAGCCCTTTCCAACTCATCCCAAAGATGTTTAATAGGATTGAGATCCAAGGACTGAGCGGGCCACTGCAGCAAAGAAAAATCATTGTCATGTTCCTGGAACCATTCCAGGAACGTGATTTCGGATTTGTGCACCGGCGCATTATCCTGCTGGAAGTAACCGTCTGACTGAGGATAAACTGTCAACATGAACGGATGCACTTGGTCAGCAACGATGCTTAGGTACTATGTGGAATTCAGACGTGAATCTATGGGTATCAATGAACCCAACGTGTGCCAATAAAACATTCCCACATCATAACACTGCCCCAACCACCTTGCACAGTAGTCAACAGACATGACGGGTCCATGGATTCATGTTGTTTTCGCCAAATTCTGAGCCTTCCATTAACATGATGTACCAGGAACTTCGACTCACAAGACCAAGCAACTGTTTTCCAATCCTCGATAGTCCAGTGCTGGTGTTGCTGTGCCCACAAGAGGCGTGCTCTCCTGTTCTTCATTGATAACAAAGGTACGCGTTGTGGCCGTCGGCTGTTGTAGCCCATTCGCGACAAAGTGCGGCTAGTGGTCCGTTGCGACATTGTGGCCTGTCTGTTTGCTTGCATAATTCTAGCCATCGTCCTCTGACCTCTCATCAACAAGCGATCTTCTTCTGCAGGAGTGCCGTTGAGAGGATGTTTTCTGTTCGTTGCACCATTCTCGATACACCCTTGAAACTGTGGTGCGTGAAAAGTTCAAGAGAACTGCCGTTTCAGAGATACTTTGTCCAGTACGTCTTGCACCTACTACCATGCCACGTTCGAAGTCCGTTAGATCACTACTTTTCCCCATTCTTGCTACGGTTTGTACGCTTAACTGATACTAGAAAGGTTGTTCTGCTGCATTTATATCCACAACTGTGGTCATGTGACTTGCAACGTTGTGAGACAAACCATTTGTGTGCACAGCAGGGGTGTACCTAATAAAGTGGCAGCACAGTGTATATATAGCATATATAATAAAGAAATGTATATAATAATGCACAGACATACACAGTACATTAGTATATTAGTAGCTGGTTACGTCTCCTACCAAGAAACAACTATAAATATGTTCGTAGGCCTTCGAAGAAACAATTGTACAATTTTGAATACAAGGTATCGCGATCAATGGAGTTAACAGACTTACAGAGCGGAATACGTGTAATAACAGGTATCACAGAAGTAATCGGTCCATACGTGACATTTTAATGGCACTAAAGATAATGATCAATGATGTGATCTGCAATTGAAGCGAAATGGAGAACCATGTAAAGAATCGTCGGCTTGATGTCGGTGTTGTCGCAGCACACACACACACACACACACACACACACACACACACAGTGAGACTATTGGGACACATGTCAACACACCAGTACAGCCCGCAAGATGCTGCATGACGTAGGTTTAATACTGTCGTGCAGCCGTCCACAAGCCATCTAATCAGCCCAACTAATGCCTACAGCTTTGTAAGGTGTAAAATCTTACAAATATAATATTTTGTGGAGAAAAGTGAGATTTATTTAAAGTAAAACTTTAATATGGCAATATGGGGGAGCGAACCTTACAAGCCAAGCAATTAAATTAGACAACGTCTATACAAGGGGAGCGGTAAGTGAAAAGCTATTAGCAACCTAGGGACACTCGACTCTCAGCTCACACAAACAAACCAAACAATAGAAGGGTCAACTCTGGTAAACAATAGCGCGGTGGACCATGTGTTGTCGGGACATTTCTTTAATCGGTAACATCTGAAGAGGATAATAAGGTGGTAAAAACGGAACAAATGCTGGGAATTAGATTTAAGTCTGTCTGGCTGGCAGTGATGGCAAGTTTTATAGATCGTGGGAAATAAGTCTGCTAAAATATAACTATAAGCGGCTGACTTCAAAGGTACTGACAGCCTGAGAAATTTTACAAATTTCTTAAAATAAGAAGTTAGATCGAGCAACAAGGAATCAGCTTGAGAAAATAAAATGGGCAAATAAGAAGAGAGAGAAAGTTGATAAAATGAGTAAGATTGGTTAAACAGAAAACTAGGGCGAGTTTGACATATGTAGGCGGTACAGAAAAGGAGATGAACAAAAAGTGAGTGAACAGGGAGAGAGGGGACACAGAGTTGAGTGTTTTGCGAAGATGAGTTAGTGACAGATCCCCGAGTTGAGTTATGTGGGTGTTTAGGAAAATGGGTTAGTGGGATTCAAAGTTGAGTTTTTGTTGGTGCTAGGGAAAATGAAATAGTCAGCGGACACAACAGTCGAGATAAGTAAAATGAGTTAGTAACATGGATAGTTGAGGGTTCTGTTGTGGTAGGAAATATGCGTCAGTTAACAGTTGAGTGTTTGGTCGTGGTGGGAAAAGAGAAGGGTAGCGCCCTGGAAAGTTTTCTTCTTAAAAGAGTTCTTAATAGGTGGAGCGATAAAACGAGGGTAGCACCCTATGAGTTTTTCCTTGTGATAAGTTTTAATAAAGTGGAGTGGAGAAGGGGTTAGTGTGAGATGCCCTATGAGTTTTCCTTGTGATAGGTTTTAATAAGGTGGAGAGAAAGGGAGCGAAATCCGCAGAATCAGTAGCTGGAGAGAAAGGAGCGAAAACGCGGAATTAGTAGCTCGATGAGAAGGAAGGAAGCAGCGAATGGATGGTAGCCCGAATAAGGTGGAGAAAGAACGCCAGTCCCAGTGCAGCAAAGAGTTCCTAAAAAAATTATCTGTAGCAAATTCAGGTGAAAGCAGATGAAGGAGATCCTCAGTGAGCCAAAAATGGAAGTTTGAAACCGCCCCGGAAAGAAAAGGAAAGAAAAAAGATAGAAGTAGGTGAGATAATAGTAAGTACTGTAAGTTAACAAGGACTGTTAGTGAAACAGTGTAGTGATTAATTAATGAAAAACAGAGATAGCGCTAGAAGTAAATTGATAGATAAATTATCCCTTAAGTAAATTATATATATACTAACAGAGTTTAATTAATTCAAAAAGGTTATTGTAAAATGCAAGAGAAACGAAAGATAAGTACATAATAGATTAAATTGTTGTTCAGATGATTATAATGTGTTAGAAGGATAATTGAACTACTGTATATAAAAAAACTTTGAATGTTCTAAGGACAGATAATTTAATCCTATGAGAAGTTTTGATTATGTTTTAAGGATAGGTAATTGAATATAGTGTTTGTATTAATGAAGAATTGTTGGTTCATCTGAAAGACTAATAAAAAATAGAGACTTTAGGGAAGTTAAGAATTGGTCTTCAGTGTATTGTAACAGAATGGTCAGAACACAGATTATAATGATGAAAATAGCATATTGATTGTTAATATAAGAATAATATATGCAAGGTATCCTTGACTTAACCTTGTAGGCATATTACATATTTTTATTCAATTGTATATTTTGTTGTATATATACATGTAAATAAACTTTGTTGTTTGCTAATTTGGAATTTGTCATTCCTGAACACTCAGCCTTTCCGAAGGGAATTATACACAATTGAGAAGTTCCCACGAATCTGGAATTCTCCTGTGAAGCAAAGTCAGATGTGTGGGTGTAAGGAATAGAGGTCTATAGTTATAAGGGAACAGAACAAATAAGGAATATTTAATAAAGCATAATTATTATTATACATATTATCCAAAGTAAAATTTAAAGAAGAGTAAAGACGTATGTATATAAATTAAGGACTTCTTTTTCACCCCCCACAGCTTGTTGTGAGGCCTGCGTTTTTCGACAGTCGATCAATGGAAAATTGTTCTTTGGAGTGACCACAGTACATGGTCCGTCAGCCTGGCAGTCGCCATGAAGTGCAGCGAAGGAAGTATGACGAACTAGAGCTGTTTATAGTGTGGTCTGAGACCATCGGTTGCTTTGGACAAAGGCATGAACGTTGAGTTCTATCTAGATGTCGTGGACAATAATGCGTTACCTGCGTTGTGGCAGCACATCGGGAGGGTCTATACCTGCATCCACAGGACAACGCTCCATGTAATAGTGCTCGCGTTGTGAAGGACTAGTTGGAGGACATCAGCGTGGAAGAGTTGGATTGGACTGGCCAGCACAGAGTGCTCATTTCAGTCCTAAAGAGAATCTCTAGGATGAATTGGATCGTTGGGTGCGTGTGAGGAGAGACCGAAAAAAGAAGAAGGAAAAAAAAAAAAAAACGGAACTAGTCGCCGTCTTTGAAAACCGAATGGCGCAAAAAATATCTGAGGCATTTAGGAATAAACTGGTGGAAAGTGTTCCAGGGAGACTAGAGGTAGTAGTAAAGGTTAAATATTTCGCCACACGTTATTAATTTTCCCCTAAATAAAGGTTAATGCAAGCGTCCGAATATTAATGGCAGAGCAGTGTATGCTAATTTATAAAATTTTTATATAATTAGGATATTTGTATATAATAAAGATTTATGATATCCTTATTACCCACACACCTTTAAATATGTTTCAGTTTTGCATACATCTTGTTCCCTACATGGGGGGGCGACCACATGGCAGAACATTATAACATTGGTGATTAAATGCATTGATAAATCTGAAACTAAACTCAGAGTACACTGAATGGACAGAAATCATGGGATACCTACCTAGTAACGGGTAGGCCCACCTTTCGCCCTGATAATTGCAGTCACACGGCGAGGCATTGAGTCCACTAGTTCACAAAAGCGTTCTACGGGTATTTCCATCCACGCTTGCTGCACCGCTGTCCATAATTCCATCGCATTCCTGGTTGGACCGACCTTTCCACAGCATCCCGAAGATGCTCCAGAGAGTTCATGTCCGATGAACGGGGAGGTCATTCCATGGTGGTAAAATCTGTGGAATGCTCTTCGAACCATGTTCTAGTCACCACAGCTCTGTAGAGAGGCACATTGTCCTGCTGGAAGTGTTTATTGCCCTGTGGGTGCACGATGACCATGAAGGGACGCATATGGTTTGCACGGATGGACACGTTACCTGAACCGCTCACAGATGCGTCTAGACGGACCAGAGGTCCCAACGTGTGCCAGTTCAACACGCCCCAAAACATTACAGACCGTCCACCTGCCTAAACAGTTCCTTGTTGACATGCGGCTTCCGCCAGATACACACTTTCCCGTCCACTCGAAATAACTGGAAACGGGGCTCATCAGACCAGGAGACCCGTCTCCAATCATCCAAGATCCAGTGTTGACGTTCTTTCGCCCAGTTGAGGCGTACAATCCTGTGTCGTGGTGCTAACAATGGGATTCTGGTGGGTCGGTGGCTGCCATAGCCTATTGCGGCTAATGATCACCTGAGTGGAGACGTTTCTGGCACCTCCCTCGTTGAAGTCAGCAGTGATTTGTGCCACTGTCGCTCTCTGGTTAGCTGAAACAATGCGAAACAGACAGACGTCGACGGCCACGTTCATCCACCACCTTTCTTCGCCCACAGTGGTGTCCACGATGAGATGTTATTCCGGAAATGGCGTATTTCCGATACAATCTTGATACTGCCGAACGGGGACAGTGCAATTTCTGTACCACCTCCGCGATAGAGTGACCCATGCGTTGGACAACCACTATCATCCCTCTTTCAAAGTCAGGTGACTCAAGACTTTTATCGATACTGACATCGAATTACCGTCTACGTGAATGCAGTGTACCTGTATACCTGCCAAGCGGTAGGATTCGTCCACTAGCGAAAGGGGTGACAGCGTAGCGTTGCCCAGGAACCAGGTCCCATGAATTCTGTCCTTTCAGTGTAGTTCAACATCGAAACGATGTATAGAACGGAAAAGACCTCATTGGATTCTTTCTTATGAACCTGTTGTCAGGAAAATTTACTGATTTAAGCAATTCGATAGCTAACCTTTAATCATTCATTGAATGATTTTTCACAAGGACAATGAACCTGTTAACCGTGTTTTAAGCATTCGCTTATCTTTAAAATAAGTAAACATAAGCGAGATTGCGTGAGTCGCCCAAATTTTTTTCCTACACTTTTTTTTCTTGTCAAATACTTAAAACTGAAAATCCGATTACAATAATACGCAACTTTCACTCTCTTCCCTCCCCCCCTCTTTGGACTTCTGAAGCCAACAGCGGGAAACATTTAAAAACATCTTAAAAACCCTCTAGTGGTCATCGCTGTCGAGAGAAGAACAGGTGGCAGCTGGATCGAGCGTGTCAATGAACCAGAACGAGGAACAACCTTGTTCACCCACACAGAAACAACAATCTATGACTGGGATTATCTAACGGTGCGTTGACAAATTTTTCAGAACCTACACTAGACAGAAAAATTCCAGGGAAGGAAAATCTTTCTCCATTTGCCCGATGCATCTAGCAACAAAATTCTAAATTTGTTTATAGGATTTTGGGCTGAATCCTGTCTCAAAATATTTCAAGAATAACGTGATTAGTTTTAGAATCCACCTTTGGGCCCGAAGATGGGGTTCAGCACGAATACAGAAACGTTGCCAGCGAGAAATTCAGAATTTTATTGCTAGATGATGGTGTCTATACTTTTTGAAACAACAAACTTACATTTGGATATCACTAGACTTGGTAATTCTTCACGCGATGGCTTCTACACGATACATAACACATGTGAAACTATGAGTACTTATTATTATTTGATCTTTGAAGATTTTATTAAAAATTCTTTAAGACATATTTCTCTGGTCTTATGGCAGTTAAATTGGAATACACTTAAGATCAATCTACATACTCGTGCATTAATTCATTATAAAATGTTTAAAAATAATGTTTTAAAATATTTATTGAATTCAATGAACTGAATTTTCACGGATGTTTCCAATGTTTTTTTAAATGGTCCCATTAAAAAAAAAAGGAAAGCGACAAAAAATCATTTCTAATTTATTTTAAAAGAGACTACAGATTTTCTAGTCCGTTAAATATGTTATTATTTTCTTTATACTTATATAATCTTGATCTTTAAAGATTTTTAGCTTTTATATCTGAACGTAACGTACTTACGTGCGTTATTGTGAAACATATAAATAAAGAAAAAGTGAAGGCTACCATTCTCTTCTGGGACAAGAAACATGATTTCGCGCAACCGATTGGATATAACCCTTGCTGACAAGGAAAAGACTATCTATCTGATCGACAAAGCCCAACATCAACAACCTCCATAAAACCTAGAGAAACAGATCAGAAAGTACACAGACCTTAGACAGGAAGTCAAGGGGATGTGTCATATGGAACAAGTAAGGACCATCCTGATCGCCATGTCAACCACCGATGCCAAAGAACCTACCAAAGAACACAACAGCAATAGCCCTACCAGAGAAAACCTACAAGGAACTTCAGAAAGCAGCGATCGATCCTGAATACCTGGTTAGTCAGAGAGGCCCCTCGACCAATAATAACCGGACATGACAACCACCCCATACACCTGGTAACACTATCCGTCGCGGGAAAGAACCCTTCCCCCAAAAGGTGAAGAATATTGATAATGATACATGGTTGTTGGGGATGAGCACGACCGTGTCACCCAACAAACGCATATTAGGGATACTCCTTCGAATTTCCATCTTTTTGGAACATTGAAGGGGAATTCGTTCCATTTTGGTTCATTCTTGAAAGAAAGTTTGGGGTTGATGACGAAGTTATTGCTGAAGTACTTCTGAAAGACTACCGACGAGGAGTTTTAGCCTTAGTGGTCAAGTGGCACAAAGCTACAGAAAATATGGACATTCTGTAGCAAAACAGTGAGGTTAAAGGTTCGTAACGGTATTTATAACGATTTTTCAGCTTTTTAAATACATCATTGGCAGGATTCAATCCGGGAGTTTTCCACCCGGTGTGGGTAGAACGCTCTCTTTAGTTGTCCGACATCTTTTGGATCACTTCTGTAGACGCAGCCTTTCAAATAATCACACAAACATTAACCAGAAAGGTTCAAATCTGCCCTGCATGGTAACTACTTAATTTCAAGAGCTCTACAGATGTTTTCTCAGCCAAAGTGTCTCTTAATACAGTAACTCTTCAGTGAACATGTGAGGGCATCTCCTTCTGTTACAAGATTACCACCATCCCTTCGTCTTAAGAGAATGGCATCATTTTCCTGGACATAACCCAGCCCATGAAGGGTGCCGCAACGAAATGCCCAAGCAGAATTAATTATATGGACCCTTAAAAGAATCGAGGAAGCCCTGAACGATAGAAGACAATGCGATGCAATTTTCTTTGATATAAACACAACCTGGAGTGGAAATTACTGGCCTAACCACCATTCTCAGGAATTACTTTAGTATTACCTTAATACTAAAGATATTTAAGTATAATTTAATCCTTCCTAGAGCACAGTGTAAACTGTGTTTAGGGTCAAACGGAACCAGAGGTTTCCCCCATCTGCGTGGTATACATTGTCTTGTGATACAGATCACTGTAAAGGCCATAGATTTAAAAGTATATGGGTATTGTTTGCGTGTAGTGTTGTTTATCGTTGTTCCTCTGGCCATTTAGCCGCCAGACCCCTGCTGAGGCCCGACGTTGCCCGCATTTTGTCCAGTGGAGGAAGACCAGGCACACCAGTAGTTTAAGATTACTCTGGCAGAACCTGCCACCTAATGTCCTGATTTTTTCAGTGGCTAGGAGCTGAAAAAAAAAAAACAGCACACACATATGGAGTGATGATCGCGGCAGGGATAGCGCTAGAATTTGAAGGGCCGAAAGTTTTGTGGGCGAAGCAATTTGGATGTTGTTAAAGTTTGAAGGATACCCTGGCACACAGATTGAGTGGGTGGGGAGACTGAAGGCTGTGAGGAAAAGGTAGAAATATGGGGACGATAGGGAGGGCGACCCCAGAGAGTCAGTGAGGCAGGCCCATGTCTCACCAGGTGAAAGGAGGGGGCGGAAGGGGAGTTAAAAGGGGAACCAGGCAAGTTTTTTTTTTTTTTTTTTTTTTTTTTTAAACCTTGAGATGCTGGTCTGAGTTTGGGATGTTGTCTTCTAGTACAGTTCTTCTTGTTCTTTATGTAGGTGTCTTCTTTTAGTCCTTGTATAGTAATTAGTGAGTGTGGTTACGTGCGGTGTTTTCAGTCCTACGAGTTGGTGGTGTTCGAAATTCACTAGTGGGTAGCCAATGTTTTTTCTTGTGTCTGTTTCCTTTTTTCAGGGTTAAACAGTAGGCTCTAGGGTAGTCGCGGTAGGGTCCTTAGTATGTTAAACGTCTCTTGGGCAAATTGCGGGAGAGCCTGGTAATGATCCTCCTCCAGCAGTATGAGATGCTCCTGATCCTTTGGGTTGAAATGGATATTCATGATGACATGGCAACGGAGGTCTTCGTAGAGGGGGGCAATCGTGCATTAAATGCTTCCGGGTTTGCTCCTCACCGCAGTGGCATAGTGGCGATTCTACAATACTGAAGGCGGCCAATTTTGCATTGAAGGATCCGTGCCCTGTGAGCAGAAAAGTGGTGCAGAGACCAGGTGACAACAAGGGTGGTTGACGTGGGTAGACTTGCAGAATGTCAGGGATAAATTTCAGGGTCACGGCGCCCTTGGTTGAGTCCGTCCATCTGGATTGCCAGATTTGTCCAAGGAAGGTTGTAAGGCGTTTCTTCTCTGTTACAGTGTTATTGATTGGGTTGGTGGTGAAACCAATACAAGTTACTGTTCTTTCCTTTGAAAGGTGGTAGAGTAGGCCCCAACTGATGATTTCGAAGTCTAGCGGGAGACAGCCCACTAGGACCTGGAGTGCGTGCGAGCTCACAGTACACATGCCCTTGAGATGGTTTGTAGGATCGAGCGCTGTATAGTCTCTAATTTTCTCCTATTGACTGCCGTGGTGGCTTTTTAAAACCAGACACCCACAGCATATGAGAGGGCTGGGATAAATATGGCTTTATAAAAGAGGGAGAGTGTCCTCTTCTTTAGGCCCCAATTCTTCCGAGTAACTCTAGCAATAAATGCTGAGTACCTCTTAATTTTTTTCTGCAGATGTACAAGATGTGGGATGAAAGATAAATTCTTGTCAAGGGTACGTCCGAGATGCTTCAGTTCTGTTGCTAGTTTTATTGTGGTATCCTGTATCTTGATTTGCGGTGGCCTGCGTATGTCGAGAGAACCTTTCAGCAGTATCGAGGAAGTTTTGGTTGAGGAAATTCTCTGGTGATTGAGACTGATCCATTTCTGTAGTCTGTCAATGGCCTGGTTGCAGTAGCTTCCATCTGGGCTCTGCTGTCCTCCTGTAGCATGAGGACAATATCATCCGCGTATGCTTGGGTATCTACTCCATCAAGGTCCAGGCCCAAGAAACTGTCCAGGACAAGGTTCCAAAGTAGCGGCCCCAGTACAGAGCCCTGTGGGCACCCATGATGAACAGATCGGGTGACTTGGCAGTAGGGAGTAGTTACAGTGACCATTCTGTCAGAGAGATAAGTTTGTATGCAGTCATATAGATTGCTTGGGATATTTGCCTCCCTGAGTCTGCCGAGGACGCTTGGCCACCAAAGTGAGTCAAAGGCCCCTGAAAAGTCAATGGAAATAACCAGAAATTATATTTTTTGCAGTTTTGGGCTGCATCTGTTATGCGTTCAAGAGCGTCAACCGCAGAGCGTCCCCTCCGGAAGCCAAACTGGTTCGGGGAGGAGAGGCCCGCGGCAAAGTAGTGACTTTCAATTTTATTATAGAGAAGGTTCTCAAAGAGCTTGCTGATTACTGAGAGTAGTGCAATCGGTCTATATGACTCAGGGAGGTCTTGTGGCTTGGTTGGGTTTTTCAGTATGAGTCTGTGACTTTTGCCAATCTCCAGTTACGAGTAAAGTGGCCAGTAGACAGGCAGTGATAAATTTAAAATAAGGTCCTGGATATATTCTACTGCTTTTTTAAAAATCTCAGGTTCAAGGTAGTCCGCTCCTGGCGTTTTCCTGTTTCGCAATTTGTTCACTGCCAGAAGGAGTTCTGTATGAGTGAAGGGGGGCTTCTGGAGAGCGGGTTTGTATTTGTTGTTCTCCTCGCAGAGCTGGAACTGTTCTGCGGAGTTAGGAACCATTTGAGAAAGAAAGGTAACATCCAGAATTTCATTTACTGATTCATGTCACGTCTTGGTGTAGGTGCCCATGGGTGTTTTGATGGCTGGTATCACCTCCCCTCTGGGTAGTTTATTGGTTGTTATTTTGTATACAACTCCCCAAGGGTCAGTATTTCCAACAGTGGAGACTTGGTGCTCTTAAGACTGTTTCTTATTTTTTCTTATTAGAGCAGTATATTCGTTCCTGACCTCATAGCCATCTCATCGTTTCACATCATAGCTACCTAAGAACATGCACGATTAACAGCGAGTCCTCGTGGGTAGCACAGTTAGTAGGATTGCCGTCCTTCCTACAACGGGTGAAAAAGACCTGAGTTCGAGTCCTGTGGATGACGGGAGGAATTTTAATGGGTCTTTTTCACAACGTGGCAGAGTTAGTTGGTCTCAGGCGAGGACAGCATGGTTTTTTTCTCCCGGAAACTCGGAATTTTCTTCCAGCAAACAGAATATCGATGTGAGAACACACGCAATTTACAGACAAATATACACGGAGCAACATGGTCTTTGTCGCCGATGAACCAAAAACCCCAACAACAACCAACAAACAATCAATCAATCGACTAACAGGAATGTGCCATAAGGTATGGATTCCTGTTTTTATCTTTGTTCGCAGCCATAGAATCATCAGCATATGACTGATGGCAGCGGCTGTAGAGGCCTTCATGGCTGTAGGGGGTGCTTCCAGTCATATTCTGATGATGTGATTTACTACGTCACCTCATCTGACCAATGCCAAGTTCTTAGCACTACTCTGCAGGCAAATCAAAAAGTCTATCAACTTGCAATACGAGGCCCTGATGGAACTAGTGATAAACCAAACTAAAACAGTTCAAATATTTTTCACCTGAAAGAAGTCATGGATAAAATCAGTATCAACATTACAGGATCACCAACTCTCAAAGTTAATGGGATGAGGGGCTGAACACAACAAAAATGTACTCTGCAATGTGGACAATTCGGCAGGAATCAATGGGGATATAAGATTCTGGATTGGTCAGAAAATATGTCCTTCGCTGTTTATATCCCATACTTATATTGGGATATGCACTGCTAACAGACTTCAATACACTTCAAAAATATTGGCTCCCGATAGGGCTCAACCGTCGGACTGATAAACAGTACACTGCTTCTAGTACTCAATTGTACTTTAAAGTCTGGCACCATGGAAACACTTTTGCAACCAATCTATTTGCACTGGTCAGACTTATCACAGGACGCTTCGACGCATAGAAATCGTAGACCTGGTTAAAACCCCCAGAATTGCTGGAAGAATCCAACTCGACCCTAGTCTTCCACCCTGAAACAGTATTAACAAACTCAAAGGCCTGAGATGCATGTTTTCTGGAAACAAGGTAGATTTAATTAATAATCTGGCCATTAGGTCTATATAATTCCTGCCAAAAGAAGGCATACAGAAATCTGAAAGCAAGTGAAATGTGCATAAGTTTATTATCGTTCAGGGGCAACTTTGTATTAATTCCATACTAGGCAAGCTAATGTGAGCCAGTAGCATGATTTAATGCAGTCACATGATCAGAGACAAAATGTTAAATTTTATCGATGTGAATTAGAGAACTTTCCTTTTCGTAATGAAATAAGTGCCCCCCCCCTTTTTTTTTTCTAATTAATAATCTAAAAATATTTTAGAAAATCACACGCTACCCATCGGACCAATTGGATTTGCGGATAGCGTATTTGCCAAAACAATAAAGGTCTCAGGTTCGAATTCTGCCTGCGATACAGTTGCATTTGAACGCAAAAGTACAGAAGTAGACGCGCTTTCGGTGACCGTGGTTCAAGGCCGCATGACTACTAAATACGCTAACGTTCTTGCATTTTCTCTATCTTGTGAGCTCCTCTGACCTTATGTGGTCGTCCCGGAATATAAATTACTATTTATACAAGGTGCTCTATGTAACCAAGGGCACAAGTTCCCCCACCCTTAGAGTGCGAATATCACTCCCCCACGCTTACCACTTTTCACTTCGTTAAACAGTGGTAAGCTTGGGAAAGTGATATTTTCAAACAAGCAACAAACAGTCAGTTACTACTACTACTGCCATTGCTGTTACTATTGTTATTATTAATAACAATAATAATTTCTTCAAAAAATACAGTGCAATTACGAAAGTGGATATGAAACCTAACCATACTGTTACTTTCGCTTATTGCGTGTGGGTTTTCTTCAGCATACAACAGTTATTCATATTAACAACACGCAGAATATAAAAGTGGTTTTCGACCATAAAAGGAAACTGAAGCTACTGTGGGGAGGGGACGGTTAGACAGATGGGAGTAATTCAGTTGTGTCTGAATCATCAATGAATAAATCAAATAATGGTCACAGGGTAAGAACTCAACTGTTTTGGACTTAAGGCGCAATCCCAAGGTCTCGGTCATTGCTTGGAATACAAATGTCTTGAGTATTTGCAAACGTGCCGGTACCTCTCGTGCACTGATTTCCCAGAGATTAAACTCGAAGATAATTTGTTAAGGTTCTGCTAATCTCGGCAATGGTTTAAATACTGTATTGAGGAGCTGCCCTTTTGTTTTGCTTTTTATCAGTAACATTTATAGTCGGTCAAACTGCGCAACTTGACAAAATTAACAGAACAAAATGATTTTCATCGATATTTTATATTGTAAACAGTGTCGCCGAGGGCGAACATTTGATATAATAGGCATCCTGAACCCTATGTACCACTTTTTAGGCGTGCGGTTGGCCCAGATTTTCTTTTCATGCACTACAACGCCACATCTTGAAATTGAAGATATCCAACGACTGCCATGGACAGCAGACTTAAATCCGATTGAACATGTGTAAGGACGCCCTTGGGCCTCGCATTGCACGCCGACAGTTAACTCGTCAGTCACTTGGTGAGTTATGGTCTGCGTTGGTGGAAGAATGAGATTTGTTGCCACAGGATCTTATAGACATCCTTATATCGAGCATGGTTCACCGCTGTCAGGTCAGTTTAGCCGTTGGTGGGGATCATACACCGTATTGATACCATATTTTCGAGCATCTTGTACCGACTTCTGTAATGTGACCTTTTTCTGGTAATTTTTGTACAACCCCTATAAACGTCCCTCATATCTGTTCAAAGTTTCTCGCTGTCTCCTCATTTCAGTGTTATTCTATCGTACACCACAATATCAAATTTCATCCCACTTTATCGCAAGCTGCACGAGTTACACCACGATTTCTAAGTGTTCTGGTAATTTTGTCGAGCAGTGTACATATAAATGGCTTCAAGGAATGAATTTCACAAGGACCTTTACATTTCTTCATTCTTGTTCACTTCTATAGGCTTTGAGGAGCGCCTTACTATCGTTTTGGTAACCACAGCAAACAAATGAGCTGCTCCAGAGAGGGCAAAGTGATGCTCTCACTCTGACTACGAATTGCGCTGCATTTCCTCCAGGTAATTATACGAGATGTGATCAAAAGGTTCGGGAACAAAGGTACATCGGAATTTCGACGTCGTAGCGAGTTCCGACTTGTCGCAACACCATCGGTGACTCATCCAACATAGCAAGCATGGATCATCCCTCTATCTGGAATCAGTCTGAATTAGCACGTTGAAGAGCTTTTTGTGTTTCGTCATATTTTAAAATGGGCGACTTTGTTAAGCAGCGAATTAGCATCAAATTAGGGGAGAAAGGGAAAACTGCAACAGAAACAGACGAAATGACAAAAAAAAAAAAAAAACAGCTTTCAGAGAAGTTAGCCGTTTAAAAAGTTTCAGTGGTTCGCCAAGTTTAAAGAGGGCCGTTTATTCGTCGAAGATGTTCCTCACTCTGGTGACCTCTCAACTTCAAAAACAAATGATTCAATCGTTCTTGTTTATGTATGTATTTATTTATTTTTATTTATTTATTTTTTGTATACATCATTCAGATAAGAGGATCGCCTATTGGCAATTGCAGTTTCGGGAAACATGTCTCAAATATCGTCAGCCAGTCCTCTAAACTGACTGGATTTATCAAAAGGAACGCTATCTATTCCCCTACCCAAGTTTCACCGTTATCTTCAAAGCTTTAGTCCTCCCTATGCTGGAGTTTTCCTCGCAGACATGGAATCCGTACGCAACGTATCCCAAAAACCAGCTGGAAATTGCACAAAAGGAGGTTACCTGACCTCCCGGTGGTCGATTTTTATCACAGGGAGTTCTACGACCGTCTTTTTCATTATTTCCAACTGAAACCTCCGGACGCAAGAAGGAGAATTATGGATCTCAAGCTTCTTTATAACATTGCTACTGGAAATATCTGTGTTCAAAACAGCAGCTTCCATAAATGGCACATGGAAGATCTCCTGCCACGTACCATCTGCTTCTACGAGACTGCAACTTACTTTGAATCGAAGAAATCAAAACTGGTTCATGCTAAAATAACTTCATCAACAGTTTGTGTTACTTTAACAGTCATCAACCAGCTAGTGTTAACAGTCATGGTCTTAATCTTACTCTGGATCGAAATCAGTTTAAAAATATATATATTCAATATTATTGGGAATGTCTGCAGTTAACTGTTGTTATAGGCTGCTTAATACAGTATCAACACTTTTCTCTCTTCTGTTGTAAATGGATTTTTCCATAAATGTAGAATTTTAAATAAATAATGCAGCGTTAAAAGGAAAAATAAGAAAAAATAAATCATTTTACACATTATGAAATCAATAATTGATAATTAATTTCACGTGATAATATAACTCATGACATAAGAATGCAAAAAAGGACCGACTGGTTCTTTTTGCATTTTTATGTCACGATTTGATGTCCTGCAAGCAAAGCAGAATTTTCCACCAACTGAGTTCCCCTACGTCCTGAAGTGAGGCATGCAATTAGGCAGCTCAGTGACGATACCTATTCCTTAAGGGTTCTCTGAAATTGTGGGTTTGTGTAGAAATCGATTTCAAGTCTGTTCGCCACCTTCGTTGTCCCGAGGACAAGACTATTTCTCGAAGCTTCAACATTCAACTTTTTGGTGTAGAAAGTTTGCTGTTGTCTTCTTGACTTTGTGGGGACATCAAAATGAATACCGATGAGACCTCTGATCAGAAATGATCGTCTTTTAACTATTCCAGAAGTTGCTAGTGAAATTGATATTTCATATGGAACATGTCAATCAAGTTTAACAAGATTTGGGTATCGCGTTGCAGCCAAGTTTGCGCCTCGGATCCTCAATGATGATCACAATGAGCGGCGTATTCTCGCACGTTGGGAGATCTTTGTCAACGTGCTGCCGCTGACCCACACTTTGCTGGTAACGAGACATGGGTTCATGGATGTGACCCGAAAACAAAGGCCCAGTCCTCTCAGAGGAAGACTGAGTATTCTCCAAGACTTAAAGAAGTAAGACAATCTCTATCAAATGTGAAGATCACGCTTATTGTATTTTTGACTCACAGGACATAGTTCATGATGAATTTGTCCTGCATAGTCAAAGAGTGAACGAGACATACTAAGAAACAGTTCAACAGCAACTGATACTGTTCGAAAGAAGCGGGATTCATGAAATTGGTGCATGCATCATGACAGCGCCCCTGCTAGTTCGGCGCTTTCTATTCAAGAATTTCTTGCGAAACATTCCATCGATCTGGTTTCTCAATCCCCAATTCACCAGATATAGCGCGTTATGTTTTTTTTTTTTTTTATGTTGTTGTTGTTTGTTTTGTTTCTGAAGGTAAAAGCAGCCTTGAAAGGTCACAGAGTTTCGACGATCGAAGAAATTATTCGCAATTCCAAAAGAAGCCTATCAAAATGCTTCTAGGAGTGGCAGAAGAATTTGAATCGGTGTACGGTGTCAAGGAAATTAGTTGGAAGATGATCTCTCCGAATAGCCAGTAAGCGTCTTCATTTCCCAAATATTAGTTGCCGAACATTTTGATCGTACCTCGTATACAAATAATGGTAATTAGGATATTTACTTTTGATGAAGCATTTTTAGTGCGTTTTGTGTAATATGAGTACAATTTAATTTAATTCGTTTGACAGTACGCGTATTGTTGTGGCCCGCCTCCTCGTGGCGTGGACGGGTACTAGGGAGCAGCCATCCTGGTGATCGCTGCTTCCTAGTATCTAAGTGGCCAGATACAACAAAACAACAGAACAAGACACACACACTTTGCAGACAACACCATACTCGCATCTGGCCATTTCACAGAGCTCTGTATTCATCACAGTGTACCATGGCGGAGATGAATTAACGTTTAGGTGCCGCCGTACATAAGACACAACACATGTCCACATGTGGTGAAGCAAATCCTCTGACCAGTTTGGTTTTCGTCTAGGTCGTGGAACTGGATGAACTTCTCTCCAAACTCCCGAGTAAACAACTGCACTTTTAAATATGCTATGGCTATTTTCGTAGATTTCTCTGGAGCCTTTGACTCCCTTTGGTGGTACAGCTTCTTTGCTCACCTCAGGGCTGCTCAATGCTCCTCACAACTCTACAACTTAACCTGCAACTACTTTCTCCAACCTTCTGTACAAGTCATTTCTGGAACTGGGCAACTTAGTCGTTCTGTCTCTCGAGGATGCCCTCAAGGTTCAGTGCTTGGTCCACTTGTCTGGGATTTGGTTCTAGATGAGTGGCTTCTCCTTTCAACTCCAATGCTTCTAAAATAGCATATGCCGAGGATTTACCCCTTCTTGTCTTTGGTAATCCTCGTGCTTTTTTGGAAAGTACTGCCAGTAGCATTATGAATGATCTGTGCTCCTGATCCGTTATTAATAAACTTACCATTTCTCTTAAAAAGACTAAGCTTCTTTATCTTAAGGGCAACCTTAATATTTTCAGGCCTCCTACTGTTAAACTGTTTGGGCGTTCTCTGTCCATGGTTCACTCACATAAATTTTTGGGTGTTATTTTAGATCGTAAGCTAAACCTCCAGAAGCATATCTTGCACCTTCATGATAAAATAGCCAAGGATACACCTATGCGTGTCCGTCTTTCGCAAAAATCCTGGGGTATTAACCATCGTACCCTTCGTCTTTTGTATAAAGTGGTGTTTGTTCCGATTTGTACCTATGGCTCTGGCGCCTGGTTTTGGCATACTTAGAAGATTGCCATCCAAGAGAAACTCTCATCTATCCAAAGACGTATGATCTTAATGATGAGTCGTACCTGTCGCACTGTCTTGATAGCTGCGCTCCAGGTTTTAAACGGTTGCCTACCTCTGGACCTCCAAATCGCTTATCGAGGTTTATGCTATTACCTTAGACATGCCATTCAAGTTGACTTTTTAGTCTTAACTGTTAATATCCATTGAGATCCCAAAACCGAAAAAACTCGTTGATGGAACCATCTCATTCAACTCTGGCAAGATCGGTGGTCTTCTTCTTCCAAAGGTATGGTCACAAGAAAGTTTATTCCATCTGTGTCCTTTGCCTTACAAAAGTCTATTCTAAAAGTCCGAGTGTCCACACTCGTTTTCTTCTAATTGGCCATTGTTCCCTTCGTGCTAAACTTGCTATGTTTAATCTGTCTGATTCTTCCCTCTGTAATTGTGGCAGCCTAGAAGACTGGTAGCATGTTCTTTTCATCTGTCCATATGACTTGGATCTTCGTCAGCCTCTGTCTGCTGTGTGTCAACCATTTTCTCCAGGAAATGAGTCGTCTCTCTTGGAGTCCAAAGAAAAATTTCATCTTCTGCAAAATTTGGCACATAAGCCTTTGCTAGACGTGGGAAACTCATCAATAATGTCCCAATTTCAGGAACTACTCCTATTCCAGCTCTACTCCCAGTCTAGCCCAGCATCTCCATCTCGTGATACCACCACCATTGTCACTACCACCATTTTTTAGCTCAAGTACCATCTTCATCACCACCTTCGATTTGGACAGTTGGTAATCATACTTGTACGACGCCGAACAATATGACTGTGTCTTCTTGACTTCTATCTCCTGCTGGCCTCAGGCTGGTCCTGAGGCGGGATCATCTGCTGGCACCACCTTTCACTGGTGCGAGACTTCTATTCATTTTATTAACTTATTTTTATCTTTATTTTTCTGAATTTTATTTTTATTTTATTTCATTTACTTATTTTATCTTTAATTTTTCTGATTATTATTATTTTATTTATTTATTTTTTTCAAAACTTTTTTTAGTTCTTTAACTTTTAATTCCTTTTATTTTTATAATTTTTATTATTTTACTGTTTTATTTTATTTTATTTGCTGATATTTTGAATGGTTTAGACATTCAGTACGTGACACTCGAGGTTTTCTGCGGTTCGCACTCAGTTGTGGCCCGCCTCTTCGCTGCGTAGACGGGTATCAGGACGCACCTCCCTGGTGTTTGCCGCTTCCTGATAGGTAAGCGGCCAGAAACAACTAACCAGCATAACAAACACATACACAGCACAAACATAGCATTACACATATTTCTGGACGTCCTACAGAGTTTTTGTAACATCACAGGGTACCACGGCGGAGTTGAACTAGCGTTTGGGAGCCGCCTTACGTATGATACTATACATGTCGCAAAGCAAAGATATTGAGTCAGATAACGCTTCTATTGCATCAGACAGTAATTGCAAGGTTATACACGCTCATTAGTATCCTGTTTTGTGGAGGTGTAAGCATGGCTCCATATGTTCACTTGACACCAAGAAAAAAAAGTGTAGCTGTTGCTCTGTCCCAGGAAGGGCTTTCTACGTGTGTTATCGCTGATCAAATAGGATGCCACCAGTCAACGGTATCCCGAGTGCTGAAATTAAAGCGCGAAACCGGCGATGTGAAGAGAAGACCTGGATCAGGCCGTAAGAGAGTGCCTACGCCTTCCCAAGATCGATATTTGAAACGGCTATGCCTTCGTAATCGCCATGTTAGTGCTCCTGATCTAAAACTGGACTTTGAGATGGCCTCTGGTGTGGAAACAAGTGTACGAACTATCCAAAGATGACTTTCGGAATGTGGTCTGCATGCCTATCGGCCCAAGAAGAAGCCTTTGTTGACCCAACAAATGAGGAAGAAGCGACTTGCTTGGGCTAAAACGCATGTTTCGTGAACAAAAGAGCAATGGGACACCGTCATCTTTTCTGACCAATCGAAATTCGACCTACATGGCTCGGATGGGAAGCGATATGTCAGAAGACGAAAATCGGAGGCATACCATCCTCACACTGCATTACACCGAATGTTAAGTTCCCCACTGGTGAGATGGTCTGGGGATGCATAACAAGCAATGGGGTGTGGCGAATTAAGTAGTAGTAGTGGCATGTGATGCAATAAAGCAAGCGTATGAGCTTATGCATCTGCTGAAGTTTAAGGGAAAGTAATTATTAATTATTCTCTGGCTGAAATTTATTAACGAAATGGCGAATGTAGAAACCTACACTGCTATCTTGGAGGAGTGCCTGAAACCCGTTATTAGGGATCACCACGCAGACGTCCAAAACTGCATTTTTCAACAGGACTCAGCACCTTGCCACACAGCAAAATTGGTAAGTTTTATGCTACACTGGTGTGCACAATTTAAGGACCAGTCAGGTTTTCACCTGTAGCTTCTCACAGGAGTGGCCTGAATATGGGAAAAGTATACCAAAGGAACCTCGTGAGGTACAGAAATGATGAAGGAAACAACATCGTCACAACAACGGAAACAAAACGGTACAGAGGGAATTTATTAAAAAATGGCAACATAGCACTGGCTGCCATGATACAGATGCATCACTGACAAAGATGGAACAAAGGGAAGAGGTGGTCCTCAGTAGGAAATATGGCCACCCCCTAATGTCGATGCAGGCTTTGCATCGCCTGTCGATACTTAGAATAATGTTGTTGATAAGTTCTTGCGGTATTGCAGTGGCTGGAGACTAGGCACCTGCGCGGTGATCTGATTGAGGTGTATAAGGCCTTGAATGGGTTGAGCACGCTGAATTCTGATGGGATCCTTCCACTTGTTCAGATTACGAACCTAAGGGGGCATAAATTCAAATTAAGAAAAGACAGATGTAGAACAGATGTGCGGAAATTTGCCTTCAGCCAGCGGGTGGTTAATTGCTGGAACAAACTTCCATCTGTCGTTGTGGAAGTTGATAGGTTGAATAAATTTAAAGAGGAACTGGACAGGCATTTGGAGGGACTGGTGTGATTTTTTTTTTTTTTTTTTTTGGCTGATGCTGCATTAGCTCATACACTTACTTTCTTGCATCACATGTCACTACTACTACTACTACTACATTCTGTCGGCGCCATCTTCAGCTGGCGAACATTTTCTGGTGGGTGTAGACGTGCCGCTAGGCGTCTCCCCAGGCGTCCCATATGTGTTCGATGGGATATAAATCGGAAGAAACGGGCAGGCCAATCCATACGAACAATGTCCTCACTTCCCAAAAGCAACCTATCTAAAGGGATGCCTATCACATTCATGGGGTACACCATCGAACCTACAAATGATAGAAAGACGCGAAAATACCCGATTATTGGGGCATCTGAAGCAAGAATGGCAAACCCTCTGGACAAACAGTACCAAAGAAGTGACAAGGAAATTTCTTCCGGACATACACAAAGTTTACCATAAATCACCGCCTTGGCTCCACCCAGGACTGCACTGCACTTACCTCCTGACTGGGCACGGACCTTTCAATGAAAAACTTGCAGCCTTTGGGCTCATGGAGGACCCACACTGTCCATACGGGGAACGCGAGAGCTGGCAACATTTGATGCACCAATGCTCGTTGTACGACGACCTACGTGGAATCCTAATCACCAGACTTTAACTTACTTACCTCAGGACCGGGAACACCATTTCCTGGACAGCTTCGATGAGTATAGTGCGTTCACTAAATTTGCACAAGATTTATTTGCAAGAAGGAGACCACAAATTACAATCAATGATGCACGCCGTTAGCCCTGTACATGAGCATCAAAACTGAACCAGGCTATGACCGTTATGGTGGGACCTCTCTCTCCCTCCCAGAATTGAACCTCCATCGCAAAGGATAGACGATCCGTCACCATCAATGCGGAGGGGGAAGAGATGGGCCTCTGTCTCATCCCCTCCGCCTTCTTCCCCTGACACTCCTGGGATCGCCTTCTCTTTCGTTCCCATATTTCTACCTGTCACCCCCAATCTTCAGTCTTCCCCAGCTCTACCTTTAACGACCGTGAATGTCCTAACTGCAATCTGCTCAACTCTAATGTGAAAAATTAACCTAACCTTCATTTAAAACCTATCTCGGCCTTATATAAACCTCTAGCGTCTACCCCATTTTTTTTTAACATAGGCCCTAGCCACTGATATCTCAGAAAATTAGGTGGCAGGGTCTGCAAGAGTAAATAACTGTAATACTGGTGTATCTGGTCTGCCTCCACGGGAACAAGTGTGGCCAACGTTGGGCCTCAGGAGGGGTCCAGCAGCTAAATGACAAGATGAACAACGGTACACGACAGTACACATGTACAATATCCATACACTTTTAAATCTCTGGCCTCAACAGTATTCTGTTGAGGCCAGAGATGGGTTATCATCCATAAACACGAACTTGGGGCCAATGGCACCTCGGAATAGACGCACACGTGGAAGGATTGCCTCAGTACAGTAGCGTGCACCGGTTACAGTACCACTTTCCAGTATCTGGCGTTCTGTACGTCCATCCAAGATAACGCCTCCCCAGACGAGAACACCACGACCGCCATATCGATCCCTTTCAGTGATGTTTGCGGGGTGATACCGTGTGCCAACCTATCGCCAGATTAGCTGATGTCCAGAATCGCTGCTGAGACTGAATCTACTCCCATCAGTAAAGAGTACCTTAAGTAAAGGATTTGTGGTTGTAACCTTTAGAAATAGTGATGGTCCTTAAGTTTTGCACACCAGTGTATTTAGATTTAATGATGAGTTTGAATTCTTGTCTCACAAGGCTTAAAACATACACCAATGTTTTCCCTCGTTTTTCTCCCTTACAGTCTTGGACAGGCCAGGCAACAGTTCAGATTTGAATCCTATTGAAAATTGCTGGTACATAATGTCATCTAAAATTGCTCAGAAGAAGCGAACAAGTAAGATTCAGCTGCAGGAGAGCATTGTAAGGTTGTGGTACCACGAAATTGGGCAACCGTATATCCAGAAGTTGATTAACTCTATGCCAGATCATTGCAAGGCTGCAACTGCAGCTCGATGAGGAACAACAAAATATTGAGAACTTATTTTGCTGATTTACAGTACATAATACTATTACGTTAACTTGTCATTTCAGTTTGCACGCGTAAATGCAATAAAATGTATTGTTTTTGGTTGTCATGTATTTGGTTGTCATGATTGCCATTTGCACGATTTCTCATATTTCCATTAATTACGCTTTGGGAAGATATTTATGGCAATTAGGTATATCAGATGGAGTCTTTTTATTGGATTTCATTCACAGAGATATATATTCCATCTAACAAATGCATTTCGAACATCGATTAACTTCTGAAGGTTTAATGCCTGTTTAACTTCTGGCAGAAAACATTTTTTTTTTTTTTTTTTTATTAAAAAAAAAAAAAAATTGCAAATATTGGCATTCCGGTTGTTAACATTTTCCAATTCAAGCACTGTGTTAGTTGCACTACTCACTAGTTTGATTAAAAGTCGTCCTTACCACTTAATATTAAATTTTTACTACTGTGCTTATTCAAATACCTGATGCCCTTGGACATCTTATTTTTTGAACAATGTACAGTATAGTGGCAATTTTATACTGTCAAGTGATGATATACACTGATTGGCCGCATCATTAGCTGCACCCACGTAACAGAGATTATGTCGCCATTTCAGTCTTCAGAAAAAACCTGGATTAGTTATGGCATGGACTCAACGAAACGTCGGAAGCGTAACTGGGGCGATCACCCCAGCAGGCCGAGTTCACTTCTCATATCGCTAGAACCAATTCTGTACAATTCTGGTCTTGTGACATGGCACATTTTCCTGTCGAAAAAAATCCATTCGCAGATGGATACGCTGCAACTGTGAAGGGATGCGCCAGGTCAGAAACAATTTCCAGACAATGTGTCATCCAGTAATAAGGGACTCAATATGAATCACGAAAGTTCTCCATACCATGATACCGTCACCATTACCCTGCATTGTTGATACCTGGTACAATGGGTCCAGGGAAACGTAATGTCTTTACTACATTGTTTTCCCATCAGCGTGATATAGTAGGAACCGGGATTCGTCAGATCAAGCAATATTTTTCCTAATGTTACTGTTCTTGAGCCCACCGTAACCATGACTACTTTTTTTTTTTTTTGCTGTGAATAGTGGAACGCTGTTCGGTCGGCAGTTATTTTACTCTATCCACGACAAGCAACGACGAGTTGTGACTTCTGAAATATCTCTTTGGCTACCACCGTTGTACTGGCTTGCTATTCGACTGATTGGACCTATACTGAACAGGTCTTGTCAACCTCCGTTGGCCTCTCCATCAACGAACTGCATCCGACCACAGGATTGCCTTCGGCAGGATATTATTTACTTATTTGACTTATCTCAATCCACTCGACACACACACTCCACTTCATAATCGAATGATTTACACAATCGATCATTTCGCTTGTGACTCTCGATTTATGCCCATCACTACCTGAATCTTTCGACTTGCCTGTTTTCGCGCTTAATTGCACACAAGTATGTGTGCAATTCCTATGTATCTGCTTTATATCATATTGTATGAACACGTGATGCTGTTTCTGAAGAAACAGCATTTCATGAAAGGGTAGGTGTACCATAAAGTGGCCAATTAGTGTATAATATTATTTTATACTGTTGCTTTTCATTGCCACAGGTTCCAATAATTACATTTTGTTTTCTTTTGTTTACACTATTTGCCAATTTGTTTACACTATTTTGAATTGCAGATGTATTTGAACTCAATTTCCAGTCTGTGATAAGATATGCAGGTCTGCAACATAATGATATTTATGAAAACTCAAACGCATCAGGTTAATGACTTTGAAAACCTTCTAAACCACTACTACTTTGCAACGCCAATTTACTTTGTCCTTCAATGTCCGATACAATTTTAAATTACGACGTGCAGTCCAGAACTAATTTCCATTTATTTCTCGAACGGTTGTTACATAGTATAAGATTTTTCAAACGCATACTGCTTTTCTACATTATATAGTTTCCCACTTTGTCCTCACTATAACTACCTTCGTATTCAGTCCTCATAACACAGAGCAAAGTTTACTTTGGGGGGGGGGGCGTGTTTTGCCTACTAGTACATTCCCATTCCGTTTCTGGATCAATACTAAGTTTCATGCGGCACATCTTTTAGTTTGTTAAACAGTCTGAAGTCGACGGAGCCAGATCTGCTATTTTGGGGAATGTGGAAATGTTTCAATCCCCTTGTCACGTAAAAATCCATAACAGTGTTGACCCTGTGATATTGTACGCCATCTCGTAGCAAAGTGAACTGCATAGTGTTCAACAGGTATAAGCATGTTTAATCGCAGGCAAAAGCTGGTTCTGCAGATCATGGTAGTACCCTCCAACTATTGTGACACCCTGTGAAACAGTATTCCATAGGGTCAACTCTGCATTATCACAAAAAACTGCATGCAAAACCTGTCAACTAATGCAGCCACCCGAATTAATTTTTATTTATTTTTTAGTGGGAGACTCAAATGTTTCAAACGCACTGTATAAATGAACTAACTCGTCTTTTTGTCTGTAATACAAAGGTGACTGACTACCCTGATAAGAAAACGCTCTGGATCTGTCATATGAATGTGTTAATAAGGCATTACACGAGACCAATAGAGCCTGTTTTTTTCTCAGCATCCAAATTCTACGCTGCATTCACACGCATTCGACATCTCCAATTTCACGGATGACGCGAAAAGCTGTATCATTACAAAGGTTTGCACAGATGTTTTCAATTGTTGATCTCCTGTTTTCCATCATCAATTTCTCTAAAGACATACATATATTTTCTACGCATACACGAGGTGTTTGTAATGAGCAATGCTGACAGACCGTGAAAAGTCTGCCCTCTTCAAATTCGCGTACCCTCTTTCATGGTGTCAGATGGCGACGAGTCATACCATCAGAAAGTGCAGTCACCACAAACTTCGATGAGCTAACGATGAATATCATGGCTTTCTCGCCTTCTGCGAAAAGAAAGGACCTCATTAGAAGAGTCCTAGAATAATTGTATACTGAAAGAGATTCATCAAGCTCACTGATGACCTCTTTTAATGATGAAACCCTTTAAGATCATGAACTCTCTATAGATTACTGTACTTGATTCTGCTTTTGCTAATCCTTGTTATCTCGTCAATATGACATATATTGGTTTCATAAATTAGAAAATTATAAAAAAAAATCGAAAATTAATCATTAAATAAATGTTAGGTTTGGACTGTGAAGCGAAGCTCTATAAACATACACAAATATATTATCTGGAAAAATACAAACTTGTACCTATAGACATGACTCATGAGGAATAAGATGGCAGCTTTGAGAAATAATTTCACCAGAATAATTGCACCACCTCGACAGTTATGTCTCCAGCAGATTAACGGACCAAAATAACCTTTTTTTCATTTTAAAATATAACGCTAGATTACGGTCTATTTACTCAAAATACTGAATTTAATCTACAATGATTTGGAATTCGATCCTTTTTATGGATCTTAATACTTTTACAGATTCATATGGGAAACTTAGAATTACGAAAGTTAATTTATTCGAAATTTGCGGTGCTAGATCTTTATTTTTATTTAAATACGATTTAAATTTTTGAACAAATTCTTAGTATTTAAACACAATACAATAGTAATTAGTATTACTATTGTACTTTTTTTTTTTTTTTTGTTAGTGAATATATGATAATGCAAACTGTAATCAAAGTAATGTTTTAATTTTTTAAAGCTTAATATTATACAGGTCTATTTGGCAGAATATCCACCTTTAGCTGCGACGATAGCGGTAATCCTGCGTGGCACGGATTCGATTAATTGTTCCTGATGTACACTGAAAGAACAGAATTCATGGGTCACCACTCTCGCTAGTGGACTAACCCACCGCTTGGCAGGTATAATATAGGTACACTGCCTGCATTCACGTAGACTGTAATTTGATGTCAGTATGGATAAACGTCGTGAATTAACCGACTTTGAAAGAGGGATGATAGTGGGTGCCTGACACATGGGTCACTCTATCGCGGAGGTGGTAAAGAAATTGCACTATCCCGTTCGACAGTGTCAAGTGTACCGGGAATAAGCCATTTCCAGAATAATATCTCACGTGGACAGCGTTGCGGGCAGAGAAAGGTTGTGGATGAACGTGGCTGTCGACGTCTGTCTCGCATTGTTTCAGCCACCCGGAGAGCGACAGTGGCAAAAATCACCGCCGACTTCAAAGAGGGAGGTGCCAGAAACGTCTCCACCAAGAGCATCAAGCGATCATTAGCCGCAATCGGTTATGGGAGCCGCCGACCCACCAAAGTCCCATTGCTAATACCATGACACAGGACTCTGAACTGGGCTAAACAACATCGGCACTGGATTTTGGACGATTGGTGACGAGTCTCCTGGCCCGATAAATACCGTTTCGTTATTTCGAGCGGATGTGAGGGTGCGTATCTGTCAGAAACCGCACGAAGCTATGCACCTGCCATATCAACAAGGAACTATTCAGGCAGGTGGACGGTCGGCAATGGTCTTAGGCGTGTTCAACTGGCACACGTTGGGACCTCTGTTACGTCTAGACGCATCTCTGAACGGTCCAGGTTACGTGTCCATCCTTGCAGTCCATCTGCATTCCTTCATGGTCATTGTGCACCTACAGGGCAACGGACTCTTCCAGCAGGACAATGCGCCTCCCCACAGAATCATAGTGACTAGAACATGGTTCGAAAACATTTCGCAACTTTTACCACCATGAAATGGCCTCCCAGTTCACCGGACATCATGAACCCCGTGGAGCATCTTTGGGATGCTGTGGAAAGGTCCATTCGAGCTTTAGATCCTTCACCCAGGAATGCAAAGGAATTATGGACAGCGGTGCAGCAAGTATGGATGGAAATACCTGGAACGTTTTCGTGAACTAATGGACTCAATGCCTCGCCGTGTGACTGCCCTTATCCGGGTGAAAGGTGGGCCTACCCGTTACTAAGCAGGTATCCCATGATTTCTGTCCACTTAGCGTATTATTCGACTGCTGTTTGATTAGATAGGTATGTTCGAAATTGCGTTAATACCAAAATCAAGACTATAAAGCTTCAATATAATATATCCGTGCGTGTTTCGGCCGATTTGCTATATGAAAAACCCATTTTCAGAATTTAAAAACTGGCCTTCGCTTGAGATCCACTAACTCAGCCACGTTATGGAAAAGCCCATAACAATTTCTTGATTCCTCAGGGGTTTTTCATCCTGTGTGAGAGGGCGGTGATTTTAACCACTATGCCATCCAAGAGAACCTGCTGTTCAAGGATAACTTTAGATCTCTTAATTAGTTGGTCGCTGAGGTCGCTATATTCGATGCGTCGTTCAAATACGATTCTGTAGATCGCCAATGAGATATATCTGGCAACAGTGGAGACCATTGCAGAGGCCCGATATCACTGGAGTGCTCTGTATACGAATCCTACACAATTATAGTTCCCTGGGATGTGACATTGTCGTCTCTTAGAATAGTTTGTCATAAACGAGCATTATGGGTTGCTTGTTTGTTAGTTTTATCTTTCACCAGAGCAGCTAAAGCTATGAGGCATCAATACATTGTCTATAAACCGAGTGTATTCTATGGTTAGCTTGCCTGTTTAGCTGGAAGGAAAATAACCCAAATTTCTGGGACGGAAAAATTCCGTACAGTCCTCGCTCGAGATGGACAAACTGAACAATGGCGAGGGAAAAAATCTATAAAAATTTCTTATCCTGACGGGATTCAAACCGAAGCCTTTGCCCCAAAGTGTGGAAGAACAGTGATTGTAGCTACTATGCTACCCGCAGGGGTCAGCAATATGGGTTAAACTTGGTCCTCAAAAATGTTTAGGTGCACCCTCTATGTGACAAAGCTTCCAGAACGCATATGGAATCCATTACGTAATTCTGCCTCCTTCACATTCTGATGTATCCGTCAATACCAACCAAACAATGTGAACTGTGATACGTTTGATTACTTTGCAAGTTTCAAGTATTCAAGCAACCCGTTTTATGATTTGTCTGTTTAGCTCAGCGCGCGCGCGCGCGCGCACACTGAGCTTTTGGATAGCCATACAACAGCGAAAACATATTTTCTTACGTTTCCTCCATGTGCTCCTAGAAATTAGTTTTGCAATCCATCAGTCTTTAAGATTTTCGTTATTGCCTGTGATATTTTCTGATTCTTGGCAGCCCAGACATATTAGATCCAGGTCTTATATCTTCTTTTGGCAAGACTACGTTACTGGTTTTGTCTCACAGTAGACATTTATTTAAATTCTGTTTGTAGATACATGAGTGAGTTCGATAGTGCTTGTAACCATCATCCTGCAGCACAAGTACAAATGTCATTAGGCTTCTTGAGCTCTCTTGCCTTTCCCATGGCACACCATAGAGGCACTGCAGCTATTCTGATAATGCTGGCGTATCACGTGACCTAGTATGATTTAATTTCCCTACGATTGGGGGCGTGCGAAAATCAGAACGCTGGGATTCTATAATAAAATGGTAAGGCTGCATAATAATTGGCCGGGATACCGTAACTTATATTCCGTTTCCTAAATACGCCTCGTTGTCGACACATGAGCGCTCTGTCTCTGTGTGTGAGTGTATGTTCACGATCAAATTTCCATACAGGTTGAAAAAACAGGGATAACTCGGGTTAGAAACCCATGCTCCCTCCGCCTAAGATCGGCTAATTACACCTTGATTGAAGAGGAATTAGAAATTCCTCCAGTTGTTGACGGGAATCGAACCCAGACCTCTCGAAACAAGTGGCATTGTATCGTGTTGATTAAGCTGCCACGGAGGACACGACGGCATATACAGGCTATCAACCACCTACACTATTCCATAAAATTAACAAAACGTATAAAATGTGGAGTAACTCGTTCAGCTTGCGATGAAGCGGGACATTTGGCACGATGGTGTACCATAGAATACCAATGAAATGAGGAGACAACAAGAAACTTCAGACAGCTTTAGGGGGCATATATGGGTGTTGTATAAGAATTACCATAAAGGTCACATTACAGAAGTCGATACAAGATGCTCAAAAATATGGTCACATGACATCAGTACGGCCTATGATCCCCTCCAACGGCTAAACAGGTCTGACAGAGGTGAACGATGCTCGATATAAGGATATCTATAAGATTCAGTAGCAACAAATCCGTTTTTCCACTAACGCAGAGCTTAGCTCGCAAGTGACTGAGGAGTTGGCTGTCGGTGTGCAATCGGCAGTCGTTGGATATCTTCAGTTTCAATATATTCCTCCACCACTTGAGCTCTGTGCAGTGGCGTTGTCGTGCAAGAAAAGAAAATCTGGGCCAACCGTACCCTAAAAAGCCGCACCTAGGGTTCGAGGATCTGTTCGCGGTACTTTTGCGCAGTTGCGGTACCCCTATCAAAAACATGAAGGGGTGCTGCCGTTGATCATTATTCAGCCCCACACGAGAACACGGTTTCCACCGTAATTAAGTGTCTCTTTCTCTAATGTTAGAGGGATGGTACCACATTCCTCGTTGTCTCCAGAAACATTGACGTCTGGAATCTGTTTGTAGGCTAAAATGGGACCCATCAGAGAACAGAACTGTACCCCCATTTGTCAGGGCCCCAAGTCACATGTTCGTGGCACCAGTTTCGACGAGCTCTGAGTTAGTTTGGGGTTAATGGAATACAAACCAGTGGCTTCCTTGCGTAGAGTCCACTTGAATTGAGTCTTCTTAACACAGTTCGGTTGGAAGTGTTTTCACCTGTAGCCGCAGCAACTTCAAGGATAGTTGATGACAGGACATCGCAGGGTTTCGTCTTGCTGTTAAGAGTCAGATAGCGGTCTGTTCTTGTTGACGTAGTCCTCGGGCGACCTTTGCCAGCTTTTCTGGTAATGGTTCCTGTCTCCTGAAACTGCTTTCATAGTGCCGAGATGCCACTGCGTGACACATTAAGTAAACGTTCCACTTCCGCCTGCCGGCTTCAAGCCATCAAACGGCCCGCCATCTCAAAGAATCATCTAAAGAATGATGACTTGTCAAGTACTGGAGATGTGATTATCCCACTGAGCAAGCAAAAAAAAAACGGGAATGAAGTGATGTGATCGCAACCCGTGTTTTTGTAGGCATGAATAATTTGCATAACGTGTGCCTCTTTAAGGTGGTAAATCGATTTCTATTAGATACTCTGAATTTGTATGCCAGGATGACTATTAAAATCAAATCTACAAATGTCTTCGGCAACACTGTTCACAAAATATTCATGAAAAACATTTTGTTCTGTTAATTTTGTCGAGCAGTGTATTACTGCATACATTGTTTGTTTGTTTGTTTGTTATTTGGTTTTTAGGAGCATTAGCAACGAAGGCCATATTGCATACATTGTAAATGGACTATACTCTGTAAAATATGATTCAAATATATATATATATACCAATTGTATGACGAGAGTCTGATAGCACTGCCGCGAACTGTTCTCTCACATCTGATGCTATAATAAAGTAAAACGCCATCATTACTGCTGCTGAACAATACATCGAAACGTTACAAGGTTTGATGAGTAGCCACTGAGCGAAAAGGGTAGACGTGTAAAATTGTTGAGGGATGTAGTGTGAGAGCGTGTTGCAGTAATTAAAACAAACTAACAGTAGTAACTAAAGTTTAAAGACTCTAATGACACTAGGACTGCCAGAAGCAGTTTTATTACTAAAAATTGTACATTTCCGAACTTTACAATTCCCAAGAAACAGGGCGAGGCTCCTTTAGGGTAACGTTTCTTTCAGACATAGAATTTCCCTGAAATACCAACTCACTATGGTATGTTGGAAACAATGGACTAACAGTCAGCACAGCCAGAAGGCGTTCGTCGCGTCACGAGGCTTCCGAACAAACCACCACTTGCTAAGCGAGATACCGAAGTCGTCATCGTGGAATAATCGCTGAAGGGGACAGAAAGAGGAAGAAAGGGGGATGACAGAAGAGTATATGGAGGACGAAAGCAACCGATGGAACTTTTCTTTATAACCCTTTTCTAATTCCTCTGCAGTTCGGTCCCTAGAAGAAGAACAAACACCAATCACTATTCACCCAACAAATGTGATAATTAATTCACAACACTTTACATTTCTCTCTCTCTCTTCACTGGGAAAATTTTTAATTACAAATTCAAATGTACTTCAGAATCGTTTCTCAATTGATTAGCTGAGCAACTAATACCAGTCATACATACAATACTGCTTCACTTATTCATTCTTACATCAGAAATCAATACATGGTTAACTGAAGACTAAAAATAACTTTAATTATTAATGTTTTAATATTATCATTCTCTTGCTATAGAAATTTCAATTAAATCGTAACAACTGATTTTTTTTTTCAAATATTATTGTGAAGAGATTAATTTTCATAGATTTTGGCCAGTCGTTCTAAAACTGTCCATACACATTTATGCCATAAAAGTAAACAAAGTTGGTAATGTACAGTATTAGCTAGCCTCAATACATTGAAACGACTGTTGTTTTTCTCGATATTTCAGCATGTTCCAACCTACTAGTTATCTTAAGATTACAAAAGGACACAGTGTCCCTTTTGTAATCTTAACAGCAAATAAAGTAGAGTCTGTTGCCAGAAAAAAACGATTTCATTTTCTCCAAATTCTGCGCATAGTGTGATGTGAATATTGGCTGCATCAGCAGTAAGCCCATACGAACAAGCATACATGTTAACTGGTGCACCATGATCAGCACATCATATCCTCCCCACATCGGGTGGAAAAGACCCCCAGTTCTAATCCCGTCGATAATGGGAGGAATTTTTATGGGTCTTTTTCATAAGGTGGCTGAGTTTGTCGGTCTCAGGCGATGGCAGCATGGTTTTTCCTCCAGGAAACTCGGGTTTTTCGTCCAGCAAACAAAAAAATCGACTTCAGAACACACGCAATTTACAGACAATACACGGAGCAACATGGTGTTAGTTGCCGATGCTCCTAAAACCCAACCAACAACACCATGATTAAAGTATTGATGCTCCAAAAGTCTTCCAAAAATAACAAGTGCAGTGGGTGAGGTCAAAAGATGAGCGGCGCTAAGATCAGTGATGAACTTAGAGCTGTTAGCAATACTGAGTAAAGTACAGAAATCCTGTTCCTTGGAACAAGTGCTTATGGTTGCTTAGATCTATCGCAATTCATGAGAGGATTAATTGTAATCTTGAAAGGTTTAAAGAGAAAAGTAACGTTTACAAGATAAGGGAGCAGTCTTCCTAAACAGAGCAACTTAGATTTCATTGTATTTTTTAGGGGTTTTACTTTATTAAAAGGATATACTGTTTACGCAATGACTATGCCATCACCCAGTTAAGAGCAAAGGAGAAACTGATTAACACTAGGAAATTAAGGGCTCACTACATATACCATTCCATCACAGTTTGATGGTAATATTGGAATTTATTTAACTACTGACATATTGCATGAAAAGCTAAGTGTGAGGCCAAATACTGAAAAGAAGGGAATAAGAAAGTTTTTCAGGCCTAATAAGGTACTCAAGGCGTATTATTAACAAGAATGACCATACAGACAGATTGATCATTTAATTCATGGACTAAATGTCTTAATTTTAATCTTCTCAGCTGAGATCTGCCGGTGCTCTCTCCAATTCGAAATACTGTATAATAATTTCCTTCGAAGTTGGCGCCATCCATGAACCCACTCTCAGAAGAACTCTTAGAGGCTATTTCTTGAAAAGTATCTGAGAGGTCACTATAGCCAGATTTTTGATCTTCTCTACGCCTGTACCAGTTGATAATTGCATTTTTCTTTAAACACTTGTCTCTGTAGTACCAACACCACGTCGAACATAACTGCGTATAATAAAATGTTGTTCAGTTTTAAAATCTTCCATTATTTTATTATGCGACTCACAAAGCAATCCACACTAATAACATGTAACTTAAGGGAACTTCGCAACTCTCAGACATGTCAAACTTGCAACTGTTAGTGAATTCCAGGACATACATTTTCCCGTTATCTACTGGCAGTTCGCTGAAATCCGATTTGTTGTATGGTGGCACTGCCGCTCCGTGAGATTTAAGGAAACAAGATGCAACTGACCATGGTACGCTAGTTTAAATGATTAAATGATCAGCCAGTGTAAATAACCACATTTCTGTTTACACTCTATATGGTCACCTCTGTCAGAGAAATTTAAAATCTCATAGTAACTGTTTTGTGGCAGTAGATAAATGAATGCGAGTTATATACAGGGTGTCTCATAAATATTGGTACAAACATTTATGGGAGGTAGGTAACATCTAAAGGAATGCGAATTGCATAGGAACCCATAACCGGAAACATCACCGTAAGTCGGTAGACGGCGCTGTTCATCAGTTCGCGAGAGGGAAAATTTCTGGTTTACTCATTCAAGCAGTAGTCGCTGCAAGAAGAGCATGCATCGATATACGAACTGTGAGCTGGCAGACATGCACCTAGTGTATGGATTAGCAGAGGGCAATGGACGAGCCGCTCAACGAATTTATGGAGAACGCTTCCCAGACAGACATGTACCGGACCGTTTGTTTGCGCGTGTGCATCAAAATGTGTGCGCTTATGGGTCATTTAGAGGTAACAGGAGTAGTGCGGGCAGACCACGTTCGACGCGAACTCCTGCCATGGAAGAAAGTGTGCTGAATGCCGTCCAGAATAATCCTACTAACAGCACACGTGCCGTTGCCTCTGCCTTAGGAGTGTCTCGTTGCAGTGTACAGCGCGTCTGGCACGACAATTCCTTACACTCCTTTCATCTCCAAAGGGTTCAGTTACTGCTCCCCCAAGATCATCCTGCAAGTGTGGCTTTTGCGCATTGGTTTCTCCAAGAAAGTGTTCAAGACTTGAATTTTCCAGCCCATGTTTTGTTCACGGATGAGGCTTATTTCACTCGGGAAGGCTTATTCAATCAGCACAATGCTCATGTGTGGGCTCACCACAACCCACACGGTGTGCACCCCCATGAGGCACAACATCGCTTCTCAATAAATGTGGGCAGGTATGGTTGGTGACTGCTTAGTCGGCACATACCTGTTACTCTCCCGCATGAACTCCGCTAAATAGCGGATCTTTCTTGAACAAGTTCTATCAGGGTTACTTGACGATGTTACAGCAAATGTGAGACGCAACATTTGGTTTCAATATGACGGGGCGCCTGGCCATTATGGAAGGTGTGTTCATGACCATTTGAACAGGCGTTTTGGGCGTCGATGGATTGGCCGTGGTGGACCCGTTGCCTGGCCCCCACGCTCACCTGATTTATCGAGCCTTGATTTCTTTCTGTGGGGGCCCCTCAAATCTATCATGTATGAATCGCCTGTGGAGACGGATCTCGTGGAGAGACTCGTCTGCACTGCTGCTACTGTCAAAGAAACTCCAGGTGTGTTCAACCGTGTCCGCCAATCCATGCTGCGTCAGTGTCACGCATGCATCGCGTCTCATGGTGGAACCTTCGAGCATCTGTTGTAACATCATGAAATGCATCCATCTCATATTCCATTGTTAATATTATGTCAAATAAATGTTTTCCACTAATTACTGTCTTGTGTCATTTCTGCTTCTTGTGTCTCTGCTACTACTTTCCCGTGACGTTTCCGGTTATAAGTTCCTATGCGATTCACATTCCTTTAGATGTTACCTACCTCCCCTAAACGTTTGTACCGATATTTTTGAGACACCCTGTATATATAAAAGACAGGCAGATAAACAAAAAGCCACTAAATCTAGTGGCAAAGAATTCACAAAATTGGCAACACTAGTGGTGTCAGCGTCATTGATATTTTTACTTAAGTCCAGAGGTCGGAAAGTACTTAAGTCTCGAACAGCAGATACAATTATTTGCATTGTTTTTCCTCTCTTAAATCATTCATATGTAAATCGCTCAACGTATCTGTATATTTTATAGGTGAAAAATCGATAAGGGTTGTCCACGACTAGAGGTCGTAAACAGCTCAAATTTTGCAGGTGGATTATGGAGAACATTTTCTCCAGAATGTCGCGGTTTATATAAACTGCTGGTAATAATACCATCGCTCACAACATGTTGTTTTCCGATGACAGTTTAAATAAATTATTTGTTTGGCATCGTAAACAAAATAAATAACCTCTTCTTTCTTGTTAACATCACAAATAGGACCTGTATATGTGCTTGACAGCAAAGATCTGAATTTCTATTATATCAAGGAAGTAATACTGAGGAGAGAATATTAGCACCTGCGTGGTATTTTGCTGTGAACGACCCACGTTCAAAATTAAACACCGTATCTCGTGAGGTTTAAGGAAACAAGATGCAACTGGCCATGGTACGCTAGTTTATATGTATGCTGGTTCCAATCGTTTTCATGTATTACGTTCGTACAGGTGTGTGTGTGTGTGTGTGAGAGGCTAATCTGCATATATGGATTTTTCAGTCGTATGACATGCGGATAAAATCCTATTCTTCAATCGGGAGGTTTATCTAATTAATCAGTGAGGATGCGTTTAAATATTTCTTTAGTTTCAAACGGGATTTAAACTTGGATCGACCCAAACGAATTACAAGTTTCGGCTTGTTATACGTTCAGTATAATGTGAACGTATTATGTTCTGGAATGGGTACAAACCAAAGAGGCTGCTGTCACAAAGACAAAAAGTGCTATAATATCTTTATGTGGGAAGCGTTTGGATCTACCCAATTCGAAATATTAGGAAAGTGTTTTGAATAATCTGTGGTTATTCATGTATCAATACCAGTATCCTGGCTATGGAGTATACTGATCCAGTGTAACAGGAGGTTGAATGGCCGGGAGTGCAGTAATATACAATGAATACGATGGAGTGCAAGTCACTCCTAAAACAGTAGTGTCGACATACACGGCTGTCCTCTGGTTGGAGAAAAAGCTTTCATAAGGCAGTCTGAATCAGAAAAGTCCAATCAACATGAATTATAAAATGCACATCGTTTGTGCGTTATTCTCTGTTACTTATTATTATTTCTATTCTTGAATAGCCAAAAAATACATCTAGTTGTGAAATCTGTTACTAAATTTGTGTGGTGATTCCCTACATTCTTATGCAGGCTCTTTTTCAACTAGAGCACACTACTGCTTTAAGAGTGACGTGCACTCTATCTGTTTATTGGGCATTAATTCAACACTGATCAACGACCACTTGTTACAATGGATCAGTATATTCCATAGCTCGGATACTGGTTTTGATACAGGAATAGGCAAAGATCCCACCCACACAAGAGAAATACTTACTTTTTTGCACAAAATGCCAGCATATTTGCATACTCCCTATCCTAACAAAAGTCTTCTACCAAAAGACATGTATTTATTCAAAGAAATTAGTAGCAGGAATGACTGGTTCTATGAGTCGTGGAAGACTTTCTACAAATTTCTGACAGAAAGGGAGTGATACTGTGGTCCACTGCTCCTTCAAAGCATTCGTGAGCTCCGCAGAGGGCAATTCAATTCACCGCAAAAAATTTTCAATTGCATTGAGGTGGAGCATTGTACTGAAGTTATTCTCTTCAAACCATGCGTTCACAAAATCCATGCTTTTTGACATGGTACGTTGTTTTGTTTGAAGTGTAAGGATAGTTTCCAAAATACTTTCATAATGTGAGTACACTGAATTTTCTATATAAAATGTAAGATGAAGAATTCATGGTTTCGTGCACTACAACCAGTGGCTCACTGGTTGTAGTGTTGAGAAACACCTACAGGTCATGACAGCTCCTCTCTTAACTTTCCAGCTCTTGGACAACGCACTTAAGTAGTAAACGTTTTCCAGACATCTTCCATACCCAAACAAATCCATTAGACTAGAAGAGTGTGTAGCGTGACTCACTGTTAAGGGCCAATTTCCCTTGATCTACAAGGCAGGTTCGACGTGCTTTTTACTATTCCAATCAATAATAGGTATTTGTTTTTGTTATTAAAAGCTGGTGGCTTGCAGCTCTTCCATGCAAATTTGTGGCACTTCGTGTCGTACAAACACATAGGTTTGTCTGTGACTACTCGGAGCTGCATATTCAGATTCTCTCAAGCCTGATGGCAAGATTAGGTAACAAGTCATCTAAAATGTGTGTTGGTTCCTATTAGTCAGTACTTCAAAGGTATATTTATTCATTTCGTAGTCACAATTTCCTACAGTGAATTTTAGGTAGGAGAGTGTAAGATATGAATATCAAGGCCGGCTTGATAAATCGCAAGGCCTAGTAAAGAACATCTACGGGATTTCTTATGATTCAAAAATTGTTAATAGTACATTTAGAATTAACAAAATGGAAACGAATTTTTTTTTTTTTTTTTTTTTTTTTTATGGAGCACAGGACCTATGTAAGAGTGAGGTGTAGTGCCGTCTTACTTTAAGCATCGAAAGCAAGCCGGCCCTAACGAATACAATATTAGTGAACTTGCTAGTATATATTCATATTGAATTTAAACTACTGGACGTTACCTTTAAATCCTGTCTCTGGGCCAGTATCTGAAACAGAATAAAAGAAAACAAATAAATAAATAAATAATGGCAAAAAATTTAAATACTCACAAGATAAGAAAGAATAAAGTAAGGCATATAAAATGTTAAAAAATAGCCATTCGTATGGTAACTGTCATTGAACTAACGTATGGTAATTACCATTAAACCCAGCATAAAATATCTTATTTGTCATGAATCATAAGTCAAGATAACTTTTGTTCATTGGCTTTTTTCCAGTTGTTTCAATCCTTGGTTCATATTGTATACGATCTCTTAAGTTAGCTGTAGGTTAATATTTGAAATGTATAAGCATATTCAATGTTTTTATAAACCTTGTTTACAAAAACATTGAATGAAGTACTACTCTTGTCCAGTCTATGCCAAGTGTACGTCGCTTCTTAAGTAATTAAAAGTTAAGGAACTGGTGCAATTTAATATTTTAAAGGCAAAAAGCCGAGTGACCAGGCATTATTATGTTTCTTTATTTTTGATAGACATTACTACCGAAGGAAATACTTCAGATCAAAAGGATGAAAACAGTACTCGATGTGAAGGCTATACAAGAGAATTAATTTATGAGAATAACTAAGTTCCGCGGAATTAATACGTTTATTTTTTCTGTATTTAAATGGAACCCGACCTCGGTGGTGCAGATTTACAGATGAAAGTAGTGCCGTTTCAAGAAAAGAACACAATATTGGCCCAGAACATTTTGATCAACTTTCCAAGAATAAAAAAAAAAACAAAAAAAAAAAAAAAACACCCATATTATGGCGGCAGTTGTTGTTGTCGTTCTGTCTTGCGTCAAAACAACTTAAAGCTGTGAGGTGTCAGTATATTGTGTCCTTAAACCACACATATCCTATTTCACTCCATTTAAAGTATACGAATTTATTAACCACTACCTAAACCGAAGTCTATCGGTGGATATTTCATAAATTTTATTAGGCAACAAGAGAAGTTATTAGAACTAAAATAAGTAATAATAATTAACGTCAAATCAAATAGAGGATGGGTGGCAGTTGGCCCTAACTAAAGGAAATATGATATCCATCCCTGCCACTATGAGGCAAGCCTCTATCATCTAGCTGTTCTTAAAATCATTCTCTGCTTGAAAACTTTAGAAATATAATCATTAAAATAGTCTTCTATCAGTAAACAGGATCCACAAACTGTCGATTTAATACTCCAACTAATCTTTCTATATAAGATTTCACATCAACGTAACTGATCATATTTACTCTTGGCAAAAAAACATAAAAGTTTCTCTACCTTTCTAGTTTTTATTCCATCCGCCAAAAATTATATATACATATATATCATTTATCAAATCTTTTCTTTTCAACTGTTAAGTCACTTCTGGAATACAATCTATAACATCAGGGCAAAATGTTATACCCAAAATTGTAACATTAATATTATTCTTAAGTAAATACAACATGTCAGAAAGGAGAATCAACAAATCAACAGAGAGGCCCCTTGTCATCATCTGCAAAGCTTCATTAGAAACTGAGCGACAAGCACGAGTTGTACTCAAAGAGCGAATAGCTGTGTTTGCAACAAATGTTTTTGAATAACTGAATTTTAAGTTTTATGTACCCAAGCTCCAGAAGCATAGGTCACGATGGGGATAAATAAAAGCAGTGATACAATAAATTGAAAGAGCCTTCTTTAATTCCCCAAACTACTCTAATTACTCGTCTGAGCTTGGCGTACAATAAGAGCATCTTATTGTACGCCAGCGATAAGTCCTTTAAGCGACATATGCACTGTTTACTGTGAGATCTGTAATGTATATACAGTAGTTCGCTCCAATCCATAAATATTTCAAGAGCATTCGCTGCTCTAGCTTCAATTAACGATCTTGAGTTTCCAAAAACCGGAATGCCAAGGTCATAATCATAAGCCACAAATTGTGTCTCCTCAGTTTCTTTATTTTAAGACCCATCAAATGCAATATTCCAAGCAAAGCGCCTATCATCGAGCCCTGCAGGCAACCTCTATTTACATCTCACTTTATCTCAGTATATTTAGTCCTACAAATACAGTCCTACAGTATATTTAGTCCTACAAATACAGTCCTACAGTATATTTAGTCCTGAAAACTGAAAACAAATTATCTGCACAATCAGTTAACCTTATTCTTGCCAGGATGCCCTCCCACCAAAGTCTGCCAAAAAGCTCCTTTAAAATCAACAAATAATCCAAGAACATATCACCCATCAAACTCGTGAACAATGTGAATAATCTTATAAATAGCGACATCAGTAGATAATTCTCTTTTAAAACCAAATTGTTTTTCTGAGTTATTGTTGTTGTTATTTGGTTTTTAGGAGCATTAGCAACTAAGGCCATATTGCTCCGGGATATGCGGTGGTCATTCCCTTGACCTTTCCGCATCCTCCGTATTTGGTGGTGACGGGCTCGAACCCTGGTCTAATCAAGAAGCGTGTGCTACGCACTGCTGCTCCTTCCCACCTGGCTACGGAGGCGCCTCGTGTTGTTTTTCTGAGGACATATTCTTATTAGTATAATAAATCATCAGTCGACTGATGCACAGTCGTTCATACTCTTTGGCAATATGAACTTAATTCACTAGGAAGCCGATCAGGGGTTTTAATAATCAATTTAAGCAGAGCAGGGCACGGCAGGCCAGGCCAGACTTCAGGAAAGCAACCATCAGCAAGGTAGGCACTATAAATTCGCACATATAAATCAGATCTTATATGAAAAGTTCTTTTGAGAACTTGCACTTCAATCCTATCAAGGCCTGGCGACTGGCCATCCTTTGCATGTATCCTATGGTCAGGTTGGCTTTTTTCCTGGATGAAATACCCATTTTTGCAAGGAGAACTGTGCAATTTCATTTGATACCGATTAACTCGGCCACGTGGGGGGGGGGGTGAGGAGAACAAAAAATTCTTCCTATTTCAATAGGATTTGAACCTATGTCTTTTCCACATATTGTGGAAGGGCAGCAAACGTATCCATTGTGTTAGCAATGAGAACACCCACTACTTACAAAGCGACGACCGACTAAGCGGTATATTTGTGTTAGGACAAATGGATATCCATTACATGCAAAGAAGCTCTACAGCTGTGCATTACCAAGGCTATTCGTCAGTCCTTTGCAGACGGAAATTTTAAATTGGATCCTATTTAATCGTGGAATCTGAAAGACTATAAATGTTTATAGCTGTCAGATGACAGCACAACACGGTAAACTGTTGTCATTTTTAATTGACAATGAAATTTTTAGAGACTTAAGAATGGTTTAGGAAGCCAAAGGGTTGACATCACTTCTTTCTGACTATTTAACGTAAAGGCCAGTCTGGAGTTTAACACGAGATCAACAAATTCAAGTCTGGATGGGAAAAAGGCTTCTGTCAACGGGAAAAAAGTTTTTTTTTTCGTTTTTTAAAACAAGGCAGTAAGTAAAAGAGCAGGTGACTGCGCAGCTTAGCAGGTCATAGCAACACCAGTGAAGGTGGCAATTCAGTTCTTACTTGTATTGTTAAGAAAGAGCCAAAATGTGATGACCCACTGTTTAACGTCACCATAGTCGTGATCGTAGCAAACGAAAAGAGAGAGAGAAAAAAAAAAGAAACAAACAAAGAGTTTGTAGTAACAATTTGCTGACTTCGAACACTAATAACGATTGTTGTTAAAACATCATAATATTAAAACATGTTTTCCTGCAAAAAAAAAAATATAAAATAATAAAATAATAAATAAATAAATAAAATTAAAAAGAAAAGATCTGAAAAATGTGGGAGAGGGGAGGAAATTCTGAGCTAAAGGAGTGTGAATTTTTAGATACTTTTTAAAAGAACTTTTATTAGCTAGAAGCCTCGACCTATGATTCTGTATAGGATTTCGAAGGAGGAGGAAAGGGGTGAATCCTAGTGGTTTTTCATATACATGGCACATGCATGCAACTGCTTTCCAAATAGTACAGAATTCATTTTACTGTCGAAGCAAGAAATTAAAAAAAAAATAAAACTCTTATATTTAGTATGCTGCAAATTAATTGTTTTAACTATTGTTATCCATTAATTAATTGAACCTATTAACTCTAACTCTTCGAGTGATTTTAATGGCTACTGACTAGTTGTTTATTTTTTATTATATTTACTCGTATTCCCGTATTAGCGGTGGCTCTTCTACGGCCAAATATTTTCTTGGCATTACTTTATTTCAGCGGCATTCCTCAGTTATATGGAAATTCACCACTGGAGAAAATTAATTATCAGTGGTCATTTTCTCTAATTCATTTATTCCCTGACATGCTGTTTCACTGTACTGAGGATAAAGAGTCCCAAGTTCTTCCAAAAGTAATATCCGAATTGGCTTTTACCTATTAATGGCTCTTGATTACGTGGACCACAAGTAAGAATTTTAATACGCTTGCTGATAAAAGACACTAGACCCTCTAATCCAAAATGTACGGTGCAAAACATAATCCTCTTATTTCTTGAGATTGAAAAGCAGCATCTTTAAAAGTAACATGGGGAACAAGAGGTTCTCGTTCTACAATAATCCTTTCATTTTAGTGTTTTAATAAAATCCCTTGAGTAATTCAAATGGTTATGGATTATTATATGCCTTCATTCTTATTGAGGAATCTAATTTTGAAATGTTTTTAATTTCAATTTGTAAAGATTTTAATTGCGCTTTAAGTTTTACTATTCTTCGACAGTGTATTAAACATCGGGCAGCGTTGACAAATTCGGGAAAATAATCGCTTGTCTTAAATGGGAACAGAAACTGGCCAGGATATGAAATTTTCTGACACATTACTATATTTCCACAAATAAGGATTATTAAAAAAAGGGAGCTCAGGCGGGAGGGAAACTATATAAATTATAAATCCATCAATAATTTGCTAATAACATAAATGACAAGATGGATAAGCAAGTTCAGATTATTCTTAGTTAATACAAGCAGTATTTTTTTAAAGGTTTTGTGCGATGGTTCTCGAACGTCTGAAGTCCAGTTTAAATTTACCGCTAATGTTGAATATACGTTTTACATTTAAACCTTTCCAACTGAGCTTATTCCGCAGTTCCCACATAATACAGACGAGCAGGCGACAGATATTGATGTCGAAAGCCATAATTACTAGGAGGCCGACCCCATCACGACTTGGACAAGGTGAGGGGTGTGGCCAGGGCCCGGCCGAAGCCTAGAGCCGTTTGTTGCTTGCATGCTTCAGAGCCATTAACGCTGGCATCGTATTGCTAGGGTTGCTTACCTTTCAGGTAGTCTTCCATCACAATAGTCTCCTCGGTAGGTTCATCTGCCTGCAAAACAAGAAAAGGCGCATTAGTGTCCATGAAAGTTTCACAAACAGAGAAAGCCACGTGACTACAAAAGTGCCAAAACTAAGAATGACCTGTGAATCCAGATGGCTGGCAGCGTGACAATGAACTTTATCAAGTAACACAATGCTGTCGATAAACCTGTAATATGTGATGTCACGCTCGCAATTTGCATCTGTCTTCACTAAATGCAATAATCACTATTTAACGAAGACTATTCAATCGATATGAAAATGACACTTGTCCATTAGCAACAGTATAAGTGATAAAAGTAACATTTTTATAGAAACTATCAGAGAATGTTTGTACGATAAACGTAAATTATATAAAGAATATTGATAAATTAGTAGGTGCCCTCTTCTCTTCAGCTTATACGTCAATTACTAAAAGTATTGATGTTTAGGGGTGAAATAATTAAAAGGAAATAAATAAATAAATAAATAAATAAATAAAAATGTCGTGCCCAGCATTACCACGTCTTGCTTATATCTGAACATGGCCTCAATTAAGAGATATCTCTCTTAATTGAGACTGTGTGTATCCTCGTGTTTTTTTTTTTTTTTTTTTCCATAAGAATTTTTTCTTGGAATTGCAGCGTGCCCTATCGGGTTTTTACGTTAATTCGCCTTTTCTGTGTTTTACCGTCTCGATATTTTTCAAACTATCTAACTTTATGCACAGTATGCCTTGATTTAATGGATCATTTTTTATAATTCGCTGCGTAGTACTGAACAGCTTCAAAATATATTCAGCGGCTAAAACATATCATTCATTTAGCTTTAGTTGCAATTAAGCAGAGACTTAAAGCTAATAAATATCACTAACACTTAATAATGTGAAATTTCGTTCAGTGAACTTTATTATTAGCTCTGTCATCAGGGAAGTACTGGTTTATGTTCGAGATTTTGCACACGATTGTTAAGGAAAGTTAAGAAGCACAAGCGCACACAGGATCACATGTAGCCGGTTGGGAGAAATGATTTTTTTTTTTTTTTTTTTTTTTTTATCAAAAGGGCTTCTAAGACCAAGATGTGCCTCTCCAAAAGATGCCTGTGAAACGATTGTTTACTTTCAAGGTTATCTAATATTATAATCGGTCATATGAGGCATCTGCGTATAAATGAAACAACTTGGAGGCCTTATAACTTTTTATGTATAAATATTTTCGATTATATGTTTATATATTATATTCATTTTACATACGTTTGAGATTGAACTATGATTACCCCACAGGACAAAGCGAAATGTATACTATTCATAGGATTGTCAAGCCATTCTAGGTGGTAGACGACTCTCATCAACCGGTGAAATACCACCACTTTGCTTACTGGAGGCTTGAAGTGGTGAAACCCATGTTTAGTCTCTAGAGCAAAGTTTCCGGCATCTCCCTCCCCCTCCCCCCATACTTCTCCTTCAACCCATGCACGGTACTAAGTACTATAGGTTTTTGATACCTTTCGTGTTTGGGGTTTTCATAAAAAAAAAAAAAAATTTCTTGTTTGCGCAAAAATTTAAGTACGGTACCTATGACGGGTCATAGGTACTTAGACATGCTTCAGCTGTTTGTGGTACCACAATTAGAGGACTCCCAATCCCAACTTGCCCTCATGTTCCAGCAGGATGGACTCCTCCATATTGGTATCTTGATGTCCATTCCTTCATTGATGCCTATATGAGCCTACTGGATGGTTAGAGATAGGCCCATTCGTTGCCCACCGAGATCGCTTCACCTTACCCCGGGTGACTTTTGTTTCGCTTTATTACTTGAGTCATTCCACCAATACTTAGTACAAGTGCGTTTTCGGTTAGACAACTGAGCTATTGTCTTGACAGCTGTTGTTTGGTAATATGTTCGGTGACGTTATAGACTGATTCAATGTGGATGATGTGGCCATTAAAGGCGATACAAGTGGGTAAAGTTTTTCAATCTGGATTGGAGAACTTCCAACTTGTCCTCTGCTTTGTATCTGTCGATAATTTCGTTTGCAATATACAAATGATTGGAAACTGATATATTTGAGAAATCGATAACTGTGGAAGATCCCTTTGAGAAATATATATAAATATTTGATCATGTATTTAATAGATTCGGGTTGTGCTCTTCTAAAATCAATTAAATAATCTTCCCTTCTCCTACGTTATGCATATGGTGAGATCCCAATAATGGATTGTCCCCATCAATAAAATCAACTAATAAGCAGAATGGGGCTGGTATTTGTGCTATAAGTTCTTAAAAATCTTTAGTAGCATAGATTGGTTCAGTGAAAGATATATTGATACAATAGTTAAAATAATTGCATGGTTCGATACGAACAAAAATCTCCTAAATAAATTCAAGGCAGAACTAGACAAACATTTGGAACCGAATGGATCAGTGAAATGGGAAGGGTTTTTTTTTTTTTTTTAGCTGATGTTGTAAAAGCTTGTTTTCTTGCATCACGTGCCTCTACTAATGCTAATGCTATAATTCTCTCCCCCCCTTTCTTCCAAACCAATCCGAAGACGTGCTGAAACCAGTCACCATCTACTTACTCTCCAACTTCAATCTCAGAACCAACTTTTCTTCTCATGTATTCCTTCGACTTCCGTTTTCAGGAACAACCGCCCTTGACATGTATTTCCTGAAACTCACAGTCTACAGAAATTCAAGTCTGATAAGTACCTTCTTTCATCTTTTCAGCCTTAAACCCTCACACGATACTAAGTACTACAAGTTAGGTGCTTGGGGTATTCGTAAAAAAGATAAACAGGCATTCGTCCCCACCGCACCAAACCGATTTACTTGGCCATGGTGTGAAAGACGAAATCGGGGTCTGAAAATTACTGATTGCATGCATAAAATTTGTTAGAAACGACTAAATAGTATTAAAAATTAACGGAGTGGAAGCAAACAAGCTAATATTTTAACATAACGAGTAAATAGGTAGGTCTAACTAGATCCGAAACTGCAGAGAAGGGGGGAGAGGGGGGGGACTTGTTAATGCCCTTGATATACTTATTCCCAGATCCAAACAAAAATATGAGGGTATATATATGTATACAGAATGTACCACGGGTCCGCTTCCATTCGAGGTTATTTGAGAAGATTCGGAAAAGCTAAAGAGGAAAAAGTTGTTTCAAATCATGAGTTTCCAATTGGAAGTGTTGGAGTTTTTTTACTTGTGGTGAGTTATTTTGGTGCTTCCCTCTTGACGTATCAATACTAAAAGGTGCTGCTGACGTTGCTACTTTTAAAGTGTTAGCGAAAGAGGAACGTGTTTCCAGTGCAGGGAGAAGCGGTAGAATAAGAAAAACTAACAGTGAATGAAATTGTATTTTGTTGAATTCATACAGAAATTATGTTTTCATCGTGGATAACAGCGGAAAAATGTTAAATCAATAAATCACACTTACATGCATATCTGGGTTTGCCCGAGCTAAAACAGATGTAATTTATAGACGGTATATACGGGCAATATGGCCTTCGTCGCTGATGCTCCTAAAACCCTACTAGAACAACAACCTCAATCAGATTTTCCTTTAGACATCTACAATCTGATCATAAACAGACACGTTCTGTGTACGGATAGAATGTGATGATGATTCATCATGTGTGGATACTGCTCCGTGGCAATGCAGGGCCCCACAAGACGTACCGCATCCAGGATATCCTAATAACCTAGAACTGGGAGGTCTTGGCTACCCATTGTATAGTCTGAACTTGTTATGTTCGATCTCCATCTGTTCTGCTGGTTAAAGAAACATTCTAGGCACATTAAACAAGCAGTTAAACATGGCTTAGGTAGCAGATGCAACTTTCTATCGCAGTGGTACAGAAAATTCAAGTATACTTTTCAAATGCCTAAATAAATAAAAGGGGCGATTATGGAGAAAAGTCCCAGACATTCGTACGCACTGTGTTTTGTTCGATGCAGTAAAGCAAGCAGCCTGTTGGTGGAAGATAGGCAACCTTTTTTTTTTTTTTCTTTTTTTTTTTTTTTTTTTGATACACCATACTTTCTTTTATTTTATTTGAGGACCTTTCCTTTCTGCTCTAATTCGAGAAAATAATATCAACTTTTGACACATAAGGTGGATTATTTATCTTATGGAAAAACCAGTCTGGTAAGAAATAAATAACGCTCAAAAATGACGTCCTTCAGTAATGTAATAGTGCTTTCACTATTTGTTAATCGACAAATAGTGAAAGCTCTATATTCTGAAATGGAGATAGCAATTTTTTTCTCCACGAGTTATTCCGGGTTTTCAGTCCCTTCAACATACAAATCAGCCTGTGAACACACCTGTACAGACATAATACACGATAAACCATATGATCAGGAATACCATAATAAAGTTAGCCGCTGAACATCATGCAAATCGACCCGTGAACACGCAGACCTGTGAAGACATAATACCTATATCCGTCTATTACTACTACCATAAGAACTGGCGCACTACGATAACTGCAGCTGATGAGCCCACAGCCCTCCAACACCCTTCTCATCACAAATTACATAAAAAAACAGGCCACAATCTCCTAAGAATGCAAAATAGAAAGTGTAGTTGGTTTTATCCAAATATGGTGTTGTCTTATATACTAACTGTCATGGTTCTTTGAACGATAAATTGTTTAAATTTGGATTGGTGACGAATCCCAATTGTTAGTGTGGTGCTGGGGAATCCTGGCACCATATCTTGTATGATTGCTATTTATATTCAGAATATAGACACAATTTAAGGCAGGCCATACCAGAACTAAGTGCTGGTAATCAACAAACTTTTAACTAATTATGTATATTTTAGTGCCCTACAGGGTTGATGCTGCGGGATTTTCCACTCCTGTGGGTTTGACGGATTTATTATTATTATTATTATTATTATTATTTCTTTTATTATAATTATTTTATTTACTTATGTATTATTATTATTATTATTTTATTTTTATGTGTGTGTGTGTGTTTATATATATATATATATATATTATTATTATTTTATTATTTTTTTTTTTTTTGCTGGCTTCCAGGCCTGGGCAATCTGGGAGCGGGATTGCTGGCATCCTCTGGTCTAGCGCTACTACCAGAGGGTGCGGGATTTTGTGCGATTGGCACAGTCAATAGACCCATCCACGCGAACATTTTTTTTTTTTTTTGACTCATTTCATGCAGTACGTACTATAAAGAACAGCGATACTAGGTGGAGTTGGACAACAGTCTAGGGACCACCAAAGACAATACAGTACATACATACATACATAAGAATGCAACATAGCGCGATATGTCGCGCTGTGTTGCATTCTGCAAGTTACGGAATTTACAAGTTCATCTAAAACCTAATGCTTTACTTTGATTAATTACATATTAAAATAGGGGCACTGTAATATGTACTTTATGATGTATTTTTAAATTCTGGCTTGAACGTTTGTGTCAAACTACTGGTGTCATGATGTGGTGGGTACGTTATATGGTAAGAGAGTATAGAATATGCATGAAATGTGACTAAATTAGTGTAATGGACTCAAAATGTATATATGAATGTACTGCTTACTGAAAATAATATATAGCTATATACAAGATAAGTCATATTGTACGTATTTAATGTGTTATCATCTATGTATACACAATTCTAGCAACACGTGCATATTGTTTTCATTTTTGTTATATTGCATATTGCTGTTATCTGTGTATACACCGTTGTAGCTTGCCGGTTGTATAGGGGTTTCCATTATTGCGGTGGTTTTCAACCGGGGTGCCGCAACAACATTCCATGGGAGCCACGTAATTTGGGTTTAAGTTACTTAAACTTATTATTTTTTTAAATTTATATGTTTATTTCATTATAAAAATGTGTACAGTATCTTTTTAATTTTGTGTTGATCTATAATTGATGTTTACTTAGTACCTCTATATAAAGAATAAAATGATTATATACTGTATATATATATAATTTGTATTATGAAATGTAATTATATTATTGTAATAACTGATATAACATGTATATTTTTTAATATTATATATATATATATATATATATATATATATAATATTATATATATATACATATATATATATATGTATATATATATAATATATATATATAATATTATATATATATACATATATATATACATATATATATATACATATATATATACATATATATATATACAGAGAGAGAGAGAGAGAGAGAGAGAATCGGATCTAACAAGTAGAAAATTGAGTAGGGGTGACCGCAAAATAAAATAAATTACTTAGGGGTGCCGCTATTTAAAAAAGGTTGAAAACCACTGCATTATTGGAATAAAAAATAAAATAAATTTCATAAATTTTCTGTTTATACTTCGTGACAACCAACAACACAGTCAGAGGGATGCAGAAGACAGAGAGAGAATACAAGGAAACAGCACCATATTTAGTAGTCACGAGAATTTGAACCGAGAGCACTAAAAGCACGCGTACTTATGTACCCTCGAACATGACTACTGGCCTACGGAGCCGTCTTAAGTGCTATTATTATTATTATGAAATAGCATCATGAATATAGTACATATAACTATAATCACGAAGCTTTCGGAAACTTTATGCTAACCTTTCTTAAGCATGTGGTTAGGCGTCCTCTCGTTATTCTTACATATGCTGAGTGGCTGAGTTAGCAAGTATATTTGCCCTTTTCATGAAATGGAGCGCTCCTTCAGTAATAGTATCACGTGTTTGTACCACGCGATATAAAACGGGTAGGCAGAAATTTAGGTATTCTGTAGGTATACAATTTTCCATAAGACGCCATGTTCTGCGTCTTATGGTGATGATTCGAATAATTGTAAATGTTTGCGGAACCTAAAAAACGTTTTATGCAAATAATGCAGAAAAATAATGTAATCTAAAATGAGGTACAAGGTGCCATACTATTTCACTACGAGGCAGGGAGATACATATGGATTTTAGAGAATTTATTTCAAGTTTGTAAAAGTATTTTAAATAAAGCTGTTAATTTCTATGAAATTTTAATTTCAGTACTGTACTTTTTCTCTTTTTTTGTAGATAACAGCAAATCATGGGTGTTTTCCTAAATATATATATGCCGCGTTTTCTTTTAAATTAAAAAAATAATAAATAAATAAAAATGGAAACTAAATTCCATATCTATCTCCCTGTAACAGAACACTCCCAGGGAATTAATTTCTACGTTCCCATGGCGGTAAGGATTCTTTGAGGGAGGAAAAACGTTCGGCCCATCGCATGTGAAACAGATATCATGACTTCAAGGTGCTGTGCCCCATGTCCTCTTTCGGAATTTTTGATTATGTTTAGTGTGAATTTTATCTTATATCTAATCAAGTCAAAAGAGCCCTACTGACATTTTGCACTGGGCCAGGACGAACGTAACATCGCGTAGCCTCCATCTGCTGCCTGCCAGAAAGCCGTACCTCTCCTCAACGGAGCTGGCATAGGCTGATAAACAGATTGGGCCAAAGGTTATCGAGATTTTCCTCTCCAGATGCAGTCATACTGGGTGAAAGGTCAACATTATCAATTCTGTACACTCTCTTAGAGTGTAACAGGACAGATCCTACTGTATGTAGTTAACAGAAGCATCTGGTTATTGTGTGTGATATTAAAATTAGATTTGGAAGGCGAAGATGATTCTAATCACCTCACGTGACATTCACATTAAATCACAGTTTGATAAAAAGCAATTCAGATCATTCTAAATACATCACCGAAGTTTAATTCAAAATAAAAAAATAAAATAAATTAATAAATATATTAGTCAACCAGAGCCTGTTATTCCAAAATATTATAGTTTAAATCAAGGGCCAGCATCTTAGAAAATTACAGAGGTCTCCAGATTAGACTAGCACAAATAGGCTCTCAGTTCTATTTTTTTTACAAAAAGAAAAAAAAAAGTTTTTTTTTATTTTTAAGAAAAAAGGTACTTTGTTATATATTGCACTTTTTTACGTAAAAAGTACAATATATAATAAAGTATAATAAAACAAATTTTGGTGATGAAATATTTGGGTTATTTTTTGGGTAGTTATATTTTTATTTCGATGCGTCACGATCAACGATTATTTACCAGCCTCTGGTTTAAATCATCAAATACATGGTTATTAAATCTGTAGTCAATCGATACCGCATTAATCGAATTGTGCAACTTTAAAGCATAATATTTTTGTCCGAGTAATCTAAAATGAACATTTGTAAGACGTTAAGCAAAAAACAATGCCTTAAATTCATCTTAATTCAAATGGGAAAGCGCCCGTGCACGCACACAATTATTTGATTCTATTCAGAGTATTTAAGTATTATATTTCCGGCAGAGAGAGAGGAAAAAAAAAAAAAAAAACAGGTTGAAACAAAACTGCGAGGTTTGTTTTTAATAAAGACTGATCGGTAATTTCCCTCACATTAGTACTTTAGTTAGCACAGTACACCTCATATACAACATCAACGAAGCTTGTGATTAGCCGACATGTAAATCTTCAACCAGTTGTGCATTAAAAGCCTAGATGATAATAGCAACTTAAGTACTTTTAGGTATTCTATAAGCATCCAACTGCATAAAAAAGTCTTGTGTGTGTGTGTGTGTGTGTGTGTGTGTGTGTGTGTGTGAGAGAGAGAGAGAGAGAGAGAGAAAGAGATGGGTGGTGAGTGTGTGGGAGGAGAAGGGATCCCAACGCCACTTAGAGCTTAGTCAAGAAACCCGCAAATAACTGTGACAACACCCATTGCAACTTTCTTGCTGACAGTTTAGCAGCAACTAATCCAGACGGCACGAAGCGAAAAAATATCCTTCTCCAGCTCTATCCATCGTCCGGGGAAATTAATGTTATGTGGCTGCTGAAATATTAATGGCCATCGTGTCTCCACTGATCTGGTGCGTGACGGGGCATGCCGAGTCGCTCGTGACATAGTGGTCGGCAGCTACGCGACATTAAAGTTGCTGGCAGGCAAACAGCTGTTCACCGTATAGCGTGTTCATCTTTCTTTCAATCCCCTTGTTCTTCTCCCCGTAGCCAAGATTTTGTATAATCGGTTCTACAAATCACTCAAAAGAACAGCAAAGTTGGTACATCATCCCAAACACCGTAATGAGCTTGTATGGTATAATACTGCTTGTAGTTTCGCACGCTTTATATGAATAAGCATTAGATATTATAATGACCGATTTTACCCTTATTTTTATTATGATGACATGATAAATTTTATAAGAAGGAAAACGCTAAAGTGATTTATCTTTGTCTTTATTTTATTTATTATTTTTGTTTTCGGCTCAAATAATAAAGTTTGGTCCGTAGAAGTGTGGAAGCATGCTTATACTTACGAGTATCCATACCATAGGTTGCGGGCTCGAATCCACTCAACGTCATAAAAGGGAGAGAGGAGCACTGTTAACTGGGCAAGACTTAGTAACGATTTATTTATTTTTTCTTATGAGATATTACTGACATTCGATCGCTCAATCAAGCGCTTTATCCAAGGTGTGGGCACTGAATAATGAGTGTAGGTTGCATGTTGTGTAGACTGAATCCTACAGCCACCTGACATCGGCTATCTATATCCACACTCCTCAGAGACCTTTAGAAATTACTTCAGTCTATGACAGGACTAGAACCTAGCTCTCTCAAAAAACATATAAGTGACGATTCACTCATTATGCACTTATCTCCTCATGTAGGTAACTATCCGGTTAACCTTTCATGGAGGGCGTCGTAAGAGTGAAGTTCTTCAGAGCGTTCTTGCCAAGTGACTATCTGGAGTATATACAAACGTCTATTTATTTATTTATTATTGAGGTAAGAAAAGCTAGAATAAGGGTATTTGCATAAACTATGTTACATTAAGGATGAGGTGGGGATTTCTAGAGAGTAAACAAACGTTTGATTTTAAAGTTTTATTACCTAATACGAAACTCGAATCGTTATGCAATGTTATCAAAAAAAGTATTTGGTGTACTTTTATTTCCGAAATTTTATGAAGAACAGTATCAGTGGCTTGAGACATATGAAGGGGGTGTCTACTTTGCTTTCTAAGCTTAACACGAAATTTTATGAAGAACAGTATCAGTGGCTTGAGACATATGAAGGGGGTGTCTACTTTGCTTTCTAAGCTTAACATACAGGTGCAAGTCTGCGTCATAACAGGAAAACTGGAGGCGATTTTTGATGCTTACTACATAAATTGGAGGATCACAGTAAACTCCTTTCGGATACTCAATGAATCCATACCACGAAGAATTCAGATTTCTATCAAGGTATGTGGTTCTCTTATCCGATATTGCAATAAGAATACTAAAATTTTGCTCACATGGTGTATTCACCTTATACGTTTCTAGAATTCCATGAAATATAGAGAAACGCTGCTTGAAAAAGTAATCACTACAAACCAGGGAGGGCTGTTACTTAAGCTTTCTGAATAATTAATTAATGAAATATAGACTATACTGAATATTAAGCTTACAGCTACTCTGCACTCTGAAGTACTTAAGAGTACCGATACCTAGAGAACAACCGAATAAATTTAAATCATACGTGGTTAGGCACAAAGCTACAATACAGCTAACGTGACTGTCATTGTTGCTTGAAGGCGCATGGAATAGCACACAATAGCCTGGGGCCCACAGTCTCACCGGACGACCCGTCTTCACTGTAAGGTAGACAGAATCTAATTCTCGGCCTCTTCATAATGCTTGGACCCGGGACAACTGACCTATCTCTCTTCTTCTCGACGCTCCTGAGGACATCTAGAACTTGTACTACATATTCAAACTGATATTTCAACACTCTTTGGGGCCTGCGTCTTTAAAATTTTTGGTATTCCTAGCTTCTGATTATATAATTAATTTTGTATGGTGCTTGAGTTCACCTCTATGTTTGGTTGGATAATAAATGAACTGAAAAATTTTGTTTTCTTTACATAAATACAGGGTTGTTAAAATTAAAGTATTCCTATTTAGAGGGTCTGGATCGAGTTCTAAGACTCGTACTGAAGAGAAATTTAGACAACAGGTACAATAAAGAATGCGCTCGCCATTTATTTGGAAAAAATTCGTTACAAAATTTGTCACTGTATGGCGCGTAACTATCTTAGTTACGATTATGCAAATAACTCACGTTATTTGCATAATCGTAAGTTATTGCCACAGAGCCACTACTCAGCTCTACTGTACTGTATAAAAGCAAAGCAGTCTCTTCAAAATCATACAGTAGATGTTTGCCTACACTACACCAGCAATGCCAACAACATTGCAGGAAAAGGTGCTATTAGTGAAGCTGTACTATCAGAGAATTCCGGCGTCAGAAGCGCATAAGGCGTAGGCGGACCTATGACTGTTTGTGCTGTCCGCAAAATGATTGCGAAATTTGAAGCGACAGGACATCTTGGTGTTCAACCAGGTCGAGGTCGAAAACGTGTGGACTCCTCTCGTGTTGAAGATGAGGCTATGGCTGTAGTGGATTTATCACGTCAACCCCAGGGGCTCACATCTCGTGAGTATGGACTTGGCACACCGAGGGTCCTGAGCTAGATATCACCATTCTTCTCTTTCTTGATGATTCCCTTCTACTTCTGACTCTTGTTTTCTCTCTCTCTCAGGGTAATTCAGATTTTTTTTTTGGCTGGTGCAGCATAAGCCTCAGGCTTCCTTGTACCATATAGCTAATAATAATAATAATAACCAGAGGAGGAAGAGCAAGAAGAAATACAACCCACAGCAGCTGAAGTGGAAAGAGACGAGGTCATGTTATCCAGAATTGAGGACGAGTGGAAGAAGGCCCTAATAGAATTCGAAGGAATGGACCCCACAAAGACTCACGTGATACCGAAGCAGAGGCCGAATAGAACCTTGTGGAGAGTCACAAGCCTCCTCAATCGGCACATAATACCGCAACACCTCGACAGCAATGGTGCAACACTGGAAGCTATCCAGACAGCCGTGTATTGTGCTGCGGTAGCAGCAACGAAGATTAATGGAAGAGAAACGAGAGACCAGCAGCAGAAGGAACCGCCAGCTAGGGAAAGAAGACTTCAGCAGAAGACAGAAGAATTAAGAGTCAAGATAGGCCAACTGACCCAGTACCAACGGGGCAATGGGAGTAAGAGATTAATTGGAAAAGTGAAGAGCCTCAAGAGAGACAGCGTCTACAGCAAACATAGGACAAAAAAAATCAGAGAATAGGACAGTACTTGGACACATTGAAGCAGAACCTCCTTGCACTCAGCAAGAGAGTAGGCCGATACAAAGAGAGCTCCCAGAGGAAAATAAACAACCGAATCTTCGATAAGGACCAAAGAGGCTTCTACAGGAGTCTCGGAGAATTTTTTTTTTTTTTTTTTGTTACCTGTTGGCGCATAGGCTTCTGTGGCCATAATGCACCTCCCAAGGTTTTTTTTGCAGTACTTTGATCCAAGCCCGAGGCGGGAATCGAACCCACGACCTTTAATTACCATAAATCGTGTCTGACGAAAGACCACCACAAGTTAAACTATACAAGACCATAAAATACTATCGAATGGAGTGACTACAGAGAAAAACCTTGAGACAAGTTAGTGAAAAACACAAGGACGGGGCTTACCCATGAGAGACTGGACTGAAATCGACTCGACATTGAAGAAAAGAGACTTAACGCAGCACAGCTGCCAAACGCCATTTGGCGACTTGAAGAGGGCGCCCTAGCCTCCTTCATCTTTAATATCCCTATCCCCGGTGGGGGGGAGGAGCCGGCCTTACTGTCTCCTCCCCTCCTCGCCATTCCCACTTTCCCTTCTGGTGGGGCATGGGCATGCCCCACTGTGACTTGGGGTTGCCACCTCTCTCGACTCCATACTTCTGTCTTTTCCCCCCCAGACTTCAGTCTCCCCACCCACTCTACCTGCATATACCCAAGCGAATGCCCTACACGTCGGAATTGATTTAATCATCTCCAAATTACGTTTTTCGCCCATACACTCGGCCTTTCAAAAATTTAGCGTTATTCCTCATAGAATTTACCAAAAAAAAAAAAAAAAAATATATATATTTTTTTTTTAAGGTCCTAGCCGCCGAAATCTCAGGAAATTAAGCGGCAGGACCTGCCAGAGTAAATCTTAGTCTACTGGTGTTTCCTGGTCTGCCTCCACGGGGCGAAAGTGGGGTAACGTTGGGCCTCAGTAGGGGTCCAGCGGCTAAACGACCAGATGAACAACGAGTACACGACACTACGCATATACAATATCCATACACTTTTAAATCTCTGGCATTTCCCAGCGAACTGGTTCACCCACAATGAAAGCAACGCAGAGATGGGGGGAACCCCTGGTGCCGTTTGACCCTAAACACACTTTACCTTTGGGTTGCCAGGGCAGGCACTTTACCCACCCGGCAAGCCCGGTGGGCGTCTTGGGGAAGACGGGAAAGGGAACGGACCACCCAGGCAGAAGACAATTGAGGATCTCTGGGGAAACACATGGAGCAGGGAAGTAAGACAACAGCCGAGCCTCGTGGATAGAACTAGAACGCAAGAAAACCAAGGACGTAGAAGAAATGAGAGGATGGGAGATTCGGGAAGAAGAAGAAGTAAAACAGACGACCAAGAACTCTCACAAAAGACGAACTCCAGGAATAGATAACGTCCACAACTACTGGTACAAGAAGCTCACTTACACACAAGCATCTGGCAGAGCAGTTCACCCGAATGATAAGGCACCCAGAGACAATCCCGAAGTTTCTCACTCAAGGAATCACATATCTGAAGCCTAAAGACAAAGATACAAGAAACCATACCTCCCAATAATGTGCAAGATCCTGACTAACTGCACAACCAGGAAGATATCAGAGCACTCGGAGAGCCAGAACATAATGGTCGAACAGCAGAAAGGATGCGAGAGGCTGAGCATAGGATGCAAGGAGTAATTAACCATAGATGCCGCGGTTATAGAGCAGGCCTACAAGAAGCGCCGCAACACGTACACAGCCTACATCGATTACCGTAAGGCCTTCGACTCCGTGCCCCATAGCTGGCTAATAGAGGTACTGAACATCTACAAAGTCAATCCGATAATGACAAACTTCCTAGGAGAAACGATGGCGAGATGGAGTACCACTATTAAGGTCGAAAACATCACAACCAGGTCAATCCCCATCAGGAGAGGAATTTTTCAGGAAGATGCCCTGAGGCCATTGTGGTTCTGTCTAGCACTTAACCCGCTATCCACCATGCTCAACAGTAGTAAGTACGGATATAACCTCAAAGAAGGAAGGAAGAACCTGTACATCCTCACCCACCTGATGTACATGGATGATAAGAAGCTGTACGCAGGAACCCACAACCAACTCCAGCAACTACTCCAGATCGCCGAAGAATTCAGCAATGATATTAGGATGGAATTTAGTTTAGACAAATGCAAGACCCACGGACTGCACCAGGAAAAATTAGTCAACCGAAACTAGACTGGTAAAGAGATCGAAGCTAATGCAGAGGCCTACAAATACTTGGGGATAATGCAGGCTCAGCAGTTACAGCACAGGGAAATTAAGGCCTGCCTGACAGAAAAATACCACCAGAGACTCGGAAGCCTGCTGAAAGCAAAGCTGAATGGAGGGAACACAGTTATAGCCAAAAACACCTATGCAGTCCCAGTGCTAACATATTTCCTTCGAGGTCATAGATTGGACTAACACGGAGCTGGAGGATATCATGAGAAAGACAAGGACAATGATGATCAAGAGCCACCAACACCACCCGAAATCTGCCGTGGAGAGACTGACAATTGCCCGGAAAGAAGGAGGAAGGGGCATGATAACCTTATTGAGCAACAGAAGACAGCAACTGCTAACCTGAAGCATTACTTCCAGAAACACACAGCAGCACTCCAACAGGCTATAAGGAAGATAGACAAATGGTATACCTCACTCAACCTACGCGAGGAATCCCCTCCCAACCAGGAGGTACAAACGAAGCTAGAAAGATGGGCAGAGAAGGCACAATTGCTTTATGTCAGGAGTCTGAAAGCTGGTTTTCCAAACTCCTGGAAAATCTTTCATTTACACTTCTGTGACACGAATATACAGAGAGACTATAACCAGCCTTTCTGTGAAAGGCTGTTATAGGCCTCACAGTTATTTCAAGTCGGCTTTAAATGATGCTTTTCAGCTCTTTTATTTGAGGGTTGTTGTTATTTAGTTTTTGGGAGCATTAGCAACTAAGGCCATATTGCTCCGAGGATATGCGGTGGTCATTCCCTGACCTCTCCGAGCCCCCTCAGCCACCATATTTGGTGGCTGAGGGGGCTCGAACCCCGGTCTAATCAAGAAGCGTGTGCTATGCACTGCTGCTCCTGCCCACCTGGCTACGGAGGCGCCTTATTTGAGGAAAGGAAACTGAGGGACAAGACGTTTCGGCAGACACTTTAGCAAATATCTCCCTTAGAGTTTTTAAAATTGCTGTTTGGGTCTGCAATTTCACATCCATTATGCTCTATGATCGATGAAGAGGTGCGATGTGTATCTGCCCTTCATTTTCTGGATTTTGTCCCAGACGAGTGTGATAAGATGTTGTTGTTGCTGTTGTTATTGGGTTTTAGGAGCATTAGTGACTAACGCCATATTGCTCCGTATACTGTTGTTTGCAAATTGGGTGTGTTCTGTGGTCGATTTTCTGTTTGCTGGACGAAAAACCCAAGTTTCTGGGAGAATAGACCATTCTACCCTCGCCTGAGACCGACTAACTCTGCCACGTTGTGAAAAATGACTATAAAAATTTCTCTGGTCATCGACAGGGCTTGAACCCAGATCTTTTCCATCCGGTGTGGGGAGGACGGCGATTCTACCAACTGTGCTTCCCACGAGGGCGATGTAAGATGTGAAGCGAATCCCAGATTCCTTCTGACTCTGACGTAACGTGCTTTGGCAGGTGTACGTTTGAAGGTTATTAGGTTATATGTGGTGAGATAACGACGAAATATCTCCCGAACCTTGTTTGGGCAAATCCTGCTGCTAGAGATGCTGCATTCCAACATGATTTTGTAAATAGTGGAACCAGAGTGTTCAAAATTGAAATTGCCACTGCTTGGACAATACTTTCTGTGATATAATTAACTGCGTCATTAATTGGTTCCTGGCTGACTGCGGTGGTGTCAGCGTGAGTGATCTTCCACCGGGGCATCCTAGATGAATGTAATGTTCTCCTACTGCAAAGAATGGATATCACGGGAAAGTGATCAATAACATAATGGTTGTCATCCACCTCCCATGTACACACAGAAAGGAGAGAAGAGGAGCAACGGCGCCTCCGTAGCCAGGTGGGCAGGAGCAGCAGTGCGTAGCACACGCTTCTTGATTAGACCGGGGTTCGAGCCCGTGACCACCAAATACGGAGGGTGCGGAAAGGTCAGGGAATGACCACCACATAATCCCCTGGAGCAATATGGCCTTAGTTGCTAATGCTACTAAAAACCAAATAACAAACAAACAAACAGAAGAGGAGCAAACAGACAAGGGCACGCATATATATATATATATATATAGAGAGAGAGAGAGAGAGAGAGACTATTGCTCGAGTGCTAAACAACACTTCGGTTTTGTTAAATTGGGATCGAACCCTTCCACCGTTGTTTTTTTTCCCCTCTCCTTCAGTTTTCTTGTTATCGATTTCATAATTGACAAATTTGCATATAATGTATCATTAATCATTCGATTATGCCAACAACTACTTTAAATATCCATGCTTCGGGGCAGAAGAACAGTAATCTCGGCTGCATTGTAAGGTCACAGCCGGATAACTACGTCTGGATCCCCACCTGTTGTTCAAAGGCTTCTGCTAGAGATTAAAACGCACAATCCTACAGAAATACTAGGCATTACAAGTAATTTTGATGGAGACATCAGACAGGAGAAACTCCGTATATGGAATGAGTCGCTAAATATTGGGAAAAGCCAGATGGGGCACCAGCCTCACAGGAAATGTAACAAGAACCTTCATCCCGGAAGTCATCTTTACCACTAAACGGGAGGTTAAGAGATGGTCTAACCTTAGTGTCTAGTCTTCATACTTAATATATATATATAATCTTTATTGTATACAAACATGGTATATACAATAGACCCTTCACAGCAGCAATGCCAGGGGTTTTACATTGGCTGGTGGACAATAATAGCCTTGGGGAGACGGGGCCCACATCGAAGTTCGGGCTCATCCCCCAGAGCCAACAATAAAATAGAATCAGTGTCAGATTGTTTACAGGATATATGCTTTTGACAGTATTTACAATGAAATAATAAAGATATTCACATTTACATTATGTTATGTTAATATTTATATTCATAAAGATATTCTTCACTTTATTTACAACACATTCATAAAGACATCGTGCTTTGAACATTATTTACAATATATTGGGCATTATTATGCTGCCCTTATCAATGTGCACTTTGCCTGGCCAAGGCCAGGCTCTTAAGGATCTCTCTTCGGTACCTCCGATCCTTCACAAACCTACAGAGGTCGCCGTCAATTGAAAGGATTGTGGGGAGCATCTCCCTGGGGAGAAAGCGGTCACTGAGCGATAGTCTGTTATAGTGAGCTGTGAGCGTGGGAGCTGACCTCAGTCCGGGTAGAGGGATCCTCCAGCCACACAGTTCCCAGATGCTTGGCTCCGAGACCATTCCGGTTGTCATCTTGGCAGTGAGAACAAGGCGTTTTTCAAATACAAGATCTGGAAGTCGGGCAAAATGAAGTGACATCGCCATCGCAGTTGTTCTTTGCTGGGGTGGACGACGATGTTTTTGCGTGATCCAACGAAGGAGCCAGTATTCGGCGGAGTACACGCGCTTGATGTTGGTAGGGGCCGCGGACCCCCAAATTTCCGAGGCATACAGTACGACGGAGTATACTGAGGTGTATACGTACCGACGAGTCACATCCAGATCCCTAACGTGGAGCAGTTGTTGTTTTGTGGTCCAGCGCATTTGACAGAATTAGTAGGAAGACTAGACAAGTCCTGCAGTGTCCAGTAATTATATTAGACACAGCTCTATAAAGTGAAAATTATTTCAATTTGCCCTAGTTAACTCAAATCCCTGTACCAGAATAAATTACGAGGCCAGGTTTCCAAAGAAAACTGGGCTCATATATTACTGTCCCAACTATAAAGAATCCATATCTACATTAAAATCGTGTGTCCCCAACATTTTACTGAGGGAAATGAAACTTTTCTTGTGAACAATGTAAATTCGTTCTGGGTTTTTCAAAATTTCGCATAAGACATTTCCACGAAAAGGAAACAGTTGTTGCAGCACCACCTTCTGCATATTCCACCCCTACTTATTGGACTTACGGAACATCATACATAGTGTGCATAGTATTAGGGTCAGGCGTCACCTGTGGTTTCCCACATCTGCGCCATATGTTCGCTGTGAAGGAATACAGTACTACTGTAAATGCCAGAAAAGTGTTGTGTGTTGTATATGACATATTGCGTTAGGTTCTGTTGTGTGTCCTGGCATTTGGCCGCAGGGTCCCTGGGGGGGGGGGGACTCCACGTTGCCCACACACACCATTAGGAGGTAGCCAGTCTGCCCATTATTCTCTGGCTTGTCTCCGCCAGGGCTTTCTGGACGGAGACAAAAAAAAAAAAAAAAAAAAGATAGAGTCGGGGAAGTACAGAGTGTACGCAAGAAAGGAGGGTATAGCTAGAAATATGGAGGATGTAGGCGAAGGCATCCTCCAGGTTAATCGTCAAGTGTAAGTGAAATTACTTCATAATTTTATTTTATAATCGGAATCCACTTCTGTTCTCGGAAACTACTCAAGTCTGAAACAGCCGAAGAAGATTTTCTAATTATGACTACTTTGAAGATCTACCGAATTCAAACTTTTCAATAAAGTATACTTTTGGACCAACTTCTCTCTCCTGAATTAGACACCTGACTAGACTACTGAACCTAGCTCCTACTACATATATAGTATTCTTTACCGTGACCTCTTTTCTTCCCCCCATCATATTTTTTTGCTGGCCTCTTCGGAGTGGAACCTCATTATCCTCTTTGTGGCAGACCTGCTCCGGTTTTGGTTCGGGGTTAGGGGCATACTGGAACCTACAGTTATCTGCTTCCCCGTGAGTGCAGAATTCTCATAAGTCCCTGCTACATGGTAGGATAGTAAGTGTACAGTTGTGGCCCGCCTCCTCGTTGAGTGGGTGGGTACTGGGAAGCTGCGTTCCTGAAGATTGCTGCTTCTCGGTAGAAAGTGGCTAGAAACAACTAGCTAGCATAACATCTCACATACAATAAGGTTAATTTACACAGAGCTTTTTTTTTTGCTGGCTTCCTAGTTTGGGCAACCTGGGAGCGGGATTGCTGGCCTACCGATATTGCACTGCCTCCAGTGGGTGCGGGATTTTGTGCGTTTCAGCACTACAGGTGATAGTGGACCCAAACCAGCACATTAGGCTGACACACGAGCGCCAACACATTTTTGGGCCCGCTCTGCAGAGGTTCTGCACTAACAAAGATGAACAAGGTGGAGATGGGCAAACGCCTAGGAGCCACCAGCGATACCACACACACACACACACACACACACACACACACACACACACACACACACAATACGATGACAAAACGGGGCTGGACATCTATCTGTTCCCCCCTTCCCAGGCGAGGGGGCGAAGCTTTCGCTGTCTCCTCCCACCACCCCACTTTTCCTTCTGGTGTGGCATGGGTATGCCCACTGAAAAACGAGACTACCTTCCCTATTTCCCTTTCTTCTACTTCTGCCCCTAGTCTTCTACCTCCCCTCCCAAAACTTTTCCTACACACCATATTACCCCACAGGTCCAAATCTAATACACCAAAATTACTAACCGAACTATTAGACCTCTAGAGAAACTCATTCAGCGAAAACCCCACTCAATGTTTAAACAAATCGTATTATTAAGCAAACCGCGAATAATTTTTTTTTTCTTTTTTAAGGTCCTAGCCACTGAAATCTCAGGAAAGTAGGTGGCAGGACCTGCCAGAGTACAATTAGTCTTATTGGTACAACCGGCCGGCGTCCCCGTTGCTGGGTATGGTAACGTCGGGCCCCACTAGGGGCCCGGCGGCTGACAGGCCGGATGAACGATGGGCACAACGTACCACATTCTACATGACCCACATACTGTCAAATCTCTGGCATTGACAAGACACTGTCACTCGATACAGAGAACATACGCGGAGGAGCCGTTAGATCCTCAACATACCCAATAAGAACTACCCAATACAATACGGTGGCGCTCTCCCGCCAGGACAGCCTATTGGCGACCCAAATCCGCACTCTCTTGAGCGGATCTTTCTTCCCAAACTCCTGGGGGGGAGACGCCTCTCCTCTCCTCCCCAATTTTCTCACTCTGGTGGGGCACGGGTATGCCTCACTGCCTGCAGGGGGAAATCTACTCTATCGGCTCCTTACTTCAATTTATTCCCCCACCCCAAACTTTTGTCTTCCACAGCGTTTAGCCCTACGCGTCAAACATAAAGAAAAAAAAAATTTCAAAATTCCTGCCTGAACCTATTTGGCATTTAAAACTCTTTTTACCGTACAACCCTACGTCGCATAAATAAATCTTCATTTGTCCTACCAAATATAAAATATAGGTGTACATTGGTAAGTGACAAATTCCCTTCACGGCAGAAAATGCCAGGGGATTACTATAAAATGTAAATAAAAGAATGGCCAAAATATACAAGAGAGGTTAAATATACACGAAAAGGTGAAATATAAACTGAATTACTCATCACTACATTTCTGTCTAGAGTCCTGGCAATTGTAATACAAAAGTTCATCTTAACATCACATTCACTGAATCAACTTGTGCGAGATATTCAATTGCGTACACAGTTCTTGATAGACATTCGCACAACTAGGCAACAGTAGCCTCAGCGAACCACTGCGGTTTGTTTCCTATATTTCGGATCTTCTATGAGCCTTAGTAGGTCAATTCCGATATGTGTTAGGCACTGAATTGATTCTAACGCACTGGCGGGTATAAACCTGTCGACCATCTTCCGTCTGTTGGTCTTCATTCTCAAGGATTTTGTGCCTCTTAATGCAGATGACGGGATGTGCCACACACACAAAGCTGCCAGAAGCAGCACAGTGATGATATCGTGCCAGTCATCATTCTGATTGTGGTTATTAATCGTTTCCAGGCAATGACGTCTGGTAAACGCTGCAGTTTAAGCTGTTCAGTAAGTTGCGTGACCCATAACTGTTGAGGGAGATGGTACTTATGTTTTGCCCACTTCAGCAGCCAGAATTCACTCGCATATATTCTCCTAATGTGGGTAGGGGTGGCTGACGCCCACAATTCAGCGCCATACAAAATGGCCGAATACACTGTGGTTCTTAAATATCGTGCGGTTGCGGTTGTTGTAGTCTGTTTCACATGCAAGAGGTGCTGTTTTGTTGCCCAACGTAAGTAGTTCATTTTAGATGCCTTATTTCGTTCGCGATGAGTTCTAGTTTTTGGTCGTCTGGGCGGAGGAACGTAGTATTATCTGCTTGTTGGTACTCAGCGTTTTCTTTGGTTCTTAGGCAAGGTTCCGCAGCCGAGTTTGCTATTTCACTTGGGACGTCTAGACTCGCTAACTTGTTAAGTATCACTAGCACTAATTCCAACCACGATTTTTTTTGTGTTTTTGTCCTAGCCACTGAAATCTCAGTAAAGTAAGTGACAGGACATGCCAGAGAACAAATATTGGTAACGGCCGTGCTCCACGTGGCTGGTATTGGTAACGTCGGGTCTGACTAAGGGCCCGGTGGCTAAAAGGCCGGACGAAAAATGGGCACAACATACTACATAGTACATACCACACACACACACTTTTAAATCCCTGCCTTATCCGATACATAGAACATACGCGGAGATGGGAGAAATCCCAGGAGCCGTCAGACCCTCAACATACCTAATACCCTGCAAAAATGCCACCCGTGACTGTGATCAAAAATACTTCCTTCTATTTTCAGTCACTTTGCCGGGGCATTTGATACCCTCTGTGGCCAGCGTCCTTGGCAGACTCAGACAAGCAAACCTACTGGGAATCTCTATAATTGTATCAGGCAGCACCTCACTCAAAGAAACGTTATGGTGAAAGTGCCCTATTGCTGCGTAACCGAACAAATCAAGAGAGGCTGCCCTCAGGGCTCCGTACTGGGTATATGCAGTGTTTGATGACTTCTTGAATCTTGATCTGGGAGAAGTAAAAACCAAAGCCTATGCAGACGATTTAGTTCTGATGTTATCTGCCAACAGCAGAGCCCAAATGGAGGTATCTGGTAACCGGGTGCTCACAGCCCTGCAAACTTGGGCCTCTCAACACAACCTAGAAATATCGCCGACCAAGACATGCTCCGTCCTACTGAAGGGTATTCTACAGCTCAACAGACCCCTCCCCCAAATAAGGATACAAAACAGGACAGTTAAACTAGACGCACAACTCAAATATCTTGGGTTATACCTTGACCGGAACCTTACCTTCCAACCACACCTTATCTACTTGTAAAAGAAAATCAAAAAGTGCACGGCACTGGTGACCAGAGTAGCAAGAAGAGACTAGGAACTTAAAAAGAGAAACCTATCCCTCTTTTACAAAGCGGCTTTCCTACCAGTAATCACGTACGCTGCACCTACATGGTTCCGAAGAGCTATTACCGCAGTTAACCACAGAAAACTGGAGCCTATTCAACGATCTACCCTGCTAACCATCACCCGGGCCCTGCTGCCCTCCAGGTCCTAGCTGGAGTTTTCCTCCTGGATCTGAAGGCTATCCGCTGTGGCATGCTGTATAATCTTATAAAAGAAAGATCAATCACTTTCCTTAACCATACACTGGACTAGACAAACAACCGCCCAGCTGAAAAACGCAGACTCATCGCTCACCTGCAACAGGTCTGGCAACAACGCTGGACTGCCTTCTGTAAGGGAGCCATCACAAGAAAATTCCTACCAGACATCTAGAAACCCTTCTCGAACTCGCCACCCCTGGTTCTCTCCTGGGTTGTTGTTGTTTTTGGTTTTTAGGAGCATTAGGAACTAAGGCCATATTGCTCCGGGATATGGGGTGGTCATTCCCTGACCTTTCCGCATCTTCCGTATTTGGTGGTGACGGGCTCGAACCCCACCCCTGGGTTATTCACCACGTACTTCATGACAGTGCATGGTGCTATCAGGGGAAACTAATCAACTTTGGATTAACAGACAACCCGATCTGCTCCTGCGGCCTCCTGGAGTCCTAGGAACATCTCATGTATTTCTGTCCACTCTTCGAGGATCTACGCTGCCTGCTCATTTCGAGGATACACTTTAACCAGAAAGAACAAGAACACCACCTCCTGGAATCAATGGAAACTTTTAACGCCTTTTCCAGATTTGCCTAGGACCTCTTTACGAGACGCATGACTCTACCACCGCCTCCGCCATAAAAAGAAAACCACCTGAACCCAAAAGTAGACCACACGGCACATCGACAGTAATAAACAACTATCCTCGTAGCACTCCAGAGATTCAACTCCAACTAACTAGCGACGCACTACCAACAACCCTTCTGACTGCTTACCCCTCCAGGATGAAAGATGCTATGACACACTTCATAAGTAGACAGATGAAGGACAGTAAGGACCACTGGAATCAATCAAAACCTGTTGGTGCCCTGCACATGAATAACAAGACTAAACCAAAAGTATGCACTGACACCCAGCTGATCGGACTAATTACAGTACTCTCGGATGGGAATCTCATGCCATGAATGATAAATACAATGATTGGAAACTTAGAACCCACGGTCGGGACACTGTCCCAGATACGACGATCAACTAAACTGACTAAATGCAATCACACTGCATTTATGCCTTATTGGCGATCTGAGCAGGTTCCCTTGACTGGTCCACTCTCCTCCCCTAACCCCCGGCGAGGGGGAGGAGGTGACGGTCTGTTTCCTCCACTGCTTGCCACTCCCTCCTTCCCTTCTGGTGGAGCATGAGCATGCCCCACTGACCTGGGGTTGCCTTCCCTATTGACTCCATAAATCTGACTTTCTGCCCTGTCTTCAGTCTCCCCCCCCCCACCATACTCTGCCTAAACACCAGCGAACGCCCCATACAATGTCAAAATTTTAAAAAAATGTCAAAATTTCAACTGCATACGAAAATCCCTCTTGGCCTAACCTTTCAGCGACTACTTCCCAATACTATTAAATTATTATTTATTTATTTTTTCTTTTTTTTAGGACCTTGCCACTGAAATCTCAGGAAAAATTACGTGGCAGGACCTACCAGAGTGAAAACTTAAAATTACTTGGTATCTGGTCTGCCTCCACGAGGCATAGTGTGGACAATGTTGGGCTCCAGCAGAGGACTAGCGGCTAAATTGCCAGAGGAACATTGATACATAATACTACACTTACAAAATCCATACCCTTTTAAATCTCTGGCCTTTACAGTGAACTGATACACCTACAATGAAAGCAACACGGAGATGGGGGGGGGGGGAGAACCCTGGTGCCGTTAGACACGAACACACTATACACTGCACAAACATAACACTACACTCATTTCTGGCCTTTTTATTCTATATTTCTATATCAGTTCTATATCATCGCAGTGTGCCAGGGCGGAATTGAACTAAAGTTCAGGAGTTGCTATACATAAAACACAACACATGTCCAACACTTGTGCTTATCTCTAGGAGTCTCAGTGGCGTATCCAGGTGTCATCCTAAGGGGAGGGGGTATGGCGACCAGGGTTTGGAGTTTTTTCTTAGAATGCCTCCTGTCTTCGTTTTCTTTAATTTCAAATTTTTGGTTAAGGGGGACATGTGCCCCTTCTGCCCACCCCTGAATACGTCCCTGTCTAGGACAAAGAACATATGATTAAAACGATGTTTCCGCTAACCATCTAACAACTGGGTAGTTCATTTAAATTGTCTGTATTCCTTCCATGTGCAAATTATGAAATGAGCCAGGAAAAGTGACTGTAAAAATTTTCTCCTAATTTCCTTGCTGAAACTTTTGAAAGTACCTTAACTGCAAACTATCAACGAACATTTCAAATTCACACGGCAAACATTCAACGTGCATTTCCCCTATGACTACTGTAATATGCGAAAACAAGGTATACATTTACATTTACAGATGTAAAAATTCAAAACACAAATACTTAAAAATTAATGAGAAGGGCAGAAATATTTTTCTGAGAAAAGCCTTCAGCCACTTCACAATATCTTTGATCAAGATAATACAGTAGAGGGAATTATGGAGAACGCTTTCTATGGAGACAGATATGTCGTCGGACCTCATTACATAGTAACATTAACTATATTATTCAATTTCTCATGAATAACGGATTACCCAAAAGCGTTCGTAAAGAGAACAATTGAAGATTTTAAATGCTTCCCACGATACACAATTAAATCTCGAATCCCAAAGAGCAAAACTTAATGTCAAAAACTTCTCAAATGATTACTTAAGTATGACAGTAAAATTCTCAATACGTTATATATCATCTCAATATTTAAAGCTAATCTTAAAACCCTAGTATACATTCCATGGTTATAAGTTTGCAATGTCAGCATCTTACACTGCGTAACTTTCTTTAGCTACCGCAATAAATGAACACGAAATGAATGTAACTGCCGAAAGAATTTGCAAAAGAAACCAGCGAAAATCTGTCTTACGAAACATAAACAAAAAAAAACCTAAGATCCAAAAACAGAAGTGCCATATTACTAACAAGAGGAATTATGTTAAAAGGATAATAAATCTTAATACGACACCATCTGGTGTTAAGAGTACATGATAAATGTGGATCAACACACTTTACATGTTTTCATAAAATATATCAGAGATGGTTGAATATCCGATTACACTGTTAAAAAGATAAATTCTTCCCACCCCATCCCATATGGTGAATAGATATTTCTAATATTCTTCTATACTGATTACGGAAATGACTTCGAACTATTTCTATCAAGTTAAATTTTTATGAAATTTTTGTATTGGAATAAAGTGCTTTAAGGCAACAAATTTCAATCACATTTCAAAATTTCGTCTTATGAAAAGGTGACGGTATCCGTTTGCTTCAGCTCACGTGGAACGTTCCAATTATTGAGTTATCCTGGATAGCATCCATGATTGTGTCTGCACCATGCGACATCCACATAACTGTGCTGTTTGATTATTTAGCCTGTGTGCGCGGAGGAAGGATCACAGGAGGATGTCATAACAATTGCAGAGGAGCAAAGAACAATTCTAGTCCAATTTTAGTCGATTTTAAATTAACAGCTCCATCTAATGATGCATTAAGAAGGGTTTTATAAGACAATTGATAAAATAGATACAGCAATCACAATGAGAAATAAAGAAATCGGGAAATATTAGTGTGCTTCCCAAGAACGACCAGACTCCACTGCTTATGTAAACTACAATGTCATTCTTGTTTATTCCGAATTATCGGAGGATTGGATTAGAGATTTGTATTGCCCTTTTGTGTTAGTTTATTAAATTTTTGTGAATAAAGTGATTTGAATAATTTACTGTACCACATGAAAATCTCTTCTGTTTGTAGGCAATAACGATAACCGTACTGAATAGCGGATAAAAAAGTGACATTATTCGGGTAATCTTTCAATAAATATTTTATTATCTACAGCAGATAATAATTATCGTATTATTAAAATAAGGAAAAGCAGAATATTTTTGTGCATTAGTTTTCAAGCAGAAAGTCCAAAAAGTCTGTTTTGTGAATTCTGAAAAACTACACTGCAGTGACCGATCGTTCTTCTCCTGCATCCTTCAATTCATTCAGTCTACAATAACTTCATCTTTACCAATTAATAGTTATCTACACACTAGTCTGTAGTGTGTAGATAACTTCTTTCAATATTTTAATTTCCAGTTTTATCCTAGTTATAGTGGGTACTAAAAGCAGGGAGGCAAACAGAAATTTTTAAATAATGTTTGTTACTACATATGTGAACAAATTCAAGAGTTTCTGATAGATGTATGATGATTCAACAGTACAAGCACAAAAGAAACACAACTCCTATGATTAAGATGATAAAGATACAGTGACTAAGATAAATCACTGGCACCCCTAAGGAGGTATAAATAAAAAAAATAATAAAAATGACACCCAAGCCGCTTTCAACACTTATAATCAGGCGAAAACAACAAGACCATCTCGCCAATAGGTTATTTTTGTTTAACTGTAATCACTGGTTTTTCCTCTGAAAATGAGAATAAAGTTCAATACCCGCAACCAGCTACCACCATACAGTCATACAAATCATTGTGAAAATATGACAATTCCTAAGCTCCTGACACACCCAGCCTAGATGAAGCTGCAATATCTTGTGAAAATGAATCAATGAAATTGTTAAATAAGAGGACTAGATACGAAATAATGTATTAGCACCATTTCTAATGATTTCAGTATAGATACACAATATTTTGTTCGTAGTGAACTAGAAAGTCGTTGAAATGGCATCGATTTAATTATATCTCATATTGTGACTACCTTCACAACGAGTTGCCATGGAATTGCATTACCTCGAATAAGTAACGCTTCACTAATAGAGAAGACTATTGTTACTCATTCTCGGCGGATAGCACCACCCACACGGCACCGTTTCAAGGCTTATTGGCCTATCCTCGGTGGGAGGGATAGGTACCCCGGTGTTGCAATCGTGCCAACCCAGTTGTAAAGAATAATTTCACAATTATTGTGTATATACAGTACACTGGCAGTTTTGTAGTGAATTTCAAATTCGTCGTTTATTACGCCTTGTGCGTTTATTTTTCTGATACTATTACTATGTATACCATTTGGCGTCTCTCATATTGTGGAATTATCTACTTCACAACTGGGTTGGCATGACTGCAACACCGGGGTACCTACCCACCCACCGAGGACGGGCTAATAAGCCCTGAGACGGTGCCGTCTGGGTGGTGCTATCCGCCGAGAACATGAGACAACATGAGATATAATTAAATCGATGCCATTTCAACGACTTTCGATTTCATTACGAACAAAATATTGTGTATCTACACTGAACGTTCATTAGTGAATTTCTAATTCGTAGCCCTATGCTTTACGCACATATTTACTTTATTTACTTAAGTATAGCACCATTTCTGTACGTAGCTAGAAATGTTTGAAGCAAACTGGAATTTGTACATAAAAGTCAGCATCAATCCAGTACATCCCACATTGTGAACTATATTACTTTCCAAACAGAGAAATACATTATTTATTCTCTATTGAGTGCCAACCTCCTCAGAAGGCACTGTTTCGAAGAGGGTGGTGTTCTCCTCGGTATGTGGGTAGGCATCCAGAGTGTAAGAGCTGACAACCCAGTTTGATTTATTTCCACAAGATACTAAAAGGTGCACTTTCAAATTAGCAGAATTCTACAGTTATAAGACCTCAAGATACAAATAAATAATAATTTAAATTAATAATAATTTAAATTGATGTATATGTTAGGGCATTAGCATTACTTATTCGAAATATAAGAATAAAGCAGCTTTAGGAAGTTCACAATACGAGATGTACTGGAATGATGCGTTTTATGAAAACTTAGTTCATTTCAAACAACTTTAGCAATTACAGTACAGATGACGGTCACAGGTAAACAACAGAAATTTATTATCATCTTCCAAACCTAAAGTATTGTCTATTAATAGTATTTGCTCTGGGCAGTGTTTAGTAAAGCTAAGGTCATCAGAGAAAAAAAAAAAAAAAACCCCAAATCATACGCTCTGAATTTTCATCATCACTGTTTAAAGCGCTATAAAATTTTGCAAAGAATGTGGGTACGAAATTGCTGCCTTAGCTTCTGCATCACGGTTGTTGTTATTTGGTTTTTAGGAGCAATAGCAACTAAGGCCATATTGCTCCGGGGGAATATGCGGTGGTCATTCCCTGACCTTTCCGTATCCTCCGTGTTTGGTGGTCATGGGCTCGAACCCCGGTCTAATCAAGATGCGTGTGCTACGCACTGCTGCTCCAGACCACCTGGCTACGCAGGTGCCACTCCGCATCACGGTCGTAATAGTGATATTGGATAGCAGAACGCGATACACTGCTCCAATATTTTCACTTCAGGGGGAGAGGTAAAAAAATATTTAGAACCAAGCATATTTCCATTATTGTTAGTAATAGCAATATACACAGAGTGGACGGAAATCATGGTATACCTATCTAGTAACGGGTAGGCCCACCTTTTGCCCAGATAAAGACAGTCACACGGCGATGCATTTAGTCCACTAGTTCACGAAAGCGTTCCACAGGTGTTTCCATCCATGCTTGCGGGACCGTAATTCTGTCACATACCTGGGTGGAGAATACAAAGCCAGGGCTGACATTTCCATGCATTCCAAAGATGCTCCACAGGGTTCAAGTCCGACGAACGGGGAGGACATTCCATGGTGGTAAAATCTGCGGAATACTCTTTGAACCATGTTCGAGTCACCACGGCTCTGTGGGGAGGAGCATTGATTTGCTGGAAGAGTCCTTTGTCCTGTGGGTGCACACTGACCATCAAGGGATGCAAGATGGTCTGCAAGGATACGTATAGGGCTACCGTTAAGAGATGCTAGACATACCAGAGGTCCCAACGTGTGCCAGTTGAACGCGCCCCAGACCATTACCGACCGTCCACCTGCCTGAACAGTTCCTTGTTGACATGAAGGGTGCATAACTTCGTGTGGTTTCCGCCAGATACACACCCTCCCGTCCACTCGAAATAACTGGAAACGGGACTCATCAGACCAGGAGACCAGTCTCCAATCATCCAAGGTGCAGTGCTGATGTTCTTTCGCCCAGTTGAGGCGTACAGTCCTGTGTTGTGGTGTTAGCAATTGGACTCGGGGGGGGGGGGTCTGCGGCTCTCATAACCTATTGCGTCTAATGATCGTCTTGGTGGAGACGTTTCTGGCACATCCCTCGTTGAAGTCGGCATTAATTTGTGCCACTGTCGCTCTCTGGTTGGCTGAAACAATGCGAGACAGACGTCGACGGCCACGTTCATCCACCACCTTTCTCCACCCACAGCGGTGTCCACGATGAGATGTTATTCCGGAAATGGCGTATTCCCGAAACACTCTTGATACTGTCAAACGGGGATAGTGCAATTTCTGTACGACCTCCGCGATAGAGTGACCCATGCTTCGGGCACCCACTATTATCTCTCTTTCAAAGTCGGTTAACTCACGACGTTTATTCATACTGCCATCGATTTACCGTGATTGCAGTGCACCTATATAGCTGCCAAGAGGTGGGTTCGTCCACTAGAGAGAGGGGTGATAGCATCGCCTTGCCCAGGAACAAGGTATTCCTTGAATTCTGTCCTTTCAGTGTAGTACAAGGAAGCCACAAGCTTTTGCTACACTGGCCGGAAAAAAAAAAAAAAAAGTACATAAGAAAATACAAATTACTTGCTTCTCTCTTTACAAACTTAACTATCCAGTTGACCTTTGAATTTATTCAAATTGCCATCCTTAACTACCTATGAAGGCAACCCGTTATAGCAATCAACAACTCACTAGCTAAAAGAAAACTTCCTACAATCTTGTCTAAACCTTCCCTTGTATTTGAATTTATAGTCCTGAGTTCTAGAATTCTCTACAACAGTGAAAATTCCGTCTTCACATCATTTTGTTAGCACAGCTCAGAGCCTTAAAAACCTCAATCACGTCACCTCTGAGGTGCCTGGTTGCCAAGATCTTTAGCCCACATATACGGAGTGTTTCCTCATATGGTCGCCCTTTTGCCCATCTCACCATTTAGTTGCCTGTCTTTGGACACTTTCAAGAGGCTCAATGTCTTTTTTCAGATGAGGTCTCCATAGTTGAACACAGAGTTCAAAATGTGGTCTTACAATTGCCTTGTACAGTGGGATTAAGACCTCCTTATCTCTACAGGGTAATGTTCGATAAATCATTGATAGGATACCATGGATTTCCATGGTTGCCTGTTTATACTACTCAGAAAACTTCATATCTACAGGTATTACAATACCTGTAGATATTGTAATACTTGTAATACCAGATCCTTTTTTGCCTCCACTGTTTTCAATTCACCACCAAATGCATAATTATTATGGAGTTGCTATTCCCCAAGAGTAAGACCTTGCTTTTTTTTTTTTTTTTGGTAGTTGTTGGCGCATAGGCTTCTGTGGCCATAATGCACCTCCCAAGGTTTTTGCAGTACTTTGATCCAAGCCCGAGGCGGGAATCGAACCCGCGACCTTTGGGTTGCCAGGCAGGCACTTTACCCACCCGGCTAGCCCGGTCGGCTAAGACCTTGCATTCTGCATTACTCTACTGGTTTTAATTCAAACCTACCAAGTATATAATTTATTTAGTGGTTGCTATTCCCCCAAGCATAAGATCTTGCATTTTGCTGCATTAAAACATATTTGCCATTTAGGGATGTCATCATTACACAATGAATTTTTTTAAAGTTGTTTATCAAAAAAAAAAAAAAAAAAACTATATTTAAACAGTATCTTTTAAAGAAATACTTTTTAATTCTCTCTCTCTCACACACAGAGAGAGAGAGAGAGAGAGAGAGAGAGAGTAAAACTCATTACAATAAATACCGTTTTAATGAACGAAAATTATTTTCAATAAATCACTAGCTAAAAGAAAACTTCCTACAATCTTATCTAAACGTTCCCTTGTATTTTAATTTGTAGTCCCGAGTTCTAGAATTCTCTACAACAGTGAAAATTCCGTCTTCACATCATTTTGCTAGCACAGCTCAGAGCCTTAAAAACCTCAATCACGTCACCTCTGAGGTGCCTGGTTGCCAAGAAAAGATTTTTTTTTTTTTTTTTTTTTTTTGTTCTATCGGAAACTTCGTAAGTTTCCGATTTAAACTTATGGGAGCATTTGCTTGAATGGTGATTACGAATTTCAGTACGTGTAGTTTACTTTTTTTTTTAATTCTTTATTTTGTACAGTAAATTTTTAAAAAAATGCCCAAATCGAAGACAACATACGAAAAGAAAGCTGGGAGCAGTTCACTGGATTGGCAAAAAACAGTACAGTATTATAGTAGGTAAGTGAATTTAACTTGGCGAAAGTGGGCCCTACATCTTTTCGATTGCATTAAAGTTGAATTCCCGTATTAATGATACAAACTTTAAGCATTTAAGCATAGCAGCAAAAATTTACGTATTAAAAAATATGCCTTCAACAGTACTTTCTGAGCAAAATATTTTTACTTTTGTAGTGCATCTATTTCGTCATTTTATGTATTACTGATTTTTTAAAGTCAATATTTAAGTAAAATAAAACAGAAATTACTACTTCTCCATATTATAAAAGGCGCAGCAGAATTTATTTGAACAAATAATGGCCCTTTGAAATTATAGCGATATTCATTTGACGAAATTTGGGTATGATGAAATGATTTATGCATCCTCTGAATTTCGTTGTAACGCACATTAATTAGTATTTTATATGTTGATAAAATACTAATTTTTAATAGGGTCAAATGCCTTAAAATAACAGAGTTACAACAGGATTTAAAAAGAGTGTTCTAAAACTGGTTCTGTACAATAAAGATGCGTCTGCTTTATGATTCAGGAAAGGCACACTGTTACAAAAGGAGTGTTGACAATACTACTAACTGTTACTTTGGCCCATGCATTTTCATGGAGGTATGCCGTTCTGAAAGCGCATTAGGCATCCCAGCAAACACACACGTTACCCCTGGACTACAGCCGAGCCTTAAAATCAGCAATCAACAAACTAATATTGTTTCATGTTATACCGAAAATAATCAGACTTTCATATTGAATACGGAATTGCACTACTATAATCAGATTTCAAAGACATGAATAGAAATCTTTATTGCAATAATGAAGAAAACAATAACCAATGTGCACCCATTCTTAGAAAATAACAGTGATTTTTTTCTTACAAGCACGTCCTCTGATTTCAAAAATTCACCACTAGCACCAAAACGATCCATACGGGGATGAATCCAACACACCAGTCCCTGAAAGATTTCTGAGTTTTGCAGCACTCTGGAGTCTAAATGTGTCAGTATACACATTTAGACTCCAGAGTGCTGCAAAACTCAGAAATCTTTTTCTGAGTTTTGCAGCAACTGTTTACACACTCGCAGAGTAGCAAAGCACAACCAGGAGTCACTAAAATCAACCATTCAGTACTATCTGGTTGTTTGCTAAACACTGTTATGAAACTCAGTGATTAAATAAAATTAGTGATGCAAATACTCCGGTAATAGTCAGAGACATGGCCAAAAATATCTATGGAGAGGGTGAGGGACTTGACGGAGTTATAATACGAAAATAAGTTAAAAGAAATTTCTTTAAAAGTTCGCATTCCTTTTGTATGGATGATCACACCACCAATATGCAGAATAACAAAAAAGGCGATAGCTACACAAGTCAACAGAAACCGCTTTTATCATCCAACAAAGCAGAACATATCATTTCTATATAAAATCTTGAATAAGACTTAATTTCCAAGAAGAGAGAGAGAATGATTTTAGTAATTTATTTTTTTTAAGGAACATAAAGACATATCAGATAATCACAAAGGCACTCACTGTAATATACTTACAGATCCATCAAATCAAACTACCTTTTTTAGGGGAAAGAGTTCGTTTTATTCTGGCCCAGAGTGACACTTTGTACTTCGTTATCTGAAAGAGCTTAGAGGTTTCTAATGGAATGAAATTGAAGCTCTGTTTATTTCTAAGAACTTCAAGAAGAACAAAAAAAGAACGGAGTATCTCAATTGGTTTTCTAAAACGCTGCTATAGTAAACAATTTTAAGTGACTCATTCTTTACAAAACAACTACAACTCATATTTTCAGTGATAAGTAAAATAACTTGTTTTGAAGTTTTAGTAAAGGTTAAATGGATACCAAGACGACAATGACATAAAAATGAAAAGCACTACTTAGTGCATCAGGTGTCAGTAAATACAAATAAAGGCCGATTGCGGCGACATCAAAATTATAAATCGAAAAAAATTAAATGATTTCAGATGCACCTAGATGAAAGCTCTAATATGCTCTTTCGATATTGGCAAAGATAACGTTATCTCAAAAGAGGCTAGCAAATTACCAAAATATATTGATACTTGCCTATCAAAAGAAAAGAAACAAACAAAAAAAAAGGTAAGTATTTAAATGATTTCTTGTTCTTCTTCGAAGGATTAAGCTGCCATGAACTCATAAGGCAGTAAAATAGTTCGAAATTCCCTCCCTCATCTTTTTTAGTGATGCTCTAGTTCCTTCAACTGTTCTTCCTTGACACTGGGAATAGGGCACGCATTCACTGGATAATGCATTGCTCCCCATTTTAACCCCCCCAGCCCAATCCCCTAAAGAAGTGTCAGCGAGCCAAAGCACAGACAGCCGCGCCGGGACCCATACCAGACACTGCGTCTCTTAGTGTAGAAAACATCATGAATCATGCACAACCCTAAGATCAGACCCCTGCGGCAGAGAAAACGGCTCGCTCGGAATCAAACCGAGAGTTGTGAGACGTACATCTGCGATATCGTAAGGAAGGAGGTGGTGGTGGTGGTGGAGGAGAAAAGGTGGGGGGGGGAAGAGAAGAGTGAAGGGGATGTTACTACACGGTGAACTTCACCATTTGTTCGTTGAGAATAAAGATGTTTAAATTGACGTTTGTCTCTGGCGACTCCACTGTACCTTTATGTAACTTTTCATGGGAACTGACAGGAAAATGCCATGTGAACAGCCTGCCTTTAAAAATTAATTCACGATTAATAGGATAGGTAAAGTGTAATGCGAGATGCACGCCTCCGAAAGTGTCACATATTTCTGTCGGCATTGCGAATTCACTGTGTTGGGATAACATATTAGCTAAATAAATGTCATATAAAAACGTAATTGTGATACAAGTGACACTCAGCAAATGTCTGCACGTAATACGAAAACAAGGGAAGAAATGCAGAAGGTGACCAAATTCTTCTCTTCCAGTTAGAAAGACTAAGCTTGGTATGAAATCTTTAAAACGGGCTGGTACTAAACATCCCTACTGACTAAAATCAATAGGAAATTCCTATAGTTTTTTCATTAACTGGGCTAAACTCACTTTAAATTTCGAATTCAAAAACAGGAAAAAAAAACTCAAATATCTGTAGGATAAATTCTTGTATTGATGTATTTGAAATGTGCAGCATTTTAATATTTCCAGATTGCGCAAAAAAATTTGGAAAAAAACGATGATCATCGTATAGACTGACTCTAAAAAACTAAACAGTAGGTTCAATGCCGCCTTGCCGCTTTATTAAAAGGTAATCCTGCTTGCACTATCACCTAAAGAACTTTCCAGGAACTCCATGTGAAAGGATCGGTATGGAGAATTCTAAAACTGAAGTTTTGACGCGTCATGAGAGCATACTTTCATCTTAAAATCAATATATCATCTGCTACAGATAGCAATCCACCTACCATACTCTCAAAGTTGAAAGAAGAGCTCACGTAGCCTTTACATATTATCTTTGTAATGCCTCAATTAAAACGCGCTTCTTCCCTATTGCCTAAAATTGGTAAAATAAACCTCCACTACACAAAGAACCTGCCACACTTAATTGTTTAGAGAGCAGGTTATGGGTTTAGAGGACTGTCAGCAGTGGAGATTTAGTGCAAGGATTCGTGCTGGCAGTGCATGGCAATTCGCTATATTGCTTTTGCCTGATGGACCAGCGTAGGCATTTCGACAGTCTCTCGTGGTCATCTCTATAAAGGTTAATCCGAATTCTAAACACAGAAATGTTTTTTATGCACAGTTTCGACTTTATGGATATTCAAGCCATGGCGAGGACGTTCAATATTTGGGTAGATTACTCAATAGCTTGTTATTGCAAAAATAGTACTGGTTATGATTATTTTTCAGGGATTCCGGGTAAAAAAGAATTTCTTGATGAACAAGGTCGTTTAGGAAATGTAGATCTAGAGTAAAAAATCTTGGTATTACTTGGGAAGATGTTGGGCGGGAAGAGGTTACTGGATTTGTGAACGCTGAAAAAGTAATATAATGTATCTCGACTTTAACAAGGCTTTTTATTCTTCTGTATGCACTAGTTGAATAAACTTAAAATAAATTTAAATAAACTTAAACATACTTTCACTACCTAATGATCAAATAATTACCACCTGAAATACGAAACGTAGTGCGACAAGTGAATTATCCAATACACACTCCAAGTGACCACTCTTATAACAGTTGTTCATAAATGGGGAACAGTTCTTACATGAACTGTTTCCATTTGTGAACAACTTATCTGAACGCTAGACAAGTAAGTCATGCAGTGGCTCTAGGCCATTGCATGACTTACTTGTCTAGAGTGAAGCTGATACTTCTATTCTAAATCATAATTTAGAATAGAAGCTATAATTTTTTTGTAGCAGAGATGCCACTGGGTGTATGTTGCCATGCTAAATGGCATCTGTGCTACAGTAAATCATAGTGCAATATGATTTAGAATAGAAGTTATCACTGTAGACAAGTAAGTAATGCAGTGGCCTAGAATAGTGTTCAGATATGGGTTCACGTCAATTCGTTACGTGAAAATTCTCTGTATGTGACAATTCGATGCGTGACAGTTCGTCTTACGAGACAATTTGGTGAAAGACAATTGGTGGCTACGACAATTCGGTGTATCACAGAGAGTGGAAATTAACAAAATCAGTGAAGTAAAAGGTTTAGGAAACAAGAGAAATTTCGGCGACTTAAAAAGGAAAGTTGGTACGTGCCTATTTCAGTATGACTCGGTCCATACTGCAACACATTTAATCCAGAAAAGACTATTTATTAATTTTTAACATACCTCCTCAGTTAATTCTATGCTTTTTACAGGAGAATGAATTGATTGAGGGTTGGAAGTTAGAAGAAAATTACGGGAACGGAAAAGAGGTGAAAGGAATAGAAATGAAGATTATCATTGTAAAAGTTGTTGAAGACACGCTGGTTGCGAAGCCAGATGAACCCCATTTACCACAGAAAAGGAAAATTAATGAAGGTAGGTTGCTTTTTCATTTACGGAGAACTCTGAAGCCTGTTCTATTCTAGCGTGACGGTACTAGCCCACTACTACTAACTTCTTTCAATAAAAATTATAGCGCGGATTGAAAACCGAACGTCAGAGATGCGCATTACGCAGCTGGCATCCACTGGATCTCTACTTTTGGTCTCTGGAACAACTCCCCCCATGTTAATTTCCAAAAAAAAAAAAAAAAAACTCCACCCTTAAAGAAGTAAATATGAAGTGCGAACAAGGTTCTTGTGTATCCCAATCTTCAATCTGTCAGTGGGACTTTTTTTTAAATAGGATCTCCTAAAATCAGTACAATGTGCATTAAAAACCAAAGGTGGAATGGTACGGCCCATCAAAAATATAAAATATCAAGAACGGTATCGTGATTAGTGTTACTAATGTGTTCACTAAAATCACCATTTACAGCAGCACGTTAAAGGTTTGCAGTTACTGTCTTGCTTTGCCATACACCGAATTCTCCCCAAGGATTCACCGAATCGTCGTACTCACCGAATTTTCATAGCCACCAAATGTCTTTTTACCAAACTGTCATGCACCGAATTAACATGTACTGAATTGTCGTACAACAAATTTACGTGATCCCTTCAGACATAGTTTACAAATGAGGAACAATTCCAAAAGTATCGGTGCATTAAACGAATAAGCGCATTGTATGAAAATGTTGAATATGTTGATATAAAAGGGCTGTGACAAAAAGATATAAAATCTCCGGCTTGCATTACCACCTCAAGAACTTTCCAGGAACTTCCTCTAGAAGGATGTTCCTGGAAAGTATGGAGTAAGTAAGTAAAGAAGTTCAAACCTCAAGTTCTGACGTCTCAAGAGAGGACGTCTACAGAGGAATGCCAACGTATCATCAGGTTTAGATGGCATTCCACCTACTATACTCTCAAAGTTAAAAGAAGAGCTCACCCAGCCTCTATTCAACTTCAAATAAAGTGCGGCTCTTCTCGGATTCCTAAAATTGATAAATAATCCTCCACAACACAAAAAAGATGGAAAAAATAATCAAAATCTCTAATTACAGGCCAATTACTATTTTAATTCTCTCTCTGTGTGTTTTCGTATTCGAAAATTGTTTTCCTCAAGCTTCTCGCCTACTTTGAACCTTTTTTTTTTAACCAAGAAGTAAACAGGTCAGCCGTTATAATATTATTGACAATAGTTACGTAGTGGAGTTCATCTATACAACCTCTCAAAGCAGGCGTTTGACTCTGTCAGCCACTATTAATGGAATTCTTGGAGGCATCACGTCATTTGAATGTAAGACAATTCGGTGCGTGACAGTTTGGTCACAACAATTCAGTTTTTATTTTTGAAAAAGTTCTGCAGTTGGCAAGACTTGTTTTGCCAGTCCTCGATTACATATCTGTGATTTGGAGTTCACACTATCGCTGCCAGATAGAAGAAATAGAAAGCTGAAAACAATAATAAAACACATATGTTTCAGAAATTGAATTACATTCCATAACATTTTTCCGGAGCTACGTAAATTCCTCAGTCTCATGCATCTGTCTATATAGGGAAAATATCGAGATTTTATGACAAATACGAACTTCACTATGGCCGAAATCTTATTTAGTGAAGAGGCAAAACGCACATCCGTACTCTACTGATCCTAAACTAAAGTCTAACTCATCCATAGCAGATAATATCAACTGGCTAGTAAACTTCATGTACAGAATGGCTTCATTTGGATCCAATTTAGAAAGTAGACCTCTTCTAATATAAATCACCATAACTAAAGAAAATATAATTAAGCATTAAATGGTCTCAAAATAAATAAATAAATGAATGATCTTTACTCTACAAGAGAAACTGAACGATACTATTGTACAAGCCCTTCACGGCTAGCAGGCCAAAGGTTAATAATGTTAGTTGGGTTAATAGATAATATAAGGTTAATATAAGTAAGAAAAACACAGATAAAGTGAGTGTATAAAAAGCATCAAAGCAACTAAAGCTATGAGGTGCCATTGCGTTGTATCTCTAAATTACGGCATTCTGTGGCCGATTTGCCAGTTTGCTGGACGAAAAACCTGTGTTTTTAAAACCCGAGTTTCTTGTAGGAACAAACCATGCTATCCTCACCTGAGACCGACTAACTCAGCCCAGTCTGAAAAAAGAACCATAAAATTCCTCGCGTCATTCACGGGATTCGAACTCAGATTTTTTCCACCAGGCGTGGGGAGAGCGTTAGTGAATGAAGCAGGAAATTATCACAGCTTGCCTTTACACACTGGGCGATTATCATTTTCATTTTTCGATTTTTAAACAAGGGCACAGGAAGAATATATTCCCTCTCTCTGAAAGATTGTTGGTAACTGTACGAAAATGTAGAGCAATGAAAATTCCCTAGTTCATTCGCTTTTCCGATTTTTAAACATGGTGGAGAAATCATTTTCTATCCTCGCAAGGTTGTGTGTGTTATATACACACACACAACCTTGCGAGGATAGGTTGTGTGTGTTATATATTCATTATATTCCGAATTTACTGAATATGTAACACATGGGGTATACCTCGCTACCATATTGTGCGGTTAGGAATTATACAGTATACCTCCGATTATACGAACATTTTCTGATATTTCGAGCTTTTATTAAAGGGTACTGTACTGGTATATCCTAGAATTTAAGGGGAATTTTGGCTCTTATTACAGTGACATATATAACTATAGGTTGATATTTATAAGCAACAGTATTTTATTTATACGTATGCATCTGTTTGGATATTATCTGTATGTAGTATTATAAGTGTAACAAATATGTATTCGTATATAAAGGGTGGTCAATAAGTAAGGAAACTATTTTGAATACCCGCTGATGCAAATATGTATATAAGTTATTTGAGAAACTAGTTTATGACCTAATTTATTGGTTCAGAATAATTTGAACATAAGAAAAGCAAAAACAGTCTTACAAAAAAGAGAAGATTGAAATTGAAAACCGACACGAAAAATATGAAAATGCTGCAGAAGTTGCACGCCAGTTCAAGATTTTTGGACATAAACCACCCACAATAAAAACCACAAAGCAAATTGTGAAGAAGTGTACAAAAATCTTGAACAACTGTAATTTGGAACTTTTAAGAGGATATCGAAAGTCGGAAAAAATCTCGGAGAAATGAAGTGTGAAACTTAAAATAACTAAAACAAGATTAAACAGAATCATAAAGGAACTTAAACGTACAAGGTTTATCATCCCATGTTTCTACAAACCTTGAATGAGGATGACCCACATAGAAGATCGGAATCTGCTGAATGGTTTTTGGCCATGAATTGCTGTTGTAAGGTTTTAGAAGCATCAGCGACTAAGGCCATATATTGCTTCGCATATACTGTCCGTAAATTGCATGTGTTCTATGGCCGATTTTCTGGCCATGAGTTTTACAATCACAGATATTGTTAACATGTGAAGCCACATTTAAACTAAATAGAACAATCGCGATAACTGTGTTTATTACTCTCTTAACAGCCCCCGTTTATTCTTTAATAAGGATTTAAACACTCCTGGCTTTTAAACAGTCTGGGAGAAATTTGTACAGGTGTTCTGAAAACTTTTTTTTTTTTTTTTTTTTTTTGAGGGAACTGTGACAGGAGAGAGCTATCTCAGAATAACAAAACACAAAACCAATTTTCAGCACTGCTTTATTATGCGGGAAATTGAAATTAAAAACCGACACGAAAAATATGAAAATGCTGCAGAAGTTGCAAGCCAGTTCAAGATTTTTGGACATAAACCACCCACAATGGGTGGTTTATGTCCAAAAATGTGGTGTTTATAAACCACCCACCAATGGGTGGTTTTGCATGGGGAGCTGGTGCTCACCGTTCAGAGATGCAAAAACTGTCCGCGAATTCTTGGACGAAGAGTTCCCATGTCGATGGGTTGGACGGCGGGGTTTCTACTGAATGGACACCGTGCTTTTCGGATTTGGCCCTCGTGGGCACATAGTTGGTAGGACTGCCGTCGTGGGCACATTTCTGGTAGGACTGCCATCGTCCCCACACCGAAAAGAGCTGAGTTCGAATCCTGTCGATGAAGAGAGGAACTTTTATGGGTCTTTTTCACAAAGTGGCTGAGTTAGTCGATCTTAAGCGAGAATTACATGGTTTTACTCCCGAAAAAGCGGGTTTTCGTCAAGCAAACAGAAAATAGACCACAAAGCAAGCAATTCAGAGACAATACATACTGAGCAATATGGCCTAATTCGCTGATGCGCCTAAAACCCTACAACAAACAACCTTCGGATTTAACACCCTGTGATAATATTTTTGGGATTCTTTAAGTATAAAGTATTTAGTAATAAACACAGGTCTTTTCTGGAGCTTCAGCAGTCAATAGTTAGAGAATTTGAGAATATTTTTGAGGAACTGGCATAGCTGTGTGCCGCTGTATGCCCAAAAGACTACAATTTTGTAAAGATCAATTATTTTAAGTTCATATATGCCATTTTTATTGTGCTAGTATTAATTAAAATATGCATTTAAAAGTGTTGTTATTTATAGCCAAACGTGTTTCCCCACTTATGGAATATGCTGTATCTGATGAGATATTATATGTATGTATTTATCGTGTAATGTTATAAACTCGTATTACTTGATGTATATTTTATGTTTCTGTATGTATATTATTTTATGCGTGATTTTTGCAATGTACAAAGAACAGCTTTCAGCTGGACAATCCTCTAGCTGAAGGCTGTTCTTTGTACATTGAGTGCACAGAAATCATATAGGATATTTACCTAGTAACGGGTAGGTCCATTTCCGCCCGGATAAGGGCAGTCACAGGGCGAGGCACTTGAGACGACTAGTTCACGAAAGCGTTCCACACGTATTTCCATCCATGCTTGCTGCATTGCTGTCCATAATTCCGTCGCATTCCTGGGCGGAGGATACAAATCTCGAACGGACCTTTCCACAGCATCCCAAAGATGCTCCACAGGGTTCATGTCCGGTGAATGGCGAGGCCATTCCATGGTGGTAAAATCTGCAGAATGCTCTTGGAATCATGTTGTAGTCACGACGTCTCTGTAGGGAGACGCACTGTCCTGCTGGAAGAGTCCTTTGCTCTGCGGGTATACGATGACCATGAAAGGATGCAGATAGTCTGCAATGATAAACACGTAACCTGCACCGTTCAGAGATGCGTCTAGACGTACCAGAGGTCCTAACGCGTGCCACTTCAACACGCTCCAGACCATTACCGACCGTCCACCTGCCCGAACAGTTCTCTGGTTACATGACGAGTGCATAGCTTCGTGCGGTTTTCTCCAGATATGCACCCTTCCGTCGTAGCTGTTGACGTCTGTCTCGCAACAATGCAAGACGGACGGCCACGTTCATCCACCACCTTTCTCCGCCTACAGCGCTGTCCACGAAGAGATGTTATTCCAGAAATGGCGTATTCCCGATACACTCTTGATACTGTCAAACGGGGATAGCGCAATTTCTGTACGACATCCCGCCCATGCGCCAAAAAAATCCCCAAACAAACAACAAGTACGACATCCGCGATAGAGTGACCCATGCGTCGGGCACCCACTATCAACCCTCTTTCAAAGTCGGTTAACTCACGACATTTATCCATACTAACATCGAATTACTGTCTACGTGAATGCAGTGATGCAGTGTACCTATATACCTGCCAAGCGGTGGGTTCGTCCGCTAGCGAGAGGGGTGACAGCATTGCGTTGCCCAGGAACCAGGTATCCCATGAATTCTGTCCTTTCAGCGCACACTGCAAAAATCACATAAAATAATAATATACAAAATAATATATATAGAAATATACACTTGCATAAGTCTGTTGGTCCAAAATAGGACCATATTGGACCAACAGACATATAAAAGTGTATATTTCTGCTGCTTTAAAAGAATGCGTCTTTTAAATAATCTCTTCCGAGAAAAGCGTCCCTGTCGATTGTCAGTAGATTTGGTTCGCCCTGACTATATATTCGAATTTTTCAGCAAGCATGTATTGATTTCTAGGTGAACAGAGTCACATATCTTATAGTGTACATCTGCTATGTTTAACCTTACATTGATATTGAAAAAAGTTAATACAGAAATTTGTTGAATAGTGAGCTTGAAGACACGTTTGAATCATTTAATATTATGATGTTGGGTCATTGCATGACAGCCATAATGTCTTTCTAGCGATATTTCTTAAAAGATTTAGCTTGCATGTATAGAAGTGTGGTGTGTTACCACATTTTTCAAAAGCAGGTTTTGATTTCGTTATGTTAGTGAAGCCAGAGGTCAGATAAGAGTTACTTGGCTCATACAGGAAAGCAGGTCCGGAAAAGCCCTCAGGGGGACCAGTTTACTGGAAGTATTATTTTATGCAATGACATGATATTTAAAAAAGTTAACAATAAATACAGAAATTTGTTGAATAGTGAGCTTGTAGACACGTTTGAATCATTTAATATTATGATGTTGGGCCATTGCATGACAGCCATAAAGTCTTTCTAGCGATATTTCTTAAAAAATTTAGCCTGCACGTATAGAAGTGTGGTGTGTTACCACATTTTTTAAAAGCAGGTTTTGATTTCGTTATGTTAGTGAAGCCAGAGGTCAGATAACAGTTACTTAGCTCATACAGGAAAGCAGGTCCGGAAAAGCCCTCAGGGGGACCAGTTTACTGGAAGTATTATTTTATGCAATGACATGAATAGGTGTGAGTCCAGTTGTTCCTTAGATGGAAAAAGATTCGGTCAGAGCTAACAAGATTGTCGTACTTGTGTTTTGGTTCAATTGTAACCATTAGAGAGAAACTTTGATTTAAAGCATAAAGTATCCAATTAAAACCAAAATACTGGTTACAGTTATATCAAATCTTATTCTTATTATTTCCTCTGTTCACATTAACAATCCAAACGGCTGGAAATGAACTTTAGAAATCAGATGAAAGAAGCCCATTATTTCATTTTGTTTTAAAAAAGATTAAAGGTAAAGGAAATTTATAAATTGGAGAACTATAAAGAGATAAATAAAAAGAATTAAACAGTAGGAGCTAACGGTGAAACACTCCTTCGTACATACATTAAAAAGCAGAATATTAGGCACTCAAGGGTACCGAATAAACAAAGGAGAGAGAGAGAGAGAGAGAGAGAGAGAGAGAGAGAGAGAGAGAGAGAGAGAGTAATGAACTATCAGCCTGCATTAAGAACACAGCTACTGTTTGAAAACTACCTGAACCCCCGAAGGCTATGCTGTAAAATACTGGCGAAAGGTCAAAGGGGAACACGCAAAGAGGGAGGGGGATAAGGGGAAAAAAACTCCTCAAAGTCCAAATATCTGCAGACTTCTACTAAGATGGCCATTTGCACAGTAGCCAACGTTAACACGCGCGGATCCTAAACTGTCGCCGTGGACGGGCCCGCCCAGCCGAGCCGCTAACCACATGGTGCACCTTCGTACTTCTAATGGCTGTAATTTGGCCGCGAGAGAGCCGTACTTCATTACCCGCAACAACCCCGCTAATGGAGCGATGGCAGTGTCCTCCCGCCGTGTTCTCACGGTCCCTTTCGAGATGGAGTGGAGCAGTTCGGACCCTCGCTCGCTCCGGGGCAAAGTCAGTTGAGGTTGGTTTGGCATTAGGTCATATGAAGGGAGAAAGAGAACTGAAGGGGGAACATTTCCACGCCTTATATTTTGGTGAGCTTGATCTTGGTCACTCAAAGGGCCCATTTGTACCATTTTATTTATTTTATCTTATTTTTTTAAACTCGGAAGCCAGTGGTCGGTTTCACTATTGCGCCCATCCTAAATGTTAGTTTATTATTAATAAAAACTATCGTATTTATTTAAAAAAATAAAAAGAAAAAAAAATTACATTCAATCTGAAAACACCACGTCACTTAAAACTAGATGCGTTTTCGAATTAACGCATTTCCCAGTTTCCGAAAGTTTTTTTGTATCTTAAAACTATAATATTTCTGTTTCTAAATTCCTTAGCTTTCCAAAGATATGCTATACGTCCACATTATCCCGTTTATTACGTGAGAAAAGTTCCTCGTAATTTCGCTATCCTGGAAAAACTACTGCAATTTTCAGAGGTTTGAAAGTTTTTCCTCTAGTATAGAGCTAAAAGCTCAGTGCAAAATTTCATTACATTTGGTCCAATAGAAGATAAATTATTGTTGCCATCATACAAATATAATTGCAACAATACAAGTTACAATAATTCACTACGGGTGGAAGCTTAAGAGGACGTCACTTCCGTAACGCTTTTCGCATGACGGTTTTTCGTTGCAAAATTTTTGGAATAACGCCAGTAAAAACATTTTTAACGTCAAAAAAATAAATAAACACACACACACACCACTGCGACGCAGTATCGTTGTCGCTGGACTGCGTTTTCTACTACACTTCTCAGTCTCTATGTGAAACCGTGCCTGTGGTATATGCAACTTAAAACTAGCTTGTTTTCTTCTTGATGGATCATCAGGCTCTCTTGTTTCGTTCCAGATTTAGTATCGTACATGGATTATGGATTTCTCACAGTTAAAGTGCAATAACAGGGTATAGCCTGCTCCCCAGTAAAAGCATCATGATACACTGGTGTGCTAAACTTAAGGACCACCACTATTTCTAAAGGACAAAATCTTTACTTAAGATACTCTTTACTAATGAGAGTAGATTCAGTCTCAGCAGCGATTCTGGACGTCAGCTAATCTGGCGAGAGGTTGGCACACGGTATCACCCCGCAAACATCACTGAAAGGGATCGATATGGCGGTCGAGGTGTTCTCGACTGGGGAGGCGTTATCTTGGCTGGACATACACAACTTCAGATACTGGAAGGCGGTACTGTAACCGGTGCATGCTACTGTACTGAGGTAATCCTTCCGCATGTGCCTCTGTTCCGAGATGCCATTGGCCCCGAGTCCATGTTTATGGATGATAACGCCACACCCCATCGCACGGCAGCTGTTGATATGCTTTTGTAAAGTGAGGACATTGTTCGTATGGATTGGCCTGCCCGTTCCATAGATCTAAATCCCATCGAACACATATGGGACGCTCTGGGGAGACGCCTAGCAGCACGTCCACACCCACCAGAAAATGTTCAACAGTTGAAGATGGCGCTGACAGAGGAATGGACGATGTTACCGCAAGAACTTATCAACAACATTGTTCTAAGTATGGACAAGCGGTGCAAAGTCTGCATCGACATTAGGGGTTGCCATATCTCCTACTGAGGAACCTCTTCCCTTTGTTCCATCTTTGGCAGAAAAGCATCTGTATCATGGCAGCCAGTGCTATGTTGCCATTTATCAATAAAGTTCCTCTGTACCGTTGTTGTGTGGGTGTTGTTTCCTTCATCATTTCTGTACCTCACGAGGTTCCTTTGGTATGCTTTCCCCATATCCGGGCCACTCCTATGAGAAGCTACTGGTGAAAACCTGAGTGGTCCTTAAATTTTGCACACCAATGTACTTATATAGGCTAAACATTTGAACCAATTGCCAATTTCATGACTGATGGACGTATTTACAGTTTTCTTACTTACATTCAATGGGGGAAGGAATATTACTAAGGATAATACAATAAATAAAATAAAGAAATTTTATTTAAAAAATATATGGTATCTGGTTTCGTACTGTAATGCACACTTACTCTTTGTCTTGCAATCATTCTCACTTATTTATTTAACTGTTGTTTCTGATTTTCATAAACGACATGGACGAAGGAATAGAAGGCGTGATATCAAAATTTGTGATCGACATAAAGATTAGTAGAGTCGTTAATGATTCGCGCCAATCAGCGCACCTTCAGAATTACTTGAACTTCAAAAATGGTTGGTAAAGTGGCAGCTACTGTTTTAATGCAGCAAAATGCCAGGTCTTATACTTGGGGAATAGCAACCCAAAATTAAGTTATACACTTGGCGGGGTTGAATTAAAAATAGTAGAGGAAGAAAGGAATCTAGGAGTTGCGATACGCGCAGATATGCAGTTTTCTGACAGTGTAAACAGGCAGTCAGGAAAGTCCATGGTGTCCTATCGGTGATTTATCGAACATATCCTGTAGAGGCAGGGAGGTCATAATCCTACTGTACAAGGCAATTGTAAGATCACATTTGGAATGCTGTGTTCAAGTATGGAGACCTCATCTGAAAAAAAGAAGCTGAGTTTCCCGAAAGGGTCCAAATACGGGAAATTCGCGTGATATTTTCGGCAAGAGGGTGACTGTACGAGGAAAAACTCCGATTATGTAGGCTACAGAACTTGCCAACCAGGCACCTCGGAGGTGACCTGATTGCGGTTTACAAGGCTCTAAGATTGGTTAGTAAAATGAATGAGTGAATGTGGAATTCTCACTGTTATAAATAATTCCAGAACTATAGGCTATAAATTCAAATTACAAGGAAAGAGGATTGCAGGAAGTTTTCTTTTAGACAGCGAGTCGTTGATTGCTGGAACAAGTTGCTTTCGCAGGCAGTTGAGGTTTACAGTTTAAATAAAGTTTATAGTTTAAATGAGGAGGGAAAAACATAATTTGTATTTTTTCTTATCTACTTTTTTTTTATTTGGCCTATAGCTTCCTTGCACTATATGACGAATGCTGTTATTATTACTATTAAAAGACTTGTCCATTATAAATAATTTAATATCTTGTATCATTGCGTTACCTGACATTTTATTTTACTGTATTTCTCATTTTATGAACTTATTCAATAACTTTTTTATAAAACAGTTCAGGATTTAGAATTTTATTTATATTAACATTTTAATTAATTTTAAACTTTTTGCTTTGAAATATATTAATTACTTTTATATTTAATTCTGCATTTTGAATTGTAATGTAGCAGTGTTTATTTCCTATACATGGTAAGTGCGGATCTGCCTCTTACATATGCTGTGTGTAATTTGGAGTTAATATAAAATTAAAATAAAATAACTACTTTGATGCAATTTTATCCCCATTACGCTAAAAATTTTTGTGTTAATTGATATTATTATTTTATAGGCTAACTGAACTTTTAAAAGTTAAATAGTTTTATGTAAAAATTTTGTTAGCTAACTGTTGCAAGTTGTATTGTAACGTATGGTGTCTTTTTTTAAGACTTATTTCTGCATATATTTCAGATGAAAAATCGGCAATAAAACGCTGAATGCACTAGTGATATTATTTAATATAGCAACATGAAAACTACCATATGAATTTATGTACAAAAAAAAAAAAAAAAAAAAAACTACACCAAAAAAACTAATAGTATACTTGCAACCTTCACTTGTTACTCTATATCAGATGCATCCCTATTTTTCCGTTTAAGGTTCAACTAAGAATTGAAAATGATAAATGATTATTAATTAGACTGGACTCTCAAAGTACAGCAAAAAGTAAAGGACCCGTCCTCCCCGACCCCATGTTCAAAAGAGACACGAGAGAATTCTCAACTAGGAATACAAATAATGATATCCCCACCCCAGCTGTTAGGACTATGTCAGAGTCGAAGATATATATCGCATGTACAGTATGAGCAGGACCTATGTTATGTTATAGGAAAGCTATGCAATTTACAGAGAAGTAAATTACATCTCAACAACAATAATATTGCTAGTTCAATAATATTAATTTATAATAATTAATTTCAATAATATTAATGGAAATGTCAGTTTTGTAGTGTTTAGTTAAATCATTCTATAATGACATTATAATCAGACGCTCTTGTGTAATTAAATATCGTGTAGTTTAGGCTTAATTTGGTATAGTTTATTTGTCGCTTGTCTATGACAAGAATCTTGCCATTGAGAATATAGTTTGCATATTATTTGCGTTTAGTCTGTATGGGGACCGACTGGCAATGGTTATCCAGAAGAATGGCTGACTTTACGGCAGTATCAACTAATTCATTTCCCTTAATTCCCAACGAGAGAAAAAAGTTCTGCCGAATCTGGTAGACTGGATAAGGATTACACCTCACTGATAATAGAGCGAGTCTGTAACATGATTAATGTAATCAAGGGCTATTTCTATTGCATGCAACTCTGCAGTGTATATGCTATTTTCGTGTAGAATCTTATTGGATACGGTTTTATTTGGGAGGACAACAGCTGGTCCCACATACGCTTCTGACCTTGAGCCATCTGCGTAGACTGGCAGAAAATCAGAATCCTGCGCTCAATGTGATGCAAAGAGTTGCTAGTAGGCACTGTAATGGTGGGGTGCAGCAGCCTTCTCCCAGGCATGTTTTGCACATGAAACTTCAACTAGAAGATCTCCAGAACGAAGTCTTTTAACAGATTTTGGAGATTTTTCCAATCCTTCTAATCCTTTCTGGATGAAGAAGGGGTGACATTTTCTCGATTGCCTGTCCTACAGTGGACTGGAGAATGAGGGGAAAGTGGTGTCAACCACTTCCCTCATTCTCTGGAATGTTGTACCATCTGTTCTGGATCTTTCTGCACTGGTGTTGTCACTTTCATTTGAGTGATCAGGTAAGAGTCTTGTTGGGGGCCCATAAGAAAAAGAGGGATTTAAATTACTTATAGGAGTAAAATAAAAATTTCTGATACCTAAGTACCTCATCCACCACGGAGCAATACGAGGGGACGCCCATTCGTAAACTATCAGGTACTGCGTACACAAATGGGACACCAAATTCGCTTAGAACATCATACCCACATTTCCAAGAAGTCGACCCCGTCCCAGGATCAAATGGAGGGAGATTATTGGAATGCAGTTGACCTAGCAGTAAGAACCACTCGCTGATTGATTCCAGTCGGGCTGGTCGGGGATCTCCCGTCTTGTCGAAGCAGGGGACCAGAGTGGTGCATTAGGGCTGCGTCCCTTACCCACCAGGATTCCAATTTATGATTTCCAGGTGTCGCGGCACACGGCTGTACACGCCGGATTCCAATGATGAAGCTGTGGAACCAAGGCATGGGCGTTGGATCCCAGCGATGCTGATCTGAAAGTCCAGTAGCATCACTGGGAGGTTCCCAGGTCGAGGGATGTTCTACTGGTGTTGTGAATGTTCCTCTAGAAAGACTTTATGCTTTTCTTATACAGGAGACCACTTTGGATCGAGTTAACATATGTGAAAACTACACAAGGATTTTTTTAGCTTCATGCGACAGTCACTGAATAGGTTGAAATCAGTGCTGAGCCATGTTCTCTTGAACCTTCTGTGAAGATTAATTTTTGCTTTAGCAAAAGATTAATTTTTGCCTAGTGTACACTGTGAACTAGCAAGGATATTGTGCAAGTACAGATTTTTTTGTTGGAACTGTACTGCTGATTGACTCAAATAGTTGGAGTACGGAAAATAGGGAGTCATTCATTAAATATTGTGGAGCGTCTCACTTTCAATGTTGGAAAGCAGGTGGTTGAGTCTGGCCAAGGCAGCCCGCCTGAAGTCTAAGCGCTTTTCCTGTTTCCTAGATACATGGGGGCGGGGGGGGGATGAGGGAATAGCCTGCTGTCACTGCACTTGATGTCTGAAGATCACCATATCTGAAAACACAGGCATTCCAGATCTGAATCCAAGAGATATGTGGTATAATTTGCAATATTTAGATCCTGAAGATCTATGAATGCAAATTACTTTTCATTATTCACAGCGCTGATCCTGTAGGATTTAGCGAGCATTAAACACTCATAATTTCTTATATAAAGTACACCGTCTTTTCATCCAAGTTTAAAACTATACATGTATTTGACTACTGCAGTTTTGTATTTTTGCTCTTTCATTATTCTACTCCATTTCAGTTGACAACTTTCTAAATAAGCGAAAGGCAATCAAGAACAACTAGCTCGGGATAATAAAGATAGGAATAAAGGATATAAAGAAGATATGAAGTGTATGAAACTGTAGAATATGAGAACTACCCCCCCCCCCCCACCTCCCACTTCGTTTGACAACAATTACCAACCTGTAACCTGTTTTATCTATCGTCGCACTCGGGAAGCGAGTCATAAAGGGGTGGGAAAAACCATCCTGGTACTTCATTACAATGATCGCTTATTTCAGTACCGACAGTCTTCCGAAATTAATTCGAGACAGCACGTTTGAAATGCAATGTAGCGGCCATCAAAAGATATCTCACTCAAAAAAGGGTTAAAAATACCTCTGCAAGAAATAAAAAAAAAGTACTTTGCGGTTTTAGACCACCGACTTAATACCACTCATGATAAGTATACATTTACAAGAAAGGTTTTTTCCTCATATATTTTGTTTGGATAATGCTAATACGTAACATACTAAAACGATGTGAGTACTAGAGACGATTTTGCAATTAGAGAGCAAATTATTCTTCAGAATGATGCACCAGCATATATATTTTGCAGCGCATTCATAATTTCTTACATAAAGTCAATTGTTAGCATTAAAATCGCCAATTTTTACGAATGCTGTTTGTGCAGGAGCAAATGTACCATATATAAATATGAACATGTGTTTTCTGAATGTAACCGCCGATGAAATATATTTCATTTTACAATCATCCATGAATATGCGTACAGAATTTGTGTGGGTATGGGTGTGTATGTGAGTGAGAGAGAGAGAGGGAGAGATTCAATAAGCTGCAAAAGGATAGTTAAAAGCGGAGATTTTTTTTTATCCGACCAAAATGTCTTCAGACCATTCGACAGGCAGACGCACGCACATGCACTAATGATTATGGCGGCGGTCATAAATCACAGCTGCCGTTAATCCAGCTGACAGAACGGTTCAATCGTTACCACTACGCCTAATCCTTGCCAAAGCTCGTATTACTAGCACTGGACCGTGCCACGAGTTAGTGCGTGCCGCATCAGCTGGCTGCTTCCTTCGACTACATACATAGCTAAGGACTTCCTACCAGCCACAGGATTTCCACATAAACACTGCCAGACGTTATCTTTAATACTGTACAATTCTCACCGACTTAGAGACGTGCTTCAGTTTAAGAAAACACTACCTAAAAACGTTTTGACCAGAGAGAAAACTGCGATCACATCACTAAGCTGGAATAAAATTTAGTATAATGAGATCACAATCGTACTTTAGTATTAAATTAAAAAAAAAAAAAAAAAAAAGAGAGAGAGAAAGAAATAAACAAATAATTAAATAAACATAATAAAACCAACCGGAAAAAATTAAAGATATTTCTAATCATAAATTCAATCATCAAACCAATCAAGTTATATCATGAATAAATATGAACAGGATGAAGTTTTCAGTTTAGTTATGCTGCATTTTCTGTTAAGCTGAGGAGAATGGAAGAACAATGAAACGCACTGTAAGATATATAGGGAAGCAAGATCTTTAGGGGAAGGGGTGCGGCTGCTGGAATGCACCCAAGCCTTATTCCAACCCCCCTCACTCTAATCAAGAACTCCTTATCGTCCTTTCCCCGACATTAATTCTCGAACCCGGGTCCTCTGAACTCCAGTATCGGCCCTGAAGAGATGTAGGGGTAAATGGCGATGAACGGAACTGTTAGTTGGAAGTCTACTTTCTAAAATTTACAAAACTCAGATTTTGTTGTCTTTAATCTGGAACAACTGACAAGACCAAGAGCAGTTAGTCACTGGCATTTGTTGCCTATCTAATAAGTTAATCTCTGAAAAGAAAAAAAAAAAAAAAAAAAAAAAGTGGGGGGAGGGGAATGGTTATTCGTATACCACGAAAATTGGCTGAAAGTGCTAGTGATTACATAACTGCCGACTTGATATCATGGCTTGTCTATAATGAACGGAAGATAGTCAGCAAAAATACGGAAAAAACACTAAAAGACAAGACAGACACATAGATGACACAGAGAAAGATTTTGGCTTCCAACCAGAGTGGAAGACACAGTCTCTCTAACAGTTAGAATAATTTATGCCGATTATAAATAATTTATTTTATTTCATTTCAATAGTTAAACTACTAACAACAATGTTCAAGAATGCGTCTCTCGCTTAGAAGATTTCACTCAGATCGAGTTCAACTCAGTGAATGCTCTGCCCCACCGTGGCCAAGGATTCACTAAGAAACATTATTTAAACATATTAAAACAGAAATTTAATTTATTTTTCAAAAGAAGTAAAAAACAAAAAACTACCCCAAGGAAACACGGAATCAATTGCAACCTCGGATTTTCCTGCCTGCCCTGGCTGCTACAGAAGCAAAGACAAGTCCGTGCAATTTCGAAACTATGCAGTGATGGATTCTGCTTTCAGTTGATATATTCTATGGATCCCATTTGCTTTTCCAATGATTGCAAAATATAGAGAGGATACTATTAAAGCCATTCCAACCTGATTATTATCCATCAGTTGTTTAATTGTGATGTATTTTTTACTCATTTTATAATTAATTCAACTTACGTATTGTTATTACTGTTTAATGAAATTGCCTGTTTCATGTGAGTTTACTCATACTGGTTTTTGATCTCTGTATAATCTTTTATTGTTTTTCTATTCTGTAAAGACTACTACAGTCCCGTGGCGTTCAGAGCGGATCTTTATAATAGTAATTTTATTCTCTGTAATCGTACTTTTAGCCAATAAACTAATATTTATTTATTTAAAGGATAAAACAGCAAAATAGTGAAGCATGCATTGCCAAAATAAATAGATAAATAATATATAAATAGTGTTTGCATTGGAAAAAAATATCTAAAAATGAACGAACAGGTGCAGAAGAGTTGCGTTGTTGTTGTTATTTGGTTTTTAGGAGCATTAGCAACTAAGGCTATATTGCTCCGGGTATATGCTGTGGTCATTCCCTGACTTTTCCGCATCCTCCGTATTTGGTGGCTCACGGGCTCGAACCCAGGTCTAATCAAGAAACGTGTGTACGCACTGCTGCTCCTGCCCGCCTGGCTACAGAAGCGCCTGAAGAGTTGCAACGAAGCACTAGCGAATGGATTATTAACGTTTTCTGTATAGTCACCTCCCATCTAATTATGCTCTGTCAACTTATCTTTCTTATTTTAATTTCAAAAACCGTAAATGAAATAGTCATTACAACAATGCGGGGAAAAAAAAAATGCTGATGAAACAAAAAGCGTGTATTTTTAGGGTATAATTATTTTTACCCTCTCACATATCCTGGATCTCTGACTCACCTCTTCGGGTGAGCCTTCCTGGTGAATAAACCCTGTGTTAGCACCCTAGCCCATAACTAAAGAAACAACCAAAGGAATGGAGACAAAAGCAATCACACCTGACGCCCCCCAAAAGTGCATAACTAGCATTTTGGTGTTATAACTGTTGGCTTTTTAAGAAAATTTAAAGAATAAATAATGACCGTTACTTTATTCTTCTCAAAAATGAACTTAATATGTACTAGCAGAACAAAAAGATAGGTAAAATGATTCTTTTACTGTATAATATAGCAAATGCCTCAGTTGTGTACGTAGCGAAGAGCAAATTTGCTACGAAATGCATTAATTTCATGTTGTCCAGTTTTGCTAGTATTTATTTACCAAAGATTAATGAAGAGGAAACAATTATTTCTTCTTCGGTAATTTTTCATATTTTAGAAATATTTCATTGGATTGGCGGGTCTTTCAGTGACTGTGATGACGTAAAAACAAGAATTAAAACGGCCCTCTGAGTGAGTAACAGCAGACATTTAAATTAATAGCAACACATTTCTCAAGAAGCAGTGCTTTTTATTTTAAGTATAAATGTGACGCCGAGTAATTGTAAGTAAGTTGCTCCTCAAAATACATTTTGTAGCGAACTTAGTGTGGTCTTCACTATGTATACAACCGCCAACAATTAAACACGTACGATAATGCTTTGTAGCTCTCGAATATTTTGTTCTAAATTTAATTAAATGTCTCTATTCATTACACAGTATATTGAGCAAAGGTGTTTTATTACAGAATGGTAACTGTTATACTAAGTGAGTCCAATAAAACAAGTTAACCTCTTAAAGCTGTTTGTTTGTTTCGGAATTTATTGGGCGCATCGGCAACTATGGCCATAGTGCGCCAACCCTCTTAAAGCATTCGCTGTACAGGGGTTAATACTGAATAAATAATATGCTGACCAGAGACTTTGATTGATTGATTTTGATTTTATTGGCGCAAAACTGACCAGAGACAGACCATGGTCAATAAGAACCTGATAGCTCCCGTCATCTTGAAAAAAAAAAATCAAGTAGGATGTGAACGGTCAACTACAAAGAACAATGAATATGGACACAACCGAACCAGTGCTGGCGGGGGGAACAGAAAAGACGGAATCCATTAAGTACAAGAACGCGGAGCAGCCGAAGTGGAAAGAGAAAAGGTCGCGATATCCAAAGTAGAAGAAGAGTGGAAGAAAGCCCTAGCAGAATTCGAGGGAATCGATCTCACAAAGACTCGCACCATACCGAAGCAGAGATCCAACAGAATCATGTGGCAAGTCACGGACCGCCTCAAACGGCGAATAATACCGTATTATCTCAACAAAAACGAGGTAACATAAGATTTTTTTTTTTTTTTCTTTTATGTAAACCCCAAACACGAGAGGTATTAGAACCTTTAGTAGCTTGCGAAATAAAATGGAGACTACGGAGCAAATCCTGCTAGCAGGCGAATTCGATATTTTAGCTATATCCGAAACATGGCTTGAGCACGAGCAGCAGAATATAGTGATAGCTACACCAGCAGGCTATGTGGCAGAGTTCACCTCCAGGAGGAATAGAAGGAGAGGTGGTGTTGCTATGTTCTTCAAAGACGCGACCTTCAAATTGATCAACACTATCTACAGTGACTCACCAAATTTCGAAGCCCTAGCCGTGATATCATCACTGAGGCAGCCAACTGGGCAATCACCCACTTTCACCCCTCAGCTCACCATATCGCCATCGGGGATTTCAACCTCACTCCACAGCTCACTGCCCACAAGAAGATCCTTGTTGACTACATGAAGTCAGCGAATGTACACCTAATCGATCACGGCCCTACTAGAGGAGAAAACCACCTTGACTTGCTATTTTCCTCCTTAGCATGTATGATTGAAGAACCACCTGAGACGCACTACAAATCGGATCACGACCCTATCTACGCAAAATTAATTATTTTAATTATTCCTACTCGGGGACCACCTGTCAAAAAAAAAAAACGTACAAACCGCCGTCATTGTCAGCCCCAAGCTCCTTAACATCCAAAAATGCCTGCAAGCTGCCACCCTCATACCTTGACATGTACTTGAAACGTGTGACGTCCCGCTGGCGGTAACACTATTAACAAATTGCGTAAACACCATTGCACAGTATTCCGCATCAAAGAAGATAAGGATCTCACCTTACTTCAAAGCCTGGTGGAATCCAACTGTACACATGGCCTTCCTGTTAAAGCAGCTTCCTGTTAAAGCAGCAGCTACACCAGATCTGGAAAAGAATTCAACGGACTTCCGACCGGATATCTTATACAAGAGCACGAGCGCAATTTAATAGGGAGAAATCACGAGCAATAACGGAACACCTGGACGACCAACTTCAAAAAGGGAAAATCCCATACCGCTTCAGGTTCCACAGCTTTCCGAGTCAGTTGGACCCAACTCAATGGTTAGATCATATTACCAGATTCAATACGAGTGCAGATCAACTAAACTCTCTTTTATGTCCCGACAATGAATTGCAACAAGACATCTTTCATTCCATCACCATCTCTACAGACCAGCTGACAGCGGCGATAAACTCCCTTCCAGCGACAGCAACCTCGGGGGCCGACAAAGTGCCGCAATTCATGGTAAAATGCCTCAGTCCGTTCATCCTCCAACCGCTCAAGTTCATCTTCAACGGAATTCTAACAACAAGAAATTTTCCTAAAGCCTGGAACAACTACCTCGTTAGACCACATCCAAAAGTTCGAAACCCCACTCTACCCAGGCACTTTCGGCCGATATCTAACTCCTCAACGCTCCTGAAAATCCTGGAAAAATCTATGCTGCCCACCTTAATGAATCAGATTCTTGGAGATAGGCCGCCACAGGTCCACTACGCAATCCGAAACCGATCCACAGTGACGAACCTCCTTGCAACCACATGTAATATATTGTCCGCCTTTGAACAGCAAGAGGAACTCGCAATCACGTACCTGGATATTGAAGCTGCCTTTGACGCCATCAACGTGTCGGCGCTCCTCCGCTTACTGGAAGACCACTATCTAATCCAAGGTAATATCCTCTGGTTCATAGCTTCACTCCTCTATTATAGGGTACTACAAGTCGACGCCTATGCACAATCGCACAAGAAGGCAATTTCTGCTGGTGTTCCGCAAGGAGGAGTCCTATCCTATCTGGCTTATTATTTACAGCCATCATTGCGCCTCTTGTCCGTGACAATGAGAAAATCATCACCTATGCAGATGATATAAAAATTCTAACGCCTATTGCTTCCAACAATCACCTTGAAGCTACAGCAAGCATTAATGATAGTCTCATCAACGTCGCCTCTTACCTCAAACAGTATGGACTCTCAATCAACCCACAAAAAACAAAACTAATGGTGTTCTCTCTCAGACCAACCCCTACAATAATAGCCCCAACACTCGGATGGAACTGTAATATCTGCCACTCCTACACATGTGGATTTGGGAATAGTATTTTACCCAAAACTTCGGTTTCATGCTCATGTAGACAAGCTCACTTCCAGAGCAGCCTCTCTCCGATGCCTAGCTAAACAACAACTAATTTATGTTAAGGAGCCTCGTATAATTAAGAAATATATCAGAACAGTAGTTTATTCTCCACTCCTCTATGCTGCTGAAGTGTGGGCATGAGCAGCTACTACAACGAAGAAACCAATCCTCGCTGCAGAATTCTGGCTACTTAAATGGGCTAACTGGAAAGCTTGTCTCCCACCACAGGACAGAACTACAGCTTTAGCTACCTCACTGGGGATGCAGCGACTCCTTAACATCATTGAAATACGACTGATAGCTACAGTTAAAATGATCACGGGCCAGATCTCAACACTCGTGTTGAGATCTGGCCCGTGATCTCAACATTCGTGTTACTGGCGAATACCCAAGCCAGAACTTCGGTCAACCCCGATGCTCCGCTCGAGGAATCGGAGGCTTCATATCTCAGACCACTTCCTCCCAAACCAAATGCTACCGGAAGTACAGCACCTCGACGCTGACCTCCAGACGTTTTGCAGCAAGAAAACCTACAGGAAAGAAGTATTAGCAGCTCGCTCCAATCCCAGAATCTAATGAGAACAAGTTCGTGCATCCTCCACACCATCTGCCAAGCTATCCTGTGCAACGACAGAATTCGTTTGACAGAGAAGTGCCATTCATATATATTATATATTTTATTGTAAATAAAATTGTAAATGACATATTTTATTGTAAATATAACCGTACGATGTCACTTGTAAATATAGTTAATACTGTGTAATGTGAGGAAATGTAATGACATGTTTACATGTTACAACTTCAATTTTAGAATGTGCATTATCCATCATATATCCTGATGTGAGCATTATCTATTATCCATGTGCATTATCTATTATCTAATTATCTATTCTGATGTGAGCCCCAGGCCATTGGCCGTGATGGGACAATTTCAACTTTACTTAAATCTATATGTACATAGTATTAATTTAGTTGCAATAAAGATTTTCTCTCTTACTTAGTACCGTGCTTGGGTTGGAGGTTGAGAAGACGAAAGAAGATATTTGTTGATATTGGACTTGAACTTTTGAAGACTGTAATTTTCAGGAAATACGTATGAAGGAAGGTTGTTCCAGAAAACGGCAGTTGAATGAATAAACGAAGGAAGACGAAAAGTTGGTTCTATGAGTTTGAAGTTGGACAGTAAATGGATGTTGGCTGGTGGCTGCACGTGTTTGGACTGTTTTGAAAGAGTGAGCGGGAATTATAGAAGCCAATTCAGAAGAACAGTGCCCATGGAAATATCTGTAGAAGAGGCATGCAGCAGAAACAGAACGTCTATGAGACAGTGAGTGGAGAGACTCTGTTAGTGATGAATCATTAATTAACCTAACTGCCCTCTTCTGAATGGAATCAAGAAGCCTGAGAGAGGTTTTGGAGGCACCACCCCAGATGTGGGAAAAGTATTCCATGGTAGGGCGGATTTGCGATTTATACAGAGTGAGCAGCTGTTTGGAAGAAAAGTAACGCCGAGAGAGAAAGAGAAAACCAAGTTTTTTAGATGCAGAGAAAGCAATATTTGTGATGTGCTTGTGCCAAGAGAGATTAGAAGTCAGGGTAATCCCCAAAAGAGATATATCATTTTGCCTAGAAATCGGAGTATCACCAAAGATAAGCATAGGAACAGAAGAATCCCTTTTGCGAGATATAAGACATGACTGAGTTTTAGAAGGATTGAAATCAAGTAAGTTGTCTTAGTTGATTTCAATTTCTCCAGTCTCCCACTGGAGAATTACCTGAAGATCGGTATTTAAGGAATTGGTAGTAGATTTTCGAGAAGTTGAAGCTGATTGGGCAGGGCAAGATTTTTCAAAATGGAAAGTGGAATGCAATGTGCTATCATCGGCAAAACTATGGATAGGATTTCCAGTCAATGGAAGAAGGTCATTAATATACAAGAAGAAAAGAGTGGGGGAAAGAACTGAACCTTGGGGGACACCGGCATTAGTGGAGAAATTAGAAGACAGAAAGCCATCTACCATTACTCTCAGTGAGCGATCAGAGAGAAAACTGGATAAGCAATTACAAAAAACAGTTGGCAAACCATAAGACGGAAGTTTGTTTAGAAGACCTTTATGCCAAACACGATCGAAAGCATTTGACCTGTCAAGAGCAACTACTTGTGTTTCACCGAACCTTTCCACTGAATTAGTCCATAAATGGGTAACGTAAACCAGAATATCACGAGTGGATTAACACTGACGGAATCCATACTGGCGATTGTTGATCAGACGGAAGGTTTCTAGGTAGTTTAAGAGTTGGCGGTTAATTGATTTCTCCATTACTTTAGAAAGAGTAGAAGTAATTGCAATGGGACGATAATTGGATGGGAGGGATTTGTCACCCTTTTTAGGAACTGGCTGGATATGAGCAAATTTCCAAGCAGAAGGAAAAACACTTTTGGAATAAGAAAGTGAAAAAAGGCGGCAAAGAATAGGAGTAAGTTCAGGAGCACAGGTTTTGAGGACAAGTGGAGAAATACCATCGGGACCTGGTGCTTTCTTAGCATCAAGATTCGTCAAAATCCTTCTGACATCCTTTTGACGGAAGACCACAGGAGCCATTGAATGGAGCGTGTTGGGAATGGTGGGAGATGTTTTACCAAGATCATTAATACATGAGTTGAAAGAAAAATGGGATGCTAGCTGGTCAGCTTTATCCTTGGCTGAAGTGACAACAGAACCATCTGATTTGGACAGAGGTGGGAGCAGAGATGGGCAAACGTTGCGGCCAATAGCTTTGGCAAGAGACCAGAATGCTCAGCTATCATTAGGGCAAGAAGCAAGTTTTCTACTCTTAGCCTGTTCAAACTCTAGTTTGGACTGATTAATAACTGCTTTACAATTGTTGCGAGCTTTGGTGTAGGCAGAACATTCTTCTCTTGTGAACAGCCTTAGCACACTTATTGGAAAACCAAGGTTTAGATAAAGGACGAGATTTTAAAGTGGAGTGTGGGATAAAGGATTCCATTCCTGCAAGAATAATTTCACTGACAAGATCTGAGCACGTTGACAACAGAAATTTTGAAACAGTAATCCGACCAAGGAAAAGAAATCTCGCAGGTCATCCCATTTTGCATTCTTGTAATGCCAAACAATACGAGGTTGGGAATAGCCGTGAGATAAAGGCTCCATTGGAGAAGAGACAATCACCAAGTTGTGATCTGAAATGCCTAAAAGACCTCTCACTTCGACCGTGTACTTAGAAGGGTTGTTTGTGAGAAAAAGATCAAGCGTGTTGGCAGTATGGTTAGGATTGTTCGGTATTCTGGTAGGTAAATGAACAATTTGTGCGAGGTCATTAGTAATTGCAAAAGCCTCAGCATCTCTACCAGCTGGGTCGGTGTGACTAGAAAATGGAAGCTAGCTGGAGTTGTGAACATTAAAATCACCAAGGAACGTTACCTTACTGTTAGGAAAGTTGGACTGGAGAAAGTCAAGTTGCAAAGGGAGGAAGTCAAAGAGCTACAAGTGATTAGTGGAGTTGGGAGAACGGTAGAGACAACAGATGAATATGACACCATGAGGTAAAGAGAATTTAATCAAGAGAAGATCGAAGAGAGGAGATTCCAAATTACCAAGTCTCTGACAGGGAATATCAGAACGGACATATGCACAAGTACCACCTTTGAGGCGAAAGGCATCATACAGCGAATAATTTGGGCAGCTGAGGTGAGCAGTAGTTGAATCAACCGATAACTGAGATTCTGTCAGAAAAAGTACGTGGGGTTTTTGGCAGACTGCAAGTGGAAATGGATATCATTGAGATTAGAACTGAGACCACGTATATTTGTGAAATGAATTAGGAAGTGTTTGGGAGGTTTAGATCTTTTCGCAGATAAGCTTGCTCTATTAGTTTGACAATTCATGGTGTATTCAATAGTAAGAAAAAGTGGGTGGGACATGCTTTATGAAGTAATGAAATTTTTGGATATGGCGTACACATGGTAAGAATATACCCAGATTCAAGCCCGTGACTGCTGAATACAGTGCTGTTTCTTGTATTCTGTGTATCTTGTAAAATTCTCTGACCGTTTGGTGGTCCCGGAGTATAAACGGAAAATTTATTTATTTATTATTTCCAGAAAGATATAGCGCCACTTCAACTATCCTTGTGTATTGTGGCTGTAATTAGCGTGTGTTCTCTGGTCAATTTGCCTGCTTTGCTATAAAGTCCTTAAAGAAACAACCAACCAATCAACCTGATTTGCTGGACGAAAACCCCCAGTTTTCCGGGGGTTAAAACCTTGCTATCTACACCTGAGACTGGCTAACTCAGCCACGGAGTAAAAAAAAAAAGCTCATAAAAGTTCCTCGCGTCATCGCCGGGATTCGAACCGGGCCTTTCACCCGTTGTGGGGAGGGCAGTGACGATACCACTGTACTACGCGCGCAGACACACCAGGAGCTATATTATTATAATATTAGAGTCACCCGTATTTGTGTCTGAAAATTGCGTGTGTTCTGTCGTCGATTTGCCTGTTTTGCTGGACGAAGAAACCCCAGTTTCTGGGGTAAAAAAACCTTGCTATCTACGCTGAAGACCGACTAACTGAGCCACGGAGTGAAAAAAGCCCATTAAAGTTCCTCGCATCATCGACGGAATTCGAACCCGGGCCTTTTCCACCCGGTGTGGGGAAGGTGATGATACCATTGCGCTACACCCGCGCAGACCACCAAGAACTATAGAAATACATCGCCAAAGAACCCGGGGTGACAGTTGACATATGTCGACGAAGCTACCTGGCCTTGGAAACGATCCAACGCGTCACCGCAGGATGCGCTGTGATCACCCAGACGGAATATACTCATAGACACGACCAGGTCGCCAGGATAATACATCAGAAGCTAGCAAGGAAATACCAGTTGATCAAAGAAAGTGTGCCGTATTATACGAACTCTGTACTAGAAACTCCAGCCCACAAGCTGTACAGGGACTGCGCCATAATTACGGACAAGAGGTTTATGCACAATAGATCGGACATAGCCCTCGTTGACAAGAAGGTAAAGTCTACCTATCTGATCGACGAAGCGATGCCGAACACTAGCAATCTCCAGAAAACCAATGAGAAAAAGATCAGGAAGTACAGACCCAAAACAGGTCAAAGATATGTAGCATAAGGAAGAAGTACTGACCATCCCAGTCACCGTATCAACCATCGGAATTGTGCCAAATACTCTGAACAAGAGCCTAGAGCACTGGCTTCCCAGAGAACACCTACAATGAACTCCAGAAAGTCGCAATCCTGAAAACATGCAAGATAGTCAGAGAGCTCCCCGCGCAACAGTAATAGCCGGACATAGCAACCGCTTTGTACTTTTGGTACCAGTACTACCCATCCTGTGGTGGACTCGTACCCCCCCCCCCCTTCAGGGAGAAATAATAACATAAGAATATTATTATTATTACTGAAATCACAGCAAAGCATATTGCACGATCGAATCCGTACGATAATATGTTGTGCGAACCAAATTGGATCATTAAAAGTTGCTTAAGTACATACACAACGAAATGCTGAAACATGACACTACACACACACATACAGTCCACTGTTAACGTGACTACTTTATCGGCTGCAATAAGTAGTTACAATAAAGATATAAACTCTTCTAGCACTTTGGTGGGCAAGAGGGGAGGCGTATCAAATATTAAACAGAAATGTTAAAACTTGGATTTTCAATCAGAACAACCCTTCCCTCCCATTCTCCCGTAAGTTAACTTAGGAAGAATGGGAGGGAAGGGTTGTTCTGAGAGGGAGGGAAGGGATGTTTGCTCTGGCCATACCTGAGTATGGCCAGAGTAAACAATAAAATATAATTTTATTAATCGCTCACATTTTTTTACGTCACTATTATTTGTTAAGAACATCTACCCTTGTCAACAATTGTGATCGGGTAGTAACTAACAACACATAAATAAGTCATTTTAATAGTCTTCATTATATATCAAGAATCTTCTAACTATCTTTTTAACCATACAGGGTGTCTCAAAAATATTGGTACAAACGTTTAGGGGAGGTAGGTAACATCTAAAGGAATGTGAATCCCATAGGAATCCATAACCGGAAACATCACCGTAAGTCGGTAGACGGCGCTGTTCGTCAGTTCGCGAGAGGGAAAATTTCTGGTTTACTCATTCAAGCAGTAGTCACCGTACGAAGAGCATGCATCGATATACGAACTGTGAGCTGGCAGACATGCACCTAGTGTATGGATTAGCAGAGGGTTATGGACGAGCCGCTCAACGAATTTATGGAGAACGCTTCCCAGACAGACATGTACCGGACCACCGTTTGTTTGCGCATGTGCATCAAAATTTGTGTGATTATGGGTCATTTAGAGGTAACAGGAGTAGTGCGGGCAGACCACGTTCGACGCAAACTCCCGCCATGGAAGAAAGTGTGTTGAATGCTGTCCAGAATAATCCTACTACCAGCACACGTGCCGTTGCCTCTGCCTTAGGAGTGTCTCGTTGCAGTGTACAGCGTGCCTGGCACGACGATTCCTTACACCCCTTTTATCTCCAAAGGGTTCAGTTACTGCTCCCCCAAGATCATCCTGCACGTGTGGCTTTTGTGCAGTGGTTTCTCCAAGAAAGTGTTCAAGACTTGAATTTTCCAGCCCATGTTTTGTTCACGGATGAGGCTTATTTCACTCGGGAAAGCTTATTCAATCAGCACAATGCTCATGTGTGGGCTTACGACAACCCACGCGGTGTGCGCCCCCATGCGGCGCAACATCGCTTCGCAATAAATGTGTGGGCAGGTATGGTCGGTGACTGCTTAGTCGGCCCATACCTGTTACTATGAACTCCGCTAAATATCGGATCTTTCTTGAACAAGTTCTACAAGGGTTACTTGTAGAACTTGTCACATTTGATGTTCCAGCAAATGTGAGACGCAACATTTGGTTTCAACATGACGGGGCGCCTGCCCATTATGGAAGGTGTATTCGTGACCATTTGAACAGGCGTTTTGGGTGTCGATGGATTGGCCGTGGTGGATCCGTTGCCTGGCCCCCACGCTCACCTGATTTATCGAGCCTTGATTTCTTTCTGTGGGGGGCCTCATATCTATCGTGTATGAATCGCCTGTGAAGACGGAAATGGATCTCGTGGCGCGACTCGTCTGCGCTGCTGCTGCTACTGTCAAAGAAACTCCAGGTGTATTCGACCGTGTCCGCCAATCCATTCTGCGTCGGTGTCACGAATGCATCGCGTCTCATGGTGGAACCTTCGAGCATCTGTTGTAACATCATGAAATGCATCCATCTCGTACTCCATTGTTAATATTATGTCAAATAAATGTTTGCCTCTAATTACTGTCTTGTGTCATTTCTGCTTCTTGTGCCTCTGCTACTACTTTCCCGTGGCGTTTCCGGTTATGGGTTCCTATGCGATTCACATTCCTTTAGAGGTTACCTACCTGCCCTAAACGTTTGTACCAATATTTTTGAGACACCCTGTATTTGTTTAGTGGTTTAGAATGTCCCAGGAAATAGTATCTGTTTCTGACATATTAATTTCTTTAATTAGTGTTACGTTGTTAACAAATAGGTTCTTTAAACTTTTGATTAGGTAGTAAAATCTTGTTTCAATAAAAATAACTTTTTTTTTTTTTTTGTTTATGTTATTCCACACCAAGTACCCTTTTCAGTATGTTTTGTAATAAAGATTTGATAAACTTTGACTATGATGTGGCTTTAGAGCATATAATTAAAGCATTTAATTATATGCTTTATAATTATATGCTTCGCAATAAAGCATATTTTAGTACTGAGTCTATTTGTACAAAAAAATTTCTTGGTAGTTAAAGAAAGCGTATTATTTTTAATATAATACACAATAGAGAAAGAAAAAAATAATAAATGCTTGTATAATGTTAATAAAAAATTCTATTTATTATTATTTTTTAATTGCCCTTGTATGTCAAGGTTGTGGGATTGACCGAGAATTACTGTTTGGGAGAAGCGATTAGCTAAACCAGTTTCTAAAAAGTTGAGTATGTTAAATGATAGCACTGATAAAGGTGCTGTGAATCAGCCACCCACTCTTAATATTTCACCAGTATTTAGCAATAAATAATAAGATTTTTCGTATTAATAACATGAAAAAAGAAATTCAGTTCTTTTGCGATTACTTCAAGTTAACAATATGTACACACGAGGAAAAAGAAAGTTGTAAGCAGGGGCACGCTCAAACAACACATATACAGCATGAAATCGTGTATGTTATGTATACATATGTCCAGTTGTATGCACAGGGAAGAGGTACAGAGAAAGAAGGAGATTCTCTTCTCACGCTCTGAGAACCTAGAGTAAATGACCTGAAGTGAACCCCGAAGATTTACTCCGATTACTTCCGCAACCGTCTAGGGCTAAACAAAGCGATGGGCGGTGGTGCTGACAACAGAGGACGCCTAGGCGACCTGGTACCAAAGGGTTGATGTATTCCCAAGGCCTGCGTTGTTCATCACTGGCACCATGGGAGGAACAAGTAGGTAAATTCAAGTCACATCTCGCCTGATGGGCCAAATTCACCCTTTCGATGTATAAAAATATTTAAATATGAAATGAAAGAAAACAAAATAATATATATTGTATAGCATTAAGTAATATTAATCCACCAAAAATAACCTATTAACAAAAATGGAATAGAAAATAATACTAATAATTGCTTTTCTCTGTGAGTTATCTGGATTTTCTAGCTCTCACAACACGGAAAACACCCCGTGAAAACATATGCACATAATTTCACAGACCAATATACGATACCGATATGAACAACAAACTTCGCTGCCGTTATTTTATTGTTGTTATTATTATTATTTTACTTTATTTATTTATTTTTTATTTTCTCATATGTCTCTATTCCGAATTTCATTTTTGGACGATTTTTATTGCCACCTACAGGTAGCCAGCCAGCCACAGTGAAGCATTTTAATTATTACCACCCTATATACCATTCTTAAGCGAAATAATATTCTGGTGTACATTTATGGACGAAATTAAAAATAAATAAATAAAAACTCTCAATAAAAGGCTTATAATTATAATGAAAGTTGCGGAATACAAAAATTTATACGGAAGGAATAAAAATAAAAATTGATTCTTTTGAATATTTAAAGAGCTTCAAACTAATTTGCAAGGTCAATGAAAACTTATTTTATTTTATTTTTATTATTACTTTGGTAGTATATTATAAAGTTATATTAAAAGACACTTCGCACCACAATGTATGCAAATTTGTATTGCTTACTAGCAAAGTATCAAATGGAGTTGAAAATTAAATAATCTCCTTGGAATAGATATGTATGATCAATATCCTTTAACTGCTTGTTATTGTGACGATATTTCGATATTGACGAGTCCACTTTGGGATTAGTTATGAAGTTTGAAGTAATGGGAAAGACAAAAGCTCTGAAAGACAGCTAAACTAAAATTGAAATCACTTTTAGTTTAACTTCTTTCTGGGCAGCTGCCTATCCCATTCCTTCAGACTTAATAATGGAACTCCAGAGTAGAGTGGGCTCTGATCATAAATGTTGCAGGGAATTTATTTAATTTCCAACTTAATAAGATTGACTCGATAATCAATGTGCTCATATGGGTGGTGTCTTTTAATATAATGTTATGATCCATGGAAGGTTCCGGAACATCATTCTATTCAGCCACAATCAGGAAATAATGGTCACCATGGTAAAAGAAAATCATGGCTATTATTTCCGCTTGATAACTTACTTTCCCTTTCATACTTCACGTAAACACGTGAAGCATAAAAGGTAAATACTGACATAATCTGCGAGATTCATATGTCAATAATTTTCGAATATGAAAAATCATATATTTTACGGAAAAGACTGTCCCATATAATTTAATGCACGTAGTGATCACCAGTTTTTTCTATATGATGCTGATAAATTATTCATTTTCTTTATTATAAGCACAGCTACTCTTCTGTCAATATATTCTTAAATATTATAATCAAACTGTTACATTATATATACAAAAGAGAAGAAAACTTAAATAACTTCCCTTCTAAGTCCAACAATAAAAATGGACCGTTATAAAGTTTTCCTCGGAAGTATAGATTACACATGTAATTAACACCAGAAGGCAGCACCATACACGAAGGTAGAGGAGTTATGGAATGTTTCGCTGATATGAGTAAGCTAGTTAAAGTCTCGCTCTTGTGTATACGTTACTTTGCAAAATGCTTTATTATTATTATAGCTAAAAGCCTTGATCCAACTGTATAAATTCCTTTTAGTAGTCGCCCATTTGTAAGCCGAATACAGTATTCTGATATTTATAACAATTAGGAAGTGACAACTACTTAAATAGTAAATCTTGCTTAGGTTTTTGGAAATATGTGCTACCATATGTTAATAGTACATACTGACAAACGTTTTATTGCAAACATGTACAATACACACATAGTACACTATACTAACAATATACAATCAAGGAACGTTAGGAGTTTATAAATCTTCCTAGCTAAAGTCTTAGTATTTATGAAATGTAGTACGCACAAGTAAAGGTCAAACTAAACTGCAAAGAATGCAGGTATAAAATACTTGATTACGTTAGCCTAGAGTAAATCATTTTTTTACATAAATTCCATGTCGGAGGTTATTGATTGCAATTGCACAAATAGCGTTTTCAGATCAGCTGAGACCCTAAATTGCTATAAGATTTTAGGGTTTTACTGTTTACATTTATTTAATGTATACATACATTTATGCATATGTCACCGGTCTCATTTGTGAATAGGATTTTGTTGTCAATTCAAGAACGTAGAGGAAGAAACAGATAATGTTAGAGGGAAATATCCTCTTAGTCTTCTTAGCTGCTGAAGGTGGAGTCTTACAGGCCTGGCTGGGGATCCACGCGTCCTTCTTTTGTTGCGCGAGTGCGACAATTGAGAATATGTTTGTTTAGTCTAGTCTGGTAGTGAAGAGTTTGTAAGACATTGGTTTTGCTTACAATGAGATTCCACTGCGTCCAGTCGTGAATGGCATAAAGGACCCCTCTTGAAATATAACTATATTTTGTAGTGCTTTGCTTACCCAACGTAACATCCAGATGACAGGTGCGTCGGGAAACTACAGAAACGCACCTGGTAATATACTTGGTTATGAGATTTGGATCTTTCACCCTGATAAGTTCCTGAAGTGTCTTCCAAATAGCAGTAAGCTTCTCCTCTTCTTCTTCTTCTTCTTCTTTTTTTTTTTTTTTTTGTTGCTGCGAAATGCTGGGCGAAAAAAATATTATCATTATGCCAGCCGGGTGGCATGATGAAGTAGCCGGTGCGGAAGTGTAATACTTCGCAATATTATAAAATTTTCTGTTATTTATAAATGTGACTTAAGCGATCCACAGCAAAAATTAATTGCATAATAATTTAACTTTACATGCTCCTGTCGCATTGACCTCGATCGCATAGTATGTTCGAATTAATATTGATCGAGATCAGTACCATATGGTACCGCAAGAATCGCCTAAATTTTAGCCGGACGGTCAGTTAAATTCACCGGGCGGTGAGCCCATTTAATAGGTCCTGGGGAGAACACTAATCATCCTAAAATTTAGGTGACTACCTCGTTGATTGCTTAAGTCTGAATCTGTGGTCTCTACAGCTTGGGATGAATTGCCTGAACGCTTGCCATATTTCTGGATTAAGAATGGGCGACTTCTAGAGGAATTAATTCTGAACAGAAATTTAACCATCCATAACCTACCCAACAACCTCCCGACATATTGTAGCACCACTGGATAATCTAATATTGATGTCACACTAACCACCAATGACTTACGGACATGCGTCTGGGATTGGGTCACAATACCGGACTGGACGATAAGTGACCATTGGGTCATCTATTTTCACATTGAGACCAGGCGCCTGCCGACAACTACTAAGGAAATAGTGACAGAATTAGTAAGGTTTTCCCTAAGAACAGTCGATTGGGATGCCTTCGACTACTCCATCAATAGAGACTTTCCAACACATGACCCTCTCAATATGAAGAAGCAACACCAGAAGAATACAGTGAAGTAATACAAACAGCAATTACCAGAGCCTCGTATAGAGCAACAAGGAAGAAAGTCCCATGCAACAGACCTTGTGCATGGTGGAACACGGAACTTATGACACAAAGGAGGGAAGTCCACCGCGCACGAAAGCAGTATCAGAACCGACGAAACTGGCCAGCAGCAGACGTCGAAATGCTACACAGGGAATACTTGAATAAAAAGAATACATACACCAAGGCAATAGCAACTAGAAAGCGAGAAACCTGGGCTACATTCGTCCTAGAATCTGGAAATTCAAACCCCTGGGGGTTACTGTATAAAATCACACGGGGAAAAACCTTCACAACAGATATCTCTGGCACTGTCCTGGCTGATCAAAATGAAACCACCAACTGGACTGACTCTGTCAGTGCCATCATAAATAAGCTCTTCCCGGACGACAACCCTCAGAATGACTTGCCGGAACACAAAAGTATCCGGAAGAAGAATGCCGAATATATAACACAGACCCAAGCTGAACTCTTCACCAGTCTGGAATTGAATCAGATCCTCAAAAAAGTAAATACCAAAAAGTGCCCGGGACTGCATTTAATTGAATATGCCTTCATCATTAGATTTCAAAAATTAAAGCCAGAACATCTTCTATTATTGTACAATTAATGCCTCCAAATATCAAAGTTCCCCCAGCCCTGGAAGGTTGCACTGCTCCGCCTAATACCAAAACCAAATAAACCAATGACGAACCCTCGTTCGTACAGACCAATTGCCCTGCTGGCCAACCTGGGCAAGACCTTGGAAAGACTAATGGCCATCCGAATCTCTTTCTCTCCAAAGGTATGATTTCACCAGTCCAATATGGATTCACCCAGGGCAGATCATGTGAAGATGCCCTCTCTGATTTGATCCTGCATCTGGAAACTTCGCAATCCAAATATGAACTTACTCTGTTTATTGACTTCGAGGTCACTGGTACGTCTTCGCACAGCAGAATGTCCAAACAATCTTTACTGGCTGTTCAGAAGCTACTTCTCACAACGCACTATAGTAGTTAAGTCAAAATACGGCCAAGTCCTTAAACCCATCCACCGGAGGTGTCCCCAGGGTTCCGTCCTGAGGCCCTTGGTGTGGAATATGGTGCTCCAGAGCTGGCTCAGTAACAGTTTTGAAAAAACGAAAATCACAGCACTCGCCGACGACCTCACCATCGTGGTCGCTGGTCATTCCAGAGCAGCCTTCGAATCAACAGCACAGCGAGTACTCAACCATCTCTCTACCTGGACAACAATCAACAAATTGCAAATTAACCTTGCTAAAACTAAGATGATGGTGTTTAAAAACCGACTCGACTTACGAAGGCCCGCCCACCAAGTCAAAATCAATGGAACCCAGCTAACCTTCATAGAACAGACAAAAGTCCTGGAAGTAGTAATAGACAACCGCCTGTCTTTCTTCCCCCATCTACAGCATTTGAGTTCCAAGACCAAAAAGTTCTCCGCCGCAATTATACGGATCTAAAGAAGTGAGTGAGGACTATCAAAAAGAACCCTTCTTCTTTATTATAAAGCCATCTTTCTCCCAATAGTAACCTATGCTGCCGGGGCCTGGTTTCACAGAGTTTCCATCATTAAGATGAAAGAAAAGCTAAACTCTATACAAAGAGCTATGTTACTGGCGACCCATCGAATCTGCCGTACAGTTTCTACAGCAGCTCTCCAAGTTATAGCAGGCACCCTCCCTCTCGACCTTTATACAATCTACAAGGGACTCTGCTATCGAATTAAAAAAGGTATTCCGACAAAGATCCTGGATATAGAACTCTCACTAACTACGGATATAAAGCAGGAGAAATCTCGATGTCTCAATAAACTCTTCAATGTATGGCAGACCAGATGGGATTCTTCTACTGTAGGGGTAGTAACTCGGAGTTTTCTTCCGGAGGTAACCTTTGCAACCACTAAAAATAACGCCCGATGGTTCTCCCTCAGCCTCGAATCTTCCTTTCTCATTACCGGACACGGTTCTCTAAATGACAAACTGCATACACTGGGACTCACTGACACTCCCTACTGCTTTTGCGGACAAAGTGAAAGTTGGAAACACTTGCTTCTGGAGTGTGTACATTACAAAGACATCAGAAACCATCTCCAGAATAAGATCCAGGACTTCCCCCAGCAGATCTGCATCAACTGATATGTACCCAGAACAACCTCGAAGCCTTCCAGGCGGCGCCTCCGTAGCCAGGTGGGAAGGAGCAGCAGTGCATAGAACACGCTTCTTGATTAGACCGGGGTTCGAGCCCGTCACCACCAAATACGGAGGATGCGGAAAGGTCAGGGAATGACCACCGCATATCCCGGAGCAATATGGCCTTAGTTGCTAATGCTCCTAACAAGAAAAAAAAAAAAAAAAAAAAAAAGCCTTCCAGACCTTTGCAGCTGAGGTATTTGCCTGGAGGAGGACACTGATCGCCAATCACCGACGTGGAAATCCCGATCATTAACAATTCCACTGCCAACTGAAAGTCACTTCTTCTACTGACTGTTACTTCAGTGTAGAACGCTGTTTCCGGGAAGGACCCGGAAACGGCGTTCTGCGCTGTTTCCGGGTCTTGCCCTGGAACTAGGAGTAGCCTTGGCTCACTTTTATTTGTTCTTTCTCACTCTGTGCAGGATAGATAACCACTCTCCCATTTTTTTTTTTTTTTTAATACTCTCTCTCTCTCTGCTGGCACCCCGACTTACATCTTCCTCTTCACTGTAGCCAGGGTGTGGGATTAAAATTATTTATTTATCCTTTAATATTTTTTTTTTTTTTTTTTTTTTTTTTTTTTACTCGCGCTCTGTTCTGCCACCTGGGATTTGGGCTGTCACTGGTGCCAGACAGCTCTCTTTCTTTCTTTTTTTTTTTTTTAGTTATTATTATTATTATTATTTTTTTTTTTTTTGCACCACGGCAAATTTTTTATTTATTTTATTATTTTTTTTATTTTATTTTATTTATTTATTATTATTTTCCCCCCCTCTATGGAGTGGGCCCCCAGAGAAATCTGGCCCACCTTTTGGCAACATCAGGTGGCTCAGAGTCTCGTATCGAGACAGTACGTGCTCCATTGGCACTGGCCCACCTTCCCGTGGTGTGGACGAGTACCCAGAATCATCTGTCCAGGTGACTGATGCTTCTGGGTAGCCAAGAGGCCAGAACAGAACACATACATAATACACACAAACCTACGTCACACACATCTGGCCCGTTTGCAGTGATACTGATCTTCACAGAGATACGAGGCGGAGATGAACTCACGTTCTGGGAGCCGCCCTTTACAAAAACACATGTCCACATAGCTGAGGAGCTTTGCAGGTTACGTGAAAGAACGCACGCAACGGAGGTATCGCATTCATCTTTTTAACAGAGGTTCGAATTCCTATTTTCCCCATTATTAGATCAAAAATGGTTCTGGCATCTGCAGTTGAGTACAGTCTAGTAATGAATATTTTCTTATTTTTAAGGCCTATTTAATTGTGGAGGATTTGTTTTCCACAAAGAGAAAGCCGCAGCTCTTTGGCCTCTTGTGAAATGCAACTGCAGTGTTGTGAGCACTACCCGATTAGAAATGCTTGTATGGTTCCAAAGCAGTTAAGAACGTCCAATGAGATATAGAGACTGTCTGTTATTGCTTTCCTGGCCAATTTTTTCGTTCATCAGTGAAATTTATTTGATCTTATCATAATGACAGTCATCAATGAAATTATCTGACCACTGCAGACATGATGTTAGCTTAAATCATGAGGTTATTTTATTTGTAAATATTTTAAAGAAAGTTATTGCTAACATAATATGGTAGTAATCGATTAGCCCCTTAGCATTTGCATTTTCTTGTCTTTGAGTGTGCATATATTTTTAAACTGAAATAAATAAATAAAATGTGTGATCTGAGGCGATACGGATATAGGCAATAAACACGGGCGGAATACAGATAAATAAGACGAGTTAACAGCCAAGGCAACTAAAACTCTGAGGCGTCAGTGTGTTTGCTGCTTCTTTGGTCTGTTTTTCTACTGGGCTAAAAAAACCGAGGTTTTGGGAGATAAAACTATGCTGCCCTCGCCCGAAACAGATTAACTCGGCTGCGTTTAAAAAAAAAAAAAAAAAACTGTAAAACTGTCTCCCATCCAGAGATGATTTGAACACAAGCCTTTTCCATAAACTACGGAAGGAAAGCGATCGCAACCACTATGCTCTGCAAGGGTGGCGAAGACGCACGTGGTGTCAGAATTTAGAGTAAACAAACCGTAACAGTACGAAATAAGTAGATCTTGGAGTGCCTCCCAGGCTACCACGAAATTTTCTTGTATTATTACTTGTTATGTGTACCCATTTAATTTTCTTGGCTTTTCTTATGTGACAGATTATTAGTATTAGCCATTTCATTGCAGAATTCTGGTACCTGAAATTGGGCAACTCAAACTTCACTTCCTTCCAGCCATCTGAACGACCAATATGGCAGCTATGTTCAAGATTCCTCATCCAAGTGAAATCTCTTCTTCAGGATCGGCGTTTTTCTTTTGTGCTGTTGATGGTGCGGTACGGATCTCAGATGCAAACATTTGGAATGAGTGGGTTCGGTGGGGTCTCTCCACCAGGCCTGCGCTCACGACTTTGCCTCCATACACTAAACCGCATAGCCTTAAGAGATGATCAATGATTCTACTCAAGATGTCGTCCATTATAAACGCAATGGAGGATTACTCCTCGACATAATCAAGATTAGAAGGCGACATCAGCTGTCGAGTATTCTATCTACCCTATCTTAGCGGTAGACAGGAAGTAGCGATCTGCAGTTTTTCTCCTGTTTTTATTCAAACTTATCTGCATCCACTTGTTTGTTATTTCGAATTGAATCCTTTGGCGTTCTCTTTTGCTGTGATAGAAAAATCGAATATATTTCTGTTCAATAAAAGCGATGAATTTTGTTTTTAATATTTGGGCATGATGAAAAAAAAAGGTAATGCGGGCGAGTTCGACGACTTTTTTTTAACTACATAAATCGAATGTCCGGGGGGGGAGCAGTCCACGCAGGCGATTGAACGAAGCTGAATCACCAGCAGACAGTATTGGCATTCATTACTTTTGAGGGAGCATGCAGAAGGTTTCTTTATCCTTCACCAACGTAATCATACAAAGTAAAAGAGACTGGGCTTAACGACCTACTGACCCTGGGACCAAAAAGGTTAATATATTCCCAAGACATGCCGTCGACCAACACTGGTGGTCCAGTAACAAGGGGATTAGAAAAAGGGTTAACAGAAAAGCTGTTTAACAGCGCCTGTTCAGTTTGGCGTCTTTTAGCAGTTTCAACAGTAAGTCGGCATCTATCACGGTTGAGAAAAGTGGGGAAGGGGCTCACGACCGGCTCTGTCCTAAATGCGGCAAAACACTGCATTCATGTGAAGCAGCCTGAAACATGGTTCGTAGTACAGTCTAGCTTCATTCATTACTTGAACTTTATGCTAAGCTACCGCAAAGTAGGTCGACGCTTTTGCCAAGCTACAGAGGTACAAGAAAGTTAAAGAATGTATGACGCTGTAAATATGAGAACAATGGAGAATAACGAGCATAGCCATTTCACGCACATTTTATAAATCTGCAAATAATGTTGGAGTGAAAGGAAGCAGAGTATTTTCTTTTTTGTGAAAGATTGTAGGAAGATGTTTGCTCGTATTAATGAGAGTATAGGAAAAACTATTCATATAATTGAACTGTTTCGTAACACTTACTAACTAGAGGATATACAGATTAGTACTAATTATTTGGCTCCTTTGATTTATTTACAAAGTAAGAGACATTTACTAAGTGCAGGTAAATACAAGAGAAAATTTCTGAAACGTAATTCCACTTTATCTTTTATTAGATTCATTAATCGGTTACTATAAGCACACTGTTCTTTAAAAGAACAGTGTGCATATGGTAATTCATTATCTTATATTGTTGAATTCGCAATTCATTAACACAGTAATGTCGCAATTCAAAATCGCAATGTGTAAAGAAAAAATCGGTGAGCCCATTCAATAGGTCCTGGGGAGAACACTAATCATCCTAAAATTTAGGTGACTACCTCGTTGATTGCTTAAGTCTGAACCTGTGGTCTCTACAGCTTGGGATGAATTACCTGAACGCTTTGGGCCATATTTCTGGATTAAGAATTTTTTTTCATAGCTGAGGTGCTTTGCAGGTTACGTGAATGAACGCACGCAACGGAGGTTTCGCATTCATCTTTTTAACAGAGGTCCGAATTCCTATTTTCCCCATTATTAGATCAAAAATGGTTCTGGCATCTGCAGTTGAGTACAGTCTAGTAATGAATATTTTCCTATTTCCAAGGCCGATTTAATTGTGGAGGATTTGTTTTCCACAAAGAGAAAGCCGCAGCTCTTTGGCCTCTTATGAAATGCAACTGCAGTGTTGTGATTGCCATACACACACTGTTCTTTAAAAGAACAGTGTGCATATGGTAATTCATTATCGTATATTAATGAATTCGTAATTCATTAACATAGTAATGTCGCAACTCAAAATCGCAATGTGTAAAGAATTAGGAAGTCATTAAACACGTCTTTTAAATCGACAGCATTATCTGCCTCCCTCTTTTTGGCATTTCCAAATACCCAAAGTACACTTTCTCCATCGAACCTAGCGAGCTAGGTTCGATGGAGAAAGTGGACCCACTAAAAATCACTGCACTACACTTACTAAGTTTTCTGTCTATAGCACTTCAGGGATCTCCATTTTCATGAGCACCATTTTGCATATTCTACAGGCTAATGTTATTTGCTTTCAAGACTGAGAATTGTGGTCTTATTCACATCTGGCAAGGAGTGGGTATAAATACTAACAAAGGGCCAAGATGGATTATAATCAAGCTGTAGTTTAATTTGGCAGTATCTGCTTTTTGAAACAAAAAGGATAGAATATGTTATAGTCATTTACAATAGAAACCTCTTTTTTCCGATATTAAATTAACCAGAAAACCAGTCTGCGCGGGTAGCAGAGTGGAATCGTCACCGTCCTTTCCACAATGAGTGGAAAAGGCCCGGTTAGAATCCCGTAAATGATGCAAGGAACTTTTATGTGCTTTTTTCATTCAGTGGTTGACTTAGTCGGTCTCAGGCGTACAGAGCAAGTTCTCCCCGCCCCCTCTCCCTGGAAACTCGGGTTTTTGTCCAACAAAACATGCAAATCGACCAGAGGACGCACGCAATTCACGACATAATCTACAATGGACTAATGAATGTATATTTCGGGGAGGGGGGCCTAGAATGACGGTTTTTTTTTTTTTTTTTTGACCAGACAAACATTAATGGGACCAATCCTCTAACTGTTACCAAACTAATCTTACATATAGAAGCAAGAGAACAAACTCGCATGCGACCCGACTACTGCAACTTAAGCTGCACTGCAGGGCTTAACCAAAGAAGTCTTCACCTGTGACCACTTACTGCAACATAGTTTCTACAAATCTTCTCTTGTTGGTCATGATATACGTACTTCCCGGACATATTCTCAAGAGTGAGGAACTGAACTTTGTCTTCCTTCCCCAGCTGATCTCAACATTGGATCATACAACCAATTGCATACCTGTCTAGTAAAAAAACCTGTGACCTTACATCCAAGGACGGATACCTTAGCACAATAAGGAATATCGATGGACCCCATCTCCATCTTAGGGAGTGATTTTTACCCGTAGCGGAGAGCACCACTGACCACAGACTCTCTGGGGTGGAATCTTCTTGATGACCCCCAACTGGGAGTGGAAACTTCCTCTCTGACCGCCACCTGGGGGTGAGATCTTCCTTGCTGATCCCTACTGAGGGGTGGGATTCCTGGACCCATTGTCCAGCTTTCTACTCTATAACTTCTTCCTACTTCTATGCGCCTCCGTAGCCAGGTGGGAAGGAGCAGCAGTGCGTAGCACACGCTTCTTGATTAGACCGGGGTTCGAGCCCGTCACCACCAAATACGGAGGATGCGGAAAGGTCAGGGAATGACCACCGCATATTCCCGGAGCAATATGGCCTTAGTTGCTAATGCTCCTAAAAACCAAATAACAAACAACAACCTACTTCTATGGGGATAGCTCTACTATCCTCTCCAGCTTTCTATCACTTCCCCCAATCCCCCTCCCCGCCTTCTCCCTACTATCCTTCCACTCTCCTTTCCTATTTTTCCACAGGCTTCTCCAGACCCTCGGTTTCGGGGACGCCCAGCAGTACCTAATAGATAAATCTTGTGTGCCTCTGCGCAGCTAGGGACGGGAGACGGGGGGGGGGCGCAACCAGAATGGCGTTTGTCGCCCCCGGGCTGCTAAATCGCTTGATGCTGGCCACTCAACACAAATAAACATCACATCTTCACATATACCAACGCTACACACGCACAAACGGCCGGCCACCACAGGATGACACAGCAGCGAACCCTGAAATCCGCTTAAAAACTACTCTAATAATAATAATTTTTTTCTTTAGGCAAATATAAAACTTTCTTGACGCCACCGGAGCAAAAATAAATCAGTAACAATCTTTTTAAAATCTTGTACTACGAAATTTTCTCAGTTCGTTATTTTTGTAAAGAATAACGAACTTATCTGCCAATCATATGGCAGAAATTATTTGCCAATCATAATACAGTATATAGAATTACCACTCACCACAGGTGCACCCATGGGAGAACTAAAGCCCAAATAAACGTTTGTTTTATGTTTTTTAATTCATTCAACATCAGTCATCTTTCCGCTGTTACACGGGTCGACGTAAGATTGTATCATTATGTTATATAATGCTACAGTCAAATGTTAACGCGTGTAAAAGCCACCAACAAATCCCCTCATCTCCCAAACAAAATTTTTGGATGTGCCACCGGTCACACACACACACACACACACACACACAAAAAGTAAAAGTGCAATCAAAGTAATTAACACTGAATGCAGATAAACAACAGAAATCATAAATAATTTCTCCACATATCTGTAATATAGATTTCCTGATTTGGAAAATAATGTATCAATTAATTTCGAAACTAAAATTTTCCGCAGAAAAAATGTTTGAAGAGTTCACCAATTTGGAACGTTAGGCTGGAAAGTTCCACAAATATTAAAAGTATAAGCTTCAAGAGTAATTATCTCATTTTGGTATAGTTGTAAGAAACCTTCGGTATGAAGACAATGTGTTTGGCCCATACGAAAGGCAGAATAAAGTAACAATATTAGTTTATTCTGCCTTTCGTAAAGTAATAAAATACCTATTTGTAGATACTCTGCGACCGTCCGCTACCCTAAATTGACGAATAAGCAAGAAGCCATTACAGACTATGAATAACAAAAATGTCTTAGAAATCATTATATTACAGGATTCGGAATGGATACACACACCGGAACGCTGCTTCACTTTGTCATATGCATTGGGAATGTTGTGTATACATACTTGTTTATTTAAAAAAAGTTATTTTATTAACGGGCATTCCGTTTCGTAAAATTACACTACTCTTCATTTTAAAAAAAAATTGAAGACTTTTGAATCATTTTCTAATGCTGACTTCAAAAATGACTTCCGTTTTATTTCCATCACGTCAGGTTTCTTCAAAAATCACGACAAAAATTAAATTTTTCATAAACTTTATTAATTTTGGAAAAATTTGTCCACCAAATTTATAACAAAATGTTACTTTTACCAAACTTTTATATTTAAATACGCGTTTAAAATACTATTAAAAAAGCCAGTGTGGCAAAAAGTCCACTAAACGCTCATCTCTCATTTTAAAAACTGATCTACGATGGGTCAAATTTTCTTTAATCTTCTTGCAGATCCTTCCACTTTACATTCCCTCTTCAGCACCCAGCAAGTTCAAGAAACAAATGACTGAAGGCAGCGCCAACATGTGAACATTTAGTTTACAAATTCCCAGCATTTACTCCTATCTCAATACATTCAATAATACAACTCATGACATCAACTAAAGTGATTTGTGAAAACGGTACGTAATAGAAAAAAACGAAGAACATTTATGAAATTAGCGTAAAAAAACTGAGTTAAAAACAGCAATTAGTTTACACACATCGAAAACCATACATAGTGGTGATCCATTCACACCCCTGTTATATTATCCACTTAGAATTTTTTCTTTTTTTTTTTTTTATATATATTTCTGCACGATGCGCTATAAGAAATTAAAACTGTAATGGATAATGCTTTTCGACAGCAAGAAGGAAGGCAAATCAGCATAATATTTCCAACAAATTTCATTCCTATTGTACAACAAAGTAACTGCAGTAATACGCTCACTATCAGCACCATCATATAAAGAACTCGATGCACCGAAGGGCATACGCAGAATATTTTGGGGCGGAAAGAGAGAGATTCAATGCGTTTTATATTTTTAGAAATGTTTCATTTCAAGAGAAATTTACGTCTTAGAAATCAACACTAATACTCTGGATTGATTAAACGCAACATGCACGCTTATTAGAAAAGCCTTAAACAGATCCATCTGGCAAACACTTTTATCATGTGCACAGGATCGTGAACAATTTTATTACGTTTCAAGAATACTGATTTCAGTTTTCTGATTGATTGATGAAGCCAGAAAATTAGTGATTAAAAAAGAACAGATAAAAAAATTCGAAAAACTTACTTTAAAACGTACTTAAGAAAGAACTAACAAGGAAGTAAAAGGGGCTCCGAGAAAGATGAAAATGGGAAGAGAGGCAGTAATAAATGAGCTTTGAATAGAAATTTTTAAAGGCATCACTGGAAAACGAAACATTATTACGCCACCGGATGAAGTTACTCGAAAAGATATTAGAATCAACAGTAAGGAATAAAGTGAAACCAGAACTGAAAGAAGAAACGTATGGATCAAAAGCAGAAGTTGATCTTTTTATTACGGAAATTAATGGAAAAATCTAAATATTAAGTTCTTGGCGTTGCAGAGAGCTGAAAGTTGAAAAGTAGATAAAATTTAAAGAGAATGAAAACACGATAAAAGAAGCAGAAAAGATAAGGTTAAGGCCAAAAGTGGAAAATCAAACGATTTATAAAGCAGATAAGGTTAAGGCCAAAAGTGGAAAATCAAACGAGTTTAGCATTAAGACGTGGAAGCGTTTTCATCACCCTATTATTTATTCTAACACTAGATCAAATCTAGATGAGGTTGTGGAAATGAAGAGGTAAGGCGATGACTTTTATGGATAACGTTGTCCCTCGGTCAGGTATACAGAGATGATGCATAGATGGGCACATATGCTCAAACATGACAAAAAATGTCCAGGCCTAAAAATAAATGAGACAGACCCCGGTGCCTTTTAAATGAAACACCCTGTATTCACTTGTGTCCAATGAGGATTATATCATAAGTCATGCACACATACTAACATGGACTAGAACTAATGACCACCAACCTAGGACTTGAGCTGACTGCAAAATGATAAATGCCCTATCATAAATTTTTCTTTTTTCTCTCTCTCTCTCTCTCTCTCTCTCTCTGCGTTCTGGTCTGGGACTAGTTCCTGGATCCGGAGTAGTAATAGCACTATCCTGCTACTCTTTTCCTCTCTGTCCCGCGCGGGAGGAAAAACTTTATTATTATTATATATTTTTTTTTCTCCCTACCAGTCCCTACCAGATGCTCCTTCCTTTCCGCGATCGGGATGCGAGATTTAAAGATTTCTTTTTTTTTTCGTTTTCGCGTTCTGCCCTGCCTGGAGCTCCCTAGGTCAGGCTAGCAACCTCTCACCCACTCTCTTTTCCTTTATTTTTTTTCCCTAACAATTTATCCTGGACTGGGGCTCCCCTGGACCGGGGGAGTCCCCGTCCTTCCCCCCTCTTCACCTTACTCTAGTTTTCTTTTCCTATGGCCAATGTGCAATACTGCACTACAGAACACACACAAGCTCACAGACAAATTTTTCTGTCCAATCACTTTCTCCAGTGAGGGATGAAAAACTTTTTTTTTTCTTTTAAATACAAATACAATACTAACATGCACGAGTCATTCGATAAACATAAGCTTATTAAGCTTGTATTTCCTGTTAAATCTTGTATTTGGAAAGCTTTACCTCCTGGCCTTTTCTAGGAAGTATAACATTTGGCTGTTCATATTTAACAGTGAAACTTATTTATGAACTTATATGTAGCTATGTTATATATCGGATAGCAAAAACTGAACTTAGCTTACGTCAAAAGAAAAAGAAAACAAGCGTTTTTTTTTAATCTTAATATATGTTTTATCGCTAGAAAAATCAATAGGTTTCCATATAATAGTCTAAAGAAAATATGAAGAGTAACTAAAGTAAATTCCTAGCGGAACATATGCGAGAGCTGTTGGTGTTGGAACAACATCTTGGTAAAAACCAAAACCGAACTGTTGTAACAATGCCATAATGAAGTACGATATTTTACGATCGAACTGTTCATCAGCAAATTTTGATTAAGAAGCTGAAAGCAACATTTGTTTCAACTTCTTACCCAAAATTTACTGTAATACACAATGTGCAAATGCATTTGCACTTTGACTAAATTTTTGTTAGTGAGCTGGACGTAAATTATTTTCTTGCTGGGAAAATTAAAGAGAAACATTGACAGGCATATGGAGAAGACGTTCAAGGACAATTATTTTAATAAATGGCCAATATTGAATACCTATAAGATGGCAATCATGTTTAATCACATGCCTGTTTAAAAGCGTGAAATGCAACGTTTATGAAGATAAAAATGATACTTATGTGGGAAAAGATGCACCTTAATTCTCACAGCGAAGTAAGAAGAAAACTTGCATACAAACAAAACTATGCTTTCCTCTGGAAGATAACCTCGATGGACAAACCTGTTTCGAAAAAACGACAACAAACGCATCAGTTTTACATTACTACAACTGTTATTCATCTTCTCTGAAGTAATGACTACTTTACCCCTTCCACCATTATTTGCTGTATGAGTTAAATCTTGAAGAGTAAGCATGGCAATTCGTGGTCTATACATTCCAACACGTACCTGATCTAAAGAAAGATGCACGTAACGGACCTGCGGCAGAGCAGCAGTAAGAATCCGCTGACTTCTACTTCACTGGAAGCAGAAGTCTGTGTACGCCACATCAGAGTACTTTAAGATGCCCTGTGGCAATGAGTACAAGATGAATTTCTTGAGAAATGAAGCAGCCTCTACTTTGTGATAATGCTGATACACGTGTGAGTATTGACGGTGTTCATTGAAAATTTAAGATTATATTTTATCTCCAAGTCGGGTCAAAAAAAAAAAACAAAAAAAGAACAACAGACTAGCTATATTATGATTACTTGTGAGGTCGCCACAGATGAGTGGTTACACGAGAGCACAGTAATGAATGTGTTTAAGCTGACTGTAGTCCAAGCCCATATGAGTGTTAAATACGTTGCTGTTCTTTTATTATTTTTCTCTTGTAAGATTCTCTTACCCTATGTGGCCGTCCTAGAGTATAAACAGTATATATTTACTTCTCATGCTTTTTACATCCCACCTAATAGGCCATCCTCCTTTTGCCACTGAAATGCAAAAACGATGGGTCTGAGGATCCATGCTGATAAGACAAGTACGTCTGGATGATATTTTTTCTCTGTTAACTCTATCAACTGCCCTCCAAAATGCACTTAAGCTTAAGTCACTAGATAAGCATTAAATTAAGATAGTGCTTTATAACTGTTGTATTTGAATTTACACGTCATATTTATTTATTTATTAAATTTAAAACATCATACTCGTAGGTTCCATCCAAAGAGAGCATTCCGCTATAGGGGGTCATCTAACAAGTATGAAATAAATCCAGAATGTGACTGGTTTCTGGTTTATACATGGTTTCTGGATTTATCCATATAATCTTTATAGTTAGGTATATACAGCAGACAATACACAGAAATCGGACAAAAATTAGTCACTTGTGGTATTCGGGGCACATAACAGATAAAGCGCAATATAAATTAAAATTAAGTGAAATAATAATTGAAATGTGGATGTTCTCCAGATATTTTACAAGTGGATGTTGCCGCATAGCAGCCTGCAAGGATAAAACGATTCCTAGAGATATTATGGCGTAATGACAGCATATAAAGTTTGCCAGTAGAACGGGTTTTGAGATGGAATGAATTTTTGAAGAGAAGTTAGCTTATTCAGCCATATTAATAGTACTGAGGCCCTCTATTTACCAATCCAAAGTTCAGGATTGGAAAGCTGGAGACGCAAAGGAACATATGACGGTGGCATATTAGGTGAATTGGGTCGATACGACCCAGAAACTAGCAGATAATTAGATAGGGGTTGTGAGAGTGGAGGTCGAGTGGCTTTAAATTGGGGCATGAATATGAATCAAATGTAAATTACTCACTATTCATTTACTTGATTTTCTAATTTTTGTTATTCCACGCACTGTTATTGGGCTCACTGTAGTATATATATATATATATATATATATATATATATAATGTTTACAATAAAAATTAACCGGCAACAAGAGAAGTTGTCAGTGGTGAGTACATAGACTCCTATTGTTTCATTTCCTTCTCGTTATCTTTCTCCCCTTCACAAAGCATATCCTCATTTCTTTAATCGACACTTTACATATTTAACTTTTACAGATCACTGGTTTTTATTTTATCGTATTATATATTTTTTTTATATTAAATCCAGAAATTTACCTGCCACAGCCCCAAGATAACAGCTATTCTACCCACCACATTTATCGCTTCAACCTATCATGCACGATACGTGGATCGATGACGCATGCCACAGAAACTGTTGTTTCAATCTCCCCTTTATTGTCCCCACCTGGACGAAACACGTTGCAGACTAGTATTCTGATTTGCAAAGCACATGTTTATCCAGCGTCTCATGTTTCTTGCGTAGGCGAATGGAAAGAGCTGAAAGAAAACATAGAATAAGAGAAACTGATGGAAAGAATGAAGAACAAGGGTGGGAGGGAGTGATGAGCTGAAATGGGGGAGGAGAGAGAGAGAGAGAAAATGGATGTGGAGAGTGAAGAGAGACCTCGGGTCAAAGCAACTTAAAAGGAAAGACAGCCGCGAGCGAGTCGCCGACCGACTTCCAAGATGCACCACTATATTAATAACGAAATGTTCTCTGAGACGAATAAAAAAAAAAAATTCTATTTTCTAAAAGCGTCTGAATCGCCAATTCCCAGTAGTGGAAAAAAAACGAAAAGAGAAAAAACAACAACAACAACAACAAAAAAAAAAACATGCATATATAAGTTTCTACTGGTTTAAGATCTTACAACGGAATTGCGGCTGCTCGCCAATCACTGAACACAGCCTCCAGAGCAGAAGGGCAGGAAAAGAGTATGGCTCGCTCTCTTTTGCACGAGCAGTAAAGGGTTGAAGGTGATGACGTTCCATACGAGTGCATCGCGTTATCTCAAAGAAACGTTAGCGACTAGAAAGAAAATTCTGTAAAACGATGGGAAATACCGATAGAGAAAATGCTGGATGTATGCTACTATCTGCTTGGTTTACAAAGGAGTAGCGTCAGTAAAGTCGATATCATAAATAGAGACGTCCCTCGCCACCCTAACCCATTTAATCTAGTGAGTGGCTGTATTTTCTGTAGAAAGACAACTGCGAGTATGTTTTTACGTTTCGTAGCTGTATCTTTTAATGCGTAAATCAAACCCAAGTAATTTTATCAAACTAAGTTTGTTATAAATGAATTAAAAATTGAATAGTGAATAGGGTATTACAGTATAAGTGAATAGGGTATTACAGTATAAGTGAATAGGGTATTACAGTATAAGTGAATGAAAAGCGTTTGGAATATTTATGTCAGAACGATAAAATACCCTTTTAACTTGGCAAACTTTCCAATTAAAGAATGTATAATTTACATTTTATATAGCTTCGCTTCTATCTGCTGTCTTTCTAATTAAATTTTCTTTCTATTTATCAAACAAAAAAATAATAATAAGAAGAAGAAATAAAAACAGGGTAGAAACAGCTCCATGTGGAAGGGCGAAAATTATCATATGGCTTACAATGGAGTAAGATCCGCCAGTGATATCTCATGAGCAATATTCTCCCGAATCATCTTGTCGCACTACAAAATTTTTAAGATAAGTTAAAAAAATTATTCGACACAGTGCGTTACAATCGGTGATGAGTCGTCGAATAACAGCCATATGCCCCATATCCTATTTCGACTAAATAAAATTGCATTAAACTGATGACACCTTAAAGTACTTATCATTGTAAATCACAAATCTTATATAAACCAATCTGTGATTACTGTATTATCAATAATAATGAAAATAAATAAATAAAAACAGAAATCATCAGTAATAGTACAGTGCATTGAAATCACAAAATTAAAATACTGTACAGTATATGAATCATTACTTAATGTACAGTATCTTAATTTTATGTGATTTCATGCACCGTACTATTACTGATTATTTGTTTTTATTTATTTTTATTTATTTTTATTATTGATAATAATCACAAACACATAAATTGGTTTATTTAAGACGTTTGTGATTTGAATAAATGCAAATAAATTAAGGAACTATTAATTTTAAAACACTGTTGTACTATGTTAAAGGGATAGTTTAGAAATGTAATCAGTAATGGTGTAGAGGCGCAACTGTCACCTGCATACAAGCAAGATTAAAAACTTTCAGTGAACTTAGATACGGATATTACACGGTCCGTTGTATTTCGTTCCTTTGTTCTTCTGCATTCCCCACTTCTCTTTACGATTAAATTCTTCGATATAGTTACCCCTCTTCTAATTTAGTTGGTTAATATATTTGCATTTATTCTTTTGCAAAAGACAGAATTACGTATATTTTAAGTTTATGTGTTTGGTTATCAAATTAATCTGATTTTTGTATTTAATTTTCAGCCGGCTGTTTAATTTCAGTTAGTAGATTTTATGCTGCGTATTTGCATTTGGCTTGTCGATTGGGTGGTCAGAATGCAATTTATCTTTTTCGGTTTGAATTATTTCCTAGTCATTGGGATAACTATACTTAAGACGAATTTTCTGTTGTCGTGTGTATCTTGATCAGGTCACCTATGATTCGTTTGCTGACAGTAAGCCATGATAGAAATGCAAGTGTGTGGCGATTTCCACAGGGCCGATGCCACTTGAAGTGGTCACAGTGGTTCCCCTAAACTTTCTTTTTCTTCTTTATTCGGTGTCTGCACTGGCCGTTTGGTAAGTGGAGTGGGGGATTTCCTAGCACGTTTTCGGCAGAAATTGCGCCATACTTTAAGCAAGAGTCAGTGCAGCTGTTTTCCTGGGTGAGTTTTCTATTTTTTATTTATTACTTTTAATTTTGATTGTATATAAGTGGCATCTTTCAGCATTACTGATTGCGGTTTGCAACTATCTTTACAACGTGGTATAACAGTGTTTTAATTTTAAAAATCATTATTTAAACAAACGAAGTTTTTTCAACTTTCAGTTTACTGTACAGTTAAGATTCACGTCCAAAAGCACAGTTCGAATTTCCTTTCTTTTAATTCAAGCAATGTAATCGCTTTTAATATTTATAATGTACTCCCCTCTAGCCGAACCAGGCTGTTCCGGGGATGCCCATTGATGGAGAAATAAAAAGATGTTGTTAATAGTAACAAAAATAAAAATCAAATTAACGATAGTTTTTTTTAACAAGCCTAAAATTATTGTGGTGAGACAGAAGGTAGGTGTAGATTTTTCAAAATCTAAGTGTGGATTTTGTTGGAGATTTCGAAGATGCATGTAGAAACTGTGCAAAGAGGTTTGGATGGCCGACCACAGATTCTCTGTAGCAGAAGGAGAGGTTGGACTTGCTGAATGACTGCAAACGATCGTTTTTCTACAGTACTATGGCAGTTTCATAATGTTAAGCCTTACTCAACACTTTTTTTTTTCTTTAATGCTTTGAAAGGAGAAGCCTCTATAACAGTTTCGAAACGTTCATTAGCAGTTTTCTGTTCCACCAAAGGCAGAAGGCTTTCATCAGTAAATTCTCCTGAATGAAATCTCTGCAATTCATTGGCATCATCAGCTGTTACTCGAAATTTGAGAGCCTAACTGTAGTCGCCTCTCCAGGTATCTCTAGGATGAGCTGAAATTTAAGCACAAAATTAGGGCAAACGTGAAGCCACATACTACCAACATTTTTCGTTGACCTCATTCCAATCCTCGCTCATGTTTTTGATTGCATGAAAAATGTCGAAAACCCTCCAAAATTCTTTCACAATTAGGCTTCCTTCCTTCTCAGTTTGTCTGATGGCTTGGACAAAAGTAGGTTTTAAATGAGGCAGTTATTACCTAGTCCATTAGTTTAAACCTTGTGTTATTACTGGGGGAAGAAACACCACTTTAACAATGTAATTGAAATCGTCCAGAAACACGGAATGCACTGCAGCATTGCCCACAATCAACAACTTCTGAAATATCAATATTTTTCTCAAGAAATGTTTCCAAAGTTGGTACAAAACAATCATCCTCCTCTAACACTGCGTCTGCAGCCCAAGCCATTGGATTACAATAAAATAAATTGTTCTGTTAATAATCCGGAATGATCATAATAAGGTCAAAGGAGTTCGCAAGAATACAAGACCATCACCATATTTAGCCCACGGCTTGATCCACAGTCAACCCAAATGCTGGTATTACTGTATCATCGCGCTTGATCACTCAACTATGAAAGCCTTTTAGATTTCCTTATCAATGGAAGGGCAGTTCTCGCAACACCCTTCAGCTCCTGAAAACCTGAGAATGGTATAAACTAGCATGGGTTTCAAGTCAAACTTACCAGTGGCATTAGAACTTAACAATAAAATTAATCTGTACCTAGTCGTTTTGAAATCAGGCTAGGTCTTTTGTTCCATAGCATTTCTTTCCAATACAATTCTATTTTATCCACACGGAATATTGGTTTAGCGCAATATCCCCCCCCTCAATATTTTAGCCAACTGCGCCGGAGATTTACTAGCTGCCACCTCATCAGCACTAGCAGCACCGTCTGCATTTTAATATTATGTAAGTTTGCTTTGGCTTTAAAATAAATGAACAAACCTTTGATCTTTAGAGACCTCATCGCGTTGATTTTTAAATTCACCCACAAAGGCTTAATGCTTTGGCCTGGAGTATGGCTAGACCATCACATACGACCAGTACACATCGTATCATGCTGAGTTTTGTCAAATCATGAGTTTTTTGATCTCAGCAATTAGTCCATCAACGGAGTTTTTGCTTACATAACTGCTGGGATGCTATTACAATTTAGCGCTCCTGCAGTTTTGATGCCTGTTATGGTGAAGTTGAAAAATGGTTCATCAAGAAATGCTCTGCGCATTTTCTCTGGGCGTGTTCAACATCATATTTGATTGTAACGGTTATAAACCGTAGAAAAATAAAAACTGTTAGCTACATTGTACACATGACCGAGGTAGCACAGCGGTATCGTCACCGTCCTCCCCACACCGGGTGGAAAAGGCCCAGGTTCGAAACCCGTCGATGACGCGAAGAACTTTAATGTGCTCTTTTCACTCCGTAGCTGAGTTAGTCGGTCTGAGGTGTATATAGCAAGGTTTTTTTCACTAGAAACTGGAGTTTTTCGTCCAGCAAAACAGGCAAACCGACCAGAGAACACACGCAATTTATAGACACAAAACACAAGGGTAGATGTAATCAATTACGGGTGACCCTAATAAACCTAACATAACCTAACCTAATAAATAATTTGATTTGATTTGTACACATGACCTAAAATTAACTAAGGCAGGAGTGTCATGAGATCTACACAATAAGGCGAAGGCTGTTAGGCGCTCTCTTGCAAAAAGTGGGAAGTCGAGAAATATCTGAGCGGAGAGCGATACACAACAGCAGATGTACTGCGGTGGCTCTTCTGATTTGAGTATATCACTTCCATATCATATCAAATATGATATGATATGGAAGAGTCGAGCAAGGATATCCAATTCGCAGTCGGCTAGGGATTACTTCGCCATGCCTATTAGGCCGAATATTCGATTTCCAGTTTTTAAAAACTTATTTAATTTTTGAAACAGGTTGTTGAAGGTTTGAACTTGCCATATTCGTTGCAATTGCTCTTTGCAACTGTTTTTGTAGTGAGACAGTGATCAGTGCATAAGACTTTGATGATTGAAATAATAAGCTGTATCCCTCGTTGCGTGATCAGCAACGAGGGATACAGGAATCTTGAAGGACGTAACAATTTGATTTCAGTAAGCAAGTTTTCTGAGTGTGGTTTGAATACGTTGCAGAAGAGGATTAGACTATGAACTTCTTGTTGCAGAACACAGTTCTACTTCAGTGTACAAGACTAAGTAGTAGGGATTCGAGCTGTATTTCGTATATTCTTCTTCTTCTTGGTCCTTAGCTGGCAGCTGGGGGAGGCGGTTGGCCACGCAACCAGTATGCTGCTGTAGGTGCCGCAGGGTTTCGGACTTGCTCTGTGATGTTCTTCCATACTTTACGATCCATGGCGTCAGTCCTGGCCTGGTTAAGGTCGAGACGTCGGCTCTTCAAGTCATTTTCCACTTGCTTGGCTCACGTTTTCCTAGGCGCGGTCCGTTGGATGCTCCACTGGGTGGGTCGTTGTCTCCAAAGGAGTGTGGATGGTATTCTGTTCGTGCCCATTCTACATACGTGGCCAAACCATCTAAGCCTTCGCTTCTGGATTTGGTCGGCAATGGTTGGTTGCTGTTGGCATCTGGCGCGGATGGTATCATTAGTGATGCGGTCACGAAGTGAGATGCCCAAAATCTGCCGCAGGCATCGCATTTGGAATACCTCAAGTTTGTTTAAATCTAGCTTGAGACAAATCCATGTTTCTGATCCGTAAAGGAGAATGGGCAGGATCAAAGTCCGGAAGAGTCGGATTTTAGTCTTTGAGGAAATGTTGGTCCTCTTCCACAGACACCATTTGAGCGAGGCGAACGCAGTGGCCGCCTGTCCAATTCTGCTGTGGATTTCCATGGTGGATGCAACTTTCTTCTCTTAGACCAGCGACCCAAGGTATTTAAAGTCCTGCACTTGCTTGGTCTGGACGCCTTCGAGATAGATGGTGGCTTGCGACCCATCTGTTGTCAGGGCCTTTGTCTTATCAGCATTGATCTTCAAACCGTATGGCCGGGCAATGCGGGCAATGTCGTAGAGGATGTCCGTGGCTTCAGAGTCGTTACCAGCAAAGATAGCACTATCATCGGCAAACATCAGGTCAGTCACATAGTGATCCTTGTCATATTGTATGCCCCGTCTGCTTCTGAATGCTTGCCTCATAATGGCGTCGACCACGATGTTGAAAAGCAACGGGGAGGCTACATCCCCTTGGCGGACTCCAGTTTGGATGGTAAATTCCTCAGATAAATCGTTCTGGATGCGCACCTGGCTGGTTAAACCGTTGTATGCAGTTTGGAGGAGTGTGATGACTTTTCGAGGTACATGTTCGACCTCTAGTAGTTTCCATAAGGCAGGCCGATGGACACAGTCGAAAGCAGACTTAAAGTCAATCAAAACAATGACGGTTCGCTGTCCACACCGGATCCTCTCCTCCATCAGCTGACGGATGGCAAAGATTTGATCACAGCATCCTCGCCCGGGTCTAAATCCCGCCTGTTCTTCTCGACTGGTTTGCTCGCGATGTTTTTGCAGCCTTGACTGGATGATCTTCATAAAGACCTTTCCGATGATGGAAAGGAGGCTGATGCCACGGTAGTTCTTGCAATCCCGGTTATCTGAAAACTGGGGCTATCTACTCTATTGGCCCCATATTTCTGTCTTTTCCCCCCAATCTCCAGTCTTCCTCCCCTCTCTACCTTCATCATAGCAAAAGCCCCATACATCAAAACCTTAATATGATAAAATTACCTTACGCCCAAAACTCGGCCTAGCAAACCAAAGCGATATTACCCCCACGATAGCGAAGATTTTTCACTTATTCATATTTTTTCTTTATTATATATATATATATATATATATATATATATTTATTTTTAATTAATTTTTTTTATTTGTTTTTATTATTTTTTTATTTATATATATATATTTTTTATTTTTTTATTTTTTTTTAAATTTATTTTTTATATATATTTTTTTTAAGGTCCTAGCCGCCGAAATCACAGGAAATTAAGCGGCAGGACCTGCCAGAGTGAATCTACAGCTACTGGGTTCCTGGTCTGCCTCCACGGGGCGTAAGTGGGACAACGTTGGGCCTCAATAGGGGTCTAACGGCTAAATGACCAGATGAACAACGGTACAGAACACACCACATGAACAATTCCCACACACTTTTAAATCTCTGGCATTTCCCAGTGAACTGGTTCACCACAATGAAAGCAACGCGGAGATGGGGGAAACCGCTGGTGCCGTAAGACAACAACACACACTTACAATCCCGGTTATCACCTTTCTTGTGGATCGGTACGATAATGGCTTTCCTCCATTTCGTACCGATTAACAAAAATATACGAAATTAACAAAAATTAATTTCGTATATTAATTTTTGTTATCTGTATTGCACGGAGTTTGGTAGTGTAAACATTGCATTCTATTGGAAGTTCTTGAGAAGAAGCAGAGCCTGGAAAACTGCTGCAGCTCCAAGTCTGAAATCAGTTTTGGAGACATCTGTATACATCTCGGTTTAGCGAGGAAACTGAACTATATAAGGTGAATGCTGCTGCTGGGTGTTTTTCTGAGGGAGGGTGTTTTCCTCCAGAATTGGAAATGCAGTTCACAAGGTGGAGTGATTGTGCTCAAAGGTGGCTCTGGAGTGGTAGGGGTAAAAGTTATCTGTGTAAAATCCAGATTGGAAAGAGAAAGAAGTTCTTGAAAATATATACCTCTGCTGGAAAATTGATTGTTGGGTTAGTTCTATATAAAAGTTTTCCCGTTTTGGCTAACAAATGAGCCTTGTCTTTAAGAACTGCCACCATCACTGTAAATGGCTTAGCCAGGTTGTTAAAAGTGGTGGGATCTGGTTGGATAAAATGTAAAATGTGCATAAAATAAAACGGGGAAAATCAATTAAAATGTGAAAAATATTAAACGTGGTGTTGCAGTACTCGCACATAGAAGGATCATCTGCACTCAGCAGAAAATAATGTGTAATATGACTGTGACCTATGCGGAGCCGAGAAAGAACAACTTCGTCTATTTGGACTCTGTGACCGCCACTGCTTCATTACAGACTTAATATGGTGTTTGTTTGTTTGTTTGTAGACTATCTATGACAAGAAGCTTGGCGTTAAGAATACAGTTTGTTGCGGATACTTGCCCGTACTCTGTATAGGGAACTAACAAGCGACGAATATTCACAGGATTGGAGATTTGGCTGCAGCTAGTCATTATCCCCTTAATCCCAAAGTAGCTTGAAATCTTGCAAAAGCGGATGTCAAATTTTTTTTTTTTTTTTGAAGAGAGTTAACAGTCGCTAAATCTAGAACACGATTATACTTCAACGATGAGAACGCCATTATTGCACTTAAGAAGTCAGCACAAATCTATACGGTGAGGTGTTTGTTTGTTATTTGGTTTTTAGGAGCATTAGCAACTAAGGCCATATTGCTCCGGGGATATGCGGTGGGCATTCCCTGACCTTTCCGCATCCTCCGTATTTGGTGATCACGGGCTCGAACCCCGGTCTAATCAAGAAGCGTATGCTACGCATTGCTGCTCCTGGCCACCTGGCTACGGAGGCGCCTACGGTGAGGTGTCTACTAACTTTATATGATCCAGGGCAGATATATATTGTGCGCAACTTGGCCGTTTATATATTCTGTTTTCTGGTGGGATTTGGTTCGACATCGTGCTGTAAGAAGTCGCTGGTAGGCAGAATGAAGTGTCGCATCGTTTTCGCAATTCTTGAGGAAGAAGCCACATGTTGGACAGTGGGTATGCCAGAGTGGGAGTTGCCCAGGTAATTGAACAACATTATCTAATGGAATGTTCTAAAGAATTTTTTCACAAGCAACTCATTAAATATTTTTAATTCAATAGAAATAGACCCTTTGAAATATTGTTTGTTCAAGAAATTTAGAATGAAAGCCTATCTGAAGCGCGCAGCTTACTTCAGCTGTAGAACGGCAATAACCCAGAGGAAACTCAATATCTATTCAGCTTTGTCCTGCCACAGCTCTTCGAATAGAGAAGACAGAATAGAATGTTGGTTGGTTGTAGAGTTTTAGGCGCATCAGCACCTTAGGCCATATTGCGCCATATATAACATGTCTGAAAATTGCGTGTTCTGTGATCGATTTGCTGTTTGCTGGACTTAAAACCAGAGTTTCAGTGAGGGAAAAACCATGCTACCCTCGCCTGAGACCAACAGCGTACGATGTAGTACTATGTTAAGTTCTGATACTATGTAATAAGTGAATCTATAATAATATAATGTAATCATATGTAACAGCAGCTTAATCAAATGTTTGTTCAATCTAAGATCATGAAACATAAAATCAATGTTGAATTACAACTTTTGTAAAACATTGTAAATAATTGCTTTCTATAAAATATTTTTTTTTATTTCCTCTTTAATACACCCTTCTAGCCGGTCGGCTGTGTAAAAGGGGTGAAAGCAAACCTTTTCTGAAATAAACAGAAATTATTAATAATGCTGGTTAGTCTGCTTTGAATTACAGGCTTTGAGCAGATGTACGAAATATTCCAGTGGAAATCAGATAGCCTGATTGTTGACTGGGTCTAACCACCGAAGTATATACTTGTGAACCATAATTCAGTTTGGAAGAGAAAACAAATTACGGTACTGGAGGAGTGGGATAATCGAACCGCATCCCACGAAGTTGATAGGAGGGCACAGAGAATGTTATGTTTTTATGAATACCTTATCCTTAAAGGTGTTCTTTACATTCTATACGCAACTGCGATCCAAACTGAAAGATTTGTGCAGCAATTTATATGTCCCTTATATAACTGATCATAAGGAGCTAAAATAAAAACTATGAACTTTAAATATAATTGCTATGCATGGAAGAATGAATCAAGTTAAATTATAATTACCAGTAATATTGGCAAAAAAGGGATCAGTATCTAACTGCAAATTTGCAATGATGTAACATGTACTGCCTATAATGTACAGGGTGTCCCAAAAAGGTGTAACCAATTTTAAATGTTTGTAACAAATGTAACAAATGTTGAGTGTCAAGTTAAATTATAATTACCAGTAATATTGGCAACAAAGGGATCAGTATCTAACTGCAAATTTGCAATGATGTAACATGTACTGCCTATAATGTACAGGGTGTCCCAAAAAGGTGTAACCAATTTTAAATGTTTGTAACAAATGTAATTTTAATGATAGATAGACAAAACCTGCGCTAAATGTGAGAAAAACAGTTGAAGTTTTTACTTCAACAATCCGTTATTTTCTTTTGCAAATTGTGACAGTTGTCCTGAAGTTTAAGTAGAGAAGTAACAAATGGATCCCGTGACCAAAGCACAGGTAGTGGAGTGGTTTATTGAAACCCAGTATGAAACGCAGGTTCAGCGTAATGCTTGAGCTTTATGTGTAACCTCAATTGGATGAACTGCCAAATAGGGTTATTTTCCAACAGGATGGAGCGCCGCCACATTGGGCTTTGAGTGTGACGAGGTCTCTTGATGATGTTTCCTGGCCGTTGTATTGGGCGCGATGGTCCCATTGCGTGGCCACCACGTTCACCAGATTTAGCCCCTTGTGATTTCTTCTTATGGGGATTACAGTCTACAAGACCCCTGTTGCAGACAACGCAGATTTAAAACGCAGGATTACAAATGCAATTACCATGATTAAGCGTGACATCCTTGAAAAAACATGGGATGAACTTTATTACTGATTAGATATTGTTCGTGTGACAAGTGGTGCATACGTTGAATGTCAGTAAAACTTGAACTGTTTTTTCTCACATTTCGCGCAGGTTTTGTGTTTCTATCATTAAAATTACATTTGTTACAAACATTTAAATCGGTTACATCTTTTTGGGACACTCTGTATATCTAAACAATATACTGTATCTATATAAACTAAAACAAAGTCCTCATTTCATTTCATTTCTGCTAATAGAAATAGATCTTAATAAACATTTGTAAACTGATTGATTGTAAGCTATTGTTTGTTTGTTTATAGGCTTTAAGGCGCAAGGGCAACACGACAATAATGCGCCTAACTATGGTAAAGTTCACTGCTCTGTTTGATATCAATATGGATTGTGGTTGAACTTGAGAGTGCGTTATTATAGAGTTGTATCTGTTCCAGGAAAGTAAAGATTTTGTCCACGTGTGCGCGTATCTACTAGGAGATGAGCAATAATCAGAGTGTTCGCTGCTGAAAACGAGGCAGAGTTTTTCGCTCACTGTTGTAAATGGGGCAATCAGTGAGTATATGCTGAAAAGTACGATGGGTGTTGCAATTTGTGCACTGTGGCGGGTCAGCGACAGCAAGCAGATAAAGATGTGTCAGTTGTGTGTGGGATATTCGCAATCGGGCTAATACGATTTATTCATGTCAGTTCTCACGTATACTGGATTTCCTTTCCTCCCTCCCTCCCTCCCCTGGCAGAGGGGGAGGCGACAGCCTTCTCGTTGCCTCCCCCCTGCCATCCCACATCTTTTTCTCTGGTGGGGCATGGGCATGCCCCACTGGCACATGCTGGGGTCGTCTACTCTATTGACCCCAGTCTTTCCTAGCTATTCCTCCCCAGCCTTCATTCTCCTCCCCTCTCTATCCCTATGCTAGCGCAAGACCCACACGAAAATTTTAGCTTCTTTCTTTCGCCCTCTCCTCGGCCATTAAATTTTCAAACGCAACCCCTTCAAACCGGGAAACATGTATGTGATCAACATACAACATGCAAATTTTTTTTAGGTCCTTGCCATTGAAATCTCAGGAAAATAGGTGGCAGGACCTGCCAGAGTAAATGCAAATTACTAGGTACCTGGTCTGCCTCCACGGGGCGAAAGTGGGGCAACGTCGGGCCTCAGCAGGGGCCTGGCGGCTAAATGGCCGCCAGGCCCCTGCTGAGAACAACGGTACATGACACCACACATTTCAAGATCCATACACTTTTAAATCTCTGGCCTTTACAGTGAACTGTATCACCACACAAAGTAAACTACGCGGAGATGGGGGAACCCCTGGTGCCGTTTGACCTTAGATACACTTTATACTGGATTTTCACAGTTCATCTTTTTTTTTTTGTACTGAGTAGCTTGTTATTCGCTTGACTCTGCCAAAAGTGTTGCCATTGTTCCAGGGGCGTTCCTAGGGTATGTGGCGCCCGGGTGCCAATTGAAATGTGGCGCCCCCTTTAAAATTTTCTTCACGTGTATGCAAGTTTCAGCTTTTCAGACGCCCCTTGAACGATGGAACCCGGGTGCAGTGCACCCCTTTCACCATCGGGACTGCCCGCCCTGCATTGTTCAAGACATCGTTTTTCTATTTGCCTGGGTAGTTGCAAGGAGGTTTCATGTGCTTCAGCATATAGGCTCTGAACCGGTGATGTACGGTATGCCCCCAATGCAAGACGAAGAGCACTGTGGTGTACAGGATCAAGCTAACATAAAGAGTTTGGTCTAGCAGAGCTATAGACAACAGAACCGTACTCTAGACGTGACCGTATTAACGCATGGTACACATGTAGTAGTGTGTAACGGTCGGCTCCCCATGTTGCCCCTGATAGAACTCTTATGATGTTTAGCTTTGTCAGACAGGTAATCGGGAGAATTTTTGTATGTTCAAGGAAGATGAGTTTTGGGTCAAATATCACACCAAGAAAGCGAACACTAGGGACAGCTGATGTGATTTTCTAGTCGAAACTCCGGGTGTGGATTTTGCTTCTTACAGAAGTGTATTCCAATCGATTCGTTTTTTGGTGTGAGAGACGAAATCCATTGTTTCGGAACCATTTTGCTATTTCGTTGATGGCACCTTGCAACTGTCTATCTACCATTCGCATATTAGGTGAATGGTAGGCGATACTGAAGTCATCGGCATACAGGGTAGTGAATACTGTTCGTAGTAGGTCCTTTGTTACTGAATTCATTATTATATTAAAGAGGGTGGCACTTAGTACTGATCCTTGTGGGATCGTTTCTTCCTGTATGAACTTTGAAATGGTGAACTCTAACTTGAAATGAGCTGTGGTGTAGGAAGTTTATGTGTGATCTGGGATTATGTGGACACCTGTAGTAGGTGTCCGCGTAATCACAGATCGTATAAGTTTCGCATAATATCAAATCTCCAAACGGTGTCAAAGACTCTTTCAATGTCAAAGATGACCATGGCAAGGTGTTCTTTCCGTACGAAGCCGTCAAGGATGTTTATTTCTGTCTTAATCAAAAGATCGAGAGTGGATAGGATTAGTTTTATTGGAGTATCAGCAACTAAGACTATAATGCGCAGAGTGGATAGGAAGCCACATTGCACTGGTTTTAGGAGGTCATTTCGAGCTAGAAATCAGGATAACTGGGCGTTGATAATTTTTTCTATAACCTTGCTCACACAGCTAGTGAGTGCAATAGGTAGATAATGTTAGGGATTTGTACGATTTTTTCCTCGTTTTGGAAATGCTAAAACACAAGCAAGAGCCATTTCTCGGGGGAAGTGTTTTCTTTGAATATTCTGTTGTAGAGGAGTAACAGTGTCTTGAGGGGCGGTTCAGTAAGTTTTCTATCAGGATATGATAGCAAAACTTACTCTTTTGGTCCATGGTATGGACTAGGGTGACTACTCAACAATTCTGGGACATGATAGCTTATGCCTGTTACTTAGAAATTACTTAAATATACACTAAGGTACAAGTACCACCACCAGTCTTTCTTCTTCTTTTTTTTTTTCCTCGGTTGGGCAGCTTAAGGAATCTCTTTCGTCCATCGGTATAGCACTTCCTCCGATGGACTTCTTATTGGTGCACTAAACAGTAGAGCAAGGCTCAGGGACCGAGAAGCAACTGTCCAGGTGGCGCTCGTTTCTTAACGAAATGGCCTGTAGACAGTAGTACTGTTGCAACACAGAATTCTCAAAGAGGAGTTGGACTTATGACTAGGGGACACCCAAAAAAGAATACATGTCACATGAAATCATATAATTATGATGAGAATGTAAGTGTATATAAATCTTGCATATAAATGAAAATCTTGAAAATGTACGTATAAAAAAATGAATGAAATATCATGATGTGATTAGTCTGCGCGAGTAGCACAGTCATCGTTACCGTCCTTCTTACACCGGGTGGAAAAGGCCCGGTTTCGAATCCCGTCGATGACGCGAGGAGCTTTAATGGGCTTTTTTGACTCCGTGGCTGAGTTAGTCGGTCTCAGGCGTAGATAGCAAAGTCCCCCCCAGAAACTGTGGGTTTTCATCCAGCAAAACAGGCAGAGAACACACGCAATTTACAGACATAATACATATATAGGTATATGGGAGAAATTCTGAGTGACCCTAAAATATAATTGTTTTTTATCATGATGTGATGTTTTCCATCTGGCCGTGCTGCACTGAGTTCAGTGGAGGGTAGAGCACGGTGCAACTCTGACTTTGTGAAGGGAATATTGTACACAGCACTGGAGCTGATTCAAAATTGATTAAGTGTTTTTCAGCTTATGCTTTGTGTGCCTGGAAATGTGGCGAGTATGATGTCGTAGCTGAGATTTCCATGAAGTACTTACCAAGAGTGTTTGCAACCTCCTCTGGTTTTGTAATATCAGAGCCATTGACACTGAGTATATGAACAGCTGACGCGTGGGTGTTCTGCGTACATTCGCTGTATTCTGGACCATACTGTTTGGGTTTTTTCGTTCTTGTAATTTTAGAAGCGAAACGCAAAATTGAAATTTTACATTTTCCCTTGCCTGTTTAAAGCGGATGAGGTTTGCTATCGTTGGGAACTTCCTGAAGATGTTCCATGCTCAATTCTTCTGTTTTTTAGCTGCACTCCATTGATCAATCCACCACACTTGTGAGCGGGCAAACAATCACTTTGTTTGCTCCTGCAGTATTTGGTTAAATATACATTCTACTGCCAGGTTTATGGGTGTTTGTTGGACCAGCTTTTCTTTTAGTGTTGCTAGCTGTTTATATACGTCCCATTCAGCTTTGGAAAGTTCGATTTGACAATTCGGTAAGAAAGGTGGGGAACACTTGTATCAATGCGGCATATCACAGGATAATGATCACTGCCAAGTGGATTTCTGTGAATAGTCCACCCAAATAGAGGATATATGGTTGCTGAGCATAGAGAGATATCAACAGCTGAAGTAGATCCTGTAGGTTGTTGTTTTGGTTTTTAGGAGCATTAGCAACTAAGGCCATATTGCTCCAGGGATATGCGGTGGTCATTCCCTGACCTTTCCGCATCCTCCGTATTTGGTGGTCATGGGCTCGAACCCCGGTTTAATCAAGAAGCCTGTGCTACGCATTGCTGCTCCTGCCCACCTGGCTACGGAGGCGCCGATCGTGTAGGAATACGCGTATAAGTGTGTGCTCCATTACTGAGAGTTGTCAGATTGTGTTGATTGAGTAATTTTTCGATAGTTTGTCCACGCTTGTCCAGGTTATGGTTTCCCCATAACGGATGGCAAGTGTTGAGGTTTCCTAGGATGCAGCAGTGTTTGGGAAGCTGTAGCACTAATTCTTCTCAGTCGGCGTAGCTTATATTTTGGTTAGGTGCATTATTAAATATAATGAGACTATGGTTAAATCGAAGTTAACAGTGACTCGTGCAGCAACTGCCTCAAGGTTTATTTTTAGTGGGATTGGTTTCGAGGGTATTTGAGAGTTGATTATCAGCGCTACCCCTCCATATGCAAGATTTTTTCGATTGTGTGCAGCACAATCCGAAATTTATCACTTAATCACAAAATCGCATGGCACCTGGGGCCCTGTAAGCTATTACGCACCTACAAATAGTTCAGTAATGGTAACTCTTTGAATATATTCTGGGTCGAGCCTGTAAGGTACGTGTGGTACCTTATGCCTCTGATTATAAACAGCATTCTTTTGGTACAGTCATCCCAAAGTTGTTCCTCTTATAGAATAAAATTAATAATACACACAACTTTATTATTATTATTTCTTGTTTAATGCTACTGAAGCCGGAATTGAGGAAAACCCTTAGAGGAAGAAATTTCTTCATTAAGAAACAAACCACGTGGTTACATTTTTTAAGCGCTGAATCGACGACGAAGATCGCAATATAAAGCATTAAAAATAAATAAAAAAGAAAAGCCATTTTGAAGGAGTTTTGAAAGAAAATGTATAACTTCAGTAATTTTTTTAGTTAATAATATTAATATTAGAATAATTACTAATTATTCTAATATATTAATATATTAGAATAATTAGTAATAATAGTAATTTTAACTAAAGTTACTAATATTAGAATAATTGCTATTCTAAACAGCTTTTCCCCGTTCAAATGAAAATGGTACCATTCATAGATCACAACGCTGATACGCTGCATATCAATCTGTGATAAAAATGAGAGCACGTGGATGATAATGAGTAAGCCGAGAATGGGGAAGAACGTTGTTCACAAGAGTGCATCTGTCTTGTGAGTATGACATAATGGTTATTATATCCGGATACTAAATAGCGGAACGATAGTGACGATCAAGTACTCTCCCGACATACAGCATACGAAAATAATAATAATAATAAAAAAAAAAAAGAGGGAAAAAAAAAAAAAAAAAAGGAGTCTGGAGGAGAACGAGATGTTTGGCACTGTAGTACTTAATCTATCTCTCTACATTAGGAGTTGACGTACCGGGGTAATGGGCCGTGCTTCATACAGTTGTTCCTTGCCAAGGCCTAGCCACATTACCATACAATTCATGCAATCACCCATTAGTTCCGCTTTCTCCGATGACGCCACGGGGAGCGTTTGATTCTGCAAAGGCATTCCACTCCCTTGTCTGACGGGGGAGTAGGGGGGGAAGAGACAGAGAATGTCGGCGGTGTTACGGGTGGAATGCGTCGACAAAGGTCACGGACAAAGGTTCTTGGGTGCTGTCTTTTAAGAAGTGATCACCCTGCTCTCTTCTTTCTACAACCCTTCCTTTATTTTCTCTGTTTCTAGGCTATAGACTGATATCAAAGTTATTACAACACAAAAGAATGCGTTGAGATTTACAAATGACGAAGAGGGAACTACTGACCTCAAGTCACTTGACCAGAAAAGCTTTATAATCATACCAAGTATTTGAGCAAACGATCAGTCTGAATTTCGCAAAACTAAGTGGACTATAAGTAAGAGAAGCGATTCAAAGAAACATAATTTTCTATATATATATTTTTTAAATCCTGCAACGCTAAATTAATATCTTTCATTGTTAACACACATACAAGATGAAAGGATGGGATTTCTTCAAATGTCTGCACAGACGTTAAGGATAAAAAACATAAAATCGCTAAGGTAAGGATAAAAAAAGAAATACGATAACTTATAACAAAGAAACAATGTATAAACAAACAAGTTATGTAATGTGCTCAGTGTATCATACTTCAGGTGTGTTCGACTTTTATCTTTTAAATTAAGTGATTAACAGAAATGAAAAGTAAATAATTATCCTGTTACCAATTAATTACTAATTGATTAACTAATAATATATAAAAGTAATTGTTTTCACTTTACTGCAGGTACCTCACTCACGTAATATTCACTTCATGTTTTGCGCATTTATAACGCATTATATGCAACACATATTTCAGACTCTGCGATTTAATAAATTAAACAATTAACAATAAATACCACAGATCGTAGTACGCTATCAACACTTTCGAAACGCAGTTTATATTTTCCTGAACTTTAATAACAACTGAAACAGAACACGTATTTCACGTTTCAGTCGCGATTAAAATAATAAGAAAGTAGAAATAATGCATGGTTTACGTATTTAGTAAACTGATAACGAAAAAACGAGTTTCTCAAACAGTAACGAATTTCATGCGCGAAACGAAAACATTTTATTTCTGCGCATCCGCCATATTGCACATGCCCATTTATTTTTCCGATAAGTGCTCGCCCTAGTTACAGGCCACAACAGTCAAGGCGCTGTTCTCGGAAGGGCATATTTCGCAAGTGACGCTTTGATTTCTGTTATTTTCTACAGAATTTTTTTACTATTATTTCTATTTGCACCTGTCTGTGCTCATTTTATACTTCGAGAACTTAATGTTTTCGTTACTATCATATTGACATGAGAGTAAAAACGTCCATTCGATTGACAATAACCTAGATCCTATAGGCATTTAAAACAACATTAGGGATCTCTGAATTTGAATAAACAAAAGTAATTGATATGAGTATTGAGTTCTATACCCTGTATTTCTTGGGTTGACTGATACCCTTGATTTTATAATCATAAGAAGAATACAATTAAGATTTTCTACCAAGCGAAGATCATTTACTTCAGTAAATATTTTAAGTTATCGGATTATATTGTACTGTACTCGAAACTGACTGGTTATTTCAAATACACGTATTTCATACCCAACATAAATAGTACAGAAATCAAAACAAAATGCTGGTGTATCTCTTCAGAACATCTACTACAAGAAGGACGAATGTACTGCTATCTAGATAAGTTCCAGATAAACTTGGAAAACGCTTCAATATTCGATAATAAATATAAAGGAACTTGAACTACCCAGGTCACTTAAGGCGACTCGTTACCGAATATGGAAATTTTGCAACTTCCCAGACGCCTTCTTTTAGCGCCTAATTAGTACCTCATCAGTGGGAAGCCAAACATTTGAAGAAAGAAATTTAAAGAACAACAAACTAAAAACAATTTATGCTGCAGAGACCAAAATCATTCCAAATTTTATATGAACTGTCAATTTCAATTAAAGTATAAAAGGGGAGTAAAGAAACACAGAGGAAATGAGAAGAAAGAAACATACATTTAAGATTTAGACATTAGTCGAAATCTTAAATTTTGTAGGACAAAATAAAAAGCAAGGAAAAAGGGCAGGAAGAATACCTCACAGCCCTCGAATTATCTAATAGCGTGGGGAGCGGAAATATCAAGGATAAGACAGCTGAAAGTAAACTAAAAGGTATGAAGTGATATGTTTTCTTTATTTGAAAGCCTAGCTTCCCACTGATAAAGTGTCAATTAGCACAAAAACAGTCGTCAGCGAAGTGGCAGAACTTACGTATTTGGTAAAGTCATCTTGCAATAGGCATGATAATTAGTATTCTTTATGTTTATTAGCCCATCTGGAAAAGTTTACACAAGAGGTTTAGTCTTCAGAACGTGTTGATGGATGAGACTGCAGTCACTACAACTTTTCACAATCCTTTTGGGAAACAGATTTTCAACAACATTATCCTCTTTCCTCTGCGGTACGATTAAACAGAAAAATTAAATTTCTGTTTATACTCCGGGCCGACCACAAGGTCAGAGAAGTTCACAAAACAGTGAGAATACAAGAGCACAGTATTTAGCAGTCACGGTCTTGAACCCCAGTCACTGAAAGCACGTATACTTACAAGGCGGATTAAGGATGAAATAGACCCCCGGCCATATTTAAATTTGAGGTCCCTTTAATATACATATAAATACAACATAGGTTTTTATATTTATATTGTGAATAATAATTCCTTGATAAAAATGTAAAATAAGAGGACAAAAACCTTTTATGTTTTTTTGAGTTGAAAAATAAAGTAATAATAAAAACAATTTTAATAGAAACTTTTAACTTATTTATTGTACAATAAAAAGGTATAAGAATAAAATTTAAACACTTAACAAGTTAAGTTTAAGTATGCTTTTATATTACACGTTTTCTTGGTTTATTATTAGAAATTATCACTACTTTAGAAAATATTTACACTGAAAATGAGCCCCTCTTCGGGTGAGCCCCGGCCATGGCCGGTTTGGCAGTAGCGTTAACGCGGCCCTGTATACTTATGTACCCTCGCTACTGACCACTCGGCTACGGCGGCCTTTTTTTTACTTCATGGGGAGTGGGGGATAGGATCCAAGCGCAAAGCGCGCCAGTCGTATATTTTTGTTTGTTCCGGTGTATATGTCGATAGGCCAATCTCATGATATATAAACTTTCCATTTATATACCCTTGGATAATCATACAGGCCAAAACAGTTTTCAAGAATGAGACTAAATGTATCGCATTTTGTGGTATTTGGATCCGAATGTGCGTAACTTTAGTACCGTTAACTGACCCAGAATCTCGTAGTAGTGATTCCGACACTACGAGATCCTGAGCCATAACAAGCGGTCGTGATTCACTACTTGTCACGCGCGTGTTATCCGCTCATATGGGCCGAGGCAACGTAAGGCGATGAGACGCCAGTATACTGTACTTTTTCTGCAAACTGAGGATATTATATGGTAGGATTGCTCCATTTTACTGGATGAATAACTCGAGTGTCCGGGGGGGGGGGGAAATAATAATAACAATCCTTGCTTTCCGAAGGAAGTCTAACTCGATTACAATGTGAAAAAAAGCCCACACAAACATTCCTCCCGTATCGACCCCAAGGCTTTTTCCACACGGTAGTGACGAACAGCGATTGACCACAGTACTACCGCGAGGGCTATCCGTTTACAACTTTACAGTATATGCCCGTTTATGTTCTTAAAGTTTATATCTGTTTATATTCTTAATGGCCTCTACTAGAGTACCAGAATATACCCGGGATTCGTGGTAGGCGATCCCCTAGAAAGAAATCACGTTTATATAACAAAATACTGTATAATATTTTAATTATACAGTATTATATCACGTTTACATAACATAATACTGTATAATAATAATTGTAAATTTAGGAAAATATTGTATAGTCTAACAACCTTTTCGATCAATTCGGCCCTGGAAAGATTATGCAAGGCTCAAGGGGTAAAATTTTTTTCAGCCTAGTCTGTACTTGTTAACAGGAGAGAGTGCTTCTACAGGGATGGGATACACTTAAATAGAAAGGGTGCAAGAATATTTGCTGATGCTATCGAGGCAGTGTTAGGTGGGTCGGAAAACTGCTAGCTTGGGGGGGGGGATACAAGGACTAATAGATTAACAGTAGCCACTGGCAGAGGTGAGTTGCGCTGCTTCTATTGGAATGAGCAGCAGCCTGGAAAACAAGTTGCAGGATGTTTCACAGACTGCTGGGAGTCATTGCTGAAGTAAACACATGGGTTGTATTAGGGTAGCTAAGAATAGGAACAGGTGCATGTATACTTTAGTGCACACCAATGCTAGGAGTTTCGTAAATAAATTTGATGAATTTGAGGTATTGCTCAAAACATCAAAGGCAGATATTGTTGGGATATCGGAGACGTGATGTCACACAGATATAAGGAATACAGAACTGGAATTTGGGGAGTACGATATGCACAGAAAGGATAGACAGGAGGGGTTATGCTATTAGTTAAGAAACACATAAAATCCAAGGAAGTGAAGCCAGTCGACATCGCTGGACAGTGCAGTGTCGAGTCAGTTTGGTGTGACATAAGCATTGGCAGATCAAAATTGAGAGTAGGAGTGTGTTATAGGCCTAAAGACTCTGATGAGTACAGTAAGAAACTGTACAGGGAAATAGAGTTGGCCAGTAAATCAGAGAATCTTATAATGGGGGATTTTAATTTCCCAGATATTGACTGGAATTTGTGCTTGATCACTTACACACTAGCAAGGCTTTTGTGGATATATTGGATGATTGTTTTCTACATCAGCATGTTCGGGAGGCAACTAGAGGGAGTAATACTCTTGATCTGATTATCAGTAGTGATTCTTCATGCATTAAGAATATGCAAATAAATGAACCACTAGGTGGCAGCGATCACAGTGTGCTGAAGTGGGATTTACTCAGAGGTAACTACCATCGGGGTAAAGGGAAGGGCTTTTGCTTTCGTAAAGGCGACTACGATGGTCTGAGACAGAATTTAATTTCTATACAGTGGGACCAACTGATGATGTTACCAACAGCAAATTCAAAATGGGAAGCATTCAAAGAACGTATCTTGATAGCTACTAGGCTTTACATACCAACTAAGAAATATTGTTCAAAGTTTAGGCCTAAATGGATGTTAGATGAACTAATGAGACATATGGCAGAGAAGAAAAATGCATGGGATACATATAAATTAATCGGTGACATGGAAACCTATGATAAATATAAGCTGGTCTGTAACCAAGTCACAAAGGAGATTAGGCAGGCAAAGGCAGATTATGAGAAATCCTTGGCAAAGGATGCAAAGAAAAACAGAAAAGAGTTCTTTGCCTATGTAAACTTTAGAAGGAAAGGGATGAATCAGATTGGTCCACTGGATATTGATGGTTCAACAGTTGAGGATCCTGCTCAGGTGGCTAACAAACTAAACGAGTATTTTGCATCTACAATCACACATGAGGAGTTATTCAGGAAGGGGAATGCCAGAGTGAAGTAAACTCTGGCAGGGAGTTAGATAATTTGTAATAACTGAGAGGAAAGTGGAGGAGAAATTGTTGAGGATAAACATAAAAAAGGCACCCGGGGTGGATGGGATCTATCCAGTTATATTAAAGGAGGCAGCAAAGGAAGTAAGCAAACCCTTATCCATAATTATGAGAGCTTCTTTGGACTCAGGGAAGGTACCCATAGACTGGAGATGTGCAAATGTGACCTCAATTCACAAAAGGAGAGTCAAAGGCTGACACAACTAATTATAGACCTGTGAGTTTAACTTCTGTTCCAGATTATCTAGACAAGACTTCAGTTATAGCTCGGACACAGCATGGTTTTGTTAAGGGAAAGTCTTGCCTGCCAAATTTGATTGGATACTACGATGCAGTCACAAAAGAACTGGATGCAGGGAATAATTTTGATATTATATATTTGGATCTTAGAAAGGCTTTTGATACTGTTGCACATGGAAGACTGCTGCACAAATTGCAGTAGTGTGGCATTGGAGGCAAATTGCTGCTATGGATAAAGGGATAGTTGAGGGGGAGAAGACAGTGAGTGGTAATAAATGGACACTGATCATCGTGGACTAATGTTATTAGCGGAGTCCCTCAGGGTTGTGTTGGGTCCATTATTGTTTTCTGTATTTATAAACGATACTGATGATGGTATATCAAGCTTAATGTCCAAGTTTGCAGACGATACAAAGGTTGGCAGGGTTGTCAAGGAGACTACTGATGCTATGCTGCTGCAACAGGATCTGGAAAGGTTGAGCAGATGGCTGAGAGGTGGCAAATGAAGTTTAACATTGACAAATGTAAAGTACTACATATGGGAAACAGTAACCCCAGAGCAACATATCAACTCTGTGGTACTACACTGACAGTGGTAGAGAATGAAAAGGACCCAGGAGTAATTGTGCAGGCAGATATGAAGTTTTTTGATCAGTGCAGACTGGCTGCAAGAGTGTCTTGTCAATGATATATAGGAATTTTTCTAGCAGGGATAAGGAGGTGATTATTCCCTTGTATAAGGCAATGGTCAGGCCACACCTTGAGTACTGTATACAGGTGTGGAGGCCTCATTTCAAGAAGGATGTAGAGCTGCTGGAACGAGTACAGAGAAGGGCAACAAGATTAGTGAAATGGAACAAAGGGTTGCTCTTACGAAGAAAGGCTTAAGTTTTGCAAATTACAGTGTCTGGAGACTAGGCACCGGCGAGGTGATCTGATAGAGGTGTATAAAGCCTTGAATGGTTTGAGCATGCTCAATGTTGATGGGATTCTTCCTCTTGCTCAGAATAATCACCTGAGAGGGTCTAAATTCAAATTGAGGAAAGACAGATAGATGTAGGATAGATGTGCGGAAATCTGCCTTTAGCCAGCGGATAGTTGGTTGGTGGAACAGACTTCCATCCCTTGTTGTGGAAGTTGATAGCCTAAATAAATTTAAGGCTCAGCTCGACAGGTATTTCGAACGAACGGAGGGGTGAAATGGGAGTGTTTTTTTTTTTTTTTTTTTTTTTGGCTGATGCTGCATAAGCTTGCTTTCTTGCATCATATGCCTCTACTAATGCTAATGGTAACAATATTGGCCGAGATGAGCAACCAGTCGTTCAATTTGAAGTAGAAAATATTGCAAATATGAAATTAGAGCTATTAAAGGTAAAAAGTCACGATAAGCAACCAAAAATATAGTAATAGTATAAGTGGCAAGCAATAAATTACCACAATTTCAAAAAAAAAAAAAAAAAAAAAAAATTAATCTAAAATGCGTTTGTTGTGTGAATATACAGATGACAGCTAAAACCACAAGTAAGAATATATAAACATAAGAAAAGAATTCCGCTCTGTGTGGCGTCCACATTTCTAGCTCGATTACACTGGAAAGAGGAAAGGGGGGAAGGGTTGTAATTCACTTTGCACTGTTAGCTGGTGAGCCGAGCGCTGTACCTTTCTGCCTGAGCGCCTACAGTGGGACCAGAAGGGTTGCACGGCTGGAAAGAGAGCACACATTAATTTCAAAAAACAGCTGTTATTGACCACGTCACTTCAACTCCCTCGCGCGGGAAAAACGTTTCGCAGAAAACGCGGCTGGCAAGCTCTGATGTAATGAGAAAAGGAGCGCGCAAATGACATCCCTTTGTCACTTTGGTAAAACAAGTAATTTGTTAATTTTTTAATTAGTTCCCCCTGCTATGAGAGAGAAAGGGTTTTTAGACTGGAACTTGTTACAGTGTTTCGGTTCGAAGTTAACACCACCACCGAGTTAGCAGCAAGTTTTTGACACTCTTAACAAATGGACGAGTGCGAAAGTGAAAATGTACGTTTTCCTGAACGGTATCTAGTCAGAAAACTAGCACCCATCCACTGCCAGCTGACAGACTTCAAAGTTCTACTGTTGCTTTTTTACAAGTTAGTTCCTGAAACAATTTTTAAGCTGAATTTATAAAAAAAAAGCAAAAAAAAAAAAAAAAAAAAAACAAAGTTACCAGTTTTATTTTCTTTCTAACAATTCAGGTGGTTCAAGTAGTGTTATTCTTACTTTCTCATAATATAGTAAACTTTAAAATCTGGTACCCTCGGAGATTGAGGGGTTCCGGACTTTCAACATTTTCAACATTTTAGAGAGGTGTACCTAGTGGCTGAGAAGTTCGAGTAGAAGTAAATATTAACACTAATACCTGAACTTATTTATATCTGTAAATGCATATATTGACTAAAAGATAGTATTAGTGGCTAAAATATAAATATCAGTCCAGTTTGTTAAATGCGAACAAACGCCAATAAATATAGTCACTGCAATTGTCATTAATGGATGTGCTTCCAAGAAAAAGCGAGACAATCTTTATCAGTTTTCATGACAATTTCCTTTTAATCATGTAATGTGGATAAATTCATTCAATAACAAAGATTGCCAAGGTCTGTTTGCCGTTATTATAATTACAGCAGAGAGAGAGAGAGAGAGAAAACAAATTCATCCATCCAGAGACCAACTAACTCAGCCACGATGTGTAAAAGTTTCACGCATCACTAAAGGAATTCAATCGAGACCTTTTCCACAGCGTGGGGAGGACAGTGATTATAACCACGGTGATACCAGCAAGGACACAGCAGAAAGAAAAACAAGGGGTCAAGGTCACTCCACTAAGCCTTCTCTTCCATAGCATTAGTACGGAATGGGAAGCCAAGTGAGTAATATTGAGCCATCTGCTGTCTTTCGAACTACTTTAGAGTCATGCACCTGACGAGCTGTAAGGCTAGTTATAATAGCAGCAAAAAAAAAAAAAAAACCCTTGGTTGTTAGAATTAAATCTATTATGGTGTGCATCAGTAAGAAGTTGTTTATGAAAGAGATTAACCATATATTTTTCATCTTTCTATTTGCTCACAGCTGTCCTGAAGTGACGTCCAGCTGGTCACCAGTTCACGCAAGTTGTGACCAGCCACGCTGCTGTAATTTGCAAGGGCCGTTTGCAATAAGTTACGAGGTTTGCTCAATAATAGAACTAAATGAGAGAAATTCAAAGTTATGATATATTTAAAGCTATATGGTCTCAGAGAGATTATAGTGTTTGCAGGGCTAACTTGTTCTCTCATTTATCTATGTGGCTAGCAGGATTTAAACTGCATTGATAATACAATGATCTTAATTATCAGAGAAGAACAAATTTGACTTTGTAGAGAGTTGCCCTGGTATTGCACTACCCTCAAACAGATGGCACCACAAAAAGGTTAGTTGGTCATTTGTTTAATCATATGCAAGGTGTTTCAAAATTGATTGAAACTAATGTAGGATCATATTCTACAGCTAAACATGTTTAGCTGTAGAATAGGCTTTAAACAGAACAAAACATACATACCAACACTGATATGAATATTATTATTAATCTACATGAAAAACTGTAAAAGATCTACTAATGGAGAGATGACTCGGGAAATCAGGTAGTAAGCTGATTTTTTTTTTCTTTGTTGCGTGTAGTCTATTTATGTATGGCGGCTCCCTAAGACTATTATCATGTTGAATACAGTTCACTGTAAAGGCCAGCATGTATGCATTGTCATGCAAATGTGAATAAGCCTCCTATAAATCAGCAAAGAAGAAGACCATCCGCTCTAAAGTCCGCTCCTGGTGGTCCCAGGACCTTACTACTCTTCGCAAATCAGTTCACCGAGCTCGACGGTTATATCAGCGACACCGTAACTGGCCTGCTGATGATGTTATGCTATTACATAATGACTACATTTCAAAAAAAAAAATGCCTTCTGTAAAGCAATTGCAACGAGAAAAAGAGAAACCTGGACCACCTTTGTAAAAGAATCCAACAGCAAAAACCCATGGGGCCTCATGTACAAGATAGCTCGGGAGAGAACATTTACCTCTGATGTCCTTGGTACTGTTACCACTGAGACTCATGAAACCTCTGGCTGGACAGACTCTATCAACCAAATTCTTGATAACTTATTCCCTATGGATAATCCTTCTGAAGATTCTCCAGAGCATATGGCAATTCGTGAGGCAAATAACAAGTACACCATTGAGGAACGTACCGAGCCATTTACTTTAGAGGAACTTACCTCGGTGGTCAAGACGATCAATGTGAAGAAGTGTCCGGGAATGGATATGATTGAGTATGTGTTCATTCTCCGGCTGTTAAAATTAAGACCTCTCTACTTGCTCTTGCTCTTCAATAAATGCCTCATGGAAGGCATCTTTCCTTCTGTTTGGAAGGTTTCTTTGCTCCGTCTTATCAAAAAGCCAGATAAGCCTGCCTCAAATCCACGTGCCTACAGACCAATTGCGCTGCTTGCTAATCTAGGGAAGATCTTGGAGCGGCTTATGACTCTTCGACTAACAGCTCTGTTTCAACAACAAAATCTCTTTTCTCCCTGTCAATATGGCTTCACCCCAGGTCATTCTTGGGAGGAGGCCTTGTCTGACTTTGTCTGGCACATTATAAATTCTAAATCCAAGTTTGAACTAGCTATTATGGTCGACTTCGAGGGTGCCTTTGACACTGTCTGGTGGGACAGCGCTCTTGAACGTCTCCGGTCTGCCAGATGCTCCTTTCATATGTACAAATATTTCAAAACTATTTCTCTGACCGCTCAATAATTGTCAAATCCAAATTCCTCCAAGTCTCTAGGAAGGTTTTTCGAGGGTGTCCCCAAGGTTCAGTCCTGGGGCCCCTTATCTGGAACATTGTGCTTCAAGACTGGCTGGGCCACTCTCTCCAGAATTGCAAAATTTTTGCTTTCGCCGAAGATCTGACAATTGTGGTCTCAGGCAGTTCTCGTGCAGTGTTGGAGGTGAATGCAAACCAGATTTTAACTGACCTTTCCACCTGGTCATTGGCTAACAAACTTAAAATTAATCCATCGAAAACAAAAATGATGCTTTTTAAATCCAAATTAGATCTCAGGCGGCCTCCCCAAGTCAAAATTTTTGGCAAGCGGCTTCCTATAGTCACTGAAGCAAAACTCCTTGGGGTCATTATTGACCATAAGCTTTCCTTCTATCCTCATCTGATTCATATATGTACCAAAATCAAAAAGTTCACAGGGTCAATTATTCGAATTTCCAGAGGGGAGTGGAGTCTCTCTAGGAAGTCACTCTTTCTCTACTATAATGCTGTTTTCCTGCCCATAGTCACTTATGCAGGAGGAGCTTGGGTTCATCGGGCCACTAATTCCAAAATGAGGTTAAAACTGAATTCCATCCAGCGGAGCATGCTCCTCTCTATTCTCAGAGTCTGTAGAACAGTTTCCACCGCTGCAGTGCAAGTTATTGCCGGGTCCCTCCCATTGGATCTATTTGTCATCTATCGTGGGGCCTCTGCTTTCGACACAAAAAACAAATACCTTCAGAATTACTTGGAATCCAGCTAAATTTAAGATGTCCCAAGTGAAGATGTCTAGATGTCCCAAGTGAAGATCCTAAAAAAGAGAAATCCAGATGGTTTAACGAGCTGATTAGCATCTGGCAGACCAGATGGGACACCACCGCACTTGGAGCGACGACAAGAAAATTTCTGCCTGATGTGACCTTCTTACTCTCTAAATCAGTTAAAACCTGGTGCTCTTTAACTATGCAAACTTCCTTTCTGATAACAGGACATGGCTCTCTCAATCAAAAACTCTTTCAGTTTCGCTTGCATCACACTGATCTCTGCAGCTGCGGGAATACAGAAGATTGGAGTCACCTGCTCTATAACTGTGCAAACTACGACGATCTTAGGGTGAAGCTCCGAACTGACGTTCCAGATCTCTCTCTCCGGGGAATGAGGAAATGCTTCTGCATAATAAGAATAATCTCTCAGCACTTCAGAACTTTGCCTCCGAGGTGTTTGCTCGCAGAAAAAGAATCAACGCCAGATTAGCGCACCAGAACAATCCACCAAATACAACTGTGTAAGCAAGCGGGACAATAGTTTTCTTCTATGGTTCATGTCTGCATGAATTGTCACTGCACTGATCCTAAAGGCCATCATTCCACATCTGAATTATTCTGGATACAAGAGTATTTATTGAAGACTACCCTTTTTTTTTTTTTTTTCTTCTCTCACCAGCACCAGTCTGTGTGTGTGTGTGTGTGTGTGTGTTTTTTTTTTTTTTACTATTAGTTTATTATTATTTTATTTTATTCTTTTATTTATTTATTATTATTACTATTATTATTTTATTTTATTCTTTTATTTATTTATTATTATTACTATTATTATTTTATTTTATTCTTTTATTTATTTATTATTATTACTATTATTTTTTTATTATCACGTGTCTTTTTTTTTTTTTTTTTTTTTTACCAGCACCACGGGTTGTGTTTACTTTATTATTATCATTATTATTTTCATTTTCTTTTTTTTCCTTCTTTTTTTTCTTTCTTCTTTCTTCTCTTTTTTTTTTTTTTCTCCTTCTTTATTACAATTAAAATTTATTTTTTTATTATTTTTTTTTATTTTATTATTATTTTATTTATTATTATTATTTTTTTTTTCATTTATTTTATTATTATTATTTTTTTTTCCCCCTCTCTCGCTCCTTTCTTTTCCTCTGGAATGGGCCCCCGGAGGAATCTGGCCCACCTTTTGGCAACATCAGGTGGGTCAGAGTCTCTTTTGAGGCGTTACGTGCTCTACTGGAACTGGCCCACCTTCCCGTGGTGTGGACGAGTACCCAGAATCATCTGTCCAGGTGACTGATGCTTCTGGGTAGCCAAGTGGCCAGAACATAACAACAGAACACACACAAACGTACGTCACACACATATCTGGCCCATCTGTAGTGATACTGTTCTTCACAAAGACACGAGGCGGAGTTGAACAGACGTTCTAGGTGCCGCCCATTACATATACACATGTCCATGTTAGGTTGTTTACTGTAAACTGAAACCATTACGGACAAACGCTGGTAGGGGGAGATTTCGACGAACTGCAAAATGTTGATGAGCAAATACTTCGTGCTATTGAAGTATCTCATACCGCAAGTACCAAAAGGTTTTCAGGTTGCGAAAATGTTTCATCTGGAAGCATATGGAGGCCATTACATGAACAGAAATTGTACCATTTCGAATTATTGCCACAATATATGAATACACGCAGAAACTTTTGTCAGTGGTTCATTTTGCAATGTACACATGGTCCTCCATTCCTGAGCCATGTTCTAGTTACAAATGAATCATGTATTCCAAGAAATGAAATTCTCAACTCTCGAAATACTCATACATGGACAGAAGATAACTAACACACGAGTGTTACTATTCATTATTACATACCGTTTTCTTTAATATCTGATGTGGAGTTCTTGGGGACAATCTTATTCGTACTTGTTTTTAGATGTTTTTCTTTCGGAGGTTTATTTCAGTTTATTTTTATGTTTTGTAATTTATGATTAATGTTTAATATTTCGGAAATAGACTTTGAGACCTATGTTTATAGGATTTTTTTTTCAGCTGTAGAATACCCTCCTATGTTTGTTCCATACAATTTTTAAACACCTTGTATAATAAATCTATAATACAGAAAAAAAAAAAAACTAAACTAGAAATTTTTATCACCCACCTTTCATTGTTCAACTTCTAACAGAAAGTTAGAAGTTGAACAATGAAAGCATGATTTTAGACACGTGGTCAGCGTGCACTTACGAGTTATGCACATCATTGTCGAATCTATGTGATAACACAAAATACTGTAATATTCTTACGGTTGTAAGAGTATTTTTGTGATGTATTTTTTTTTTTTTTTTTTATGTTCCCTCTCCTCTCTATCGTATGAACTTATGACATTAAATCCTTTAATGCCAAAGACCGGTAGTTGGTCGTTACAACTTGCTAGAATATAAGCAGAAGTTTATTTATTTATTTAGCTAGCAAAAAATTTAATTATGCGCAGTCCTTGCCGAAACTGGTTCCAATTAAATTAATCACGAAAAGGAACCCGATAATCTCCAAAGACTTTACCAGTGTGGGTTCCTTCACATTATTTTATTCAATCTTCCTTGCCTTATATTAATTTCATTCCTTCACTGTGAGTGCTGATATTCCTCTTTGGTTGATGTGTTTCCTTGGGCGCAAATCGTGATTTTGCAATACTAGGTGGGTGTGTTTCTTTCATTAATTTAATTATTAATTTGTTAGAGTAGCTTGGAACATAGTCAGCAGTTTGCCAAGAATGACTTTAATTCATGTATTAGCGTGAAGTTTTAATTTCTACAACATCGGCTGCATTAAACAGTTACGGTTTGGCCTATTATTTTGATATACGTTCTTGCTTTCGCTTACGATCTGAACACCACTGTTATTGAAAGTAGTTGGAGGGCCACTGCGGTCTTGGTATGTGTGTTTGTTAAATAAACGGATCTTGTTAGAGAATGGATTTGTTAAACAGTTAATTATAAATTAAACCAGAAAACCCAGCCTAGTATAAATTTTGCTTGTTTATATGTAACTTAGTTGTTTGTGATTCTGTCAGCAAAAAATTCATTCATGTGGCCAATAAGTAGATTACACATAAAATGGTGAATTTATTTCAAATTACTGAGTCAAAACGCCGAAAAATTCAAAAGCCCGAAATGCATAATACCAACAAGTACCCGTTTTGATTGTTGATTTTTTCCAATCTGACTGTCTCCCTACGATGGAAGCTGGGAAACTGTTAAAATACAATGACACTAATGAAGCGGTTAATTCCAAAATACATAAAGGTAAAAAAAACCAAAAATACATAACTGATTACAAACCATGGGTAGATTCCGCCAAGGTATTGGAAATTTTCCGGTACCTTGGGGGACACCTACGAATCACCAACGGCCTCGTTTAACGGTCTTTGACATAAGCCTTACTGACTTATTAATGATATGCTACTTTTGTTTTAATTAAACAGCTTGGCATGAATACATGACATATTTAGGCAATCGATCTCACAGTGTTTGTCTTCTCGGTATTTATCTTATATTTCTTTGTATATGGTTATTTTGCATAAATGGAGCTGCAGATTTGTATTATCTGTGACTGTATGCATGATGAATACCTATATTGTAGCTTATGTTCGCACTTCTATTGCTTTACCTGCATTCCTTCCAATCGCAAGCTATCTAGAAAAGACCCTCATGAAAGTGTGGGGACTGTCTCCCCGTCTCTAAATCTTCCCGTTTTCGTTCTTCTAATAATATTATTCTGAATGACAGTTCTAAAGACGTTTAGTCAGTCATATTGATGACCTGAAGCTTGTCTTTAATGAACTTAATTCTGTCAGAGATCGTTGTGGCGCTATTGATACTGGATCCAGCAAAGAATTTTTAAGCTTGCAAGATCAACTAACTAAAACGTAATCTGAAATTCTATCCTTACAGCGTAGTAAGTAATCCTTTGTTATCCAGCCTTCTCGAACGGCAAATTGTTGTAACAAGTAATCTCTTGGGAGCAATGAACAGGCTACTGCAAAAAGTATAAAACCTATTTCAAATTCACAGTAAGGATTCTAAGCATGAAGCTTAGACTTACCCAAAACATTATTTCCAGTTCTAGCAAACTGAAGATTGTAGATCTGTCATTTCATCTCCTGTTTATGTCTGCTGTTCCAGTAATGTTTTTACTGCAGTCCAGTGCACACTCTGTAAAAACTATATATGTCAGCGTTGCCTTAACTTTCTGCCTGATGATGTTTGTACACACCAGAACCCCTCACATCTGCCTTGCGTGCTACTTTACTTCTCCGTCTACTGTCGACTCTCTGAATGTTTCCGATTCAGCACCAATTTTTAACCAATCGTCGCCCAATCTTCAATCTGTATCAATTTCTAACGAGCCTCTTGCCTCTACAATCTTATGTTTCACCCAAGCTAAATGTACCTCTACAAAATATTTCTTTCCAGGACTCCCAACAAGGAACCAGGGCGACCAATCCTGAAATTATTCAAGCTTCAGTCTCATCCTCTTCCTGTACAAACTGTCACCCTTCAGACTTTTCTATGTAACAGTCTAACACTGAACCCACTTGGAAATCCCAAGGTCTCTCTCCAGTTCATGATGTATACAATGTAGCGTTCCACGCTCGTACTTCTCATCCTTTAACTGAGGGACTGCCAAAGATCATAAGCATCACCCAACAAATACTATCTTCCGCTGCTGATTCTTCTGAATGTGAAATCGTGAAAGAGTCCATTCAGACTGATCGCACAGTACCTGTTCCAGTTCATCCAGTCTTACATCCTAAGCAGGCTTCCTTCAGTGATGCTCAGAAGTCAGTTGAATATATAAGACCTGACCTGACATGTCATTTCATTTCATTTGGAAGGCAAAGCTACTTCCAGTCAAATTGTTCATCCTTTTTTGGATGCAGCCCAGTTAACTAGTCCTTTGTCTGACAATGTTCTCTACCACGTTTTCAAATATATTTCTCGATTCTACTTGACCTTCTGGAGTATGCATTCCGAATAATGTGAATGGCCCTATGAAAGCATCTCAGCTCGTTTCTTTTCCTCAGCAACTAACGAATAGTCTTGAATCCACAAATTTTAATCAGAGTCTATCTAATAAACAGCCAACAATTAGTTGACGTATCCTCTTCTTCATCTAACAGAAGTTTGGCGCCACTCTTCGCCTTCGGAACCAATAGGAGCTCAAGATTTCAAGCCGTTCTTCGCCAAGTCTTTCGTCAGTCGGCTTGAACCTTCCACAGATCCTTTAGATTTTGAGAATTTTCTCAACACTGAATTAGGTTTTCACATCTCTTTGAGGAAGTTATCCACTCGTTATCCAGATTATGCTTCTTTTCTAATTTTAAGTAATCCATCTGAACAAGCACGTATTTTAGATACAGATATTTGGCCAATTAACTCTATTATTAAACCGTACAGGTAGTCTTCTGGAACTGCTGCCCATCTTGCCGGACCTACTCATCCTAGCTAGCAATTATCTTCTCCATGTATATCAAGATCGTCATCTTTAACGTTATTCTTTTATATCAATTGTAGAAGTGTTATAAAAAATATTAGACTTTTGCCATAGTCGCCCTCAATTAAACCTGGTTACACCCACATATACTTGACAGGCGAAATTTCACCTCTCTCCTATTCTGTCTATCGCTGGGATCGAGACTCGAAGGGTGGTGCTGTTGCTATCTTTACCCATCACTTGGTCAAAGTGCTGCAGTTCACCAAACATTCTATCATTGAAGGTATCTTGTTATTAGTTAACTATGCAGGAAAGCTACTTCTGCTTATGCTTTCTTACTTTGCTCCCCCATTCAACAATTAGAGAATATTATAGACGCAGCAATCTTTTTGAAGCCTCCAAAAGCAATACCATTCAATCTGGGCGATTTTAATTTTCCAACTGTCTTTTACTCGAATCGCTCACCAAATTCACTGGCTAGGCAATTGTGCAGCATTTAGTTTAGTAATGCCCTAATTCAAATCTGTACCTTTCCCACCCGGAACTCCTCCTACCTTCATTTAGTTTTTACCCATAAATAAACTCTCTTCACAATTTCTAAGGGTGATAATTTCATCCGATCAGATCACTTCCCTATTGTCATTGATTTCTTTTCTTCTGTTTCTGAACCTTCCTCTGAAAGATACTTTTTTAGCTTTAGGCACACTGACCGGACTTTGTTAAATCGGTTTCTGGGCAATGTTGATTGGATTCCCAACCAAAATTTCGAATCGATTGATCATTATCTGTACTTAATCCTCCATTCTGCAATTTCTGAGTTTGTTCCCATCAAATTCTCTACCACTAATCGTAGTAACTTCTCTCACTGGATGTCAAGCTTGTGTATTTAATTCGCCGCAAAAGTTACCTCCACAAAAGGTATTTAAAACTCAAAACTAACTTTAGCTACTTTTACTTCTTTTTCCTTAGATGTCATGCTAAGAAAGTTTCGAAATCTCAATATTCTCATTACTCACACTCAGTTGAAGCTGAACTTACTCGAAATTTCAATTCCAGACCATTATGGTTCTATCTCAAACAGCTATCAAGATCTTCTAGAATTCCTATGTTAACTAATGATTCGAATATCTCAATCAACTGTCCTCTTGGTATTTCTAATATCGTTACTACCCATTTTTCGAAACTTTGTCCTCCTGAACAGCAACCTTCTTTTTTCTATTATTCATTTGAATATAATACTAATGACTGTTTTGATGGATTAGTTCTCACTACTTAATATGTTCAGTCAGCCATTTCTCGGTTTAAAGATTTCATTGTTCCTGGACCTCCCTGCTATTTTCTTCAAGAAAAGTAGTTCGTCTCTAGCTCTAATTCTTACAAATTTTCTTCAATTACTGTCTTCTTCATGGTTGTTACACTTCAGGGTTCAAAGAGGCCTATATCATTCCGATATATAAAAAGCAGGGTGATAAAACTATGCCTAATAACCACCGACCTATTACTATACTGAATACAATTGCGAATATTTTTGAACTCTTACTTTATAAATATCTTAGTTCCTACCTTCACCCTTTTATTAATAATCAACAGTATGCTTTTCTTTCCAGGAAATCAACTGTTTCAAACCTGGCCTTGTTCTCCCATTTCCTACAACTAATCTGGACAGAGGAAATCAAATTGATTTGCTTTTTCTTGATATTTCACATGCATTTGACCCTGTCCACATCGATCTTCTTCTTTTCGAGCTTTCATCTCATGGTCTAAGATCCCCTTTACTGGTTTGCTTGATTCACTGCTACTATCCGTAATACCTGATGGTAGTTCATCAACCCCGTTTACTGTTTCGCAAGGTGTTCCTTAAGGGTCACCCTTGGGTCCGCTCTTCTTTATTGTTTACATTAATGATGTCAACTTTATTTCAGTCTGTTAATATTGAGTAACAATTCTATGCAGATGATATTAAACTTTATAAAGTTATTTATTCTTCAACTGACAGCGATGAACTCCAGTCCTGTTTTGATTCCTTCTCACTCTGGCTCATTAAAAATAACTTGTTTCTAAACCCATTAAAACGTAATAATTTACATTCGAGCGACATAATTGTCGCTTTCGCTCGAATCGTGCAGTTAGACCCTCTTCGATCTGGGTGCAGTTAGACCCCCATTTCGATCTGACCTTCATCCCTCTTTCCATGTTGATCATGTAGCATCTCAGACTTCCAAACTTCTAGGATTAATTAAGCGTTCTTCCTCGATTTTCAAGAGTGACAACGTTATAATTCTTCTCTACAAGCAGCTTATACTTCCCATTTTTGATTATTGTGATATTCTTTGGTACCCACAATGGGAATATCGTTCTCACAGACTTAAGAGAATTCAGCTTAAATTCTTATGCTTTCGAAATTGCCTTGCCTTTCACCGTCGAAACTATGGAGCTCTTTGTCGTCACTCAGGAATCGTTCCTCTTCACTCTAGACGAAACTCCAAGGGGCTCTTTTTGTCTACGATATCATAAACTCCATTATCGATTCTCCATATCTTCTTGAACAGATACCTTTCACTATACCCCGTTTGAATTCTCGTTATAAAACTAATTTCTCACTGCCTATCCCTCGTACTTACTTACTTGGAAGTCCTCTGTTCCATTTCCTTCAGGTATTGGATAATCACAATATTGATTTCACACTTAAACCGTCTATGTATAAGAAATTGCTCTTTACTCTGTTTTGTTAACCGAAATTTTGCATATATTTTAATACTAGTGACTGTTTTGTATTGATTCTCTGTAATTCTCAGCTTTCTCACCATTATCTAAGGTCTGCGTGCCGTGTGGGTGAGAAGTTTGTAAATAAATAAGACCTATTGAATATATAAATGTACAAATTTTACATTTTATCTTCTGTTATTCTTTATGGAAAAAATGCTGGTATAAAAGATGTAAATTTATTATGATTGTTCTTGCTTTGAGTTATTTTTTTCCCACCCGTATCCGACTGTTTACGTCATACACTAGCTCACCGTTTATCTGTATTATATTTGAGTGAGCGCTCAAACACCGATTTGGCATGTTCTGGGGAATGAAATACCCAAAGCTGCTGTATTACCTTATAAAAAAAAATTCTATATAGAAATTAAACGGAACGATAAGCAACTTTCAATTGAACAATTCTTTAAGCCGATTTCTACTTCCACTGCATTAACTTCTCCGCATCCAGCTAGTACTCTATCAAAAAATCACCCGTGTCACCTTCTAGCGCGCCAAGTCTAGTATATGATAATGTTTGGCTTACCGGTAAAGTTAAACACTTACATATTTTATAAATATATAACTTATTGATTTTCCCATCATTTATATTGTTAAAAAATTTCCTCTTTCTTATCCTATGCTAAAACTGGCAAAGTAGATATTTGGGCATATTTTGAAGATAAAATAAACTAGTTTGTTAATGTACGTAGGGGATACATTTCAGGCGCATTAGATTTTTATTCTTAAATTAAATGAATTTTTTTCCCCTGAGATTAATAGATGTGAAAAGTAAAAACTAATTATCTTGTTAACAATTAATAATTGATTAACTAATAACATAAAAGTAATTATATTCATTTGACTATAGGTACTTCAACAACTTAAATACACTCCACGTTTGCTAATACTTTGCAACCAACAGCATGTGAAACGCAACACGTATTTCAGGCTTTGTGATTTAATATATTAAGCAATTGCAGTATATTTTCAACGTTTTTGTAATGCATTTACTTATTTCTTCCTTAATAACAATTGAAATATAATATTATTTAGTGGTAGTACTGTAATTAATATACTGTAATAAGAAAATAGTAAAAATGGATGATTCATATATTTAGTAAACCGATAACAAAAAAACGAGCAAAAAACGAAACTACCTTCGAATGTATATTTAGAAAGGAACATTTTGTTTCTGTGCATCCAGAATATTTTCCATTTCTTCCAACAATCAGCGCACGAGCAACAAACATAATAGTCATTAAATTAATTTTTTAATTAATTAAAATTAATAATAAATTATAAAATACAATAAACGATCTATCTGATTCTCGCGCATGCGTGTGTGTGTAACAAATCTTTGAATTTCTCCAAGCTGTCAGCCTCATCCACCCATGAAGGCAACTTATTCCAGTAATTGACAACTCGCTGGCTAAAAGAAAATTTCCTACAACCCAATATAAAACTCCTACCCCGTTAAATGAGTTCATAGCTGCTAGGTCTGGAATCATTTTATAACATTGAAAATTTCACCCTCATTCATTTTAATTTTTCCTCTCAAAGTCTTATACACTTCAATCAAGTCTCTAGTCATAAATCTCGGCAGCCCACATATTCAACTGAATGCCCCTCTGCGGATCTCACCAGACGCGTTGCCAGTCTTTGGACCCTTTCAAGAAGTTCTATGTCTTTTTTAGGTATAGTGCTCCATATATGAACACACAGCTGTGCAGCTGTGGTCTTACAATTGCCTTATGTAGTGGAATTATGACCTCACTACCTCTACATTGGTTTGGTTTGGTTTAGATTTTATTGGCGCATTAGCAACTAAGGCTATAATGCGCCAAAACCAGGTGTCCTCTACCTCTACAAGAAAATGTTCTATAAATCATCAATAAGAACAGCATGTGCCTTCCTTTCCGCTTGTTTTCACTGTTCTCAGAATTTCATGTCCAACCGTATCGTAACTCCCAAATCCCTTTCTTTCTTTACTGTTTTTAATTTAATCCTACAAAATGTATAAGTAGTTTTGGATTGCTATTACCTTACATTTTTATGCATTAAAATACAGCTGTCACTTTCCTGACCATTCTTGAAGTCCATTTAAGTCGTCCTAAAAAAGGTCAGCTTGGCGCTGATCATTAACTACTTTAGCCATCTTGACATCATCTGCAAATTTTGACTTAATGCCCTCTGTCCCTTCCTCTGCATCACTTAAAAAAATAAAAAAAAAAACAAAGGTGGTCCCAGTACCAATCCTCGGGATCCCCGCTTCTTATGTTAGCCCAAACTGAAGAATAGTCATTATTCATAGACCTCTGCCTGCTGCTATCCTACGATTAAGTTAAGGATTTTCTGTGATATCAACGTATTCCGACTTATAGTGTAACCTCATAACGGACTAAGTCAAATGCTTTGCAGAAATCCTAGTAAATAATGTTGAAATTATTTCCTACATACAGCTGATGAGTGACTGTCAAAATAGCTAACCACGTTAAACATGATTTTTCACTTTATAAAACCATACTGTTTCCTCCAGAATCCCATTTCTATCTAAATGATACGGTAGTGCATTCTTGTAACTGTCTCCACGATTTTCCCTACCACTGAAGTGAGACATATTGGTTAGTAGTTACACACTTCACTCTTAGAACTCTTTATGTATTGGCGGTATATTGGCACTTCTCCAATTCAAAGGCATTTCTCCCGAGTTCAGTGATGCCTTAATGGTTCAATTGCACTCTCTTGCTGCCTCTTTTCAAATTACTGGGTAAAAATTTACTTATACAGTATAAAGATAACCTATGTGATATGTATGAAAAAAATAATAATAAAGATATAATTAAAAGTAATAATAAAGATATAATTAAAAATTTCTATTGGTCCGATTTTAATGAATTTCCGGAAGGCTACAAATCTTTCAAAACGGGCCAAATATAAAAATTCATGAAAATTAATTCACTGGTAGTCGATTTATTACACGAGGACACACAAACGGACGGACATGGTGAAGACAACAGGTGCTTTAGGTATATATGCTAACGCGGCTAAAAATAAAAACAACCTGTTTTACCGACGAATAAAATATATTTAAACATTGCACTGATATTCCATCTCATGCTTAGTTAGCATAGACGAAATAATGTCCAACGAAATTGCAACAGGAGTCGCAGCGATTTTATGTGCCATATATATAAAGAGAGATAACTGATCATGGTAAAAGTAAACAATGAAATACTTATTTGAGAGAATCTTGATCACTGAAATGCATATAAAAATAAACATTGAAGTTGCGTAATGTTGTTTGTTTCTTAGGAGCATTAGCAACTAAGGCCATATTGCTCCGGGGATATGCGGTGGTCATTCCCTGACCTTTCCGCATCATCTGTATTTGGTGGGCTCGAACCTCGGGCTAATCAAGAAGCGTGTGCTACGCAATGTGCTGCTCCTGCCCACCTGGCTACGGAGGCGCCAAGTTGCGTAATAAAAGCATTCAAAGAGCTATTTCATGTTCATAACCTTGCTATGAGCTCCACACAGAAGGGAGGAACCACCAGACCAGTAGCACTTTTACAAGTGTTTAAAAAAAAAAAAAAAAAAAACTAAGGTAACCAACTAAGTAGACTTTATTCTTAGACAGATGAATGTATGACACATAAGAAGACATAGATATAACTTTTACACTAGGTGGCACCCAGTTGGGCATCTATTCGAGCGTGGAAAAAATCGATGAAACGACGAGTTGGATGTTGCAGTCAGTTCCGAATTGCTTGCCAACCAGGTGCTCTTATGGATTCGAACAGATGGAAACACTCGGTGCACGAGTGGATCTGCGTGGTGGTAGTCTAGAACCTTCTAATCATAGCGAGGTAATGGAGGTGACAATTTTTGGATGCGGTTGGCAGTGTACTGACGTTAACAAAGGAAATCGCTGCGCATCTCTGAAGAAAAAAGGTCGTGCAGTGGTCTGTTACGTATGGCAAAGCAGACGATATTTCGTTCTCCGCTTGGCCAAATCTGTTCGCAACAGTGTGCGTTTACCTTATTTTTGGAAACACACTCAGAATGCAGGAAAAAAAATTGTACTACACTTCCCACAACGTTGTACAATTAGGCTTATCACATTCTTCCGGTCAAAGCAACTTGACAAACTGCATCTGTAGCCATACAGACGTACTACGGTAAACGCTTTGAAATCCGGGGATTGAGAGGTGCCAGTTTCTAGAGAAGTATACCTAGTAGTTGGGTTTCGGAGAAGCATATTTCAGATGTCTGAAGACTTCTGTAGGGATCTACAGCCATGCTACCTGCAAGGCTTTCCACACTGTCAGAATAGATGACGGTTACATGCCCATACACCTCACTTCGGTTTCCAAAACATCCCTCAGGTGTTCCATTGGATGGAGGTCGGGTGATATCTTCACTGTGTTCCTAAACCACTCGTGGCACAGTGCAGGCCCGATGACACGTCGCATTATCGTCTTGAAAGATTCCGTTTTTGTCCGGGAAAATGCAACATGGCAGGGTGCATATGGTCTCCTAAGAGTTGCCGGTAGACCTCACCATTGAAACCTTGGTCCATACGCACCAGGGATCTTAAGTTTCCAGGAAAACATGCTCTATGTTAAGCAAACGCCGCACCTGCCTGGATAGTGGGCACCACGTACGATAGGTCTCGTATTACTTGCGCAACACATAAAGGCTCCGACGGCGTGTTTCCAGTCCTCTAGTATCAACCAGCCTGTTGTTGACACCACAGCATTTGTCATCGACGATGATCAGCGGTGAGCAGATTTGATTTTGGGTTTACTGGCGCAATCGGTCAGGAGAGGGCGTATCTTGGGTCGTCTGCTGTGGAATCCCATACGTCTGTGTGTGCGGTGCATCGTCACTTGGGATATTGTTTTTGCATTCCCCATATTGTATTGCGATATCAAGTATCGCACAGTGACCCGCCGTTGAGCCTGTACGACGCGCTGCTCCCTTCGTTCACCACGAACATCCACCCTGCGTAATTCCTTACAGTTCTGTCGGCGGGTGGTGGTTTGACCCGTTATTTACTAACAATATCTGTACTACGTCCCATAACTGCTAATTTATCACTTTGACGTGCATGACCAGATGCAAATTATCACTGCTCTAACGTACGAAGCTGTTCGGCGTTTTATATTGTGAGCTATGCGGCATAGTTCATTACGGATGGGGTTATCATAATTCGATGATCACTGAGTGTAGGAAACAACCGTACACTTTAAATCAACACATGGCTTAAACTGCATGGATATTGTAATGGTTTTAATTCTCAGAGAAGATAGAACTTGCCTTTGTAAAGAGTTGCCCTGGTATTGCACTATTTTCAACAGATATCTTTTTAACTATATTAAAACTTTTAAAACTGATGTCGTATACAGCATGGCAGTTCGCATCGAGAAGCCAGCTATGACAGCTTGAAATAGGCTATTATGCATTCTTATCTTTAAACAAATGTCCGATTAAACTTTTGGCAATGCCAGCTATCTGAAGTAGTGCAATGCAGAGCAACTCGTTGCAAAGGCAAGTTTGTTTGCAATGAGAATTAAGACCATTTCATTATCAATGCAGTTAAACCTACTGGCCACAAAAACAGTATAACGAACAAAAGAGTCCTGCAGGTATTTTATAAAGAGAGAAATGTCACCTTTTTTTTTTTTTTTTTTTGTTTCTTAAAAAAAATTGCGATCGTTGACACCAGTATCGGATTGCTTTCGTAATATTTCTGGATTGCAAAATGTGACCGGATTTTAAGGAATTCCGGATTGTAAATGCTGTATTTTACGGAGTTAACTGCACTAGTTTTCAGTAGTACTAAAATGGATAACTGATGCTAGGAGCATTTTTTTTATGCATAAAAAATAAAATAAAAAATTCTAATTACTCATGCTTCCCCATCGCGAAAATCAAAATGAAATTCAGCCTTTAAAAAAAAAAAAAAGAAAGAGTAATAAAATATAAATTTTCTGTTTATACTCCGGGACTACCACGTCGTAAGAGGAGAGGAGTTCCCCAAATAGAGAGAAACAAGAACATCACCATATTTAGTAGTCACACAGGGTTGAACCAAGGTTACTGAAAGCGTGTGTACCTTTTGTAACCTCGCGGTTTACTATTTGGCTATGGCGGAATTACTGCTAAGGTTTCATATCTGTGGCTTTTTGTTCTCGTATCTCTCCTACCAGTGGGAATACCTTCTCTCGTTCAGCTTACTGATCTCTTTAGACCCTTATATACAGTACCTCATAGTGGACATAGTGCGTTCGTTTGCCACAAATCCGCATTAAGCACTCTGTGATGCTGGTCAACTTGGAAAAACCAATCGGTGTGGGTTATAAGTAGCGTGTTGTTCGATTGGCCACTTAAGTTATCGGGAGGCATGATCACCAGGAAGGGAACTCACAGAATCCGTCCACGATGCTGTGGGTCATCACAGTCATGAGTTGTGCCGGAAAAGAGAAGGGTAACCGAATTGATAAGTTCCATCTGGAATAGGTAGAGACCTACTCGGCTGCCCAAGTCAGTGGGTATTGTGGAACAGTAAGGGGGAACCTGTGGTAATATTGGCTAGGTTGGGATTGTAGAGTTGGAGATGAGACGTGTCCGAGGACTAGGAAGCTGTAGTGTGGTCATCAGGGTCGCTATGTCTGTCCGTATCCTCTTATACGAGTGTGGCAATCAAGTTCCCGAACTGGTGCAATAAAAAGAACACATAGTGAAGGAGCTAAAAAATGGTTTTATTTTTATTCAAAGTAATCACCACCTGATTAAATGCACTTATCACACCGTTCTAAAAAGTTTCTGAAAAGGATCAGTGAAGGCGTCCAAATAGTTCAGTTCGGCGGTTACGTTTTTTTTATGTCCTCAACATCCTGAAATATCTTTCCTTTGAGGGTAGTTTTCACTTTGGAGAAGAGGAAGAATTCCGCTGGTGCTAGATCGAGAGAGAGAGTAGAGTGGATGATCTGTACAATTCCGTGTTCTGTCAGAAATTTCTTCACAAAAAGTGCGGAATGGGCGAGGGGGAGGATTTTCATGCAACAAGAACCAGCTGCCGTTCTCTCGAAATTGCAGCCTCACCAGGGAAATACGCTTCAATAGTCTTTGAAGCACTTTATGTAGAACGCAGCACTGACTCACTAACCTTGATTGATTTGGCACTTAATCAAGAGCGAACTCGCCTAGGCAACAAGGCGGTGATTGTCGTTGAGTCAACAGCAATTTTGGGTCATCAACTAATATACATGACACAGTGATTCAGATGGGGCCAAAATTGTTGGAAAAACTTGCTCGTTCGGCCGTGAGCTTAACACACACTAACCATCAAAATCGTATAAAATCAGTTTAAAAATATTGATCAAAAAAAGTACTGGTAGCAGTACTAATTCTGCTTTACAAGTTACGATGCTCGAATTATATATAAAAGCTTATTTGTTGTTTGGTTTTTAGGAGCATTAGCAACTAAGGCTATATTGCTCCAGGATATGCGGTGGTCATTCCCTGACCTTTCCGCATCCTCCGTATTTGGTGGTCACGGGCTCGAACCCCGGTCTAATCAAGAAGCGTGTGCTATGCACTGCTGCTCCTCCCCACCCGGCTACGGAGGCGCCATATATAAAAGCATTATATATTGTGTAATGAGACCCACAACCTATTACTATTTATCTATGTGTACAAATCTTTTCGTTTGAAAACAAATCAACCACAAAAAACAGAATACTAGAATATTCAGGAATTCAGAATAGTAAACAAACAGCTTACAAATAAACCATAAAAATGAAACAGAAATTTTATGAAATCTCGATGAATGGGTTTATAAAGTTGTCCGAGTCAATAAACAATTCACAACTTTACGTACTTTTAATCATTAAAAGAGAGAGAAGCCCAACAAAACATGGTATGTGTCCTATAAACTGAAGACCCCTCAAGATCGTAAGGTGGGGGGGGGATGACCGATCAATCCGAAAAAAGAAGCATGTACCTGACTGAAGTAATCACTATGTGAACACAAGCAGACCATGAAGAAATATAAGTAGGAATCCAACTGACGGTGGTAAAAGAGTTAACTCAATATTTTCACTTACTTCATCAATATATTAAAGTACACTGGGATGGCGGCCAAGTTATCTTACAACAACAACATCACTAGGATTATTTGAATTCTGAATAGTAATATGTGCTTTTGTTCTGGAGAAAGGCGCCAGTTTTCTGGACAAAGAGCAAAATTAATGGTTTATAGTAGGAAGGATAAAAGCTTCTGAGGTTATGACAATATATGAATATGGAACAAGCAAATTTAATTTGTTCTAAATTGAAGTGAATGGATATTTTCTCATGCTGCAATCATTTAGGATTAGACATTGTTAAACATCTAATCTAAGTGAATGGGCTCTTAAACTATTCTTGATCAGAAGATAAAGAATAGTTTAAGAGCCTAATTTTGACGTCAGTAATTAAAGTTGACAACCCTATGAATGGTGTATCCGCTCCTACTCACTATAGTACCAGAACAGTTTGGATATCAAAACAACACGAATGCAATAATTTTCATTACGAAAGAGGCAATAACGGTCAAATAAAATTATTCCTGTGCATTTTTTAAGATATGTGCTATATATTTTTACACAATTTTCTGGTTAGATACTTACATTCAATTTTCTATACGAGGGGTATTTGTAAAATTTCTGGCCGACCACATATTTCATTATTTGTAAACAAAAAAAAAAAAAAAATAATAATAATTTTACATTGCAAATATTTTATATGCAAGTATCCTAAATTTTTGAGTAATATCTTAATTGTTATTATTATTGTTATTTTTTTAGGTTTAAAAATCATCCTCACCAAGGTGTTTAATTTCCCAAAAGAAGAGAACCGTCCATTAATGATGAAATGCTCCTTTTTTTTTTTTTTTTTTTTTTTTTTGTAAGGCTTGTTTGAGAAGCAGATCCACGGGAATATGACGGAAACATAATTAAATTAAATGATTAAATTAAATAATGATTATTAATCACATAACACCGCAAAGAAAGAAATGAAGTCAACAAAGAGGAACCCAAGTTTGAACGACCTATAACTGTATCAACAGAAAACGCTAATGCTACTCTTGAGTTGATTTTGAAGGATGATCGGGATGGGCTAAAATACATAGCGAAGGTACTAAACATAGAATTATGCATGAAATTTTTTAAGTGAAATTGGTGTAAAACGATGTGAATATAACCAGGAGAGGGTGAATTGAGCAAAGACGATTCTTGCAAGATTTGCCCAAGGATTCAAACTAGTCCGTCAGTTAATCGGTGACTTTGGATGACACTTGAAATCATAACTATATCAAAAGACCAAATAACGGTCCATCAAGTAATATCATAAAGTATTTCCGCATCATAAGAAATTTCGAGCAGCGCCATCAGCCGCTATGGTAATGGCATCAGTTTTTTTTTTTTTTTTTGACTAAAGAGGGGTGATATTCATTGATAAGAACTTGCAAGGGATTTTTCACCGTTTTGTTGTAACTGGTTTTCATATTCTTTACAACAAATGAGAGATAATTCATTTGTTAATTATTAATTATTTAGAAATTGTAAAAAAAAAAAAAAAAAAAAATGTCATTTTGGCTCATTCAAAATTATGAAAAGTACGAGGCCTTTCTCGTTCTGTCTTTTGTTTAAAAGTAGTACAATCGAAAGAAAACTTGCGGTTACACGAAGTTTTTCTGGTGAGAGCAATAAAACCAATGTATTTAAAAGTCTCTATACTTTTAATAATTTGGTTAATTACGCTTTGCAATTAAAAGTTACTTAGACGATAAGCGCCTAAAATTGAAGAAATTTTAGTTCTGCATAAGGATACGGAATAAGATTAACGTAAGGAGTATTCAGTTCCTGTATAAGCCAAGAAAGATAAGCAATAAAAAACATGTGGCATGCAAAACAATTTCGAAGATTAAAATTAGAAACTCTGGTGGGCAACCGATACTATTCTACAATTTAGCTGTGTAATAACATCCCTAACGTTCATATAATATAAGAATATAATTAATAAGTTCAACAGAAATCGGTTTGCAGAGCAGATTTGAGAATATTGCACCACCCCACAGTAGGCGTACGGGTGCATAAGTACATGTGCCTTGAGTGACCGGGGTTCAAGCCCGTGACTGCTAAATACGGTGCTGTTTCTTGTATTCTGTATATCTTGTGAACTCCTCTGACCATTTGGTCGTCCCGGAGTATAAACAGAATAATTTATTTATTTATATATATCTGTTAGTCAGGTGACGTGTTTTCGAGCCCTGTGGGATACCATGTATTGATTTTGTACCGTAAAAAGTAAGCTGTTCTAAATATATGTCTGGAGCGAAAGACTAATTCAATAGCACGCAAGTACAGTGTATGTTATAAGGTGTCTCCAAAAACAGCCACTTGTCCACCGTCGCGAACCCGATCAAAATTATGCTATATGAAATTCGATCGGTGATGAGGGAGATGTTTGAGCATCCGTGTTAGGGGTAGCATCTCTTTTTCCCTTTACATCTCCATATATTATTAAGCTTGATTTCACCCCCTGTACAGCTGGTTGGCTAGAAGGGTGTACATAGAATTATAAGTGAAAAAGACATACATACATACAGTACATTAAAAGGACAATAGATAATGTTTGACAACCTGAAGTTGGGATAACATGTGTATACATATTTACAAATTTTAACATATATACCGGGAATTAATTAAGTTTACAATATAAATTCAGTTTACAGTCTATTAAAGACAGCCAAAGTCTTGAACTTCAGAGAATTTTATACGTCTGTCAATGGCATGTAATGGACTAGTAGATGGAGTGACTTCATAGTGTTTGTGGAGATTCACAGGAGGTCGGTGCTTCTACGCAATTCTTCCTGTGTTTTTTGTCATCCAATAGTTCGTTGGGGTTAATTTGCAGACTGTTGAAATGTTCCATAATGTTTGCTGGAAACATATCTCTAAGGCGGACAATGTTGGTGAGAGTCGACCTACACCATTGTTTATGTCGCTCTCTTGGATGGTTGGATGGGTGCTTGAGGCTAAGATTATTTCTTGCACGTTGGGAGAATCAATCCTATTAGTTAACAGTTTGGCAAGAATGATGAGGTTCTTTTCCAGAATTTTGATTTTCCACGGTGTCATGTTCATGTTTGCATGTAGAATAGACCTAGAGATGGTGAACGGGTTTCCATGGATCCTGTTCAACCACCTCAGAACCCAATATTGAATTGCCAGGTATTTTTTTACAATACTTGATGGGGTTAGGGCCCACAGACGCCTATAAAGCGATGGGCGTGAGACACTTTTCAATATATCTGCATATTAGGGACGTATTTTGGTAGCAAACAAGCCCCTGCCCGATCGCCCAGAAAGCTGCATATGTTTTCCTTTTTTTTGTATATTCCTGGAACGTAAGGTTTTCGTCCCAGGTGAGACGAAACTTTTGTGACCTCATTGCCATTTATTAGAGCTTGGATATCATTTTTGTTCCACTTCTTGGTGATAGATATTTGGGAGGATTTTTTCTGATTTAGCTGGAGCCCTGCCATATCTAAGTAGTCAACAAGCTGATTAATTTGTTCAACAGTGTTTTGACTTATTTCCTGAACGCTTTTAATGTCATCAGAGATGATGTACAATTCAAGTCATCAGCGTAAGAGCTGAAGTTTGTAAACCTTGCTAAAACTAGTTGTAAGATAAGTGCAAAGAGTGTGGTAGATAACACCCCCACCTCCTCTTCTCACCATTGTCAAATATACAGTATTAGGGTCTTGAAAGCAGTGTTTTTCAAAGTGTGGTCTGTTCCAAGTAAGTACCGACACGCAGAGCTACAGTCGCGCGCGTGCGCGTATCTGGAGTGGATTATGAAGACAGAAACACGGGACTTTTTCTCGCCTAATTGGTCAGCGGACCAAAAATGTTTGAGAAATACCGGTCATATCAAAGGAAATGTTTTCAGATTCTTAACCGCCTTCCTAACTGAAAAGACTAGGCAGATACAGATGCACAATAAAGTCAATATGGGTGTCCCACTAGTAGGGGTTATCTCGAGAAGCCTCTGCACAGCACTGCTTCTACCACTCCTTTTTGAAAGAAATGACATACTGTGCTATGCGGATGACACAAACAAACTGATAACTCGCATTAATAGAATGGACAACCCCCAAATCATTACAGAAAGGATAAACTAGCAGCTAAACCAAATGACAATTTCGCCCAATTCGGCTTTCAAATCCAGCCAGCTATATCAGCTCTAGTAATATAATATACTCACCGAAGAAAATTTCCACACAGATCACTTCTGCAATACTGAGAATTCAAATACTGATCTGGGTATAACTTTCGATTCAAAGCTGCGGTTTCACAGATACATGGAAGGGCTACACCTCAAGACATATCAACTAAGGTAGCGGATGAAACAACATCTGTTGCACATTCGGGGTCACCAGGAACTACATTCTAAAGATTTTTGTATCCAGCCATACTCTATGGCTGGATATGGCGTAGAGGTCTAGGGAATCGACAGCACCCACTATCTTGAGGCGCCTGTACGCAGATAAGTACTGGCTTCTGGGTAGCCTACAAGCACAAATATCAAACCCCAAACAGCACTTGCAACAATCCTACAAATTCCCAGACTCAAAAAAAAAAAAAAAACAGGATGATACTGCAGTTAAAATGCTAGCAACTGGCTGCCAATTTTTTCAAATCCTTCCAAATTCTTCAAATAATTCAGGATCTTCGTAGCCGAGTGGTCAGGGGAGAACGTGCATAAGTACACCTGCTCTGAGTGACCGGGGTTCTAGCCCATGATCTGCTAAATACGTTGCTGTTTCTTTTATTCTCTCTATTTTGTGAACTCCTTTGACGTGTGGTCGTCCCGGAGTATAAACAGAACATTTATTTGTTTTGTCTTGATGCCGACGATGTTAAGTTCGCTACAGATAAAAAGCCTATAGGCGAAAATTTCTCAAGTAGAGTTCGATCCCTTTCTTTTTTTATAACAATATAAGAAGGCTTAACATGAATGTTTAGCACGTACTGACTCTCCCGCAGAAATCTGTTGTATAATGCGGATCAGCTTTTTTGTTTTGGTGGTTATCTCCTGCGAAGAATGACTAAGTTTAACTGTCGCCTGTGTAAAATTACTGCACAGGACATTAAGGTGTTATGTAATTGTTATATGCAATAGTGTTATATGTAAATATGTGCTTATCTGTTGATCTGTTATGTTCAATAAGTAAGCAAACTTTTATGAATGTCTAAATTAATTCTCCCCCCACCTCCACAAAGCCTGTGTGTGCGAGAGTGAGCTGCGCCTCACATCCTGCCCTCCAAGCAGCGGGCTATAATTACAATTGTAAATCCTTGGCATCGTTTTGCCGTTATGGATATTACTGAATAAATCTGAAAGGATTCCGATTTCAGTCGGACAGTGAAGTGCAGCAGGTAGTTAGCGTTTTTTTTTTTTTTTTTAATCAGTAGCCGAAAGAATATTACCAGACTGACATCCAGATGTTGGTGAAAAAATTAGATTAATAGGGAGCTCGCTACCGGAGACAAACTGCTCCTCACACAATTAATGGTCTTAACAACTTATCTGAGAAACAAAAGCTATCCAAAATCTAAATAGCTCGCCGGACCCGATTACAGTGACATCGATCAAATGTACTGCTATGCTATTGCTGTTGAAATTGCAATAGATATAAGAACAGCCAAATAAAGGCGTATTTTTCTTTAGGGACTTATATTGTAGGTGTTAATTTACTTATTAGCAAACTGATCTGCCGTGAAATGGAATTGTCTCTTTTCTCAATGCCATTTCAAAAATAGCGTGAATTAGCACGAACTGAGTGGTGGCTATTATTTGCTGCTAGAGAAAACAGTTTATGTGAACTCAATCCAAGTTAATCCCATAATTTTTAAATGCGCAACTTCCTCGCTTCACCACAGGCAACAACACACGAGGGAAACAAAACAGGAAAAAAAAAAAAAAAAAGTTTTGCGATTTAAAAAATAATAATCTTGCTGATTAGCAGAACTGAATCTCCACCCCCCCCCCTGGTTCATGCTGCTGCCATATCTTCCTTTCCGTGTTGAACCACTGTCTTACAGAAATACTTCTCAAAAATTACGGACGGAACTTCATTAAAAACATTAAAAATTAAGCCCGCGCGCGGTGCTCGAGGCGTCACAACAGAGAGCGAAATTATTTGAAAATAAAACTCTCAAATTAATTAGCTGCCAACATTAGTGGCGATTACGGTACTGCCGCTGTCGGTCTAAACTCGCTCTCACAAACAGCACTGTGGCCGACATACGTAAATATTAATTACCAGCCAACAAACTCTCGTGCTCTACAACCGCAGGAAAATATTTATCTACACCGTGCATGGGATATGAAGAAAAACTTGTCCATTAGTAAGGAAACCGCCAACTTCAAAGTAAGGGAGGCAAGGAGCTGCTCCATCACCTTTATGTGGTCGGTGTGCTAGGTAAGCTGAGCAATCAGCTTCTTTATTAACAGTCCTCTCTTTAACTGGATCAGAGAGGTCGTATAAACATCAACTGGAAGAGCAATCCTCTTCTATACATTCATTCTTATTTTTTGTACTTTCTAAATGATATCGAGAGAAGTAAACAACAAAGAACAGCTCTACCCATACTGACATTTAAAGAACAAATACCACATGGAGATTTGTATTCTAAAATATTATAATTTTTTAACGGATACTGATATTTTAGCCCCATTGTAGCAAACAGAATAGCAATCAATCAAACTGGAAAACTACTCATTAATATCAGCGACCCTGAAACGATGCCGATTAACTAAAACGATGCCGACTTTGTTAATTCAGAGTTTGCTGCGTTTGCACTAACTTGTACGTTATCAGCTACCCATAACTACACAGATTCCATTTATTTTATCCTTACTACAGTAAGTTAAACAATCTTTAAGACAGTACAGATGTCGGTCATCGAGCAGTTATACTATAAATTCCAGAATTATATTTGTCATATCAAATTATTGATAAAGAAAGTAGGCTAAGCCTTCTTTATACCTGGAATACAATTGTCAAAGGGCATTCGGATAAGATATGCATGTAATCTTATTAATCGTCTAAATGTATGTATAAATCATCTATTTTTAGGTAAAGACAAATGTGTACTTTACCACACCTGCGCTTACGATTCTGTTCTGCTGGCTTTCATTATATCTCAAATCAATAAGTCAGAAACAAAAAATCTTAAACTAATATCGTACATACGAGTATAAAGTTTACGTAAATAACGGGGGAAGGGGTAGAAAGGATAGACAATGATTCCCACAGTGTGAAACAGATTCTCCAATATGATAACGACTATCCAAATCCTATCTAAAATGAAGGTTAGCCAGCAAGAGACTTGAAAATATGTCAGAGTAAATATACAGCTCTTGCAACTTAGGAGTACTGATAAGATACAAGCCAATTAAATTAATGCTATGATAAGAAGTAAAAATGGTTAGAAATGCCTTAGCTACAAACTTGAACTACAAAAAGAAACCCTCCTAAGGGTTGTAAAAAAAACCCAAAATGTATGGAAGATGTAGTTAAAGAAGCTGCACCGACTTAAAAACTGAAAGCACTATGGTTGCAATCCGTGAAAACAGGGGTTGCGATCGCATCACTTCATTCCTGTTTTTTGACTTGCTCAGTGGGATAGCCATATCTTAAGAACTCAGGATGGCAAGTCACTGTCGTTTAGATGATTCTTTGTGATGGCGAACCGTTGGACGACTTGGAGTAGGGCAGTCGCAGGCGGAGGGGGAAAGTTGGCTTAATGTGTGACGAGTGTCGTCTCGACACTATGGAAGCAGTCCCTATCAACCTATACAAGGTAATGGAGGACTACCTATCTTGCAGGTAGAAATAAATGAAATTAGAAATAAATGCCAACTACCAAAAAGTCACAAGATTTGTACACAGGGGCTGCCCGCAGGGGTCTGTCTTGGGGCCACTCCTTTGAAACATGGTCCTCGACGAGCTCCTCTCCTGAACCTGGACCTGGGGCTGATCGGGGCCCAGGCCTTTACGGACGACCTTATTCTTACCACTGAGGCTGACACAAGACCCCAACTGGAAACCATCGCAAACCAAGCTCTACAGAAAATACAAAACTGGGCTACAAGAAACCAGTTAAAAATTTCACCGACAAAAACCACATCTATTCTACTAAAAGGAACCCTGCAAATACGGCGCCCACCCCAAATTAAAATAGGTGTGACCATTAAACTTGCCAACCAAATGAAATATCTAGGAGTAATCCTAGACAAAAACTTATCCTTCCAACCTCACCTACAATATATAAGGACGAAGATAAGCCTTATAAAACAACACTAATGTTGTATTATAAGGCAACCTTCATCCCTGCGATAACTTATGCTGCTGCAGTGTGGTACAGCAAAACAACGCTTGCAGTCAATAGGAGAACTCTGAATATGATACAAAGGATCATTTTATTAACAACCACACGAGCATGCAGAACAGTAAGCACACCGGCGTTGCAGGTGCTTGCTGGAGCGCTCCCCCTCGATTTGGAGACTGTAAAAGCTGGCTTGCTCTTCCTGCACGGCAGGGGGGGGGGGTTGCTGCCACCTTCCAGGATTTCATAATTGACCCAGCGAGTAGTACTAAAACAGAAAAAGTCCGATTACAGGCCTACCTACTTCGGGAGTGGCAACAAAGATGGACCGATGCAACAAAAGGAGAAATTACAAGGAAATTCCTCCCCGACCTCAGCAAAATATACCCCAAGCAACCGGCCTGGTACTTTCCGGGGAAGCACTTGACTTCGCTCCTTACTGGTCATGGCCCCATTAAGGAGAAGCTTCTCGGGTTCGGCCTTGCTGAGGACCCCAACTGCACGTGTGGGAAGGTCGAGAACTGGAATCACTTGGTCTACGACTGCCCAGAATATGAAGATCTCAGAGGCATCCTGATCACAAAGATACACTACCTTCCGAAAGGACTGGAATCCCACTTCATTGACACAGAAGAGGAATACAGAGCACTTTCTCAATATGCGCAGGACGTCTTCGAGAGGAGAAAACTGCTAATTACCATAAATCGTGTCTGAGGAAAGACCACCACAAGTTAAACTGTACAAGACTATAAAATACTATCCAGTGGAGTTACCACAGAGAAAACCCTGAGAAAAGAAAGTGAAAAACACAAGGACGGGGCTTACCCCATGAGCGACTGGACTGAAATCGACTCGACACTGAAGAAAAGAGACTTAACGCAGCACAGCTGCCAAACGCCATTTGGCGACTTGAAGAGGGTGCCCTAGCCTCCTTCATCTTTAATATCCCTATCCCCGGTGTGGGGGGGAGGAGACGGTCTTACTGTCTCCTCCCCTCCTTGCCATTCCCACTTTCCCTTCTGGTGGGACATGGGCATGCCCCACTGTGACTTGGGGTTGCCTCCTCTCTCGACTCCATACTTCTGTCTTTTCTTCCCCCCAGGCTTCAGTCTCCCCACCCACTCAACCCACACACACGCAAGCGAATGCCCTACACTTCGGAATTGATTTAATCATCTCCAAATTACGTTTTTCGCCCATACATTCGGCCTTTCAAAATTTAGCGTTATTCCTCATCGAATTTACCATATATATATTATTTATTTTTTTTTCCTCTTCTTTTTTTTTTTTTTTTTTTTTTTTTTTTAAGGTCCTAGCCGCCGAAATCTCAGGAAATTAAGCGGCAGGACCTGCCAGAGTAAATCTTAATCTACTGGTGTTTCCAGGTCTGCCTCCACGGGGCGAAAGTGGGGCAACGTTGGGCCTCAGTAGGGGTCCAACGGCAAAACGACCAGATGAACAATGGTACATGACACTACACATATACAATATCCATACTTTTAAATCTCTGGCATTTCCCAGCGAACTGGTTCACCCACAATGAAAGCAACGCGGAGATGGGGGGAACCCCTGGTGCCGTTTGACCCTAAACACACTTTACACTTTATGGAAGCAGGAACACTTTTTGACCCTAAACACACTTTACACTTTATGAAAGCAGAAGTTTCAGGAGACAGGAACCATTACAAAAAGCGCTGACCAGCCAAGGTGCCCCAGAGCTATCAACCAGAACAGACCGCCTATATGGCTGTAACAGCAAGACAGAATCAGAGATAGACCGGAATCCCACAATGTCCTGTCATGAACTGTCTCATGAGGTTGCTGCAGCCACAGGTGAAAATATTACCACCCGGACTGTATTAAGGCTCAATTCAAGTGGACTATATGCAGTGAAGCCACTGGTTTCTATCCCATTAACTCTAAACCACCGCAGAGCTGGTCGAAACTGGCCATGAATATGTGACTTGCAGCCCTGAGTTCTGTTCATCAGAGAACAGAACTCTGTTCTCTGAGGATTCCCGTTTTACCCTACAAACAGATTCTTGACGTTATTTCATCTGATGGAGACAACGAGGAATTTTTTTTTTTGGACCTACAAACAGATTCTAGACGTTATTTCATCTGATGGAGACAACGAGGAATGCGGTACCATCCCTCCAACAATAGAAAAAGGGACACTTACGATGGAGGCGTGTTCTCGAGTAGGGCGGAATAATGACCAGAGGCTGCACCCCTCCATGTTTTTGATAGGGATACCATAACTGCGCAGAGATACCAAGAACAAATCCTCGAACCCTATGTGCGACTTTTTAGGAGTGCGGTTGGTCCAGATTTTGTTTTCATGCACGACAACGCCACAAAGAGCACAAGTAGTGGAGATATCTTGAAATTGGATATCGAACGATTACCAGACTTAATTCGAACAACTGTGGAGCCCTTGGGCGTCGCATTGCACGCCGAGAGCCAACTCACTTGGTGAGCTAAGGTCTGCGCTAGTGGAAGAATGGGATCTGTTGCCACAGAGTCTTATAGACACTCTTATACCGAGCATGATTAACCGCTGTCAGGCCTGTTCAGTCGTTGGAAGGGATCATACGATGTCATGTGACCATATTTTCGAGAATCTTGTATAGATTTCTGTAACGTGACCTTTTTGGTAAATGTCCCTTATACCTGTCCTAAGTTTCTCGCTGTCTCCTAATTTCATCGTTATTCTATGGCATACCCCATACCAAATTTGTCCCGTTTCATCGCAAGCTGCACGAGTTACACCACGTTTTTTTACGTGTTCTGTTAATTTTGTCGAGCAGTGTATATCCTGGACGGATTATCACGGCTGCAGTCTCCTGAAGGCGCACTCTGATATTCCATTCGTCTCTACTTTCAGTACTGATATGTTAAAATTTTTTCCTTTTCCTTGCCTTTTTATATTGAATTTTTCATTCTTCCCAAATTTCCAAATTTTCTAAAAACTTAAGCATCAATGCTTGTATGTAACCATGTAGAGATTATATTTCTCATATTGACTATAGATTGTAGAATGAAAAAAAAATATAATTTTTTCACCTACTTTTTGCTTTTAAATCTTTATTTTTTATATTTTTAAATTCTTTTTTACTTTCTTTACTTCCTTTATGATGACTTCCGCACAATGAAGTCTTCGACCTACCATCTTTATATATATATATATATGTTAATTTAAGAATGCATTTGAGAAAGGGTGCAGTACTCAGTACATTGGTTGCCAAACATAGAAGGCAACAGAATTAAACAAAATTAACGGTAAATTACAGGAAATAATTAAACTATAATGTATATGGAAGATAATTTAAGTATGAAAGCAAAAATTCTAAAAATAAAAATACCAGGTCTAAAGGATGGAAATGTACTGAAATTGAATTGGAATGAGGGATGTACAGATGTGATGTGTATTGATTGTGGATGTATAGGACTGTATTAAATTTAATTTACCTTTAACATCAGATATTATTTCCTATTCTATACCTCTTCTTTTTTTATCTGTCATACTTGTCTGTTACTTTCTAGGTTTGACAACCTATGAAAGTGAAGTGGTACTAAACACTGCACCTTTTCTGAAATACTTCTGAAATACACATATTTTACTTTAGATTCTTATTACGCTGCTCTATGCTTACGGATGTAATTTCCATATCACATATTCTATTTCAAATTCTCGTATCCATCCATACTGTTCTTCTATATCACATTAGCCATGTTTTTCCTTTCTACTTATATTGCTCTCTCTATATATAGCACACATTAGGCAAGAATTTATTTATTTATTTATATTTTATTGGGCAAAAGAAAATACATTTCTCTCATTTTCTAGAGATGAAATTCAAATATGGGCAGATCGTTGACAAGCAGAGTATATGGCATGCAGTGATATATCTCAATTGAAACTTGATTCCGTAACGGAGTTCAAAAAGGAAAATATTCATTGTCCTAACAGAGAGAAGAAGCAGGTCGCTTTATTATTTTCATGTTCGGCGAACCTTGGCGAGAGCTATTTCCGAAAGTGGGGTTTCATTTTATAACAGCATCCTATCCCAGCTGTGGCTCCCGAGACTTAACCGTTGGAAGTCTCGTGTGCTATCCTGATACAGCTGAGCACAGTGCATCTGTGACAGTTAGTGTGCCACGACCGCTTCCTTCACAATCAATTTATTGGCAAAGGAGCACTTCGTAAAACCTACAAGTTAGTGTGATTCTCATTTCATGACAGGGTACTGGTTGGACGGCTTATATAACATCACGACATTTAGTACGAGAGAGATCATCCTGTCTTCCAAGATCTGTTTATACTGCACTCAAAGGAAAAAAAACAGAAGGAAGGCAAGTTTTCAGAAGGCCACGTTCACTATATGTCTTCAAACAGGCAGGGGAGTTAGGAAGGTCAATAGTAAAGACATCTGAATTTGTAATCTGAAATGCGCATTTCAGGACAATCCGAGAACAACTGTTCTCAAGTTGTTTAATAAATAAATAAATAAATAAATTTTCCGTTTATACTCCGGGACGACCAAACGGTCAGAGGAGTTCACAAGATAGACAGAATACAAGAAACAGCACCGTATTCAGTAGTCACGGGCTTGAACCTCGGTCACTCAAGGCACGTGTACTTATGCACCCGCGCGCCTGACCACTAGGCTTTTGATTGATTGATTGATTTGGGTTTTATTGGCGCCACTAGGCTACGGAGTGCATAAGAAGAAACAGAAAGCCGCAGAAAGGAAAGTACAAAGGAAGCGAAAAAGTGAGCTAAGCAGTAGTGAAAAGGCAAAGGAGAAAAACGGGCAGGAAATTTTTTTTTTTAAATTAGATGACAACGAGCGAAAGAGAATATTCGTAGAACATATAAAAATTCGTAGAATAAATAAAAGAGTATTGCAAAGGTAAAATACGAAAGAAACATTACTCGTATAATGGATGAGAAACAAATAAAAAGCGGATAAGATACTTTCAGGAACTGTTGCGTGTTCATCAGTAAGTATTACTGTGTAAATGTAAAATGAAAATGATGATATAGAATATGGGGGATTAGAGAATAATGTAAAAACAAATAATACAAGCAATGGGGAGGGGGGGGGGGAGTTATAAAGAGCAAGGAAAACTGAGGAAGAATCATCAGGATTAATGCTAAACGCACTTAAGTAAGCAAAGAAGAGTGGAATAGTAACAAATAACCGGGAATAGACAATACCAGATGTTGTGAAAGTGAAGTATTTCAGTATTATTCTATGTTTTATTCATTATTATTAATTACGGAACTCCGCAACGTTCCGAATAAGCAGTGATACCATTTGTATTTGTTTGGGGTGCCTCCCCGCACCCCAAACAAATACAAAGGTTGACTATGCTGCGCACAGAATCAACATCGAGAACTAAGTCTAGTGTATATGCAATGCTAGTCTCCAATGAGTTCGTCACTGAAAAATGTAATGACGTAGTTGCAAACCCTCCGGAATTACGATGGAAAATCCTGTTTTTAACTCGATTTCACCTCTCTTCCGTCTTACTGTTGTAACAGTTTTTTCCCCCCGTCTTTTCCATTTCGCAAAAACTACCATAGTATCAGATTTTTTTTTTTTTTTTAAATCTGCAACTTTCTTCATATTTTTGGCTGGTAGAGTTGCAATACTATAATCTCTAATGGGTTCGTCATTAGAAAATGTTATGGCATAACTGCGAACTCTCCAGAATTACGACGGAAAATCACTGTTTTTGACTCGATATTTTATCCCTTCCCTCGTCCCATAGCCGTAATATAGTCTGTCCCTGTCTTTTCCATTTCGCAAAAAATACTGTAGTGTTAGATTTTTTTTTTTTTTTTTTATATATCTGTGACTTATTTTTGTTAACGAACATGACCATAAGACACCTGAGAATAGCTTTCCGCAATTGTTTGGTTAGACATGAAAAAAGTAAACTGAATAATAATAATAATAATAATAAATAAAATAATAAAAAAATAATAACAAATAAAATAATAAAAAATAATAATAAGTAAATAAAAAATGCATTTGATAAACCCCAGGGGCGATACACTCTGTTAATTTAGACAGCAATGGCCTCCGTAGCCGGGCAGGAGCGGGAGTGCAGTAGCACACGCTTTTTGAGTAAACCGGGGTTCAAGCCCCTGACTGCTGCATACCATCGATCTGCCAACCCGCAGTGGACCAGCGTGGCAGATTATGGTCCATTTCCCTCAGCATGAATTGTTGAGGAGGCTTCCATCCTGCAGTGGGTTGATAATGGCTGCACTTTACTTTTTATTTTTATAAAGATTAATAAAACATGTTAAAGTTTATTAAACACTACTATTATTAAATATTTATTTTTCAATGAAATAAATATACGGGATGGCAATTCTGCTACTTCGCGTCGCCGATGTAATCTAGAAATGCAAACCAAAACACTCCTTCCCCATGTCAATAAATTCGCTTTACTTGCCAACCACAATTATAAAAGCCCAATGAGAGATGAATAAAGCGAAAATATGTCATGAACGCCAAAAGAAGTTGATGAATGGTGAACTGATCAGTAGAATGACACAACAGTAGAAGCAAATTTTACCTTACGTGTTTTATACATACATTAAAAAGAGTTAGCATTAGCAGGGGCACATGATGCAAGAAATCAAGCTTATAATTCTGCATCAGGCAAAAAAAAAAAAAACAACAAACCACACACCCTTCTCATTTCACCCATTCGCTCACTCCAAATGTTTGTCTAGTTCTGCCTTGAATCTCTAGTGGTAGTAGGGTAGTGGTGATGGTGGCATGTGATGCAAGAAGGCAAGTGTATGAGCTTATACAGCATCAGACAAAAAAAAAAAAAAAAAAATCACAACATTCCCTCCAAATGCCTGTCCACTTCCTCCTTAAATTAATTTAACCTATCAACTTCCACAACGACAGATGGAAGTTTGTTCCAGCAATTAACAACCCACTGGCTAAAGGCAAATTTCCGCACATCTATTCTACATCTGTCTTTTCTTAATTTGAATTTATGCCCCCTTAGGTTCGTAATCTGAACAAGTGGAAGGATCCCATCAGAATTCGGCGTGCTCAACCCATTAAAAGACTTATACACCTCAATCAGATCACTGCGCAGGTGCCTAGTCTCCAGCTGCTGCAATCTGCAGAACTTAAGCCTCTCTTGGTAAGAGGATCCCTTCATTCCCCTCACCAATCTTGTTGCTCTTCTCTGTACACACTCAAGAAAATCTACATCCTTCCTAAAATGAGGCCTCCAGACCTGTACGCAGTACTCAAGGCATGGCCTGACCATTGCTTTATACAGAGGGACAATCACCTCCTTTTCTCTGCTAGCAAAATTAATATATATCATTGACAAAACCCCATGACCTGCCCTGGCAGCCTGTCTGCATTGCTCAGAAAACTTCATATCTGATTGCACAATTACTCCCAGGTCTTTTTCATTTTCTACCACCTTAAGTGTAGTATCACATAGTTGGTACATTTCTCTGGGGTTACTTCTACCCATATGCAGTACTTTTCATTTGTCAAGGTTAAACTTCAGTTGCCACTTCTTAGTCCATCTGCCCAAATTATCTAGATCCTGTTGTAGTAGCACACTGCCATTATTGTCATTAACAAACCTGCCAACCTTTGTATCATCTGCAAACTTTGACACTAAGCCTGATTATTATTATTATTATTATTATTTTATTAGCCATATGGTACAAGGAAGCCTGAGGCTTATGTTGCACCAGCCAAAAAAAAAAAATTCCCAAGTTACCCAGAGAGAGAGAGAGAAGTAGAAAAGAATCACCAAGAAAGAGAAGAATGATGATATCCAGCTCAGGACCCTGGGTTTGCCAAGCCCATACTCACCAGATGTGAGCCCCCGGGGTTAAATGATATATACCTTCATCAATATCATTGATAAATATACAAAACAACAGAGGACCCAACACCGAACCCTGTGGGACTCCACTAATAACATTAGTGCACGAAGTGCAGCACCATTAATTGCCACCCTCTGTCTTCTCTCACTCAACCATCCTTTTATCCATCGTAGCAACTTACCCTTAATACCATTCTGCTCCAATTTGTACAATAGTCTTCCATGCGTAACAGTGTCAAAAGCTTTCCTGAAATCCAAATATATGATATCAAAATTATTTTTTGCATCCATTTCCTTTGTAACCACATCATAAAATGCTATCAAATTTGTCAGACAAGACTTTCCCTTAACAAACCCATGTTGTGTCTGAATTATTGCTGCAGTCTTGTCTAGATGATCCTGCAATGAATCTTTAACCAGTGACTACATAATTTTACCTGGAACAGAAGTTAAACTAACTGGTCTGTAATTACTCGTGTCACCCTTTGATCCCCCTTTTTGAATTGGGGATACATTTGCACATCTCCAGTCCGTGGGGACCTCCCCCGAGTCCAAGGATGCTCTCATAATTATGGCTAAGGGTTTGCTTAGTTGCTTTCCCGCCTCCTTTAATATAACTTGCTAGATCCCATCCACCCCAGGTGCCTTTCTTATGTTTAACTTCAACAATTTCTCCTCCACCTTGCTTTCGGTTATTACAAAATCATTAAGCACCCTGCTACAATTTGATAACCTTCTGGCATTTCCAAACCTTAATAACTCCTCGTGTGTGAATGTAGATGCAAAATACTCATTCAGTTTGTTTGCTATCTGAGCAGGATCATCAACAGTCGAACCATCGATATCAAGTGGACCAATCAGATTCATCCCCTTCCTTTTGGAGTTTTGACAAAACTCTAAAAGGAAGGGGATGAATCTGATTCTTAGCATCTTTTGCCAAAGATTTCTCGTAATCTGGACTTCTCCTGCCTAACCTCCTTTGTGACCAGATTACAGACTAGCTTATATCTGCTATAGGCTTCTGAGTCGCTTGATAATTTATATGCATCCCATGAATTTTTCTTCTCTGTCACGAGTCTCATTAGTTCGTTTGATAACCATTTAGGCTTAAACCTTGAACAATATTTCTTAATAGGTATGAAACTTTCAGTAGCATCCACGATTCATTCCTTGAATGCTTCCCACTTAGAATTTACTGTTAGTAACACTGTCAGTTGATCCCACTGTACAGAATTTAAAAACTGTCTGAGATCACTGTGCTCGCCTTTATGGAACCAAAAACCTGATGGTAATTATATCTTTAAGTAAATGCCACATCAGTACACTGCGATCACTGCCACCTGGGGGTTCCTTTATCTGCAAATTCTTAATACAAGAATGATCACTGCTGATAACCAGATCAAGAGTATTATTCTCTCTTGTTGCTTCTCAAACATGCTGCTGCAGAAAACAATCATCCAATAAATCCACAAAAGTCTTACTAGTGTGTGAGTGACCGACCCACAAGTTCCAGTCAATATCTGGGAAGTTAAAATCCCCCATTATAAGACATTCTGATTTACTAGCCCACTCTATTTCTCTGTACAATTGTTCACTGTACTCATTCGAGTCATTAGGCCTATAACACACTCCTATTCTTATTTTTGCTTTCGCAGTGCTTATGTCACACCAAACTGACTCAACAGTGCACTGGTTATAGATGAACAGTGCACTGTTGAGTCAGTTTAGTGTGACATAAGCATTGCTATGTTTAAGCTATCAACTTCTACAGCGACAGATGGAAGTTTGTTCCAGAAATCAACCGCCTGCTGGCTAAAGGCAAACTTCTGCACTTTTATCGTACAGCTGTCTTTCCTTAATTTGAATTCATGCCTCACAATCAATTATTCTGAGCAAGAGGAAGAATCCCATCAGCACTGAGCATGCTCAAACCATTCAAGGCTTTATACACCTGAATCAGATCACCTCGCAGGTGCCTAGTCTCCAGTCTCCTAAGCCTTTGTTCATAAGAGCAACCCTTTGTTCCATTCACTAATCTTGTTGCTCTTCTCTGTACTCGTTCCAACAGTTCTACATCGTTCTTAAAATGAGGCCTCCAGACCTGTATACAGTACTCAAGGTGTGGCCTAACCATTGCCTTATACAAGGGGATAATTACCTCCTTATCCCTGCTAGAAAAATTCCTGTATATCATTGACAAGACACCATGAGCTACTCTTGGAGACCATCTGCACTGCTCAGAAAACTTCATATCTGCCTGCACAATTACCCCCAGGTGCTTTTCATTCTCTACCACTGTCAGTGTAGTAGTACCACACAGTTGATATGTACTGCATATGCTTCCCATATGCAGTACTTTACATTTGTCAATGTTAAACTTCAGTTGCCATCTACTCAACTTTTCTAGATCCTGTTGCAGCGTGTACTGTCATTAGTGTCATTAACAACTCTGCCGACCATTGTCATTTGCAAACTTGGACATTAAGCCTGATATACAATCATCAATATCATTAATGAATACACAAAACAACAATGGACCCAACACTGAACCCTGGGGGACTCCACTAATAACATTAGTCCACGAAGAGCAGTGTCCATTGATTACTACTCTCTCTATTCTCCGAATCAATCATCCCTTTATCCCTAGCAGCAATTTGCTTCCAATGCCACACTGCTCCAATTTGTGCAGCAGTATCAAAAGCCTTTCTAAGATCCCAATATATGATATTAAAATTAATATCATATATTTGATTATATCATATAATCAATATGATATGTTATTGCAGATCCATGTCAAATATTTAATGCACTCATTGCAGACAAGGAAGAACTTTCAAGAGAAATGAACACATTGGGAAAGTGTAGTCAGTGGGCATGGTCTAAAGATAAGTAGTCAAAAAAGCAAAGAGATGGTGAGGGACAGAGGGGGAGAAGCGAGTGTAAAAGGGATAAAATTAGGGAATGAAATATTGGAAGTGGTGGATAATTTTAATTACTTAGGCCCGCAGTGGTTCCCAACCGGGTGACCCTTTTCAAGTTTGCCGCAAGATTAGGAAAAATTCCATTGAGTTCAATGGCAATCAATATTTCAGTGTGCCATTAATATGTCTTTTAAAGTGTGACTTGAGTGACAAAAGATTGGGAACCACTGAACTAGGGAGTGTATTAACAAAAGATGGCAGCCTAGATATGGAAATAACAAGGAGAATAGCAGCTAGTCAGAGTTTCTTCTGTAATGTTAACAGCCTGTTATGGGCTAGGGAATTCCAATGAAGTATAAAAAGCTGAGAAATAGTGCATATTTTGTCCCTATTTTGATCTATGCTGCTGAGACATGGAGGATGAATAAAACGGATACCAGCAGAATCAAAGCAATAGAAATGGTGTCAAGGACTATGCTAGCTAAAACTAGGACAAAATTAGAAATATTGACATTAGAATGAATTCGGGAATAGAAAGTTTGAGGGAGAAGATCACTGTATCACGTTTGTAATGGGTTGGACACATGAAAAGAATGAACTCGAACAGAACACTAAGAAGAATGTTTGAGATGAAAATGGACAAGAGGATGACCCCAGAAAAGATGGAGAGATCAGATTAGGGAAGATGTGGAAACAAAGGGAATTGAGTGGGAGAGAATGACAGAAGATAAGATTTGGGAAGACAGAAAAAGATGGAAGCCTTTAATTCACCTGACCCAATCCTAGGTTGAAACAGCGAGGAAGATACAGTCATTGCAGAAGTTCATAGCGTGACTTGATGAATCAATTTGGTTAATTGTAGACTTAGTTTGGCGACCAGCTGACTTTCTATTGTGAATTCGTAAGACGAAAGCATGCTTCCTTATAGAGATCAAAAGTCTGCTGGCTCCAAACGGAATTCACAGATGGCAAACTGCCGAATGAGTTTTGGGAAGCGTTAAGTTAAATATTATTTTATTTTAAATTAAATGTAATGATATTTAGAAAACCAATTCATCATCCAAATAGAGCCATATAAGAACAAGTTTCTTGAGCCAAACTGAAGTGAATCGATTTTGCAACAACAACAAAAATAAATAAATAAATAAAATAAATCAATAATAAAAACATTGAAGATAAAGAAACATATTTTGCATTATCAGGTGGTCTCTAAATTCTTTTGCAATAAAAGAAGAAATTGGTGTACTATACAATGGTTCCTGGTTGGGAAACTGAAAAGTGCACAAGGAAAATATAATAAATATAATTAATTATATTTATTATATTTTATTATACTTGAAATATAAGTACACATATATATAAATAAATACACCTGCACATTAAGGCCCCCAATCTGGTATACTTGTTTCAGAATAAAGCTAGCCACACAAGTGCAAACATATAGTCAAAACAACTTTGGTAATTAATTCCATTAGTGGCAGCAGGCCAGCAGAAACTGCTCTACGACACTTGTTAAAGTTTTCCTGGAATGAATTGGCATGAATGAATATCAGCATGGCTGATATTTTCATGCTTTCATTTTTCACACTGCTGGTCAGATTTCAAGACCAGTTCTTGAACAATCCCACTGGGTAATCTCTTTTAGAACCCACACCTCCTAACTAAGACTTCAGGGCTTTAACCTGCTGTGGGCCGATGTCTCCTTTCATGCACTATTGTAAAATTTCTCTTTTGGTCCAATGTCCTGTCAGAAGCACCTTTCTATTTTGCCAATTTTCTCGCTTTTCCAGTGTAATTATTGAAGTACCTTCTATTTATACTTCATATAAACACTTCGATGAACTAATTGAATGTTTACATTCATTTTTTAACAGCCGGTGACCGTAGTTTTTCTACTTTGTTTTTAGTATTTACTCTCTGCCAAAAACAGTGTTTATTCATGGCATCAACATCTTGAAAAGGCCTTTAAAAAAAATTGAGAACTGGCTAGAACTTTATGATTCAGAATTTGATTTAATTTTGTCTGATAGTGAGGTGATGTTATTTTCGATTTCAATGATATATCTCACAGCAGAGATGAGGAAATTGATAATGAAATGTCAACTAATTCTGGTGTGGCTTCATCTCATCTAAATACTTATTCAAAGTGTTGAGAGCATTGGATTTCATTTGTTCACTGACTGATTTTACACTAGTATTCAATCAGCAGAAGAACTACATAAACTGAATATACACCTAACAGGCACTGTTATGGGAAAGAGAAAGGGTTTACCACTAGAGATCAAGACAACAAAAAATGTTGAAAAACATTAGTCATTGGTTTCCAAAAGGAGGATACAGTTCAAGTCCTGGCATGGAAGGATAAAAGAACTGTACTTATGCTTTCTAGTTTATATGATACCTAAACTGTGGTCACAATAGCAAAGATAAAAGGAGGGGAAATCTTACAGATTGAAAAGCCAGTTGCTATTTTTGAATATACAAATATATGGGAGCAGTAGACAGAGCTGATTATTACTGTGCAAGTTATTCGTTCATTTGAAACTCGATGAAATGGTGGAGAAAGTTGTTTTCTGGCTATTATAAGTCTCAACTACACACTAAAATCATATAAATAACAGATATTTTAAATGTCTGAAACGTTTTTTAATGTTTTATCAATCACTTTAATTATAATAACTCATGTAAACTCAAATATAAATAATGTTTGAAGAGCTCATATTCAGTATTCATTTTTTCCACTTTCATGGTGGACTGCAATGGGAAGACATAAAAAATAACAATGGATTGCAAAGGGTTAATCCTGCCATGCTGAACATGCCAAATGGTGTTCACTGGAAGTAAGAAAGGCAAAAAAATAAAAAATAGAAATAAATAAACAAATAAAAATTATTAATCAATATTTGTTCATGTGATAATTGAAATTTTTTTATTATTCTGTTTATGTTCTTGGCCAACTGAAAAGGGTCATTTAATTTCTTTAGGGCACATGTAACCTAACTGGAAGGTAAACGTGATTAAAAGTTTGACTCTTGGTTTGAGCATGTGTGGAGCCCCTAAGAGCCAAAGTCTGTAGCATCAACATATCATTTGGGTACATTGTGTGGTCAGTAGGATTGCCACATTTTATAATCCAAAAAGGAGGACACTGACTTTATAAGAATGAAATATGGCTTTTAGGCATACACTATATTCCTATTATATAACCTTTGAAGGGACTGACCTCAAACAGCACTATAAGTGGATTATGGAAAGCAGCCTATTTACCTCAAATGGTTCAAATTAAATGTGAAATACACATCACCTGCATTGGGAACAATTTTTATGAAGTAAACAACACTGCACGATTAACAAGTCCCATAATTTAGTCTTTCTAAAATCAACAATCAAGAGTTATATCCAAGTTTATTTCTTCAAAAGCAATATAAGTGGGAATAGCCTTTGCCCCTTCAATGCTTATTATTAAACAAAGAATTAACTCTCTCATTAAAGAATTTTATAGCAGACCTGAAGCCTTACTGGTGGCACACTGGTTGCAGGAGAACTACTACATTATGGTGAGGACACTGCAGACTTGCTCTGGTTGCTGAATGCTTGACTGTGCCACTCCCATACAGTAAATTTTTGTGACTCCTATTTGTAGTATTTGTACTGCAAAGCTGAGCCAACTTGCATGATGTGTTAAAACTTCTAAACGATGATTTATAATACATTCATTATACAATCTGAATGTAAAAGGCATAGTGGTATGTCACTTCACAGGGAATATATTCACATGGTACATGTTACTGGTTCCTCTGCGATGTGTTCAAGAAAAAGATGAATTGTTATTTGAATCATGGTGAAAACTCTGAATGGAATCCTGCAGAAGAAAACAAGATGTTTCAGAGAAGTCCACACCAACACAGAACCTAGCATGGGCTTCTCTGAAACTGGTCATAAAAATGATTTGGAATATTTCAAAAAGTCACTGTCAGACTTGGAAATGTAAGGTTTGCATAAACTTAATTGGAATGATTAAATACAGTGCATTCAAATTAAATTCACAAGCACATTTATAAGTCTTCTTTAATTACATGATATCCCAGTTTCGGAAAAAGAGAATAAGTAATCAATACTTCTCAACATTAAGAGTTGATTACACATGATGTATTATTACAAACTAACTCTATGTTGAGAAGTATTGATTACACATGAGGTATGTAATAAATTGTTGATATTGAGATATTTTTTTGCAAAATTAATTCATTTAAGAAATGCACTTCACTTATGTTTTGTGCATAAAAATGTGTATAAATGTGCATTTTTATTTCACACGGGGTCCAAGAAGTATTTGTGCTTAGGACTTCAAACAATAGTGAGGCTACAAATTCTGTCCTCTCTCCCTGAAATATTTGAGAATGGGCATCCATCCTGTGCTCATTAAATACACTAGTTTTCAGATTCCCTTAACCCCCCAACCCCAAACTGGCAGTTTAGCCACAGAATTGCTAAATCTGATACTGACTTTTAGTGGCGAAAAGATGAACCAAATCACTCATCTTTAGTTTTTAATCATTTTCACTAGAGGAACCATTTAAATTTCATATACATATATATATATATATTTTTTTAATTTTGTTTTCAGGAGCATTAGCAACTAAGGCCATATTGCTCCGGGGATATGCGGTGGTCATTCCCTGACCTTTCCGTCATCCTCCGTATTTGGTGGTCACGGGCTCGAACCCCGGCCTAATCAAGGAGTGTGTGTGTGCTATGCACTGCTGCTCCTGCCCACCTGGCTATGGAGGCGCCAAATTTCATATGCATATAGTAAATATAGGAATATAATGTAAAAATAAAACAGTTCTCATTCCAGTATTACTGAGCTAAAGTATATTCAAGACTTGAAATGTGTCTCCCCTTTCATTTACACCATTGTAACTCTAAATCAGAGCATCATATTAAAACACAGCAAAAATACATCATATCAAAAGACAGTGAATCTTCATAAACAATGTCACTTGAAGAGAATGAATAAGTTATGTTACAGCTCCATGCTGTCTTAAAAGAGCTTTACAGCAATTTTTTGATTGATTTGGTAGGCAACTTTTACTATTTGAATGACACTATAAAGGACTGCAACAGGATTTTTTCATATCATCATATCATTCAGATTTTAAAAAGTCTGTTTTACCAACTTTTGCTGAGAAAAGTAAAACAGAAATTAAATGTTCTCAACTATTATAAAATATAAAAAAATATTAAAAGCTAATACTGACCCCTACATCTTTCTAAGAGAAAGATTTAAGTTAAAAAAAAAATCAAGGACAACAGAGAGACTAAAAAAAAAAAAAAAAAATAATTCTTGATGTTATTATGAGCAATATTAGCATTAGCATTAGCAGAGGCATATGATGCAAGAAAGCTTATTCAGCATCAGCCAAAAAAAAAAAAAAAAAAAAACAACCACTACTCCCATTTCACCCCTCCGTTCGTTCGAAATACCTGTCCAGCTGAGCCTTAAATTTGTTTAAGCTATCAACTTCAACAACAAGCGATGGGAGTCTATTCCACAAACCAACTGCCCACTGGCTAAAGGCAAATTTCCGCACATCTATCCGACATCTGTCCTTCCTCAATTTGAATTTATGCCCTCTCAGGTGATTATTCTGAGCAAGAGGAAGAATCCCATCGGCATTGAGCATGCTCAAGCCATTCAAAGCCTTATACACCTCTATCAGATCACCTCGCCGATGCCTAGTCTCCAGGTTCTGTAATTTGCAAAACTTAAGCCTTTCTTCGTAAGAGCAACCCTTTGTTCCATTCACTAATCTTGTTGCCCTTCTCTGTACTCGTTCCAGCAGCTCTACATCCTTCTTGAAATGAGGCCTCCAGACCTGTATACAGTACTCAAGGTGTGGCCTGACCAATGCCTTATACAAGGGAATAATCACATCCCTGTCCCTGCTAGAAAAATTCCTGTATATCATTGACAAGACACCATGAGCTACTCTTGCAGCTCGTCTGCACTGCTCAGAGAACTTCATATCTGCCTGCACAATTACCCCCAGGTCCTTTTCATTCTCTACCACTGTCAGCGTAGTACAAGAGAGTTGATACGTTGATCTGGGGTTACTGTTTCCCATATCTAGTACTTTACATTTGTCAATGTTAAACTTCATTTGCCACCTCTCAGCCCATCTGTTCAACCTTTCCAGATCCTGTTGCAGCAGCATAGTATCAGTAGTGTCCTTAACAACCCTGCCAACCTTGGTATCGTCTGCAAACTTGGACATTAAGCCTGATACACCATCATCAATATCATTTATAAATACAGAAAACAACAATGGACCCAACACTGAACCCTGAGGAACTCCACTAATAACATTAGTCCACGTTGAGCAGTGTCCATTGATTACCACTCTCTGTCTTCTGCCACTCAACCATCCCTTTATCCATAGCAGCAATTTGCCTCCAATGCCACACTTCTCCAATTTGTGCAGCAGTCTTCCATGCGCAACAGTATCAAAAGCCTTTCTAAGATCCAAATATATAATATCAAAGTTATTCCCTGCATCCAGTTCTTTTGTGACTACATCATAGTATCCAATCAAATTGGTCAGACAAGACCTGCCCTTAACAAAACCATGCTGTGTCTGAGCTATAACTGAATTCTTGTCCAGATGATCCTGCAGTGCTTCTTTAACCAGTGCCTCTATTAATTTTCCTGGAACCGAAGTTAAACTAACAGGTCTATAATTACTTGTGTCAGCCTTTGATCCTCCTTTGTGAATTGGGGTTACATTTGCACATCTCCAGTCCATGGGTACCTCCCCTGAGTCCAAAGAAGCTCTCATAATTATGGCTAGGGGTTTACTTACTTCCTTTGCTGCCTCCTTTAATATAACTGGATAGATCCCATCCACCCCGGGTGCCTTTTTTATGTTTATCCTCAACAATTTTTCCTCCACTTTCCTCTCAGTTATTAGAAAATAATCTAGCTCACTGCCAATGTTTACTTCACCTACGACATTCCCCTTCCTGAATAACTCCTCATGTGTGAATGTAGATGCAAAATACTCATTTAGATTGTTGGCCACCTGAGCTGGATCCTAACTGTTGAACCATCAACATCCAGTGGACCAATCTGATTCATCCCTTTCCTTCTTGAGTTTAAATAGGTAAAGCACTCTTTTCTGTTTTTCTTTGCATCCTTTGCCAAGGATTTCTCATAATCTGCCTTTGCCTGCCTAATCTCCTTTGTGACTTGGTTACAGACCAACTTATATCCATCATAGGCTTCCATGTCACCCATTAATTTGTATGTATCCCATGCATTTTTCTTCTCTGCCATATGTCTCATTAGTTCATCTGACAACCATTTAGGCCTGAACCTTGAACAATATTTCTTGGTTGGTATGTAAAGCCTAGTAGCTTCCAAGATTAGTTCCTTGAATGCTTCCCATTTTTAATTTGCTGTTGGTAACATCATCAGTTGGTCCCACTGTATAGAATTTAAATACTGTCTCAGACCATCACAGTCGCCTTTACGAAAGCAAAAACTCTTCCCTTTACCTCTGATGGTAGTTCCCTCCTTGAGTAAATCCCACTTCAGCACACTGTGATCACTACCACCCAGTGGTTCCTTTATCTGCAGATTCCTAATGCATGAAGAATCACTACTGATAATCAGATCAAGAGTATTACTCCCTCTAGTTGCCTCCCGAACATGCTGGTGTAGAAAACAATCATCCAATAAATCCACAAAAGCCTTGCTAGTGTGTGAGTGACCAACCCACAAATTCCAGTCACTATCTGGGAAATTAAAATCCCCCATTATAAGACTCTCTGATTTTCTGGCCCATTCTATTTCCCTGTACAGTATCTTATTATACTCATCAGAGTCATTAGGCCTATAGCACACTCCTACTCTCAATTTTGATTTACCTATGCTTATGTCACACCAAACTGACTCGACACTGCCCTGTCCATCAATGTCGACTGGGTTCACTTCCTTGGATTTTATGTGTTTTTTAACTAATAGCATAACCCCTCCTCCCCTCCTGTCCTGTCTATCCCTTCTATACACATTGTACTCCCCAAATTCCAGTTCTGCATTCCTTATATCTGTGTGACACCACGTCTCTGATATCCCAACAATATCTGCCTTTGATGTTTTGAGCAATACCTCAAATTCATCAAATTTATTTACTAAACTCCTAGCATTGGTGTACACGCAAGTCTACATGCACCTGTTTCTATTCTTAGCTACCCTAACACAATCCATGTGTTTACTTGTACCGCAATGACTTCCAGCAGTCTCTGAAATATCCTACATCTTGTTTTTCAGGCTTCTGCTCATTCCAATAGAAGCAGTGCAAGAATCTCTTTCACCTCTACCAGTGGCTACTGTTAATCCATTAGTCTTTGTCTCCCCCCAAGCTAGCAGCAGAAATTGGTAATTTGCACCTCAGAGATTACAGAATTAAACAAGTTAAACAAATTACACAAAGGTTTTGACTATGCCTGTAATACAAGCACAGTTAACACTTTTGTGTACACAGTTTTTATTCCTGACTTAAATATTGCTTCATATTTTTGTTACTGAAATATGTACTGTGGCTTCAAAAGAGAAACCACAGTACATACCCCACTCCATATGATGACAGCATCTATATGCAGATGGAAAAGTCAATTAAATGCTAGTACTTTGTTGTAGGAGATTTTAACCATTCCTTTAATGAACAGAGCAATTGGTTGTGGACAATTTTAAATCAACTTGATGGCTGCTATCTATATTAGCATCTTAGGGAAAGGTACTAGATAAAAGAATATTCTGGACCTAATCATCACTCATAATCCCAATAGTAACACAGGATTAACAGTACAGGAATCAGCATGGAGTATTATGGAGTCCTAAGGCTGATGACAAGCAAGGTTTCAGTTGTTAAATGCAATGGCAAGTGTTTTAATTTCAAGAAAGGGGACTATAAACAATCTGAGTAGCTACATTGCTTCCATCAAATGAGAAGACTGACTATAATTTTAAATCTGTTGTAATGGCAGTCAAATGTTTATACACCAATAAGAAAATTTGGAAATTAGAGGGCCAAGGTGTATAAATAAATAAGGAATTAGCTAGTTTAATATAGCTAAAAAATATGGCATAGAGCAGTTATAAAAACATTGAAATGTAAGATAGTTATTAGTTGGCTAGTCACAGTATCACAGAAATTATTATGCTGGTATATGCTGAGTAAGAGTCGACTTTTGTTCAAGCAAATGTTCCCAAAACTTAGTCTAATTTCCAAAAGCTAGTTGGCATATAAGACTGTGTGATGTCCTCACCCTTAACATTTTAGTTTACTATTAAAACCAAATTTATCATACCATCTTTCCCATCAAGGTCATTGGGTGGGTTATATGCTATTGGGCACCTGATGGGAGGGTTAATTTTTATTTATCATTTTAAAACAAGATGGCCACCATTCATTTGTTTACAGTCTGATCCAAATTAAATTTACAGTAGATTTCATTAAGGGGGTTACTTCTATTTCAATCTGTCAGCTCAAAAGAATGTAGCCACCACACAAAACAAGTGGAGACTGTTTACAGCTCTTCTGTTTGCAATTTAATTGAAAAATAATTAAAATACTTGATATACAATAAAAAATTATCTAGTGGCACAAAATTATTCTGATCATCACTTTCTGAACTAGTAATATCTCATTAATTGGAAAAATCCAATGACCTAGAATCTGATTTACTAAGAAAAATTTCCACTTCTGGATTACTATTATGAACAAATTTTCATTACAAAAATCAATATCGTATAAAAGCAAATACCTACTTCTACTAGAAAAGCTAAAACTGTTTTTTTTGTAATGTTTGGTAATAATCAAATCACAAAAGCAAATGTTCCAACAGTAGTAAGTGACCTACACATTCATATGTAAAGTAAAGCATATACAAGTATTATCAATGCTGAATTGATGAAAGTAGCATCAATATTATTATTAGCCAAATGGTGCAAGGAAGCCTGAGGCTTATGCTGCACCAGCCAAAAAAAAAAATTTCTGAGTTAACCTGAGAGAGAGAGAGAGAGCGCACGCACAAGGATAAGAAGTAGCAGGGAATCACCAAGGAGAAGAATGATGATATCCAGCTCAGGACCCTTGGTGTGACAAGCCCATACTCACCAGATGTAAGCCCCTGGGGTTATAATCTAGCATACAGTAGCCAAATTATGATTGCAAAAGAAAATATATTGTTTTACATGCAAATCACATAATGCTGCTACACAAATTGGAGCAGTGTGACATTGGAGGCAAATTGCTGCTATGGATAAAGGGGTGGTTGAGGGGGAGAAGACAGAGAGTGGTAATCAATGGACACTGCTCATCGTGGACTGAGGTTATTAGTGGAGTCCCTCAGGGCTCAGTGTTGGGTCCATTATTGTTTTCTGTATTTATAAATGATATTGATGATGGTATATCGGGCTTAATGTCCAAGTTTGCAGACGATACAAAGGTTGGCAGGGTTGTCAAGGACACTACTGACACTATGCTGCTGCAACAGGATCTGGAAAGGTTGAGCAGATGGGCTGAGAGGTGGCAAATGAAGTTTAACATTGACAAATGAAAAGCACTACACATGGGAAACAGCAACCCCAGAGCAACGTATCAACTCTGTGGTACTACACTGACAGTGGTAGAGAATGAAAGGGACTTGGGGGTGGTTGTGCAGGCAGATATGAAGTTCTCTGAGCAGTGCAGACGGGCTGCAAGAGTAGCTCATGGAGTATTGTCAATGATATACAGGAATTTTTCCAGCAGGGATAAGGAGGTGATTATTCCATTGTATAAGGCGATGGTCAGGCCACACCTAGAGTACTGTATACAGGTCTGGAGGCCTCATTTCAAGAAGGATGTAGAGCTGCTGGAACGAGTACAGAGAAGGGCAATAAGATTAGTGAATGGAACAGAGGGGTGCTCTTACGAAGAAAGGCTTAAGTTTTGCAAATTACAGTGCCTGGAGACTAGGCACCAGCGAGGTGATCTGATAGAGGTGTATAAAGCCTTGAATGGTTTAAGCATGCTCAATGCTGATGGGATTCTTCCTCTAGTTCAGAAAAATCACCTGAGAGGGCATAAATTCAAATTGAGGAAAGACAGATGTAGGATAGACATACGGAAATTTGCCTTTAGCCAGCAGGTGGTTGGTTGGTGGAACAGACTTCCATCCCTTGTGGTAGAGGTTGATAGCCTAAATAAGTTTAAGGCTCAGCTGGACAGGTATTTTGAACGAACAGAGGGGTGAAGTGGAAGTGGTTTTTTTTTTTTTTTTTTTTGGCTGATGCTGCATAAGCTTGCTTTCTTGCATCAAATGCCTCTACTAATGCTAATACTATAATTTAGGAATATTTCTATCCAAAACAAAAGAGAGATATCAAAAATGTGTGGTGCATGTTCCACATACATGCAAATAACTTTTTGATTGGCACATACATGGCAAAATCATGCATATTGTTAAAAAAGCAAAGAAAGGTGGCAAGGAGCTTCTTTACATGTCAGTAAATATAAAGAAGAAAATAGCTAATCATACTGACTCCTTATGTAATGGCTGCAGGAAAGGCATTGACAACCCAGCAAATGAACTGAATAAGCAGGCATCAGGTTAAAAGTTCCTTCATAGTGAGAAAACACACACACACACACACACACACACACACACACACACACACACACACACACACACACACACACACACACACTTGTTTGGCCCACACTTTATCACAACAACGTGCCTCAATTCTCTAGCTGGTTTTGTATACAAAGAAACCAAATATCATGCAGTACGTCTGTTTCCCAAATATTCCAGTGTTATGCATCTACATGTAGTATATTTTTGGAGATTTTTAATCATATTTGATTTATTTTATCTTTAAAAATTGCTGATAAAAGGATAAGGAAGTTTCCAAGTGATGAATATTGAAAAGAAATATAACAAAAAGGCACGTAACAAATTTATAAGTGAAAAGAAAAGTGAATAACACTTAGTGATAATGAATGAACTGGTAAAGTAATTAGAACAGTTATAATGAGCATTGTTGTATACTTTATATTTAACTGTTAGTTGATTAAATTGAAACTATTCAATTTAATCAACTCTATTTAGTCTCATATCTATAAAACAATCTGATTGGACCCGTGGTCAGGAATGTATTTCCCTATTAAATTCTATTTCTGTAGGAAAATTGGTTTGAACTTCATATCATTTTGATTTAAAGCACCTTTCCTAGCAATGTAATCCACCATACATTTGAGGATTGCCTATATTCTAAAGTATATAGTGTAGTCGATCCATCCAAGACATATCAGTATGTTCTTCCAGTTCTTCTTAATGAACTAGAACATACCCTGATTCCCTTTTAAAGTCAAGTTAGATAAATTTGACCCATTACTGCATTGTTTTCATTTTGTTAATTAAGGTAATTGCATTAGCAGATTTAAACATTAAATCTTAGTGGCCCTTAGTGGTTATGACACTATGATATCTAAAACACTATAAATTCATCAATATTGCCATTAAATTTTAAAAATAAGATTCCATCTATGTTTTCTTGTTTCTAAAAATTCACAAAATGCAATGGTAGTAATTGTAATCAATGCTAATCTAACTACTAATCTGAATCAGATTATGGTTTAAATAATCTGATGAAAGAGGGGGTAACCACAAACTAACATTTCTTTATACTATTGTTACAGATAAAAACAGACATCTGGAGAGAGATAGAACTATCAATCATGTGCTATTTGCACAAGTTCAATAATAATAAGTTTTCTCACGCTCTCCAAACAAGGCAAGTTTCAGTGCTGCTGTCTTGGAAACTTTTTAGCATAGTAGAAGATGAACATTCCAGAACTACAAAGACAGTTGGCAGTATAAAAGGATTGTTCACTTTTCATTGGTAATTAGTAGCAGTCATATACTGCTACTAATTACCTACTCTTTTCTTGGTAAAGAGTAACAGCATTCATATTCAGTGTTATCAGTTCGGTTTTACTGTAAGTTACATAGGTGAGTTACAGTATTAAAGCCCAACCATATTTAAGTATGGTTGGGCTTTAATTGCTTATGATATCCTGTAACAACAGTAAGAGGAAGGATAAGAAGCAGCACAAAACATCATTAATAGCTGAATGCCTTACCCATGACTGGTGAAGTATCATCAAAGTGCAAACCACAAATAGTCAAAGCAGCTATCTGCAATACAGAATACAGGGTCTTGAAAACTAAACCACCAATAAGCAAATTAATGAATCATAAAGGTGCAAAGTGTTATTATTATTGGGGTTTAATGCAACAAGAGTTGCGATGGTCAATATTGCACCTATTCACATGTATGTTAACCAAAAGCTTTCATATAAGTGAATTCATCTGAAGTGATAGGAATTTAGTCATGTTACCACAGTTTTCCATGTGGTGGTGCAGTGTGACCTGCTCAGATAAATTCAACAAAGATAAAACAGCGGCAGTTCTGCCAGTTTAATGGTGTGGGCAGTCTATGAGAATATATTTCACAATTAACAAAGAGTGGAAGTTTACACACTGTAGTGTGGATCTTCTCCCACAAGAAGAAAGAAATATGTCAGATGAGTGTGACCAATTCATGTTATTGAAAGAATAATTTCTTGTTAGTTTTTTTTTTTTAAACTGGAACTGAAAATTTGTGGCTCACATTTAAGTTGTAACAGTTTATTGATAGTTTTAAATTACATCATAATTACTTCCATTTATTATTTTTGTTAAGTTTAAAGTACTACATACTTTAAAACATGCTTTCCATGTTTTAAAGTATGCAGATTTAAAAAATAAATTAAAAAACATCCACCTGTCTAAAAAAAAATGGTATTAGACAGACACATCCATAGAATTACGCTTATTATATAGAACTGCTTATATCTCAACTTCCAGAAATGCCAGAGGGAAAAACTCTCTAATCTCTAACCTTTCTTTCATATGGCAGAAAAAGTTCAAGTAGCACTTTTCTCTTCAGATAAAGGGAAGAGGCATAGCAAGTTTATGTGGTACTCAAGGTATTGCAATATACAGTACAACCTCGATATAACGTGGGTGTCACGCAACAACTTTAATACCTTCGTTATAAGTGAAGTGCGTCACAGCCAAAAAAAAAAAAAAAAAAAAAAAAGTTAAATTTTTTTAAAAGTATTTTTTAATATAAATACATTTTACTTAGTAAATAAATACTTTATTTACTAATGTTTTATAAGCATACATATAAAAGACAAAGTATTAAAGGTTATATCATTCCTTTTACATTCTACTAATATGCAATACTGTTATGGACTGAGATTTTACGCATCCGAACTGAAATAGCCATGTAATTTAGTTTGCCAGAACTGATGACAGCATTTTCCAGTATATAATTCTTAATAGTGGTCAGATACAATAAATAAAGATGTTCATTATCACTCAGATTTTCTAACCATGTCGTCACCTCATTAATGTTTTCAAGCACTTTGTTAATTTCTGGTGTTTTTCCTGACATGAGTCATCCACATCATCTTCTGAGTCACTTCCTATGTCACTGGCCTTCTGTTTGTCGATTGTCTTCCCACTTGTCTTCACAGACACTGCAATTTCTTCCTTGCTCCGGTAATGCACAACTCGAGCTTCTGCATCCACTTCAATCTAACAGCTACGTCATTTGCTCCAAGCCTGCTACCAAGTATTTTACAAGCAACCTTTGCTTCTTGTTCTGAAAACTGCTAATTCAAGATTATTATTAGTGATCTCATCTTTTCCAATACATTTTTTCCAGCAGTTCTTCAACAGCAGTTTTTCAATTGCTGTTGAGCTGAGCTTACTTTCTCCCATGCTGATGCAATATTGTATGCAATATTTTTCAGTATTAATAGTTTCAAAAATTCTAGAACTTGAATTTCTGAGTTCACAACACCTGCAAGTAATTCACCACGATAGCAGGCTCTGAAAGCTCAAATATTGGCCTGATTCATGGGATGAATTAGTGAAGTTGTATTTATTCTTGGCAGAAACTTGACTCTGATCTTGCCAACTTTAATTTCAGAACATCAGCCAAAAGATGAGCGGGGCACTGATCCAACATTAACAGAGCTTTTTCTTCAAGTTTTTTGGAAAGCAAAAGTTGTGTCTCACCAATGACAAACTCACTTTCAAACCATGAAGCAAAAATATCACTTGTCATCCAAGCTTTTGAGCTATTTTTATAAATCATTGGCAGAGATTTCATGTTTATGTGCTTAAAACACAGGGACTTCAACTTTCCAATGCACAATGGCTTTATTTTGCGATTTTCAGTCTTGTTTACACACAGTAATTCTCTCTTTTCATGCCCACTTTGTTGGATGCCTTTTTAATATTCAATGGCTTGCCAGGGAGAAGTTTATAGTACAGTGCTGTTTTTTCACAGTTGTATAACTGTTCACTTGTAAATTCATCATCTTGAATCACATTATGCAGAAATTCAGGAAATGCTTCTGCTGATGTAATGTCAACAAATGCAGATTGGCCTACATACAAGACTAACCTGGGATATCCCACAAAGAGCCTTCCATTTTCAAAGCCACCCTTCAGAAGTTTTAATTGCATCACCATTTCCACCAAGTAGTTTATGAAATTTAAGCTCATATGCTTTCAAAATTAGCCAATTTGTCGATACTCCTTCACTATGATGGAGTACCAATAGATGGAGTACCGATGAAAATACTTGTATACGCATTGGTCCACATCACTATTTTCAAAAAGTCTAGTTTTCTTCCTTAGGAGGTCTACTTCATCTGCTATGCATCTACAAATTAATGCAGTTTTTCTTCCTCTTTCATTCAACCCTAGATAGTTCTTTCTGGAATTCCACACTCACAAAATATAGTGCATTTTGTTTCACCACTCAACTCTTTCAACAATCTTTAACTTTTCCCCAACTGTACAATTTTTTTTTTAGCAGCCATTACTTCAGTGCACTGATTTACTAATTTTGCCATATATTTATTTCTGATGCTACAGAATTTACTGTGTTTTGAAAAAACTAAATCAAAACCAAACTGTCTAGCCTATCATAATGCTGAGTGAAGTCATGTGATTTCTCCATAAATCACTTGCCAGTTCATGTATATTTTGTCTAGTTCAGTGCTTAGCAGTTTTTGCTATCTTAGGTGTAACTTCTAGTCAAAGAAAGGATGTCACATGCTGTTGTTTACAAACCTTTACTTTGTAACTAATGTAATGCATCTGGTGAATGGTAGCTGTGTTCCCTTCCAGAGGTAGTTGTCTGCAATTAGCATTCCACTGATATACTCTTTTATTGTATCTCTAGCTGAGGGGAGAAACTATGTCTACTGTAATGTGAAAATGTCTGAATTTTCACTTTATGTTTGCCTTAGAAGGCTATTGCTTCCCCATACTTTTTTCCACTACCGTACTACATATGTAGTGCGAAACTCAACACCATGACTGGTGATGTTCACTAGGTGAAGGGCAGGATCTGTAACCCTATCTCATCTTTGTTAAGTGGGTCACAACATAGCGAGTTGCTGTTATTCTATCAGCTGTCAATCAGCTTGGGAGATAGAATAGGTGCAAGATGAAGAGAAATTAGATAGTCTTCTTCGGAGAAGAATGAGTAATGTAATTCCAAAATAGATTTCAAGGTGTAATCTGAATCTCATAGAAGAAAGTTGACTGTTTCAAGCAGTTCCTTTTGCAGGAAATCACTCTTCCGAGCCAGTGGTCACCCGTTGGGATATTTAGTACTTTTACCCAGCCTAGATATGAGATTCATTTTCACATCGATGAAGTTCCTTTTTGGTTGTATTTTGTTCCCAAATATCAGTCCCTGGGAATTAGTTCTCCCACTAAATGAGCATCCTAGCCAATGAGAGCATGGTGATGGTGTAGGGAGGGGGCCTATATATTCAGGTGAGTGACAAAGGACAGTTGCTCTTGACTGGTTGAAGACTAACAGAGAAGCTTAGGGGAACCCTTTTTCCCTGATCGATTGCCTCTTCCTTAATCAACTGCCCACTCCTTGCCTGGTCCCAAGACTTAAGAATTGTGCTCATGACAAGAACCTTCCCTACAGACTAAAGAAGTTGATCCTGCTGTTTTCCCTGAAGTATCGCTTACACCAGTAGCGTAGCTACCCTTTTTTGGGCCCGGAGGCAAAGAACATGTTCGGGCCTTTACTTCATTAATGAAAATTGCAAAATTGCTGAGACAGCCAAAGATGCTGGGACCCTAAAGGGCCCGGGCCCGGAAGCAATTGCCTTGCCTGCCTACATGGTAGCTACGCCACTGGCTTACACATAGATTTCCTAGCTGATACTACCAGAAGAAAGTGGTACGAAGAGAGAGAGAGAGAGAGAGAGAGAGAGAGAGAGAGAGAGAGAGAGAGAGAGAGAGAGAGGTGCAGATATTAAATCAGCTCCAATTGGACCAACACAGTGAACTTACTGGTAAGTCCATCACTTGCTTACCCTAATTCTATAGTACAGAAGTATCCCTCCTCATTAGGAACATTTACTGATGTAATATTACATGATATTAGATATCTTACTAATTAGCGTGTAACATAAAAGGTAGATCCATTTGTATTAATGCAATTCCTTAAACCCAGATTGTTATACATTGATGTGGTACAGTACTTGTATATACATATACACCTATACTCTTGAAAGATGAGAAGTGGATCCTAGAGTATGAGAAATTTCAAAAGAGAACTAGATGAAGAACACTAACATATTTTCAAACCTGTACCAATAGCTTATTTTATACCATTAATCTTAAGTGCATATTCTACCGTTTATCTCTAGGTTAATATGAGAGAGAGAAGTTATCATCTACTTAGTATCTATTGTACATCTTTGTTAATTTAGTAGTGAATAAATAATGTTTTGTTTAAGTACATTTGCCTCTGACCTGTTATCCTTAATAAAAGATACATAGTAAAGGAACCATAATATTTATTTGCGGCATTCCGAGATCTGACTATAATATATAAGGGGATCTCACAACATATGACCCAAGTTGCAAGTTCCCCTTAACACGACGTTGATAGGAATTTTAGGACATATGAGGTAGAATGTCCAATTACAGTACCACTAGACAATCACCCAAGTGGACAGGCCTTTTCTGGAACGTCATTTATTAAAGTGTGTTAATTACCAAACCAGCCCAGTAGCCGAGGCAATGCACATAGCATCTCAGGTAACACTGATAGTCAAGAAGCTTACCCCTGCAGAATAATGATGACCAGAGAAAGCCCAGTCATAAATTGTTATAAAAATTACTCTGCTACTGATTACTAAATATATTGAAACGAATATATATTAAATTTTTAGCTAATTTCTCCTCTTGTAAATACAGCAGTGGGAGGTACAGTATGTATGAGTATATACAGTATTCACTTTTTCCAGTTCCCAATAAGAAATTGCTAGTTCTTTGAACACACTACTATTTTCCATAATTCATTTGGGGGGGGGTATGATCATATTTGTGGTATATCCAAAACCATGGTATGAAGAGGTGCATTACATCAAGGTTGCACTGTATTTTCATCCCTAAATAAATAAATAGTGCCATCTGGCATCCTCACAGTGCCCCAGACCAGTGCCTGGTGGTAAGTGCTCCCTATTGCTATGACACTGATAAAATGGTGGTTCATTTACTTCTATACATAAACTTTGAATGAAGGATATACAAAAAGCAGCATGGGCATAATTCAAGGGTGCACTTTCTAATAGTATCAGTCAGATCTAGTCAAGATCTGATAAGTGTACAAGTGAAATAGGGTGTATTGAGCATCCTATTTCATGGCTGGGAAATAGGGTGCTGTATGCTTTACTGCATTCAGTTTTCAATCATGAGGTTCATTCTGTTCCCACTGAAGACTGAGGCCAAATACTTGGTTTTAAGGCTTGAGCATAGATTCAACATAGAGACCACAGAAAATACCATTAACCATGATTCTTTGTAAGTTGCTAATATTTTTTAAATTTTTACAAAATTGTAACATTTTTAAATTGCATTGCATCTCCAAATACTATACAATTAAAAAAAAAAAAAAAAAAACTGGGCTGCATAGGATAAACATAGCCCAGTTCTAGAGGTTAAAGGCACACATGTGGCTATTATGTATTTAAATGGAAGTTTTAATTTTCATACACCACTTGGCTGTTCACTTAGGCAAAATACATGATTAAGAGTTTAGCATAGGTTTGCTAATAGAGGCCATCTGACAGCTGATGAGAAGCCAGGCACTTCAAAACTGCTACCTTGGTGGTTTTTCAGATTTTGTTTTTAATGTGCAGTAGATTTACCTCTTCAGATGATTTTACAGACTTAGTGCCGAGTACTTGTCTTTGGTCTTTAGCAGAACAGAATGATCCTCATGATTAAAAATTGAACACAGTAAAGCATTTGTGTTATTTGAGTTCAACTGCATTGAAATATTCCCCTGAAATCCTATAGTATTCACAGTTTTCTATTTTACTGATTTAATATTGAAGTTGCCATTCAATGCAGTTCATTTTGAAAGTTGTACTAGACAATAAGGTCATCAGAATATAGGTATGCTTCAAGAGTAGGAGGAATGTTCTGTCATTGATTTATTCTGATGGGGAAGAGTTTGGCACCAAGGAATATTAGCATTAGCAAAGGCATGATGCAAGAAAGCAAGCTTATATAGCATCAGCCAAAAAAAAAAAAAAAAAAGCTTATTTCACCCATCCACTCGCTCCAAATGTTTGTCAAGTTCTGCCTTGAATCTATTTAAGACCTATGAGCCTCTTTTTTCCCATAAGAAGGAAAGGAAAATTGGGAGAGAGTATTTTGATAACAAGACTTGAAAAGTGCAGCACTGTATTAGGAGTGGTAAATGTCCACTTGTAGGCTAAGCATATGCAAATATCAGAGAACATCCAAATACCACGTGAAGTCAAAGGTAAATGCTGTATAACGATTTTTTTTTTTTTTTTTTTTTTCCAAGTATGGCCTCCAGGACAATACAATATCCAAACATACCATTGTCTTATACAGAGGGATAATCACATTGCTCCTCCTACCTGCAAAGGTTCTATTAATCATAGACAGTTTTTTTTTTTTTTTAGGAGCATTATCAACTAAGTCCATATTGCTCTGGGGATATGCAGTGGTCATTCCCTGACCTTTCCACATCCTCTGTATTTGGTGGTCATTGGCTCATAGAGAGGAGACCATGTACTTTTCTGAATGATTCCATACATTGCACAATAAATTTCATATCTCATTCTATTATAACCCTAAATCTTTTTTGTTCTAAACTATTTTTAATTTTCCTCTCCCTTGTTTATAAGTAATGCCTGGATTTCTGCTCTCAATGTGCAAAACTTTACATTTAGAAGTATAACTTTATTTGCCATTTTCAGACTATTTTAGCAACTAACAACCAATCCAGGCCATTTTGAAGTAACATGGCATTACTGTGGCACTTTGTTTCTGCTCCCTCATCAATAAAGAAGCACTGCAGGATCATTTAGACAAGACTTCAGGTATAGCTCAGACACAGCATGGTTTTGTTAAGGGGAAGTCTTGCCTGACCAACTTGATTGGATACTATGATGCAGTCATAAAAGAACTGGATGCAGGGAATAACTTTGATATTATATACTTGGATCTTAGAAAGGCTTTTGATACTGTTGCACATGGAAGACTGCTACACAAATTGGAGCAGTGTGACATTGGAGGCAAATTGCTGCTATGGATAAAGGGGTGGTTGAGGGGGAGAAGACAGAGAGTGGTAATCAATGGACACTGCTCATCGTGGACTAATGTTATTAGTGGAGTCCCTCAGGGCTCAGTGTTGGGTCCATTATTGTTTTCTGTATTTATAAATGATATTGATGATGGTATATCAAGCTTAATGTCCAAGTTTGCAGATGATACAAAGGTTGGTAGGGTTGTCAAGGACACTACTGACACTATGCTGCTGCAACAGGATCTGGAAAGGTTGAGCAGATGGGCTGAGAGGTGGCAAATGAAGTTTAACATTGACAAATGTAAAGTACTACACATGGGAAACAGCAACCCCAGAGCAACGTATCAACTCTGTGGTACTACACTGACAGTGGTAGAGAATGAAAGGGACTTGGGGGTGGTTGTGCAGGCAGATATGAAGTTCTCTGAGCAGTGCAGACGGGCTGCAAGAGTAGCTCATGGAGTATTGTCAATGATATACAGGAATTTTTCCAGCAGGGATAAGGAGGTGATTATTCCATTGTATAAGGCAATGGTCAGGCCACACCTAGAGTACTGTATACAGGTCTGGAGGCTTCATTTCAAGAAGGATGTAGAGCTGCTGGAATGAGTACAGAGAAGGGCAACAAGATTAGTGAATGGAACAAAGGGGTGCTCTTACGAAGAAAGGCTTAAGTTTTGCAAATTACAGTGTCTAGAGACTAGGCACCAGCGAGGTGATCTGATAGAGGTGTATAAAGCCTTGAATGGTTTAAGCATGCTCAATGCTGATGGGATTCTTCCTCTAGCTCAGAAAAATCACATGAGAGGGCATAAATTCAAATTGAGGAAAGACAGATGTAGGATAGACATGCGGAAATTTGCCTTTAGCCAGCGGGTGGTTGGTTGGTGGAACAGACTTCCATCCCTTGTGGTGGAGGTTGATAGCCTAAATAAGTTTAAGGCTCAGCTGGACAGGTATTTTGAACGAACAGAGGGGTGAAGTGGAAGTGGGTTTTTTTTTTTTTTTTTTGGCTGATGCTGCATAAGCTTGCTTTCTTGCATCAAATGCCTCTACTAATGCTAATGCTAAATGCTAATATCAGCGAGGAAAACTGGAAAGAGGGAAGGCCTCAGCACTGACACCTGAGGAACTCCATTTACTATACTTGTCTACTCTGAAGAATTTCCATTTATGATTAGGCTCTATATCTCCTATCTTTTAGCCAACCCCTAATCCAATGAAGAAGCTTACCAGTAATTACAATTTTCTCTAGTTTATATAACAGTTTTCCCTGCAGAACTGCATCAAAAGCTTTACTGAAGTCAAGTAAATAATGTTCAAGTTATTTCTTGCATCATATAGTTTTATGACTTCTTCATAATACTTAACTATATTGGTCAGGATAACTTCGTGGAACCACGATGTGATCCATTAAGGACACCATCCCTATCAAGATGGGTTGGTATCATTGTTGTTGTAGTAGGTTTTAGGAGCATTAGCAGCTAAGGGCATACTGCTGTGTATAGTGTCTGTAAATTGCAGGTGTTCTGTGGTCGATTTTCTGGATGAAAAACCCAGGTTTTCGGGAGAAAAAGCCATGCTACCCTCACCTGGGACTGACTAACTCAGCCATGTTGTGAAAGGGGCCCATAAAAATTTCTCATGTCATTGACGGGATTTGAACTCAGGTCTTTTCCACCCAGTGTCGGGAGGATGGTAATTCTACCAACTGTGCTGCCCATGTGGGCCAGCTGGTATCACATTCTTAATCATAGCCCCCATGATCTTACCCTGACACTACTGACGTCCAACTCAGTGGTCTACAGTTGCTCATTATTCTTGTACTATTTCTTTTTCTGACACATTTTGTAGGTTCTATTCTGCTATAACTTCCTTAGAAGTGGTTAGGGCAGTATGAGAGTAGACCAATGGGAATGCCATGAAAGGATTAAAGTTTAAACAGAGCTCCTATGCCTTTAATTTGCATTGTAAGCTGCCATTATTACAAGAATGTCTCCTGCAGAGCTAGCAGAATTTTCTAAAAATTTCTGAATAAGAAACAGAGAAACTTATTCATAAGTTGGTTTGTCACGGAATGGATTATAAGAAATGGTGTGTGGTCATGTTTATGTATTTCTGTTCTCAATCTTTTAGGATTTGGTGTGTGTGTAATTAGCTCCGCTGGTGGAAAATTTTTAAGGTTCATTTGGATCCTTTTAGTCTTCATGGTTGGCTTTTCCAGGGAGGTTCCCAGCCCCACTATGGAGGAAGGAGCAATGCCAACCAGTCACCAAGCAGCTGATAAAGGTTAGGTAAGTAAGCAGCTAGTAAGGAAGGAAAGACAAAAAAGGTAAATTTTCTTTCTAGGCTCTAGTGCAGTGTTCTGCAATTGGTGCGCTGCAGCACACTAGTATGCTGCCACAAGGTGACAGGTGTGCCACGAACTTTGCCGAACCTGTATTGCTATAAATAAAACTACACGTATTATGATTAGAAATTGACAACTTTTACCTATTGCAAGAAAATAACTGTACATTGTTTACTCCCAATTATAGTTTTTATATATGTTTGTAATGCTACTCATTGTTATATTTCACAATATTCCATTTTTATTGAAACACAATGTTGTACGTGTGGGACGGTAAATTATTTTTCGCATGAGTATACAATACTTGCTTTCTAAAGTTATTTGTGTGTTTGCCCTTCCAATATGTCTCATTTTGTCGCTGCACTGACTGAAATAAGATACCGCTCGTTAAAGTTAGATATGTATGTGCTATTCCTTAAAAGTGTAAGGATTAGCAAAACATTCCTGTCTTTTATTATTTTATTGGCTTGTTTTGATATTTGTCCATGCTACTTCAACTTTATTATTTTGTTCTGTGCCAATGCACTGACATGCCTTTGTTATAAGACTATAGTTTAAAGCGATAAATGTGCCCCTTCCTCTGTTCAAAGAGTACTGGTCCTGCATTTATTACTCTCAGTTTCCCAACTGTATGGCTGCTTGCTGCTGGTAATAAAGTGGTGAAGGACTTCATTAAAGAACATTCAGATAACTTGCAGCTGAAGTTTAAGGATTATTTTGGAGAGAGCATTGAAGATTTCGACTGGGTTCGTGATCCATTTGTTGCATATGCAAAATCTCTTCTGATGAATTTACAAGAGGAACTAACAGAGCTGAAAGCAAACAGAATATTGCGATTTAAACATCATGAAGTGCAGTTCGACACATTCTAGTTGTCAATAAGGAAAGAATACACAGCTAGCTCCGAGATGGCAATTAATATGTTATTACCATTTTCAACTACATATTTGTGTGAACTAGGCTTTTCGACTTTGACTGAAATTAAACATCAAAGAGGGAGAAACTCAGATCCATTGATGAAGAAATGAGGCTTGCATTGTCAGATTCCTCCACGTTTCAGCCATCTGTGTTCAGCAAAGCAGGCACAAGTATCACATTGAAGGTATGTGTAGTTATTTGGTTTAATACTAATAGAATTTTTTTTTGGCTTTGCTTTGCTTTTGTATAGTGATTTAGGGTTTATAAAATTTTAATACAGGCATGAGCCAATTTCTGTTGGATTGTTGGAACAATAATAATTGATTATATCGTGATTTATAACATATTTATATTAACACTGCCGTAAACTATGCTTTTTGGGGATTAACATTTTGATGTGCTGTGTTGTGTCATGGATAACTTAAGGTGTGCGGCAAAGAGAAAAAGGTTGTGGAACACTGCTCTAATTTAATGCTTATAAGGCTAGAAGCTACTTATTATAACAAACTAGAAGAACTAGATATTAAATTAAAGCAATTAAGCAATTACAGCAAACTCTCGATTTAATGGACTAATAGGGGAGAAGGGGTGTCCGTTAATGCCGAAAGTCGTTAAATCAAATGTAACCTGGGGGGGGGGGGCATTTTTTATTGTTCTTAATGTAAAAAAAAGCTTTAATTCAATATACAGTACTGTACAACAGAAAATTATTAAATTATAATACAGAATATGTAATATAATAATAAGCTTTTATCTTGCGCAACTTTCATGTGTTTTCTACTCCCCTCTGTAGACATTTAGAGCTAACAACACTGTATTTTAAAGAAAAATGTTGCAATTTGGCCTTTAATTTATGGATATCAGAAACAGTTTGTTTTTTTTATGCCGTAAATTTCACAAACACGTGCTACTGAGACACCTTGTTCTAATTTCTCAATTAGCTTTAATTTCTGTGCCACATTTAAGTTCACACACTTTCTTTTAACTCCTCTATCACTTGATGCCATTTTAAATCATAAGGATTGCAAAATTATTTAATAAAGTCACAATTCAGAAATCACAGAAACACTCTATATACAACCTGACTGCACAATAGCTTGAGGCAGACTGAGACTGAAACAAAGCGAGTTGGTAGACCTGCAGTTTAGTGTCCCAAGTCATGCTGAGTTCACAAGTCACCGGCTGCTCTTATCTGTTATCTGGGAAAACAGCTATTTGAACACGTTTTTAGAAAGAATAAAAAACAATTTCCTGAATTTGATTATAAAAATAAAAGTAGATAATTATCAAAACAATAATGTAAATAGGTAATTATTATTAATTTTTAATTAATAATAACCCTGAAGTTTTGTATAACATAAAAAAAAATAATATGGTTGCGATTAATATGCATTACTGTATTATCATTTGTCCGGTCTGGTAAATCTGAAATCTGTTATATCGGATCCGTTAAATTGAGGGTTTACTGTGTATATATATATATATATATATATATATATATATATCTTTTAAGGAGTACTATTACTTAGAATTGCTTGTTTACTGTAATTTGCATTAACCTGAAGTGTTGGAAAATGAAAGATTTTCCTTTACAATTATCATTCATTCCCTTTCATGATAGCATTAAATAGTTTCAACTATTTGTTTAATAGTTTCAACTGACTTCTTATTGTAGCACTATTCAATTATTTAGTTAAATAATAAAAAATATACTAATTATATTATAATAAATGAATTATACCATTTTTGACTGACTTTATTTACATTTTGACTGTAGCACTTATTTTCTTAGTGACATAAAAATAGGTTTGTGGTTAAAAATTATAATTAAATATATTTAATTATAATTTACAAATTAACGCATTTAATTATATAATAATTTTCATTAAATGATCCTTTAATTTATGTTTAATATGTGTATTAATTTTCTTAATGAATAACATCACACTTGTAAATTTAATTTTTACTGCTCCTCCCTTTTGATTGCCTTGATATTGTGTTTTTAGGACTATATCACTGAATGGATGGTTGGTTGGTTGTTGGGTTTTATTGGTGCATTAGCAACTGAATGGCTATCAAACAGGACAATCTCTCTTTTTCTCTCTCTCTCTCATCCATACTCCCTTTTTCCAAATTAGTCTATCCAAAGGAATTTGTCAATTATATATAACTAACTACAAAAGAACACATTTGAAATTTAAATGTGTATATCTACAGTATTAATACTAAAACTTTTCCATTATTTGTGGAAAACATTAAACTTGCGCAAAAATTTCAATTTCATTTTAAAAATAATGTAGCTGCAGCAAGAACAGATTTGGGTACAAGGAGGATTGGGTGTTAATTTGGATAATTATCCTCTATTCCAAGATTATTTTAAAAGCATGCTTCTACAACAGCATTATCTGTAAAAAGAATGCTATCCCCCCATTTCCAAATATGAAGGCTGGACCATTACTTGAGTCCCAGTTTTAATTTAAAGTCCAATTCAATCAATGTCTTCCGTAGATTTACTTATTTTTTTTTATCAAAGATTCAAATCTCAAATATCTGATTCCTTAACCACTCATCAACTCACCTGCCTTTTATTATTCCTTTGATTTTAAAGGTGACTTTTGTACTTATGCCTAATGATATTTCTTAGCTGAGATATTTTATAACTGAAAATTTCTTCTTTTTGAAATTCTTTGGTTAAAATTCTTGTTATTTCACTAAGTAAAAAAAATCATCTGCTATTTTTATCATTCTACTAACTCTATAAACCACTCTGAACTTTTCAACTTCCTCCCTTTAAAACTTACCTTTCTCTAATTTAAATTTCATAATAGTGATGACATTTCTCCTTGTTGACTTTATCTTCAAACTTCTCAGCTAATCTTGGAGTACCTCATAATTCTGTTCTTTTACCCACTCTTTTCCTTCTGTGTATTGATATTTTCTACGTACTGCAAAACGCATCCATAGTTTTGTTGATGATGGAAGCACATTTAGCTTTTTTATTTGATAAATCTTGTACTGTACAAACAACCAACCACTTTGAATAGCCACAACCAAGTGCTGAAATGTTGATCTTCAGATCATTCCCTTTTGCAGGTGGGTGTCTGCATGTGTGTGTGTGTGTGTGTGTGTGTGTGTGTGTGTGTGTGTGTGTGTGTGTGTGTGTGTGTGTGTGTGTGTGGAAGGGAAGGGGGGGTTTAAGATCAGTTTCGATCTTTCTGAAACCAAATTCTTGGTACCAATACCAAGGATTTTACACAAGAGAGGATTTCTGCATTTGGAATAACCATAATCTCTAATTTTCCTCGGTGCAAACATACCATAACTAATGGGTTCCTCAAAAACAACAAAAAAAAAAGGTTTTTTTCCTTTTACTCATGCTTTTATGTTTCCCTGAATAACTTTTTACCTTCTATCTTACATCTCTACAACAGATTCAATAATAGATCTGCTCTATAACATATTCTGTTCCCTAAAGGAGGGGAGCTTCCTCCGTAACCTCTAAAAATTCTTCACTGTTCAAAAGTGAGTAACTAGGTTAATCAATGACCCTCCCCCACTCCCACCCACAAACTCGGCCTATCTCTATCACATTCAGGTTTTGCTGCACATTTCTCTCTACAGATACTGTTATGGGAATTGTTCTTCTAAACACTTATTAAAAGTAACATCTAAATTAGCCATTTACCTTTAAAAGAATAAGGCTGCCAGGAAACACTTTTAGACTACATAAGGAGGCACCATTGTCTGTTAGTACTTGGTCATTGAGTATCAGAGTCTGGTCATATGGAGCAACAGAAAACAGCTTCATTATCTGTAATGACCATTTTCAATAACTTAAATAATTATTTTCTGGTTATATGTAAGGACTTTAATAAATAAAGTAATAAGATAATAAGTTTGCATCCATGAATATGGATTTCTGGAGGATATTCTAACATGAAATCATTAACCCTTTCATGAGTGAGTTTTCTGCATGTTGGTAGATTTCCTTATTCTGCTCTGTGGGTTAAGTTTTTTGTGGAATTTTGAAAATATTAATTTTCAAATTTCTTTAAAATATTAATTTGTTTTCTATTTTGTCCAAAACTAGAGTAAAATTATTGTTTTTTTTTTTACTCATTGTAAAATTATTGCATTTTTAAAAAATTGTAAAAACAAATTTGTAAACAAAAAAAAAATTGTCAATAAAATCTGTTGTTATTCTACATTTATTTATGTATCGCTTGAGTTGAATTACACAGGAATTCTTAAATTTCAGCTTTTTTAAGTCAACCTTGGCCAACTGAAGTCAACAGTGTGCAATCACCTCCACTGATTTCCAAAGCTATTTTAATGTTGCCATCTATTACAAACTGCATCTACAATTAGTTGGAAACACTGATAAGAGATGACAGCATGTACTAGAAAAATGTAAAGAAAACTTGTGCATTAATAGACACTTTGAAGTAACCTTCAAAAGATAGGTCTACAATAGTACACCCCAGAGCCTACATATTAAAAACATATATCTGCAGTCATACTCCTGAAAGGGTTAAATATACGCACAAATTTATAAAGCCGTACAGGTAAGCACTAGGAAAATGACTTCATAATTCAACTGCTAAATGTATTTATTATTTACATAAATAGAATACAGAAACTCCACGACTTATGTAAGGGTTGCGTTACGTGGAACGCTACGTAAGTCGGAATTTCCCCTATGCTTGTGCAGCACTCGCAACTATGCTTGCTGAATTGATTAAATCAAAAAAAGACATGTTTGATGAACATGTAAATAGAATTATTTATTGTATTTATTCAATTTTTTATCTCATGCAGGAAAAATTGAATAAATACAATTATTGAATAAATACAATTGCGCAGGAAAAATTACAAAAGCGTGCAATTTTTAAAAAAATTCTGAAATTTAAAATTATAAAAAAAAAGAGAGGAGACAGGCATAACGTCAGTAAGTTTTACCTCTTGAGTATCATTGACAGAATTGATGTCTTCAGCTGATAAGTACGCCGCTGTGGAGGTTGAGGGCTATGGAAATTTAGAAGGGGACGACTGCTCAATCACTTAAGAAAGAACATGTTAATGGATGACTGGACAGTGGCTTTTTTCCTTTCATTGTAGATTTCTTTGTAGCAATCAAACATATCATTCACCCCTCTGTTAACTTTTAAGAATCATTCACTGTCAGGATCCATCTTCTCAAACTCGCCATTGCCAATGCAATTTTACGAAATGCCACTGCCATCTCTCTGGTGATGAAGCATCTCGGCTCATTTGGTTCATCTTGAGCTTCGTTAGCATTTTATTCTTTCATTATCGCTGCCTACAAGGCAATAAGTTCTTCATTAAATATTTCCTTCTCTTCTTCCTCTATTAACTCCTCCACGTCTTTGGCATCAACCTCCAACTGAAGTAGCTCTGCAACCTTTACAATCTTATCTGTAACCTCTTCGTATGATTCGTCTTTTTCAAATCCTTCGAAGCCTTTTACGTGCCGTGGGCATATTTTCTTCCATGCGCCATTTAAACAACTTTTATTAATTTCTGCCCAGGCCTTATTAATGTTTAAGATGGCATGGTAAATATTGTAAGATTTCCAAGTCTCTTAACATAAAATTTTTCTCATCGTCTACTGCAGACAATGCCTGTGAAAATGTTATGTGTGAATAGTATGCTTTTAAATTCGAAATAACACCCTGATCCATAGGTTGGATGAGTGAAGTCATGTTTGGCGGTAGAAATATGACTCTCACGTTCGAATTAAGATCATCTAGATTTCAATTTGAACATTATCTAATAGAAGCAAAATCTTGAAAGGAACGTCATTGTCTTTAAAATATTTTTCAACCTTGGGAATGAAGCAGCATTTAAACCAATCCTCAAAGAGATATTGTTATCCATGCTCTCTGGTTCGATTGGAAATGCACAAGTAGGGTGGCTTTACTGATGCCCTTAAATGCACGAGGATTTCCAGCTAAAGGTACACAAGCAGTGGTTTTAATCTGTAATCTCCTGCTGCATTAGCCCCAAGCAAGAGCGTGGCCATATCACTTGATGTCTTGAAACCTGGCATTGTATTTTCCTCTTTGGCAATGTATGTTCGATCTGGCATTTTTTTCCAATACAGGGCAGTCTCATCAATGTTAAAAATTTGCTGCATTGAATAGCCACCTTCATCAATAATTTTTTCCCCACACATCATAAAATTTCTCTGCAGCTAGAGAATCGGCACTAGCGACTTCACCAAATACTTTAATGTTGTGGAAACCAGCGCGATGCTTGAACCTATTAAACCACCCGTTGCTTGCCACGAAGTTGGGTTAGGGTTCGCCGTACTTATCCTTGATATCTTTATAAATACTTGTTGCTTTTGCTTGAATGGTCATTAGACTCAGGGGCACTCGCTTCTGAATCTCCATCCATATTATTAACAGCTGTTTCATCTTTTCCATCTTCGATATAGCACCTGAACGCTGTTTTGTGATCACTGTTGATCCTTTAATGTGTTCTTTTATATGCGCACTGTCCCTTCAAAAAGTATTCACTGTTGAAGCAGTGAGACCTAATTCCCTTGCAATAGATGACAAACTTTGTCCTGCTTCGTGCTTCTTAATCATTTTCATCTTCATTTTTAAATCGATTTTGTTTCATTTCCTGGCACTGCCAGCACTTGCACTTTCCATTGGTCACTTTCCCTTCATCATTGTAATATGTAAATAGGAATGAAGAGAAGTTTCTGAAAATTTGTTTTTTATATGATTGAAGATTTCAGTGAAGGGAAAATTTCTTTGCATCATTTCACCATAATACCGTAATGTAAAAACCCACACAATTCCAGTTATCGGGATTATCGCAAATGCAATAATATCGAGTTTACTACTCGTTTATAATTGATTGCACTAACAGAAAAAGCCTAATAAACCGGAAAGTGCAAATTGTTTTTATTGTTTTTTGGTCGTGTCCTCCAGAAATGTGCTTTAGAAAAATATCACAGAGGCATTCAAAATTGATTCTTATAGCAGGAAAATATGATAACAATGAAAGGGTAGTGCAATTTCCATTATAAATAAACCTTATGAAACCTCCATTTATTCCTATGGATGCAAAATTAAGTTTTTTTAAGTTTGCACCGGCCGGCAAAAACTTTCGTAAAGTCGAATTTCTGTAAGTCGAGTATTACGTAAGTCCGGGAGTTCCTGTATATAGAAGTAAAAAAAACCTCTAGAATATAAACAGGGGACAAGGAAGCACTCATGATGTATATTAGCTTGTGTGAGTGGATAAAAAAAAATAGTAAATAATATACTACAAAGCTGGCATCATAGTGATCATTGATTTATTGCAAGAAGCATGAACCAGCCTGAAGAACTGCTATCCCAGTTGAAAGAAACAATCAGAAGAAAGTGGCTGAACTACACAGTCCTTGCTACTTACTAACATGATAAACTTATATTTATTGGACTATAACAATAAAAACAAGTGAATGTCCCACTCAATCAAAAACAGCTTAAAACACCTCAAAATGAAAAACTTCAAAGATGTATGCACATAATCATTCAGGTCAAATCCTTAATATTAATCCAAAAGAAAATAGACTACTATCTAACAAATAGATGAAAATCTATTGTCTGAATTGTCATGAATTGTCATGCACATTCAGTTTGTGCTTATATTAATTTGTTCTTGTTTTGATTTTATTACCCAACATTAGAGTAAAATTACTGTGAAAAATTAGATTAGAATTTAAAAAAAAAGTGCAAAAAATTCAAAAATAAAATTGTTACTTTTATTTGACAATAGTACATCTATTTATGTATCACTTGATTGATGATTCACATGCCCATCCATTCAGTTTGAATGTGGGTTCTCTGGCCATATAATTAAATTCTCAAAATTACTGCCTTCACTTTCTTATGACAGTCCACTCCAGAACCACATATACTCTAATTAGCTTTTTGAATTGCATGCGGTAGTGATAGTGAAAACTAAACCTCTGATTTCTTCCAGAGTGTGCACTGTTACCTCAAACTCCTACTGTAGTCTGTTCTTCCAAACCAACAGAAATTTCAGGTGATTAGGGAGCTGAAAACGTTCTTGAAAAAGGCATAAAGATAAGGTGTCTTGCTGCTCCGAGACTCTCAGAATAGAAGTTATTGTTCATAATATAGTTCTTTTTAATGCACAGCTTTATTTTTATTCAAAAGCACAACCATGTTTTATAGAATGATGTTTTAATCCTTCCAAAAAGCATTTACTATCGATGATTATTATTTTCCTTGATCAGCTGCTATATGCATGTTTCAGGATATATTAATAGGGTTTCAATGTCAAATAACACCCAAGTCCATAAGATAAAGTAAGGAAATTTTTTTTTTTTTAAAGGAAACGTAGCTTCCACAGGAAGTGAGCCTTGATTCAAATGATGGCCTGCAAGTAACAACACTTTGAGTCTGAAACCAAGTTATACACATTGATGCTGCATAAGAAGGAAAAATTAGAACCTCTTAATTCCAATGTAAAAATTTTCCATTTGGTGACATTTAAGGGGACAAGTACATTATTAAAAATTTTATTCTTTTCAATTGCTTTGCATCATTTGCAAGTGTTTCTGGTTTATTTTTTTATTTTCTTTTTGTAAAAAACATTCGCTATTTGTTATAAAAGGGCTTTTACCAGAATATTTGTTAGCTGCGGTGTTACTTTATATGTATTCTATAGTAATACATACCAGTGGTTAACAACCTATTTTTGGATCTCTCGTCAATATATAGTTTCTACTACATCTTGAATGAAAGTGAGAAATAAAACTTCCAATCACAGTTCTATCTAGTAAATGGGACCAAGTTAGACTATAAAAGTTGTTGCTGTTTTGGGACTTTTTGGTATATTACAAAACTTGCAAATTGATTACACTGTCATATGTCAATTCATATAGTGTTTATCAGGTTATTAATCCCAGGGGCTCACATCTGGTGAGTATGGGCTTGGCACACCCAGGGTCCTGAGCTGGAGATCATCATTCTTCTCTTTCTTGGTGATTCCCTTCTATTTCTGACTCTTGTTTTCTCTCTTTCTCCCTCAGGGTAACTCAGAATTTTTTTTTTTTTGGCTGGTGCAGCAAAAGCCTCAGGCTTCCTTGCACCATATGGCAAAGGATAATAATAATAATAATATTTTGCCTGAATAAGAGTATATTTAGAGTCATTCTGGATGCTGTTATTGTTGATGAAAATTTCATGGCGCAAAGGACAAGATGCATCTTTTAGAGTTATAACTTTTATATCTATTTAATCAATGAAGGTTGATTAAATCCATCAAAGACATCTATTATTTGAAGGTGCTTAAAATATATAAAAAATTTGCCTAAATTTGTGAGACAGCACCAGAGGGGGGGGGTTGCAGATTTGCCAATCATCAAAAGGAGATAGCTCCAATGGCTGAATAGGACAGACAATTTATCAGAATGTTCCTAACTATATGTTGTACCTGATATATAGAGCAAAGTGGAGAATCTTGCCATAGGAGAAGGTGTTTATGCATAAGAAAGTGTGTCCAATATGTGGTCTTTCCAATACAACCTCTTGTTGATTCCCCATAAACACAGACTTTTTTTTTTATTATTATTATTCTATGGAGTTTACTGTATACTTTATCTTGCCAAAGTTGTGCCCAAATGGAAATGTAATTGGTATGAGAGATTTTTTTTTTTTAATCTGTATAGGACATAAATTGAAAGTTATCACATGTAGCTTGATCCACATGATCATACTATGGGATTCCAACATGACTAGGAATCCAATATACAGCGATTTGTTTTTCCAATTTTTTGAAAATCCCTCAGTTTATTTTTGAGGTTTTATTATTCTGTAGAGCTATTACTGTGCTAAGAGAGTCAGTACAGAAGAGGGTAGGAAAATGTTGATGCTCACCAATAAGATCTAATGCTAATTTAAAAACATACAGTTTTTCCATAAGAATACTATAAACAGAAGGCACAGAAACAGATACTACAGATTCTGGAAGAAAAAAAAAAAAAACCCTTCTGCAAATACTGATTTGTTCAATTTGATCCATTTGTATATATCTGATGACTTTCTATTTTAAAAATTGTGCAATGCATGTAACTTCTGAACAGCGGTTGGGAGTATATTATTATTATTATTTATTTATTTTATTTTGCAATGTTGGAGACTGGTACAGTTGATAGCCAGGGAGGTTCTGCATCTATATTTAGAATATAAATCTGAATGAGGTTTATTTCCCAATCTCAAACTAAGTGTCTGAGTCACATATTTTTGCCAAACATGCAGAGTAAATAACCTTGTTGAAGGTGTCATGGAGGCTCACAATATTGCTTCCTTGATTCATTTTGCAAGCTTCCCTTCATCATAGTCCCAGTACTAATATTAAATGCAAATTTCTGCACATCTATTCTGCCACTGTCTATCTGAATTTAAATTTATGTTCGCAATATTTGGGCAAAAAATCATCTGAGAAAGAGAAAAGATGCCACTGGCATTTAGTTTACTTAACCATTTTAAAATCTATACATTCCAGAGATTTCAATTTACTTTTTTATTGGTAAGAACCAACTTTTGTGCTTCCAACTAATCTTTGCTCTTCTCTATACCCCTTGCAAAAGATCCTTTGTTTTTATTAGGATGACCAAAGGTCACTACTGTAAAACAATCATATGACAACATCAGTAGCTATAACTCTATTAATTTTAAATCATGAAAGTTCTTTTTCTTTCTTTTTGGATGCCTGTCTAATATTCATATTTGCAGAAAACAGATAAATTACAGACTGTACAATTAAATAAATAATAAATTCAAGTTCATTTACACAGCATAGAAACAAATTATGCTTTTTTTTTTAAAAATCAATTTACTATTGTAGGTATCATTCTGACACATTCATTTTGAGACAAAAAAAATATGTAATAATATGGAGACTGTTTCAAAGGCACATTTTTCATAGCATCCTCTGATGGGTTGACTGCAAAATATAATATTTATCAGCATTAACTTTTGGAGTCAAGTATTAGGGGATGCTAAGGTCTCTCCAGTGACTACAACTAATGTTGCTTTCAATCTGATAATATCATCCATTATCTCTTAAAAAACTGAAGGCACTGCTGTGACCAGTTTCAGAACTTATTGATTCTATCATCAAACAGCAGGTAGCCCTATTATCAACTTTGTGTCTGGCAGTAGATCAGAAGACAAAACTTCTGATTGGAAACAAAATTTATGTTACTTAGATGTTAAACCCAATTCACCTAATTGGTGATGTTATCTGATTAAAAGTGATATTATTTACTTTAGGTTAACTACTTGGACAGTTGTCATTTCTAAAGAGCATATGTCCAAGCTCTGTCACCATTATTGGAGAGACTAAAGCATCCCTTGATGGTTGACTGCAAAAGTTAATACTGAGAAGTGTTACATTTTAAGCTGTTTCAAATATGAATTTTTTCTTAGTTTGACTTGGTTGCCCAACATTATAATGATAAACATAATAAATGATAAAATACATGTTAAAAACTGTAAAAAACTCATTGTTACTTCTTTTTTGATGTAACATTGTCTTATACATCTATTTTTGTATCATATGACTTCATCAACTTCTGGATCTGAATTTTGGTTTTTGCAAGCTAAAATGGCAGTAATAGTTTAATCTTCTCCTTTGATTTTAAAAGTTATTTGCATATTCCATCTACTATAAACTGTTTACAATTACTTGTAAACACAGATAGATTAGAGATGGCAACACTAACTAGAAGATTTCAAGATAATTCATGCATAAACAGACATATTATTTAACACATTCTTGGAATGACCTTGAAAAATATATGTATGCATGCATGCATGAACTCCTCAGGGTCCACACATGAAAAGCAGATATATAAGTACACCAGAAAAGGTTAAGAAACACCACATATGAAAGAACTGAAGTATAAAACACCAACCTGCAATTTTAAGTCTCGTAATGTCTGGTTGGAAGACACAGCTAACTCTTTTGTTCCCCTTAACTTTCGTCTTCTACTACTCCTCCTCAGTTGAGTATCCACTTGTGTTACACTCTCTGCCCCCTCCTCATTTTTTTTCTTCTTCAAATTCTGTTTATAAGAATACAAACATTAATTATGGTACTGAAACACTTGTAACATAATTTTAAAAAAATTAGAATTGGATTACATTTGCTGTAAATACTAAGGCTAGCTAATGGGGACAGGGCATGGTGACCATCAAGCTCAAAAAGGGATTCTCAAACAAAGAATGAAAGAGGCCTACTGGGTTGGGAATAAATGACAAAAATATTCTCCATAAAAAATAATCTCCAGCTAAAAATATGAAGAGGTAAAATAAAAATAATAAAATATATATTTACACATAAAAACTAATAAAACTATTGAATAAAAATAAAGTAAAAGCAAGAATAAAACAAAAATAGCTTTTGACCTCTCAGGATGTCTTTGTCAAACACCAAAATTTTAGAACAATGCTAAAATAAATAAATAGATTAATGAAGCAGTACCAGAGCAGGATTGAAGGCACAAGCCTGCTCTGGTACTACTTTGTTACTCTGTGTTTTGAGCTGCCTCTAAACACTGAGAGTAACCCCACTTTTAAAGTATACTCTCTTTAAACCCACTTTTAAAGTATATTCTGCCAAGTATAAAGTTATAGAATTCTTATAGTACCGTGATAATAGACTAAATATAAAAATAGCGAAATGCTTAAAGTGCGGTACTCACCTTGAATATAATCTGCAATAGTTTTATGAAAAGACTGATGACATCAGTCTTTTCATAAAACTATTGCAGATTATATTCAAGGTGAGTACCACACTTTAAGCATTTCGCTATTTTTATATTTAGTATATTCTGCTTAAATCCACTTTTAAAGTATATTCTGCTTAAACCCACATTTAAAGTAAACTCTCTCTTCTTAAGTGGCTGGTGGTTACACACACAATGTCTTATTATGCCATGTGCTATCCTTCTTGGTTATGACTTTCTCAAAAACAGGGTTGATGAGCAGGCCATTAGAATTTGGCATTAGCAGTGGTAAATGATGCAAGAAAGCAAGCTTATACAGCATCAGTCAAAAAAAACCCTCCCATTTCACCTATTCATTCCCTCCAATAGTTTGTCTAGTTCTTCCTTGAATTTATTTAAGCTATCAACTTCCACAATAACAGATGAAAGCTTGTTGCAACAATCAACCACTTTCTGGCTAAAGGCAAACTTCTGCACATCTATTCTGCAACTCTCCTTCCTCAATTTGAATTTGTGCCCCCCCTCGTGTGTGTGTGTGTGTGTGTGTGTGTGTGTGTGTGTGTGTGTGTGTGGTCTGAGCAAGAGGTAGAATTCCACCAGCATTAAGTTTGCTCAATCCATTCAAAGCCTTAAATACCTCAATCAGATCACCTCGCAGGTGCCTGGTCACCAGATGCTGCAATTTGAAGAACTGAAGCCTTCCTTGGTAAGAGCACCCCTTTGTTCCCCTCACCAATCTTGTTGCCCTTCTCTGTACTCATTCCAGTAGCTCTACATCCTTCCGAAAATGAGTCCTCCAGACCTCTATGCAGTACTCAAGGTGTGGCCTCACCACTGCCTTATACAATAGGATAATCACCTCCTTATCCCTGCTAGCAAAGTTTCTGTATATCATTGATAAAACCCCATGACATGTCCTAGTAAGCCTGTTTGCATTGCTCAGAGAACTGCATATCTGACTGCACAATTATCTCCATGTATTTTTTATTTTCCACTATCTGAGTGTTGAACCACACAATTAGTACATTACTTTGGGGTTACTGCTACCCATATGCAGTACTTTGCATTTGTCAATGTTGAACTTCAATTGCTATTTCTCAGCCCATCTGCCTAACTTGTCTAGATCCTGTTGTAGTAGCATACTGTCATAAACTACCTTGACAACCTTTGTATTATCTGCAAACTTGGACATTAAGCCTGATAAGCCTTCAATATCACTGATAAATATAGAAAACAACAATGAGCCTAGCATCAAACCCCGGGGGAATCCACCAATAACATTAGTCCACGAAGAGCAGTATCCATTGATTAGCACTATCTGTCTTCTCTCACACAACCATCCCTTTATCCATGGCAGTAACTTGTTCTTAATGCCATACTGCTCTGATTTGTACAGCAGTCTTTTATGTGCAACAGCATCAAAAGCTTTCCTGAAATCCACGTATATGATATCAAAAGTATTTTTTTCCTCCAATTTGCACAGCAAAAGGCTACAAAAACATTTATTAAAATAAAAAATATATTCAAATAGCATCTATTTTTTATGCTCTATTTTGTTTTCATGTATTTCATTTTTTTTTTTTTATAGTGACAGGGTTTAGTAAATACTCTAACATATTTATAATAGCTGTTTGATTTTTTAACTAGAAATCTTAAATGCATCAAGTAATTTCATATTTTTATTCAATCAGTAATGTCATAATTGGGAATAGTTTCCTCAAAACAGAGGGTAACCCTGCTTTTAAAGTAAACTCTGCTTAAGTTTACCTCACACTTTTGAGCAAGCCATAACGAGAAGGATAGCAGATGGTGTAATACGATGTTGTGTGAGTTACCAGCCACACAATCCTCTCTCTTCTTGCTCTGGTACTGTCCCACTCATCTATATATTTATTGTAGCACTGCTCTAAAATTTTTATGGTTAACAAAGACATCCTGGAATGTTGACAGCTACCGTTTTTTCTATTCCTATTTTTACCTTGCTTTTACTTTATTTTTACTCAATAGTTTTTATGTACATGTACATTTTTAATATTTTTACTTTTATTTAATGTCTGTAAATAATATTGGTTGGAGATACATGCCTGGACATAGTAGTGTCTGAAATGATTACAGTATGATTTTGACTTTGTGCCATCTCTGTAAACTGACAAGAAGTCAGAGTGTTCAACTGTGATATGTAAATGTCCTTGTCTATTGTGATATGTAAATCTTAGCGTAACTCTCGGACATGAATACCGAAAGGACAAGTAGCAGTCTGACACATGTTATAAGTTTTCCCATCATGGCCTAAAAATAGATGTCCACCCAGGATGATCTGGTAGGGATTTCAGTTTTAGAGCATAAGGGATATGGTAACAATCATTTACTTCCACATACAGGCTCTGGACAGATTGTTACAGCAGCAATACAGACAGCCTGATGGTGGATGGGATCAAGCCTTACATCTTTGTCATACTTCATTAGTTGAGTTGGTATTACCTAAGTGATAAGTCGTTCTCAGGGATGTGAAGAGCCATTTTAGTACCTGAGGCAAGAATGAAAAATTGCACCCTAGTGTTAATGATGGCAACTTTGGCAATTATTTAATCTTTCTTTTGGCACCCCTTTCAGCTTTTAATCTGAGGCAAGAGCCTCATTTGCCTCACTCTCGGCATGGCTCTGGTCATTCTGAGATTACTGCTACCCTATGTAGTACAGTTAGTTCTGCTATAATGCGGTACATGTTCTTAAAAATCTCGCGTTATGGCATTTTGTACATTAAAAACAACAGGGCTTACAGGAAAAATAGAGATGGGGCAGAGCACTCAAAAAAAAAAAAAAAAAAAAAAAAAAAGAAGAAGAAAAAAAGTTCAGTTTAGTAAGTAAAACACTAAAAAAATTTAGAAACCCAATAAAATTGCTAACACAGGTTTAAACAACTTAAATTTATAATAAATAAATATTACCATAAATATAACACTGTAATATATACATACTAATTAATATTTCTTTTCACTGACATTTTTTTTTATTTAAAATTTAAAACAGTAAAAAAGATAAGCAATCAATAATGACAAACACGGCATGCACAAATTGCACAAGTGAGATATGTAGTAACAATTTCATGCATTAAAAATAGGAAGCTTAAAAAATAGGAATGAAGATTCTGAATATTTATTTATTTTTTATATGATTGAAGATTTCAAGGAAGGGGAAACACATTTCACCATAATAAAGTAAAAACCCACAGAATTCCAGCTATCGATATTATTGAAAATGCAATAAGATCGAGTTTACTACCCGTTTATAATTAGATTGCCCAATAAACTGGGAACTGCAAATTGCTTTTATTGTTTTATGGTAGTGACCTCCCAAATGTATCCTCTGCTCGTGCTATCATGCCTCACAAAATTTCTGTTGGAACTAAAAAAATGTGAGCTCCTGAAAACATGAATTGGCCTACAATATCTTGCGAATACAGTGAATGACAACAGCGTGTCTCCGACCAATACAACTACAGTAAATGGGAAATATACTATAGTTGTATTGGTTGGAGTTGTACACTACAGTAAATGGGAAATATATCTCTCACACATTTGACATTTTTTAAGCTTTATAAACTTGTATGTATTGCTGTGCAGGTCGCTATGTTCAGCTTGGTGCCGGGTTTTGCGTTCCCCTTATGTCACTCACAGACGAAATCGTGCATCCGCCAATGCAAAAATCATGTTATTATTATTATTATTAGCCATATGGTGCAAGGAAGCCTAAGGCTTATTTATGCTGCACCAGCCAAAACAAAATTTGAGTTACCCTGAGAGAGAGACACAAAAGTAGAAGGGAATCACCAAGAAAGAGAAGAATGATGATATCCAGCTCAGGATCCTGGGTGTGCCACATTTATACCTGCATTATTCCCTAATATATCAGTCACGTTGGAGTAAATTCGCATTATAGCAGAGCTGACTGTACCTTGCATTTATCACTGTTAAACCTCAATTGCTATTCTCCAGCCATCTGTTTAGTTTCTCTAGATTCTCTTGAATTAGCCTACCCTGATTATTATCATTAACCACTGTGCCCACCTTTGTATCACGGCAAACATTACACTTGAAATATCTACACCAATATAATTAATAAATATTAAAAAAAGTACCGGGTGATTATAAAATAAGTTTCCCTATGCAGGAGATCCTAGTGTCAAAATGGTTAGAGTTAGTGCTGTGAAAATCGGTGGGTGTGTCATTTAGGGTATGGGAAAGCGATTTGTAGCTGGAAAAAAAAAAAAAAAAAATTTCCGTCACCAGGGAAAAGACGGCGCTGCACATATGTAAAAGTTGTCATTTACTTCAAGACATGCTGCTTACGCAAATCATCAGACCCTGTTAGATAAAAGCAGAAAACCAATGCCCCCGTCAATAACCATTGTGGCTCTCACAAAAAAGGAACATGCTCTTTTAGTAAAACTGTTCTACCAGAATAACAGTAACGCTAATGCAGCACTACATGAATATCAGAAACTTAAAGGTTTGCGTAAAAGACCTTTGACATCAGTGGGGCTTCGAAAACTAATAAAGAAATTTGAAGCAACTGGGGAGTTAGGCGAAATTCCAGGCAGGGGATGACCATGTATTGGAATGGAGGTAGTGGATAAAGTGGTGGTTGCAATGGTCAGAATGCGAAACACTACCAGTCAGTAGTGTCAGAGGTGTGTCAAAGACTTGAACCTTCCGTGGTATACTGTACATAAAGTTCTTTGAATAATTTTATGCTGGTTCCCATACAAGGTTCACATAGTGCAGGAACCAAAGTCTTGTGATCAGCAACAACGAATAGACTTTGCTCTATGATTTCTGGCTCATATGGACCTTGATGATACATGGGCTCAAATGGCCTTGTGGTCTGATAAGACACAATTCACTGTTCATGGGGCTGTAAATGCACAAAACTGCCGAATATGGGGAACTTCTCATCCATTTGCTAAGCACATGCAAGACCACTACAAAGCCCATACGTTACAGTATGGTGTGGGTTCATAGCAGAATTTATAATCGGACCATTTTTCTTTGAAGAGTCTACACTTCATGGCCCCATAAGGTGTACGGTAACTAGTGTACTGTATTTCACTCTTCTAAGAGATCACATTATTCCTGCTCTGCAAGAAAGGCAATACTTGGAGACCATAGTGTTCACGTAAGATGGTGCCTCTCCCCGCATTGGTCGCAAGTGAAGGAACTGCTCCGTTCAACATTCAGAAATGCTCGCAACATTTCTAAAGACTTTCTGCAATTCTGGCTGGCTCAATCAGCAGATCTCAATCCTGTGATTTCTGGCTATGGGGATACCTAAAAGCCAGAGTTTACCATGGCGATATACAGATGCTTGTCGATTTGAAAGCAAGCATTAAACAGCGATCCCCAGGGGCTCACATCTGGTGAGTATGGGCTTGGCAAACCCAGGGTCCTGAGCTGAATATCATCATTCTTCTCTTTCTTGCTTTCTTGGTGATTCCCTTTTACTTCTGACTTTCTCTCTCTCGGTGCCTCCGTAGCCAGGTGGGAAGGAGCAGCAGTGCGTAACACACGCTTCTTGATTAGACCGGAGTTCGATCCCGTCACCACCACCAAATACGGAGGATGTGGAAAGGTCAGGGAATGACCACCGCACATTCCCGGAGCAATATGGCCTTAGTTGCTAATGCTCCTAAAAAACCAAATAACAACTCTCTCTCTCTCTCTCTCTCTCTCTCTCTCTCTCAGGGTAACACAGGAATTTTTTTTTTTTTTTTTTTTTGTCTGGTGCAGCATAAGCCTCAGGCTTCCTTGCACCATATGGCTAATAATAATAATAATAAGCATGTAGCCAACATCCCCAATGAGATGCTATGCAAAACTGTGTCGTACACAGTCCTCCGTTTTCAGAATGTCATCTCAAGTGAAGGAAAGCACGTAGAACAATATCTGTAAATTTCTAAGTTCTGATATTAAATCTACTCCTAAGTTAAGCATTCCATTTCATGTTTACAGTGCCAATTTCTCCTCTGGTGGCGGAAATTTGAACTTTTTTTTTTTTTTTTTTCTTTTTTTTCTACAAATCGCTTCCCCATACCCTAAATGACATACCCACTGATTTTCACAGTGCTATCTCTAACTGTTTTGACACTAGAGTCTCCTGAATAGGGAAACTTATTTTATAACCACCCAGTACAGAGCCCAACAGCAACTCCTGTGCTACCTCACTTATCACATTAGTCCACGAAGAGCAGTGCCCATTTATAACCACTCGTTATTTCCAACCATTTAATTATCCTATCCCTTTAATCAAATTCACACGCCAACCGTGTTGTATTAAAATAATAATTTAATACTGCAAAATAAATGTACATAACATAGATATTTATAATTAAAACAATTAAAACTATTTACAATAAAATAAAATAAGAGCGATAAAAGTATTATAAAACGTAAAATATGTTAAAATAAAATACTTTAAAAGACTTAAAATAATGGATCCTGAAGCTTTCAGAGGCATCCGCCTCCTTTCTCAACAGTACATTTTTAATTGTAACACATCCGTAAATAGCAGGTTCACCGCCCATGCGCTTGTGGAACCACGTGAGCCATGAACCTGCTATTTATGGATGTGTTACAATTAAAAATGTACTTTTGAGAAAGGAGGCGGATGCCTCTGAAAGCTTTGGGATCCGGTATTTTAAGTCTTTTAAAGTATTTTAACATATTTTACATTTTATAATACTTTTATCGCTCTTATTTTATTTTATTTTATTGTAAATAATTTTAATTGTTTTAATTATAAATATCTATGTTATGTACATTTATTTTGCAGTATTAAATTATTATTTTAATACAACACGGTTGGTGTATCAATTTAATTGCATGTGAATATGAATTCTCCCAACATCATAGGCCTATTTGAAGATATCCATTTAAATCAAAGTTGTTGTTTGCCACTAATTCCACATTGCTCCAATTTATACAATTGCACATGTGGCACAGTAACAAATGCTTTACTGAAATCCAATATGAAGTCAAAATTAACCTTTGCACCAGTTCCTTTGTGAATAATCAGACTGGTCAGGCATGAGGTACCTTTAACAAATCCACAGTGATTTGTTAAAGGTATTAAATTGATTAATGGCTCTTTCTATCATCTTGCATTACTTCTTTTTACTACTGGCTCCATTATTTTCCCATGCACATGTGGCACAGTATTAAAGGCTTTACTGAAATCTAAGATTATGTTGTCAAAATTATTCTTTGTACCAATTCCTTTGTGACAATCTCATAGTAGTTAATCCTCCAATCAAGATGATCTTGCATTACTTCTTTAACTACTGACTCCATTATTTTCCCTGGCACAGAGGTCAAATCTGTGGGGGCATCTTCTGAATCTAAGGATGCTCTCATTATGACGACTAAAGTTTAAAATACCATAATTTCCAGACCATAAGATGCAGTTTTTTCCCCCAAAAAACGTTGCCTAAAATTACTTGGCATGTTATGGTCTGAAAATATGCTGGGACACGCAATGAGGTCTTTTATCTTTAGTCATGACTAGAGACAGTATAGTCAAAATATCCAGATAACCTTCTCAAAACACTAGCTCTTTTATGGTAAGCATTTTAGATCACACATAACAGAGGCAAGAAACAGAAGATTGTTAGTGAAACATGGAATTAGATGGAATTAGATGTAATTCCAGGAGGCTCTAACTAACTGCAGTTATTGGACATCTCAATTAACAAAACCTTGAAAGTATTCATGCATGAGGGGTGGACAAAATGGATGGAGGCACCAAATCATGATTTGATACCAGCAGGACAAATAAATTGACCACATATTTCTCAAGTGTGAAAATGGGTAAAAAAATTAGTGGGAGTTAGAGAAACATGATACAGTTGCCGTGTCTTTCAAGAAATCAGCAATGTTCATGATGGCCTGAAGATGATGCACTTGTGAAGAAAGTGAAAATTTAGATGATAACATCAACAATGAAAGTGTGATTACACATTATTTATATTATACAATGAGTAATTATATTTTGTTTAGTAAGCACTTCTGAACCTACGTTTCAAATATATGCAAATATATACAATAAAATACATTTTTTTAAAAATTTGCTTTCTAAACGTGCTGGGTCTTATCATCCAGAAAATACTGTACCTCTTTTGCAGCTTCTTTTAATACAATTGGTTCAGTTTTAGTTACAGCAGTTTCTCTTTTGTCTTCCTTCAGTTATTGTAAAGTCATTATCATAAAGTCATTTATAAATTATAAAGTTATTATAAAGTCATAGATTGCCTTCTGCTAACCCTGTCTCTAAAAGTTTCTCCATGTGTGAATGTAGATGCAAAATATTTATTCAGTTATCAGCAAATCTGTACAAGATTGCCAATAGTTATGTCATTTATATCCAGTGGCCAAATATGATTTCTCTTTCCTTCTAGTGTTAACATATCCAAAGAATTCCTTTCTATGCAAGGGATTAGGCAAGCTGAGGCATAATCTGCCTCAGCTTGCCTAATCCCTCTGATGACTTAGCTGCAGACTAGTGTGTATTTACTATAGGCCATGTGTCCTGATAATTTATAATCATTCCATGCATTTATTTTTTTCTACCACTAGTCTCATCAGTCCGTGTGACATCCATTAAGGTCTAAACCTTGAATAATATTTCTTAGATGGCATAAAATGTTTAGCAGTTCTTATGATTACTCCCCTGAATTATTCCCATTTGGCATTTACACGTTTTGGTAACATTTTCTGGTTCTGTTGAAAAGATTTTTAAAAATGTCTGAGCCCATTATCAGCTTTGTCAAAACAAAATACCTTCCCTTCACTCTTGATAGTAGTTATTTCTTTGAATAAATCTCACAAGAATATACTGAATTACAAGAATTACTGCCATGTTCCTTAACTTGAAGTCTCTCACTACATGAAGAATCACTGCTGATAAACAAATCAAGGACATTGCTTTGGCTAACACATTTGTGTAAAACAGTCATCCAGCAAATACCTTTATGCTATTGAGTGAGATGCCAACGTATGAGTTCCAACTGATATCTTGAAAGTTAAAATCGCCCCAATGATAACACATTCTGATTTTCTGGCCTGCCCTATTTGTCTATATAGTTCTTCATTATACTTTTTGCAGTCATTTGGACTATAACAGAGTCCTATGCTCATTTTTTTTTTTTTTTCACTGTTTATGTCACACCATACTGACTCAATATTACACTGGCTTGTGTCTACTAGTTGCACTGTTTTAAAATATATGACCTACATCTTAACCAACACCATAACTTAAATGCAAGGGTGCATTTTTATTTGCATTTGAACTTACCATAGTTCAAGCAGGGATGACTGCTAAATAAGGTTATGTTTTTGTATGCTCTCTACCTTGTGAGTTCTTCTGACTTTATGTGGTCGTCCCAGATTATAAGTAGAAAATTTATTTATCTGTAACTCCTCCCCATCCCCTCTTGTTATCTCTGTTTTTTTGACATGCATGTTATAATTGCCATATTTAAATTCTTCATTCCTAATATCTGCATGTGGGCATTTGATGACAACCAATACTTCAAAACGCAGCCGAGTGGGCAGGAGCGGGAGTGCAGTAGCACACGCTCTTTGAGTAGACCGGGGTTCAAGCCCCTGACTGCTGAATACGATTGATCTGCCAACCCGCACTGGACCAGCGTGGCAGATTATGGTCCATTTCCCTCAGCATGAATTGTTGAGGAGGCTTCCATCCTGCAGTGGGTTGATAATGGCTGCACTTTACTTTTTACTTTTACTTCAAACGCATCTAATTTATTTACTGCACTCCTAGAATTAGGGTGTAATGCAAGTAAATATATGCCTGTGTTTTTAGTTACTCTTACACGACTCATGTAATTGCTAGATTACACAGGCCATGTAAGAAACCCCAGAAAGTCTTGTAATGTCCTTTTTCCTGCCTTTCAGGTTAATACATGTTACATAATAGAAGCAATATAAAAATCAGTTCCGCCACTGCTTATGGCTGTCATTAAACTATTAGTCTGTGTATCAAAACTAAGAGTTTCTAACCCACTTCTTGCACCTCTTCCCTTCAAAGCATATCTCGTTCTATAAAACAGTCCCTTCAGTTAACAAGTACTGGCCATTCTGATAAAAACTCTACCTCACAAACCTTGCAATCAGCATTATTGATCAGCTATGGGTACGTCTGTATATATGTATATCACACAGAACATGCAATAAGGCTTAGTTGGTAGCAGAACTGCTTTTAGCAGTTTTTTTTTTCTTTAATTAAATATATATTTTTCAATTCCTTACTCATCATATAATCAAAACAAAGAGAGTATAAATTAATTTGTTCAAAATACATAAAAAAATTCATTAATGCAAAATACATTATGTCACATAACATAAAAAGGTGCTCATTCTTGTGATATTTTCCCAATATACCCAGTATATATAATCCTATCTGCCACGAGAAAGAACTCAAGATACTGGCATACACAATCTGTTTAAAAAACATGAAGATTGGTAAAGTAGCGAAAAAGGGAGTAAATGTAGATATTATATTTACATTATAGACCAAGATCAAAAAAAGTTTAGAATCAATTCTATAAATTATTTCATTATACATTTATAATTACTTTTTGTTTAAACTTAATCTAAAAATCAAAGTACTCTAATCATCCTACCAGCTCTTTACTCCTAAAATAGACTGCATCTAGTTGTGACATTGAGTTCAATGTCACAACTGCATTGTCCACAAGAACAAACTACACTGAGTTCTTGTGGCAGCAGGACTAAACTTTTATCAATGATATTTTTAACTCAGAAAATATCACAAAATATACTATACAGAAGAGGAGATAAAAGGCAATCAGTCTTAATTAGCAATGAAGTCTCCCCCATTTTATTTTTCCACATACTATAATATCAAAAACTGGCACCTATGATCACAATCACTAAAGCAAGTACAGTACTCTACATTATGCTAATATAACAGAAACTGTAAGAATGGCAAGAATCTTTCTTATAATGGCAAATTAGTATCAATCAATAGTACACTTAAGATGCTACAGTTGAATTTAATATGTACATTAACTGGAATATTGAAATTTTCTTATCAATACATTTATAGTTCTTCACTATTTATTTATTAAAAAAGTATTTAATAACATCTAGAGATTAATTAATATTTATTTTAAAACTCTTCCATGTACGTAAATAGGAATACAATACAATACAATGATGACATACTTAAGAAAAAGCATTACGATTATAATCACTTGTAATTTAATATCATAACGAGACTGCATTACTTGTGGTCTCAAAAATAAATTTTGTTTTGTGTTTATGATGATGAAATTAAGCATAATTTAATTTGTCTGACTAAAAAGCTGGCCAAATTAGACGTATATAATGTGTTTTTACACAATACATATACCTGGTAATATTCTTCACAAGTGTAGTGGAAATATGTATTACACTTCATTTGGCTTTCTGATCTCTCTTTCTTAGGCACATAAAACATTTCCCTTATTCACTGAAATTTGTTTTATAATTTGGTGTTTTGATAATTTTTTTTTTTCGCTCTACACTCCTTTATAGACCATTATGTTGGGTTCTGCCAGAACATACTTTCCTCTAATTCAAAACAGATTTCATCAAAATCTTCATTTACACTGGATTGGCCTGAGTTTCTTATTATATTTTTCATTCATTTGCATAACATATATGATCTCATCCTTATGAATAACAAATGCCACCAGTTCTTAAGCAAACAACTGCAAAAGGGACAATAAAATAGTCTAAATCACAAGCATGATTCCGGCCATGTACACAAACCAAAAGAAAGAAAAAAATGATATTTCATTTGTTTCATACTCCAAAAATTGGTGAAGAGAATGGCAGAAAAAAAAAAAAAAAAATTACTTTACATATCCCCTCCCCAGCAATGGTAGTAATGTGCAGTTATCAATGTGTTTTGTATACTGCTGTTATGCATGTCGATTTAAAGGACGTAGGAGAAAATCACTTTCTCTTTACAAGAAAGTCATTTTCTCCTATAACCTTTACTCCTAGTGAAGCTGTTTTATATAAATGCAGAAATGAAGCAGCAATGCTTCAGAAATATCAATGACATAAAAATATTCGAAAAAAAAAATCTATTAATGTTGCATTCAGTCTGTGTAATAAAGAAATCTGAATAAATGGAACTTTGACATAGTATGTGGATAAGGGGTGTAAAGTTAATATGAAGCATGTGTAGAGATCACAACTGCCAAGGAAGGCTAGGCACAGCAACAGTCATGGGGCAGCATTAGTGTTAGCTTTGTTGCATGGACATGTTTGTTTCCACAGTATGTAAGGTGTTACAGAAGATGCTTCAGTATTATGGTACAAAATTTAAATATCAACAAGTGCTTAAAATAAGTTATGCAGAGAACAAAAGGATGTTCACCCTCGTATTCCTGGCATGCATTAGAGGGATAACCAGTGGTAACGAATTATTCTCTGAGGAGACAAGGTCCAGTTTGCTGAAAATAAACACTTCATAACCACTTCACAACTTCATCATTGGACTATTCTCCTTTGAGAACATTCAGTCTGGAGGGCCTGTCACCTGCTTCACTGTAGCTCAGAGATATTGAAATACACTGGAGACCTTGTCATTGTTCTGTCAATGGCAATGCCTGGAATGCACAATCTGTGCAAAACCTGTCCCAAAGGCATTTCACCAAAGGCAATGCTCACCCAATCTTACTCCTCCTTGTGATTTCCAGCTGTAGGATTACTTGAAGAGTATGGTATCCAATTATATACTTTGTACGCTATTTAACCTGAAATGCAGCCATCACTTCTGACATGTTACTGTCCATCACTGAAAGCACTGGGATTTGCAAGGAACACATTATGTTTACTAATGGCATACAAACTAAATATTTTTTGTAGTTATAGTCTGTCAGCAACACCTTTTTTCCTTCCTTTCAATACAAGTGTTATGTCTACACCTGGTTGGGGTATATGAGCCAATTTATTCCGGCCATTCTTTTCCCTGTGTTGTAGATTATGCATATATTAATTTCACTTCAATCTGATCCCTAACTCGTTCTAGTTTTCATAACCAAGAAACAAAATCTAAAAAAACTAAAACAGTAAAAATGTTTGATGGGTCAGTTGTGACCCAGCTTGGTATACAGAGAGTTAAAAATTGGACTTTAAACGGATTGAATATAAGCTGGCTTGATATTTATTTACTGCTCATTAAACTCTATATTTTTATAGAAAAAAATTATTGAATCTCACTATGGCCAAGTTAAATCCTAACAAGGCCAAAAAAAGTAAGTTTATTTGTTCTTATTTGATTCTTTTCTATATTTTCAATTTCTGTCTGTTCTGAATTAATATTTAATGGTGAAGCTATTTTCTCACCTCTCAAAAAAGTAGTAACTTGTATTGTTATGAAAATGATCTACAGCTAGTACACAGATCATGTTTTTTTATCTCTAGTTTTGAGCACTTTTGTTAAAATGGTCACAGAATATACTATATAGTGTATCAGATTGCATACTGAGAAACACCTGGTTGGGGTATAAAGAAGAAAGTTATAAAAAAACTAAATTTGATGCATCTGTGAAAAAAAAGCAGCAGGCTGAGCAGATTATCCATGCCACTTCTGTAATAACACTAACCACGCTGATGTACTACAACAAACTTTTGATGGAGGGAAAAAAAAACCCTATAATTATGTAATTCATATATAAATTTGCAGTAGTTTAGGTAAATGTGAATTTGCAACTTTTTTTTATTACTAAGCTCAGCAACTATGCAGTGGAAAACCACCTTATGTAAGTGGAGTCACGATTTGATTACATTCATGTAATAATTCCCTTTCTTGCAGTTAAATATTAAATGCAAATTTCTTTTCACGGAATTATGGGAAAAAAAAAACTTTAAAAAATTTTCTGATAATTTTGTTAAGAATATTGGTATAGTTCAAGTAGCATAATTAACAAATAAAAAATATTACTGTGGAGAGAGAGAAAGGATAAGAGAGAGAGGGAGGATTTAAGAGGTGAATAAAATTAAAAGCCTGTATAGGAATATACACAACTTTATTTTACTGGAACAAAGAAATGTAAAAATTGAGCAACACTGGAAACAGATTTTGAGTGTGTTAATCTCAACCAATGTCAGAAGAAAAGAGAAGAGGATAGTACAACTTATATCAGGAAAGGTTGTGTGGCAGAGCTGATTGTTGTGTTCCTAGAATTTACAAGGGAAAAATGAATATTATCAAGATGACACACACACACTAGAAATTTCAACAGAAAATAGTTATCTTGAGATTTTCTAAAAGTTAACAGTTCACTCTTTCCTGATCATCATCATTATCAGTGTCAGTTAACTGAGAGAGAGATTGCAATTTTTAATACACTATGTACTTGTTTCTCTCTCAGTTTAAATAAAAATTTCTGTTAGTAACTTTGCACCCTTAAAGAGATTCCATTTCAGTAAGAGAAACAGATATACATAATTACACAGTACATTTTCAACTTTCTATTGTTCTTATTGCATTAATATTTATATTCACTTTTTTAAATTACTGTGAGTTTTCAAACATTTTTTGTATTATATGTATGTTAATTAACATATCAAATAATTTCCCTAGCCATTCAATCAGTGTTGGCTGCAACTATTGTTCAGCTTTTTGTTTTTTTTAAAGCTGTTCTCTTTGAAATATCTGTTGGCACTACATTACCTGTACAAATTCTGGATCTTCCTCCTTTGCAGTACCAGTGCTCATGCCACTAATTGTTTCCTCCACTGAGATATCCTTGAGGTCACATTCAGAAATTCCATTTGCCTTTCCATCTTCAAAACTGCATATTCTACGTACATAAATTTTTGCATGAGCAAATTCTAGTAACTGCTGCTGCTCTTCTAGTAAACGGGCTGTGTAGCACATCTGGCAAATGGCTATGGAAGGCAAAGAAAGAGAAAGAATACTTTTTGACTTTTAACAATTAGACCAATTTTTCTTGTAAATATTAGCTGAAAAAAAAAAAAAAAATGAAACAGTTCATTAGATGCCTCAAAAAAATATACATACTGATAATTTATCTCAACTGGTCATGGTTAGAAGGATTTGCTGTGTGAATAAAACCTCTGTAATTTGGAACAATATTAAGGGGGAAAGGACAGAATTAGTGAAAAGTTCAAATTATAGAATACAATGATATGTAAATATTTTCAAGTCATGATTCATAAAAATCAGGCAAATTTATTTGCAATCCATCAAGATAAATTAATTTGTTGGTATTAGGACACTGATAGAATGAAAAGAAAAAAAACAGAAAGAAAAGATTTACATCCAAAAAACTGAGTACAAAGGGTACGAAACAAATAAAGTGAATAATACTTTTTAAACAATAAATTTCAATCAATGAGTTAAACATTCCTGATTATAAATTTAATCAGACCTAGATGGTTTCTCTCCAATTGTACTGTTCCTTTTGATGGAAATGGAAATCTTCTGTTGAGCAAAGCTATTTGCTGTTTCATAATGTTGTATTGCTGTTTCATAATGTTGTTTCTGGTTTTGTGTAACTTAATCTTTTATTCTTTACCTCTAGCTTTTACTTACAGATATTTCCCCGATTTTGATTTGGTAGTTGTTGGCGCATCGGCTTCTGTGGCCATATTGCACCTCCCAAGGTTTTTGAGTACTTTGATCCAAGCCCGAGGCGGGAATCGAACCCGCGACCTTTGGGTTGCCGGGCAGGTACTTGACCCACTCGGCTAGCCCGGTCGGCGATATTTCCCCTTGAACTGTTGTTGCTATTTCTTCTTTTGTCCCCATTTGATATCTAGCCTTATCTTTTAGCCATGTTCTTACATCACAAAATGAATATCCTTTTTGCTACAACAGTAGCAAAAAAGGATATGTCTTTCTCTTTGATTCCACCAACATCAACAAGAACATCATCATCATTGGTTGGTAGCACTTTCATGAACTTACTACATTGTATTTTAATTTGCCTTAATTCATTCCAACTTGCACCCCAGTTGCAAACAGTATTTTTTATATTCTAATATTTAATATTGGCCACTGTCTTTTCTTTTCGTGGCTTGCTCACCATAACAATCTTCAAAAACTACACATTCCTCAACTGTTTCCTTCAATACAAATGTTTACAGCTAAGTATGAACTCCCTGTTCCATAGGTTGTATGAGTGTTGTGGTATTGGAAGGTAAGAAATGATGCCAAGTATCACCCATCATTGTTTGACAAAATTAGTGGAAGGATGTGTAGATACGTGATGGTGAATCTAGAAATTTCTGGGTTGGAGGCTTGTATATTCGATATTGGTAGCTTTTACAAGCATCAACATGTGATAGTACACTAAAAATAATATAAACAAATGTTGTTGGGGAGGATTTAATGTTTTCCTTTACATTTAACTTTTCTTTTTGAACGGTTTTATTTCTTTTACCAAGTTATTGTGAAACCACTCTGAAAAAAAAAAAGTTCAGAACTGCATTATTAAATTCTTGTTTAGAAATTACCTCCATTCTGCATAAATAAAATACAGTGAGTCTTCGACTTATGCTGTTGTGCTACTCTACTTATGACTAACCACGACATCCATTAAGCGCTACTTTAAAAGTAATAAGTCTGTGTTAGTGTCTGCTAATGTGAATGATAGTGGCATTGACACTTTGTTTTAACCTTAACCACTTAAGTGTAAGTTGTATCTTGTAGCTTCTACTTGTTGTAAACAAAATAAATGTAAACCCTAAATATGTCTGTGAAAAGAAAAAAAATGGTTAGAATAGTAATCATAGTGATAAGAAGAGTTGCATTATAACTATGGAGACTAAAGTTGAAATCATTAAACAACATGAAAACGACAAGAAATTTCTGGACGTTTCATGTGTTTATGAAATGAATGAATGAATGACTGTTTGAACCATTATAAAAGATATAAAGTTTGGATTACACACCACGTAAAAAGTTCTGTGCCAATGGAATCTATGATCATGTCCAAAAGAAGAGGCTTATTAATAGAAGAAATGGAAAAATTGTTGATGATTTGGATAAAAGACATGAAACAATAACAAATGCCGATAAGTCTTATGCTCATACAAGAAAAAGCCTCGAGTCTTTTTGAAGAACTAAAGTGTAAGCGTGGTGAGAATTTTGCTAGTGAAACATTCATTGCACGCCACGGATGGTTTCAAAGATTTAAGGGCTGTGCTAAACTACATAACATCAAAGTTACAGGTGAGGCTGACAGTGAGACATAGTAGCAGCTACGGAGTTCCCCAAGACTCTGGCAGAAATCATCAAAACCGGGGATTACCTACCACAACAGGATAAAAATGGAAAAAAATGCCAGATCATTCTTACATATCACAAGAAGAAAAAACTATGTCAGGATTTAAGGTATCAAAAGACAGATTAATCCTTCTTTTTGGTGGAAATGCTGCTGGAGGTTGCAAAATAAAACCACTGTTAGTTTACCATGGCAAAAATCCAAGGGCCTTCAAAAATATTTCAGAGGCATCGCTACCTGTTGTGTGGAAGTCCAATCGAAAAGCATGGGTGACACTAAACATTTTTCGGGACTGGTTTCTCCATCATTTTGTGCAGGAAGTTAAAAAATATTGCCAAGAAAACAACCTACCATTTAAGATATTACTGCTGGTTGATAATGCACCTGGTCACCCAACAACTATGTGTGACTATCACGAAAACGTAAAGGTTATATTTTTGTCTGCAAATACAACTTCCCTTATTCAATCCATGGATCAGGGTCTAACACAGACATTTAAAAAGTATTATTTATGAACAACATTTAGACAGGCAGTAAAGGCCGCTGAAGGACAGAATGCCAGATCATTGAAGCAGAAACACATTGGGAAGTGAAGAAAATGAAGATGCACTTAGAGAGCTTGTGGAAATGATCAGAACATTGGAATTAAATTTAGAGGAAAATGACTACTGAATTGTAAAGTCATAGAAAGGAATTAAGCAATGAAGATTTAATGGAGCTTGATGACCATAAAAATGAAGATGAGGTTTTGGAGGACACACAAGAAGTTGAATCATCAAAACGATTTGATACTAAGGAAATGGCAAAATGCTTTAATTTGATTGACGAAGGACTAGCTGGCTTAAAAGCTTAGGATCCAGACACTGAACAGTTTGAAAAAGTGATTGGAGCAGTGCATGATGTAATTCCATGCTACAAACTGATTTGTGATGAGAAAAAAAGAGCTACAGTGCAGACATCATTGGACAAGTACTTCGAGACACCATCAAAATCTCCAGAGTCTAAGAACATATTAAACAACTATTATAGAATGGGTATTTTCAGCTAAATTAGATAAGTTTTAATATTTATGTATGCATATATACTCGATAGGATATTGAATAAAGTTTTATTTCCACAAAGTTTTCATAAATAGAAGTTGATTTGCTTGAATTTTCCTTTCAAACGAATATACAATTAAAAATAGATCGTATTTAAACACTATTCGACTTGAGCGGTTTTTCAACTCGTGGAACGCAAATCACTGGAACAAATTAATCGCGTAAGTCGAGGACTTACTGTATATACATAAAAATGGCACACACATTCATATTAGGGAAATCCTGAGCTGAAGCTCAGGATTCCCCTAATATGAATGTGTGTGCTGTATATATCATTCCCCTAATATAAAATGTGTGCTGTATACATCATTGTATATTGTGTCTGTAATCATAAGTGTTCTTTGGCTGGTTTGCCTGTTTTACTGCATGTTCTGGGTGGAGGTATGCAGCCACACTGTGAATAAAGTCCATAAAATTTCCTCATCTTTTTTACATGATTTGGACCCTGACCTTTTCCACATGGTTTATATGGATGATGATTATAACCACTGTGATACTTAAAAGGACTACACATATGAAAAGCAGTCTTGATTAGTGAGGTATACACAATAATAAATATATTATATTTAAGATTGAATATCAATCTTACACAGGGCACAAACAGCTTTTGGTGGAAATAGCCAGTTATTACTGGTTATAAAGATGGAGACTGAATAACACATTTTCAATAAACAAACCATCAGCGAAGCAAAATATATCAATAGAAGGATATCAATAAGTGCTAGTGTAGTCATAATGAAACAAACATACCCTTACACTTACATGAATGGATTCTGTTTTAGAGTGATATCAAATGAGCTTCAGTTTTGTACTTTTGGAAGGAACATACATACCGAATTTATTCCAAATACTCCCAGACATCTCATTGGACAAGTACTTCGAGTTTGTGTTTGGGTTACATTCTTAAAAAACACCACACAATTAAAAATACAATTTTTCATAGGAAACCACTGAAACTGGTACTACAATTTTCAAGAATAAATATTTTAGGAAATTGTAAATTAATCTTCATTTGCCTTTTCAATTATGAAAAAAAAAAAAAAAAAAAAAAAATGGATTAAAATATATGGAAGAAAAGCGTTATTTTTCAGCATAAACATAAGAGAACAAACTTACATAATACTCAATTAATAATTTAATGAGGAAATAATTTGCTCAGACTGAATCTATAGGCTTTCAGGTTGAGATGTCTTTCTTTTCTTTTAGCTTTAAATATCTATCTAAAGCTTGCTGGAGTTTTTCCTTGTTTTTGGCCATGTAAATTTTTTTGTAGCAACTGATTTCGTGTGCTATCACTTGTGGCACTTTGAACTTCTTTACCTCTTAGGATTGTCATTCGTAAAAATCTCAAGTTTTTTTGATCAAACTCAGAACTTTGGAAATTAGTTTTACTCATTCCTTGATTATGTAAGACAAACAATTCAGCTAGTCACTCTTGTCCATTCCCGTGAAGTTAAAATTCTCTAGCTAACTTATCTATTTCCTGGCACCACAGCTGTCTTTCATTTTGTACACACATATTGCTCATTTGTGTGGAATACTATGTTCAAGTATGGAGACTGCACCTAAAGAAAGACATTGTGCTTCTTGAAAGGGTCCAAAAACTGGTAACTCGCCCTGGTGAGATCAGCAAAAGGGTGTCCATATGAGGAAAGACTTCAAATATGTGGGTTGCAGAGCTTGGAAACTAGGCACCTTAGAGGAAACTTGATTGAGGTGTTTAAGGCTCTGAGAGGCATAAGCAAAATGAATAAGGATAAAATTTTCATGATTATAAATGATTCTAGAACAAGGGGCCATAATTTCACATTATGGTGGAGGGAGATGTTTAGACAGGATTGCAGGAAGTTTTATTTTAGCCAGAGAGTTATAAATTACTGGAATAAGTTACTTACATGGGTAGTAGAGGCTGACAGTTTGAGGAAATTTAAAGTTCAGGTTGATGCAGTCTACACAGATATATCTAAGGCATTTGATAAAGTCTCACGCGAACAACTTCTGGAAAAACTTAAGCTATATGGTATTCATGACCCTTTGCTCTCATGGCTGCACAGCTATATTACACATTGTTCCTTGAGCGTTATCATCAATCAAGTGAACTCAGACTGTTTTATACCACTAAGTGGAGTACCACAAGGCTCCCCCTTAGGTCCTCTTCTCTTCATTGTTTTTGTAAATGATCTTCCTTCTTTCATCTACACCTCCAATGTTCAAGTTGCTCTCTATGCAGATGATCTTAAGATCTACTCAGCAGTGAAGGAGATTACCGATTCTCAACAGCTTTAATGTGCTCTCAATAAATTCTCTCTGTGGCTATCTCTGAATGGCTTGTCTGCTAACCCCTCGAAGTGCACAATAATCTCTTTCTCATTCTGCAGATCTCCACAACTAATAAATATGGAGTACACTAACTCTGTGATCATTGAAAGGTGTGACCAAGTTAACGACTTGGGGATTCTCTTCTCCAACAGTGCTAAATTTGATGCCCATGTCCTTAAAATCACTAGCAAAGCATTCAAAACACTGGGATTTATCAAATGGAATACCTACAAGTTCAAAAACTACAGATATGCTGTAATTCTTTATAAAACTATAGTTCTCCCAATCCTTGAATTCAGCTCACCCATCTGGAATCCTCACACGAAAACTTCAAATAACAAAACTGAAGCAGTTCAAAAAAATTTTGTCCGTTTTCTTATGTTCCGTAATCCTCTATTTTATCACACATTGTACTATGAATTGCTGTGTGATTACTTTCTTCTGAGGCCTCTGTGCACTAGAAGAGTTATTGCTGACATCACCCTTCTAGCCAAAGTAATCATTGGAACTTATGAAGCATCTGATATCCTTAGTAAAATCAACTTCAGTGCTCCTTATAGACAAGTTAGGAACCTTACACTGTTTCGCCTTGACTCTGCCACTACGGACTTTATGAAGTTCGGTCCACTGAACAGAATCAGCAAACCCGCAAATGACTCTCTCATTGACTTCTTTGACAACTCCCAGTCACTGATGAACTCCATCCACAAGTTTGCCTCTTCTCTTCAAATGCAAAATGACTAGCTCTCATCTAATTATTGTAGTTTATTATTATTATTATTTGTATTCTCTAACTGATTAATTATTACTTGTTTTACCGGTAACTTAACTTAATGCAATCCTCTTTTGTACATATGATTTTAATGTTTGAATCAATATCAGTATTTATCTTCCTGTTGGATCTCTTATTATTGTTATTATGTTTATTGTTCTGATTTCAGATACACTGTTAATGGTTACCTGTTGTGTATCTTGTTATTAATAAAAATAAAAATAAATACCAACAGGAGAAGGTGTGTGTGTGTGTGTGTTATGGAGGTTTAATGGCGCATAAGCTGCTGAGGCTATAGTGAGCCTAACAGGAGAAGGGAAACACATAGGTTGTCTATTTCTTTTTCTCTTATTATTTTATTTTATTTATTTTTTTTTTTTTAATTTAATTTTATTATTACTCTTGATCTTTAAGGAGTCCTTATGTGCTGTAATGTAATAACTAGATCGTATGTATAGCTTAGCTTAATTTTCAGCACTCAACTCATAGTAATCTGCTTAGCTGGTGGAAAGTTTTACCACATACATAGTGGTTATAAGATTCTAATAACTTACGGGGATTATGGGTTTAAAAACTATGCAGGGCTTTTGTGGTTAAAAATGCAGGGCTTTTGTGGATTTATTGCATGATTGTTTTCTACATCAGCATGTTCGGGAGGCAACTAGAGGGAGTAATACTCTTGATTTGATTATCAGCAGTGATTCTTCATGCATTAAGAATCTGCAGATAAATGAACCACTAGGTGGCAGTGATCACAGTGTGCTGAAGTGGGATTTACTGAAAGAGGTAACTACCATTAGGGGTAAAGGGAAGGGTTATTGCTTCCGTAAAGGCGACAACGATGGACTGAGACAGTATTTAAATTCTATACAGTGGGACCAACTGATGATGTTACCAACAGCAAATTCAAAATGGGAAGCATTCAAAGAACTTATCTTGGAAGCTACTAGGCTTTACATACCAACTAAGAAATATTGTTCAAGGTTTAGGCCAAAATGGATGTCAGATGAACTAATGAGGCATATGGCAGAGAAGAAAAATGCATGGGATACTTACAAATTAACACATGACACAGAAGCCTATGATAGATACAAGTTGATATGCAACCAAGTTACAAAGGAGGTTAGGCAGGCGAAGGCAGATTACGAGAAATCCTTGGCAAGGGATGCAAAGAAAAACAGCAAAGAGTTCTTTACTTATGTAAACTCTAGAAGGAAGGGGATGAATCAGATTGGTCCACTTGATATTGATGGGTCAACTGTTGATGATCCTGCTCAGGTAGCTAACAAACTAAATGAATATTTTGCATCGACATTCACACATGAGGAGTTATTCAGCAAGGGGAATGCCAGAGGTGTATTCAACTCTAGCAGTAAGCTACAGAATCTTGAAATAACTGGGAGTAAAGTGGAGGAGAAACTGTTGAAGATAAACACAAGAAAGGCACCCGGGGTGGATGGGATCTATCCAGTTATATTAAAGGAGGCAGCAAAGGAAGTAAGCAAACCCTTAGCCATAGTTATGAGAGCTTCCTTGGACTCAGGGGAGGTACCCATGGACTGGAAATGTGCAAATGTGACCCCAATTCACAAAGGAGGATCAAAGGCTGAAACAAGTAATTATAGACCTGTGAGCTTAACTTCTGTTCCAGGAAAATTAATGGAGGCACTGGTTAAAGAAGCACTGCAGGATCATTTAGACAAGACTTCAGTTATAGCTCAGACACAGCATGGTTTTGTTAAGGGGAAGTCTTGCCTGACCAACTTGATTGGATACTATGATGCAGTCACAAAAGAGCTGGATGCAGGGAATAACTTTGATATTATATACTTGGATCTTAGAAAGGCTTTTGATACTGTTGCACATGGAAGACTGCTACACAAATTGGAGCAGTGTGACATTGGAGGCAAATTGCTGCTATGGATAAAGGGGTGGTTGAGGGGGAGAAGAATCAATGGACACTGCTCATCGTGGACTGATGTTATTAGTGGAGTCCCTCAGGGCTCAGTGTTGGGTCCATTGTTGTTTTCTGTATTTATAAATGATATTGATGATGGTATATCAAGCTTAATGTCCAAGTTTGCAGATGATACAAAGGTTGGCAGGGTTGTCAAGGACACTACTGACACTATGCTGCTGCAACAGGATCTGGAAAGGTTGAGCAGATGGGCTGAGAGGTGGCAAATGAAGTTTAACATTGACAAATGTAAAATACTACACATGGGAAACAGCAACCCCAGAGCAACGTATCAACTCTGTGGTACTACACTGACAGTGGTAGAGAATGAAAGGGACTTGGGGGTGATTGTGCAGGCAGATATGAAGTTCTCTGAGCAGTGCAGACGGGCTGCAAGAGTAGCTCATGGAGTATTGTCAATGATATACAGGAATTTTTCCAGCAGGGATAAGGAGGTGATTATTCCATTGTATAAGGCAATGGTCAGGCCACACCTAGAGTACTGTATACAGGTCTGGAGGCCTCATTTCAAGAAGGATGTAGAGCTGCTGGAACAAGTACAGAGAAGGGCAACAAGATTAGTGAATGGAACAAAGGGGTGCTCTTACGAAGAAAGGCTTAAGTTTTGCAAATTACAGTGTCTGGAGACTAGGCACCAGCGAGGTGATCTGATAGAGGTGTATAAAGCCTTGAATGGTTTAAGCATGCTCAATGCTGATGGGATTCTTCCTCTAGCTCAGAAAAATCACCTGAGAGGGCATAAATTCAAATTGAGGAAAGACAGATGTAGGATAGACGTGCGGAAATTTGCCTTTAGCCAGCGGGTGGTTGGTTGGTGGAACAGACTGCCATCCCTTGTGATGGAGGTTAATAGCCTAAATAAGTTTAAGGCTCAGCTGGACAGGTATTTTGAACGAACAGAGGGTGAAGTGGAAGTGGGTTTTTTTTTTTTTTTTTTGGCTGATGCTGCATAAGCTTGCTTTCTTGCATCAAATGCCTCTACTAATGCTAAAAAAAAATGCTAATAGCCAATTTGATTTAGCTTCGAAGGCCTGAAGGATGGATGTCTGTGCCGCCATGATGTTTGTTATGGTGGATCTATATGCAACTGCGAAATGGAACTGTTTTGGTGCTGTTTGCTTAATTCTGGAAGAAGTACCTTTTCTAGGGGTTTTAGGAGGGTGGAAGAGGTGGAGATTGGTCTGGTATCTTTTGAGCTTGTTGGCACTTTATCTTTAGGCAGTGGAATCACAGAGTATTCATTCCATTAAGCAGGGAAAACTTGTGTGGAAAGGATTGAGTTGAAGATTGAGAGTAATGCATCTAGGATGAAGGGGCTAAGGAACTTAATCAAGGAATGTGGAATCTTATCTTGGCCTGCTCTACTAGATTGATGCAGGGAGTTTATAGCATTTATCAGTTGCTGTTTGGTGATAGAAACGATGGAGAGGTCATCAGTAGGAGCAAACTCTATGTATTGGAGAGGAAGTTCTGCAGAAGTGGAATTGGCTTTGAATCTTACAATGTAGTCCATCCAGTTATCTGGATCAAGATTTGAAATAATGACACTGTGTCTGGAAGAGTATGGCACTTTTCCTTTAGACAAGATAGCTCTTTATGGCTGATGTCTCGAAACGGTTGAAGATAGCTCTTGTTCTGGAATACAGGATCTGATCTTGGATTGTGTCAGAGATTTTCCATTGCCTATGAAAGTACTGCTTATTGTGAATAACTGCATGCTAAATCTTTGGTCCACCAAGCTCTAGCCCTTGGAGAAATGTGTACGGTTTTTGACAAAGCATAAAGGGTGATTGTATTAATCCATCTTGTTATTAGATCCACAGTGAGGATTGGGTCACATCTATGAAGCACGTGCCATGGAATACACTGTGCTGCCTCAAAGCACTTATTGGGATCAAGACAAGTAAGAGAAAATTACTTTCTTCCCCACAGTATTAGCATTAGCATTAGTAGAGGCATTTGATGCAAGAAAGCAAGCTTATGCAGCATCAGCCAAAAAAAAAAAAAAAAAACCCACTTCCACTTCACCCCTCTGTTCGTTCAAAATACCTGTCCAGCTGAGCCTTAAACTTATTTAGGCTATCAACCTCCACTACAAGGGATGGAAGTCTGTTCCACCAACCAACCACCCGCTGGCTAAAGGCAAATTTCCGCATGTCTATCCTACATCTGTCTTTCCTCAATTTGAATTTATGCCCTCTCAGCTGATTATTCTCAGCTAGAGGAAGAATCCCATCAGCATTGAGCATGCTCAAACCATTCAAGGCTTTATACACCTCTATCAGATCACCTCGCTGGTGCCTAGTCTCCAGACACTGTAATTTGCAAAACTTAAGCCTTTCTTCGTAAGAGAACCCCTTTTACGAAGAAAGGCTTAAGTTTTGCAGTTCTTGACTCATCGTCACCTCAATATCCTCAGCTGCTGTCAGTGGCCCGAGTCGAGAAATAAAAAGGCTTCTGTGAGGGGGAGGCGTGTTCATTGGTCTCAGAATAGAGGACGTGGAGGTACCAATCCTAATCTGAAATTTTTACAATCCAAATACCAATCCTAATCTGCTCCGAGGTAAAATTTTGCACATTGGTGCAAAATTTTACCTTGGAGCAATTAAGTAATTAAATAAGCCATAATTAGATATTCTTGCACCAATGTGCAAGAATATGGCGCATTTAGGGCTAGAGCCTCAAGCTGCGAACAAATTTAGACTATGTATATAAAGTGCTTAGCATCATAATACACAGCCATTTCTGAATAAACAGAAAATTTTTAAGGTGGCATCGTTTTAGGTTATATCTCATATTGTGAATACCTTCACAACGAGTTGCCATGATATTGCACTACTTCGAATAAGTAACGCTTCACCTAAGGAGAAGACTAGTGTTACTTATTCTCAGATAGGTACCACCACCCAGACAGCACTGTTTCAGGGCTATTTGGCCCTTCGTCAGTGAGTGGGTAGGTACCCAAGTGATGCAATGATGGCAAAAACAGTTATGAAGTATAACTCCACAATATGAGAGATGCCTGATGGTGTATGATGTATTTAGACTAAGGCGCATTTAGGGCTAGAGCCTCAAGCTGCGAACAAATTTAGACTATGTATATAAAGTGCTTAGCATCATAATACACAGCCATTTCTGAATAAACAGAAAATTTTTAAGGTGGCATCGTTTTAGGTTATATCTCATATTGTGAATACCTTCACAACGAGTTGCCATGATATTGCACTACTTCGAATAAGTAACGCTTCACCTAAGGAGAAGACTAGTGTTACTTATTCTCAGATAGGTACCACCACCCAGACAGCACTGTTTCAGGGCTATTTGGCCCTTCGTCAGTGAGTGGGTAGGTACCCAAGTGATGCAATGATGGCAAAAACAGTTATGAAGTATAACTCCACAATATGAGAGATGCCTGATGGTGTATGATGTATTTAGACTAAGGCGCATTTAGGGCTAGAGCCTCAAGCTGCGAACAAATTTAGACTATGTATATAAAGTGCTTAGCATCATAATACACAGCCATTTCTGAATAAACAGAAAATTTTTAAGGTGGCATCGTTTTAGGTTATATCTCATATTGTGAATACCTTCACAATAGTGAATACCTTCACCTAAGGAGAAGACACTAGTCTTCTCCTTAGGTGAAGCGTTACTTATTCGAAGTAGTGCAATATCATGGCAACTCGTTGTGAAGGTATTCACAATATGAGATATAACCTAAAACAATGCCACCTTAAAAATTTTCTGTTTATTCAGAAATGGCTGTGTATTATGATGCTAAGCACTTTATATACATAGTCTAAATTTGTTCGCAGCTTGAGGCTCTAGCCCTAAATGCGCCTTAGTCTAAATACATCATACACCATCAGGCATCTCTCATATTGTGGAGTTATACTTCATAACTGTTTTTGCCATCATTGCATCACTTGGGTACCTACCCACTCACTGACGAAGGGCCAAATAGCCCTGAAACAGTGCTGTCTGGGTGGTGGTACCTATCTGAGAATAAGTAACACTAGTCTTCTCCTTAGGTGAAGCGTTACTTATTCGAAGTAGTGCAATATCATGGCAACTCGTTGTGAAGGTATTCACAATATGAGATATAACCTAAAACGATGCCACCTTAAAAATTTTCTGTTTATTCAGAAATGGCTGTGTATTATGATGCTAAGCACTTTATATACATAATGTGCAAGAATATCTAATTATGGCTTATTGCTTAATTTAAATTTATAACCGATGTTGTAAATCACTAAAAGTGGGACTAGAATAAGGTCCTTGTATACCCTAGGCGAAAGGTGGCAAACCTATGGTACACATGCCCAAAGTGGCACGCATATAAATTTTTTGGGCATGCAGAATTCAGAGCTTCCCAAAAAAACCTTTCAAACTTCCAAACAACATCCCTCTAGGAATCCGCCTTGAGTCGTGACCTGCACACGCTTGTTCTCTCTGCCAGGCATGTAGTGATTTGTTTGAAGTTGGAGTGGTGAGGCGTACTGACAAAATTGTGCGATTAAATGTCTTGAATATTGCCTTCCAAGGAGCACACGAGGGTAGTTTTTTTAAAAGATTTAGCAATTTTGGTACGCATCCTTAAAAAGGTTCATCACCCCTGCCCTAGGCACTTCTGTTTCATATACCCTTCGGTGGATACTCTGGTTGAAGCTAAAGAGGATATATACAAAGGGTACTAGGAAAGTTTTGCAATATGATGCAACAATGAATCACAGGAAGCTGCTTGTTGCTGCATGTTGAGACATGTTCATACGTGCATAGTAGCCGCCGCGCCAAGTCGATGGGCTCAGTTATTCATTAGTAGTGAGAGTGTAAAGTGCTTGCGATGGCATCGTGGTCACGAAATGAGATAAGGACAGTTTTGCGGTATAATTTCGTGCATGGTTTAACCATAGACCAGTGCTTAGAAGAAATGACTCTTGCACTAGATGATGATTGTCCACATCGTACAACGATATTCAGGTGGTATAGAGAATTCCAAAGGGGAAATTTCACTCTGGAGGATTCTGAGAGGCCGGGAAGGCCACTCAGAATCCTCCAGGAAAACGTTACTGCTGTGAGGAAAATGCTTGACGAAAACAGGCGAGTGACCTACCAACAGATAGAGGATACTTTGGGCCTAAATGCACCAGCAATTCGTTCGATTCTGCAAGATCATTTGCACGTGAAGAAACTTTGTTCTCTCTGGGTGCCGCATCAATTGACTGAAGAGCAGATGACACGACGTGTGACTTGGTGCCGGGAGATGTTAAAAAAGTTTGATAAGGGACAATCTCGGTATGTGAACAACATCGTGACAGGTGACGAGACTTGGCTGTACTATTACGATCTGCCGACCAAGGCTCAAAACAAAGTTTGGGTCTTTAATGATGACGACACACCCGTAATTGTCAGAAAATCCCGATCTGTAAAGAAGAAAATGTAGCTGTATTTTTCAAATCGAGTGGAATTGTGGAACGTGTCGTTTTGGACACGCAGAAGACAGTCACAGCTAAGTGGTATACTGAACAATGCCTGCCTAAAGTCATTGGATCTATGAAGAACCTGCGGCCAAAGTCAAGAATGGACACCTGGTACCTCCATCACGAAAATGCTCCAGCTCACCGCGCCAAAGCCTGCACCGAATATTTGACCACGACAGCACTGAAACTTCTCGAGCACCCTCCCTACAGTCCAGCCCTTGCTCCCTGTGACTTTGCACTGTTCCTGCATGTGAAAATAAAGATAAAAGGGAGGCAGTTTTCCAGTGATGAGGACCTTCTACGGGCTTGGGACAACGAGTGTGCTTTACTCCCTAGTGAAACTTGGCAGAACTGGTTTAAAGATTGGTTTCGGAGGATGGAGAGGTGTATTGAATGTAGAGGAAATTACTTTGAAAAAATTAAATAAACAAAGCTGTATTGCAAAACTTTCCTAGTACCCTTTGTATACATATAAACTGTCTCTGGATCAGCTTTGGGACAATGCTTTTCTTCTCTTGCACTACTCTCTATGGAGAATGAAATCATGCAAAAAACATCACTTGAAGATGTTATTGCTGATTTTGCAAAAAAAAAAAAAAAAAAACCCTCTGAAAAATCCATCTCTTGTGTTAATTTCTTTTACTTTATGAAACAAAAAAAAAAAAAAAAAAAAGATTGGCACAACTCTGTTTCTGTTTATATAATGTGCCTCTCTATTTTATATATAAAATGGAGAGGTACATTACTATTCAAATGCAATTTGAATCACATGTATTCAAAAAGCGATCTTTGTTGCAGTTTTTTTTTTTATCATACAGAGAAAAAATGTCAATTTTTTTCAAAGGCATTCTGGTTTTTGTAGGCCCTGGGCACAGTTCATACTGTGCCCATTGGATAATACCGATTATATATTATAATCTACTTACTCATATCCATAAATCAACAGAATGATGTACCGCAATGTGCTACCCTAGAAAATGACTGTGCCCATTGGATAATACCGATTATATATTATAATCTACTTACTCATATCCATAAATCAACAGAATGATGTACCGCAATGTGCTACCCTAGAAATGACTCATATAGCAAACACCCAGGCATGCGCATGCATGTTGCGATGCTGTGGAACTTCTGCTTTATTAGTGTTTATTCATAACGAATAAGATAATTTATTTAAAAAAAAGGAAAAAAAAAGAAAAAACTTATCGTCACTGTCATACGATGATAATATGAAACTAAAATTAAACGAACCTCCATCTGATTTAAATATTGTGTAAGAGTAATGTTCTGAAAAATGCATACACAACACATATATATATATATATATTTTTTTTTTTTTTTATTTATTTCGGTATTATCAATGAAAATCACCCTTGTGCAATAATGAGTTTTAGCACTTCGCTTGCAAGTGGTTTCGGGATGGCTACATAGGGTTAGAGGGGTTTACAAGATAGAAGGAATACAATTACAGTACTGTACAGCAATATTGAGCCACGGTCAACTGAAAGGCATTTACTACTGTACTCACTCAGATATAGTGGCCGATACATGACACATGGAGAACTGAATTTGTAAGAATGGTATTTTGCATTTAACTAAGCACTGTTTAATTTCAATTTTTTAACGGTGATTCTTATTAGGACTGAACGCTTTTTACTAAATTTAGTAAACTTACAGTTTACTAAATTGGGAACTATTAAATGATGCTGGCCAAAATCTCAACTTGTGCCACTGCTTTTCTTGGAAATATTTGGCAGAACGTTTTCTCAAAAAAAAAAAAAAAAAAAAAAAAACCTGCTAACTGATTCACAACAGCATGAATATTTATACACGCTTACACAAAATAATAAATAAATAATATCAAAACTATTCCCTGATCAATGACGAATCTGGTGGTCTTATTTCCGAATTACACTCTAAGGGTTTTCATATTTTAGCATATTTTCAAACCTAATATTACATTAATTACTGGCTTCGCGAAAACCACTTATCGGGGAAAAATCAGAAGTGAAATCATATTATCTGTTTGACTTTTAATCACCAAATAAAGTTTTAAGATTTTCGTTTACATTCAAGAGTAAAATTGAATTTATTAGTATACTTTATTAGGGACCTGGCGCCATCTAGTGTTAAATAATCTAAAATCATGTTAAAGAGCGTTGAATGAATTACAGCTTTTATTTCAAGAAAATAGATGTCAGGCATCGATACTATACACTAATAGTACAAAATCAAGTCGCGAGACAGTTTGTTCGAAAACAAAAAAAAAAAAAAAAAAAAACTGTTGCTTAGTTACTACTAACTGGTAACTATTAAATTGAAATGAATCGATAAATTAATTTTAATTTTAAAAACTGCTGTTTATCGTATTTATTATTTTTTTAAAGGATAATATGACCAGCCGTTACAGTGGCATAGGGGAGGGATTTACTGTACATTGGGCATAGGTGTATCTACAAATTCCGAGTGACCACAGTGCTATCTAGAAGTATGATTTGGCCCAGGAAAAAAGACCAATTTCGGCACTTCTTTCCTAATTTTCCAGCAAAACTTTGATGGCAAAACATAAGCCAAAAATGCAATTGTAGTTTCGTCACTCGTTTGGAAAGACCTGGGTTCGAGTCCCATCATAAATTAGAGAAATTTCTAAGAGCACTTTCAATCGGGGTTGCAGTTAGACGACCTGAGGCAGAGGGAGTAGGGTTTCCTCTGTAAGTTTTTCCAGCCCGCACAACACACATATTGGCCTATTAACACTCTTGTACAGACAACACGTGATGGTGCAATTTGGCATAAGTCAACTAAAAACCACCAACAACAATGATGAATGCAGGAGGGCTAGAGGAAAGTCATGTGGTCCGATGAGTCTGACTGTCGCTTTCCAACACCGATGGAGGAGTGCATATACGTTCCCGCATAGAAGTTTGGAACTACATTTCATTTTTGTAAAACTGCAAAGTTTTTATTAAAATAGCCCAACTTGTTTACCAATTTTTATTGAAATATTTTCTATTATGTATAAAAGTAAAAAAACTTAAAAAAGTATATTTAAGAAATTTCTAGCATATTCGATAATATTACAGAAAGGTATAGAAGACTCCTGGATGTGGTAGAACATTGTAGATGATTCTAGAATATTCAAGAAAGTGGGAGTACTGTTTCAAATATTATAAAAGATTGTAAATGATTTTAGTGTTTTGAAATATTATAAACTGAGGTCTATAACTTATAAAATCGAACACTCGTCATTCAGAAAGTGTTTGGTGATAAACATGGCAAGAAATAAGGAACTGTGTGTTGAAAAAAAAACAAGAAGTGATATTATAACTCTGTATAAAGAAAGTTATTCTATGAGAAGTATTAGCAAAAAAAAAAAAAAAAAAACAAGAGGCATTTCATTTAAAGAAGTACAAATTATTATTCGACAATTCAAGGAGACTGGCTGTTCAAAGGACAAACCATGATCAGAACGACCGCGCGTAATGACGGAAGCATACGATAAAACTATAACTGAAATCCGAACTGAGTTCGATAGGAACAGAAAAATTCCCATGTCTACATCCTGTAAAATTCGTCTTAAGCTTCGTATTAAAACCGAAAGAAACGGTTTGGGCTAAAAGCCATCAACACTGGACAACCGAAGAGTGAAAAAACGTCCTGGACGAATGAATCCAAATTTGAAATTTTTGGATCCAAACGTAGTTTATGTAAGATCAACTGAAGAAAAATGGTACCGTATTGTTTAGTGCCTACAGTCAAGCACGGTGGTGGTCCCATCATGATCTGGGGTTGCTTCTGTTTTTCTGTAGTGACATCGTCAGAACTGAAGGAATTCTAAGAAAAGAAAGCTATAAAAACATTATGCATATCCGCTGGACTTCGACTTTGTGGAAGAAATTTTACATTACAACAAGGCAATGTCCTGAAGCACAGCTCTACGCAAGGCCGGATTTATACATAAGCTAAGCAAGCTACAACTTAGGGCCTCGCTCTATCTTAAAAAAATCCTTTTTTTAATATTGTCACAGGTGAACTGTAAAAGAGAGAGGGGCCCCATACATCTTACAGCTTAAGGCTACAACAAGTTTAAATCCGGCCCTGGCTCTAAGCTGTGTAGGGACTTTCTAGCAAATAAACCCGGGGCTCACATCTAGTGAGTATGGGCTTGCCAAACCCAGGGTCCTGAGCTGGATACCATCATTCTTCTCTTTTTTGGTGATTCTCTCTCTCTCTCAGGGTACTCAATTTTTTTTTAGTGGAGCATAAGCCTCAGGCTTCCTTGCACCATATGGCTAATAATAATAATAAACAACAGGAGGGTTGTTGCAAATTATGGGGTGGCCAATCTCAATTTACCAATTTAAGCCGAATAGAGCTTTTATGGGATCATCTAGATTCTAGACTATAGATTATCCCAAAAAAAAAAAAAAAAAAAAAAAAAAAAATCAAATCCTTCACGGATTAAATGCTCCTGCTCATCTGCATAAAATTATTAATCACCAGAATGTCACTTCTGTGCCAGGCAATGATATTTTTATGAAAATTCAGAATTATTAATATGAATCATTTCAATATATTTTGCTGTAAATTTTTCAATGCTTAATAAAAATCTTAAATAATTTGTAGTGTTATTTTTTTATATTGAACCTTACACTGCTAATTTCATAGCTAAAGTCATAGCTAATTTCAAAAAAATTAACGAAACCTGTCATCATACGCTGTGATCCCAAGCTTTAAGGCGGGAATGTATGAGGAAACCACACAAGGCACTGGAACCATTCTGTTGTGCACCGACAGTTTTTTTTTTTTTTTTTTTTTTTTTTTAGGAACATTAGCAACTAAGGCAATATTGCTCCGGGATATGCGGTGGTAATTCCCTGACCTTTCCGCATCCTCCGTATTTGGTGGTGCCGGGCTCGAACCCCGGTCTAATCAAGAAGCGTGTCCCACCTGGCTACGGAGGCGCCCGTGCACCGACAGTACAGATTATTGGCCGAGGTGCAATGGTATGGGGTTGGGGCATATCTTTGTAGCATATCAATAATTTTCACGGTGAAAGTCAAAGTACATATTTGAATATTGTTGTGGATATGCTACAACAGCAATGCTGTATAATTACCGCTATTAACAGCGATATTTACAAGTTATTGTAGTAGGGTTTTAGGAGCATCAGCGACTAAGACCATATTGCTCCATATATAGTAAACCCTCGCTAATCCGGTTACAGTTCACCCGGATGTCGGATAATCCAGATCGAAATATGAAAAATTCTGTTCACAGTTGTGTGCTTTGAAAGACACACGGGGATTTAGGAAGGCAGATGAGTAACTCAGACTGCGCGTTGATTGACTGTGCAGGAGAGACGGGTCGTACATTACATTGTCTTGCGTGTTGTTCAGTATCGTTGTTGACTCTGAGTCGGACGGATGTTATTGCTTATATCGCTTCATTTGTGTATTTCTTTATAAGTATATACATAAGTGAACATATTTTATAAGATGTAGGCACCACAAATAATTGTGGTGCCTACATCTTATTCTGGTTACCTAGAGGACAGCAAACACATAATTGGTAAATTTGCTGAATATCGTTGTGAATGTACGCTGTTGTGATTTTGTTAGGAAGCGTCATACACATAGATGAATTTGTTGGGGTGACTTTTACACTTTCGAGTCATAATGATGCTTCAGTAATTCACCGGATCTTACTGGAACGAATTTATAATCAAGAATTTTTAAATTAAGAAATAAAAGATATAGGTATATTCAAATAGCTGCATAACTATAAATACATATAAATGCTTGATTGATTGATTTTGATTTTATTAGCGCAAAAACGACATAAATATGAATGCAAAATAATTAGTCTCATCATTTTCATGTAATCGGTCTCGAAGTGCTAGAGGAAAACCGAAGGCGGATTTGGAATCAGGGTTTAGGAATCAGGGATTTGGAATCAGGGATTTGGATCTACTAATCTCCATATACATTTTTTTTTCGATAAAAAATACCTGTTGACCTTGTATAATTAACAGTCTAGAGGGACCTACAGCATATAACGATTACCAAAAAATCGAAATAAAAACATATATAAACTGACAAGTATAAAGTTATAGAATTCTTATAGTACCGTGATAATAGACTAAATATAAGAATAGCGAAATGCTTAAAGTGCGGTACTCACCTTGAATCTGCAATAGTTTTATGAAAAGACTGATGGCTAAATATAAGGTGGAATGGTTAAGTTAATGCATTAAGGTGGGATGAGATTTAATTTAACGGAATTTTAAAATAAGCGCAAGGAAGCAGAAGTGCACTACTCCGTCCCTGGTTGTCATAAAGTAGAAAATAGTTAATCTGGAATATAAAAGAATTGATAATGCCAACAGTCGTGACGACAGACTTTCGTTAATTTATAACGTCTTCAGTTGGCGATGTTAAGTGAGAAGTAACGCGTGCTGTATTTTAAGGAATTTCCTATACTTTCATGGTACTCTTTGGAACACGTGGGAATCTCAGATGGAATCTCTTCCAAGCCGAGGAAAGGTGAAAGGGAAGTTTTGCGTTTAGCATGTTGACTGATGGCTTATATTTAGCCATCAGTCTTTTCATAAAACTATTTCAGATTATATTCAAGGTGAGTACCCCACTTTAAGCATTTTTCTATTCTTATATTTAAACATATATAAAGTAATATAAGTATTTAATTAATATAAAACAGAGCAGCAACGGCTCAATACGTTCTACGTTATAAATAAATTAGTTTAGAAATGAAAGAATTACCTCTATGATGTCTTGTAGAACATTTCGGTGCTGATACTCTCCGTAGTTGAATAACTATACAAATAGATTACATGTATTCCACTCCCTTGTAGATAAAATCAATGATACAATGCACCACGGAATCGGAAACCCGCGGACCCCAAAATACATCGAATCGCCAACCCTAATCGTTGAGTGAGAGAATACAATACGTCCGTATTTTAAAAACAATTTAATTGCTTTGAAACCAAATAAATAGTGAATCTATACTTTTAATACTTTAAAAACTAATATTAAAACATAAAAAAACATTAAGACTCTGAAACATTAAGAATCTTGAGTCTCTTAACGTTTTTTATGTTTTAATATTAGTTTTTAAAGTATTAAAAACATTGATTCACTATTTATTTAGTTTCAAAGAATTTAAATTGTTTTTTAAAATACGGACGTATTGTTTTCTCCTGCTCAAAAATTAGGGTTGGTGATTCGATGTATTTTTGGGTCGAGCTTGGGGTAGGCGGGTCTCCGATTCCGTGGTACATTTGGATAATTGATTTTATTTACGAGGGAGTGGAATACATGTACTGTAATCTATTTGTATAGTTATTCAACTACGGAGAGTATCAGCACTGAAATGTTCTACAAGACATCATAGAGGTAATTCTTCCATTTCTAAACTAATTTATTTATAACGTAGAACGTATTGAGCCTTTGCTGCTCTGTTTTATATTAATTAAATACTTATATTACTTTATATATGTTTTTATTTCGATTTTTTGGTATTCGTTATATGCTGTAACTATTTGTATAGTTATTCAACTACGGAGAGTATCAGCACTGAAGTGTTCTACAAGACATCATAAAGGTAATTCTTCCATTTCAAAACTAAGTAATATAAGTATGAATTTTAGTATTTCTTCAGTACGGTTCTGACCCTTAATCTGTATCACTGACTGTACTAGATAAATAGAGTACAACAAAAAAAAAAAAAACAAAAAAAAAAAAACAGCTTTTCCGTTGAGGTTACGCCACAAACTTGAAAGTGTACAATTTTCGTCACCGACATTCTTTTATATATATATATATATATATATATATATATTTTTTTTTTTTTTTTTTTTTGCCCCAAATTTTCACGGTACACAGTGGCGTATTATTCTTTCCCACACTCAGTGAAATATTATCCTACGTTAATTTAATCGCGGTACTCGTTATGTACTTCCGATCAGTGACGGCTAGTGACTCGGATGTTCGGGGGTGCTGCGTCTTAAAGTTACATTAAATTGCCTTGGTTATAAGGCACACACAGTAATAATAATAAGCAATTTAAAAATACTACAAAACATTAACTAGACGTTTACCATTAACAGACTTGAACCTTTATTTAAAAAGAAAATCCATTCTTCAGTTTTTATTTGTTGAAAATAAATTAATAACTTTTTCATTCAAGTTTAATGCACTGTTGACCAAACTTTTCTCTATTGAAAGCATTGCTTGAGCATTTAGCCTTTCCTGGTTCATGGTGCTCCTTAAAAATGTTTTTATTCTTTTTAATGTCGAATGGCAGCGTTCGGGGTCTGAAGTCGTCATCGGAATGGTAAAAAGAACTTTTATGAGTTTTGTAAGTTCACCAAGAACTTCATCTAAATTATTTTCTGAGACAAATTTCAGCAAGTCAGTTAATTTGCAATAATTGTGTAGATCATGTCTGCTATAGAAAACTTGTAATTCCGTAAGAAGTTTTCCTCTTTCAATCATGGAATGCCTCAGCAGTCTCTCCCGTACCTCTTCCATGGGCATTTTCGTACGAAAAATAACAAAGTTCTCCTTGTTAAACAATTTAGCAGCAAATTAATTGCTTTGTAAAAGAATATCGCTCACCTCATGAGTGTTTTTGAAGGATTTTCACAGTACACTGAATTGTTGATTTTTAGAATTGCATTCTTAAAGTTTCCTATGTATTCATGTATTTTAACTGCCCCAATTTCTCGAGATTGCACTTGATTATAAATAACTTCCACGTGAGGAAAAGTTCTAACCAGAACTCGAATTTTTCATTACTCAAGATGTGCAAAATTCCAGTTGCTTCTGAAATCGTCTTATCTGCGTTTGCTGTCGCTTGTAGTTCCTCCATGAACTTTTTTAAGGATTCAAAATTTTCATAAAAGCTGTTCACGGTGCATATATTACAACAGGAGATGACATTTAAAAAAAAAAAAATTGTCAGCTTTCTTTGTGCTCATGGACTCAACTGGAAGAAGTGTAGTGGTGTCTGTACTGACGGTGCCAAGGCGATAAAGGATCCCATTTCAGGTGTTATGAGAATCAAGGCACGCCCATCCTGTTGAAGTAGTCAATGTGTACTCTACATGGAAAATTTAGCTGTGAAAAATATTCCTGCAAAACTGAAAGATATTTTTAAGACGCTAATAGAAATCGTAAATTATGTGAAATCTAATAGCTTAAATACAAGGCTTTTCCAGCAGATTTGCGACGAAGTGGGCAACGACTACGACTGATTACTTTTTTAACACCGAAACACGTTGGCTGAATCGAGGAAAAGTGTTGATGACATTCTCTGAATTACGCTCTAAAATTGTGATCTTTCTTACTGATCGCAAAGTTAAAGCCACAAGAAAAACAACTCGCGATAAACTGCATCGGCTTTATGTCTAGTGATTATAATTCACAAGGGGTACATACCTTGCCGATATATCTGACAAATGAACGCCCTGAATCTATCACTTCAAGGTAAAAGCATGACACTTTCATGGCTAATGATAAAATCTCTGCATTCAAACATAAAATTATTCTTTGGAGAGAGAGAGAGAGAGAGAGAGAGAGAGAGAGAGAGAGAGCAGGACAATTTGATACCTTCGATACTTTTACTACACGTCTTGTTAAAAAAAATATCTCCGCAGAGTTAGACTTACAGAAAGCAATAACTGACCCCTTCACACAGCAGTCGATCTCTTTTGAAGAATTCTTGTCAATACAGATATTGAAAATTACAGCTGGATAGCTAACCCTTTCTTGAAAAACAGAATTCTATCATGGCGCCTCCGTAGCCAGGTGGGCAGGAGCGGCAGTGTGTAGCACACGCTTCTTGATTAGACCGAAGTTCGAGCCTGTGACCACCAAATACAGAGGACGTGGAAAGGTCAGGGAATGACCACCGCATATCCCCGAAGCAATATGGCCTTAGTTGCTAATGATCCTAAAAACCAAATAACAATAACAACATCTATCACGATAATCTTAGGAGTACCTGAGGACCTTGCTGAATTCCAGGGGGCACCTCGAACAAAAAAGTTGACAACCACTGGACTGATTCCTTACTTTAATTATTATTAATCATCATCCGTTTATTTAAATACAAGGTTTTGCTCCCACACAATCTAAAGGCGAGAAGGGCATAATACTTTGATCTCAACGAGATTCACATGTGATCCAATCTCCATCAATTGTTCTTTACTCAAAATTTTTGAAAAAGTAATCAGCCAGCAATTGCCCAGCATTGCTTTGGACACAGGCCCGAATACTTGCATACCATCCTGCACAGGAGATAGACAACTACCAATCTTCTTGATACCCTCTTCAGAATTCAGCAGATCCTTAACAACAAATCACAGATTGATATCATATTCCTGGACATTAAATCGGCTTAAGACGGAATACACCTCCCAGCTCTTTTTACCATTCTGAAACTACTTCTCCTAGCAGATACCTTACTTCAAATTTTGAAGTCAATTTTACTTTCTAGACACTTGTCTGTGACCCACAGCGACTTCCAGGTAACTACTGACGTCTTAAGAGGCATCCCGCAAGGAAGCGTGCTGTCAGTTATCCTGTTTGCAGCAGTTTTGGAGTCTTTCCTAGCTTAGAATCGTAACTTTGACTCTTATGCCGACAATCTGAAGTTCTACGTGAGCTCAGATCATAATCATCAGATTCATGATATCAACCAACAAGCTTCTTGGCAGATATTGAGCTTGGAAAATTATCTTAACACAATTGGGCTGCATCTGAGCCCTTCCAAATCAGCGCAACTGCCGATAACTAAGAAGAGAGTCAAAAATGATATCCAAATCTTTTTGAAAAAAGATTTGGTTATCATTTTGCAACACTCATACAATATCCATACACTTTTAAATCTCTGGCCTTCCCAGTGAACTGGTACGCCTACAATGAAAGCAATGCGGAGATGGAGAAAACCCCTGGTGCCGTTTGACACTAAATACACTTTATTGCAAAACTTTTAATGCAAAAAGTGACTTCCCATACTGACCTTGGCCTTATGGGGGTCTTCTTCTATCGACCCCTTTCTTCTGTTTTCCTAACCCCCCCAGTCTTCTGCCTCCCCTCCCAACACTTTCTCCTTACACAGTGTATTACCCCACGAGTCTAAATTTAAATAACATCAAAATTCCTGCCCGACCTTTTAGGCTCTTAGAATTTATCATTTTAGCGTACAACTCCGTCTGGCGTTTCTAATAACTACTTACTAAAAAAAAAAAAAAAAAAAGAACAACCGCGATCATTTTATCTTCATTTTATTTTATTTAGGTCCTAGCCACCGAAATCTCAGAAATAGGTGGCGGGACCTTCCAGAGTAATATATTGACAACTGTTACACCTAGCTAGCCTCTCCGTGGCGAAGTATGGAAACGCTGGGTCCCACTAGGGGCCCGGCGGCTAATAAGTCAGAAGAACAATGGGCACGGCATACTACACAACACATGATCCACATACTTTTAAATCTCTGGCTTTGACAGAGTACTGTTCTCGATACAATGAATATACGCGGAGATGGGAGAAGTCCCTGGTGCCGTTAGACACGAAAATACATCATACTGACCTTGGCCTCACCTGGGATGTAGGGCTCACCTTTCAGCCTCACTTTGTCAGGATGAGGCAGAAGACGAACGCGGCTCTTTGGGCAGTCGTCAGGAGCTCGTTGATGTGTATCAGCCAGCGTTTTTTTTTTTTTTTTTTTTTTTTTTTTTTTTGGTAGTTGTTGGCGCATAGGCTTCTGTGGCCATAATGCACCTCCCAAGGTTTTTGCAGTACTTTGATCCAAGCCCGAGGCGGGAATCGAACCCGCGACCTTTGGGTTGCCGGGCAGGCACTTTACCCACCCGGCTAGCCCGGTCGGCCGGAACATGTTCTTGAGGAATAATAGATTGTTGAGGGTAGTCCGGAGTGGAGTAACAGAGGGTAGTCCGTTACAAATCAATCCATTAAACAGTGACCACTAACCTACAACGTGACACATATCATCCTGGGGACTCAAATCTGGTGAGTATGGGCTTGGCACACCCAGGGTGCTGAGCTGGATATCATTATTCTTCTCTTTCTTGGTAATTCCTTTCTACTTCTCTCTCAGGGTAACTCAAATTTTTTTTGGCTGGTGCAGCATAAGCCTCGGGCTTCCTTGCACCATACAATTGCCATTGACTCCAATTGTCGTTCGCCACTCTGGCACAGCCGGACACTCTGGCACAACCGGAGAGAAATTGGAAGCCTACATCCTTTCAAGTGGCTACAGAGTTGCAAATCGTGCTTGCCACCTTGCTACCTACAGTCGTCCCCTGTGGGAAAGAATGATTAATATAACGATTACAACGGAGACATAGCCCCCCAAGCTTAACAATTGGACGGTCCGCAAGTCATGAACCACTTCGTACCACAGAGCGATTACCTTCTCCATCATTCGCTCTGTGGAACATAATGTGCCTACTCAAAGAGATGTAGTGAGATATAACACGAAACATGCTAACTGGCAGCGTTTCACGGCTGAAATCAACAGAATGCTTCCAGAGGGACATCAAAAGGCAGAAATTTCTGCAGCGGACGCTGGTGTACGGAAAATCACTGGTATCATCAGACAGGCATTTGATCTCTCAATCCCATGAAGGAAACTCTACAGGTATTCCGTTCCGTGGTGGAACCCCCAGCTCAAGAACCTCAGGAAACGTGTCCATCGCGCAAGGTAGATCTTCCAGCATGCCTGAGTCGCCCTTTCTCCTGACGAGGTTGAGGCAGCCCGTGAGGAATCCGGAAAATAAAAAATGGACACACCAATGAAAGTCGGAAACGTAAAAAAGAGTTCTGGCAGAGGCTAGTTGCCACAGTAGGAAATGATGACTCTTTGGGTCTGGTCTTGCGTATTGTCACTAACAAGCTTCCAAGGGGCGAGATTCTTGACACAACATGTAGCCCGGATGGTTCGACAACTGTCTCTTGGCATGATTTTATTAATAACATACTTGACCACATTTATCCCAATGAGGAAACTACAATGACGTAAGAGCAACAAAGCATCATTGAAGAAAACAAGTCATATCAACCTGAAGCCATAGAACAGCCCTTCACAACAGCTGAATTGAGCTCTTGCAAAAACAAAGGAAGGTAAAACCACCATAGCTGATCTTTTGGAGGTCGACGTTGTTAAGAAATTTGCAGAGTCACCCCACAACGCTCTTGAACCTCTACAACAGATGTCTAATGGAAGGTTCCTTCCCAGAATAATGGAAAACTACCTCATTTAAATTAATACTTAAGAATCCAGACAAACCCCCCGCGCGATCCAGCCTCGTACCGACCCATCTCCTTGCTATCGGTGCTGACAAAGTTATTGGAGCGTCCTTCTGTTTCACCTATCGCCATATTACAGCGAGTTCAACTTTCTTCGCCCTACCAGTTCAGCTTTAAACTGGACTCAGTATTGAGGATGCCATCCACAGCCTTATTTTACAAGCCACCACCAAATATTCCCTGGCTATCATGGTAGACCTTGTTGGTGCATTCGACTGCCTATGGTGTGCCCAGTATACTACGAGTTCTTTGCCTTGCAAAAAATTCCAAGAATCTGTACAGCTGCATTGATTCATGCCTCAGCGACAGGAAGGTTCAGGTTGAAAACAAATTCTAATCCCACACTAGACCATTCCACCGAACATGCCCCCAGGGCTCGGTCCTTGGACCCTTTCTTTGGTCCATTGTCTTGGACGAGTTCTTAAGGTTTGACCTTGGTGAAGCCAAACCTGCAGGTGACCTCGTCCGGTTGATGAACGCTGATAGCAGGGCGTCACTGAAAACCATAGCAAATTCAGCGCTGGATAGATTTCAAAACAGGACAGCAACGCACCGTCTTCAGATCTCTGGAACCAAAACAAAGTCAATTCTCCTCAAAGGGAAGTTACAGATTCGCCGGCCACCAACAATCAAGCTTGAAAAAACCCCAATTCGATTTTCTTCTGAAGTAAAATATCTGGGACTCCATATCGACTCGAGGCTTACACTCCATTGTCATCTGAAATTTCTCTCAACCAAGGTCCGGAGGTACTCTGCAATGATCAGAAGGCGTAGCAGGTCAGATTGGGGAATTAAAAACAAAGCCTTACTGCTTATTTACAAAGCCATATTTGTACCAATCGTCACCTACGGTGCCTCCATCTGGTGCACGAAAGTTGTTCTAGCGAGAAACAGACGGAAGTTAGATTCTATCCAAAGATGCATGCTGCTTTACATTTGTAGGGCGTACTGCACGGTTAGCACACTTGCCTTGCAAGTGATAACTAGTCGTCTACCATTCCACCTTGAGGTCGACAGGGGAGGAATGTTCACGCGTTTAAAAAAGAGTATACCAACCATGATCTTAAACCTATAGCTGGACTTAGCAAATGAATCTAGACAGGAACGAAGACCTATCACTGACCACTTACAAAGATTATGGCAATCTTGAGAAGAAACGCCTAAAGGTGAAATAACCAAACGATTTCTACCAAGAATCAGTACAACGTATCCACAGGCCCTTCCCTGGCTATCACCTGGCCTCCAGGTCACATTCCTAATCAGGGGCCATGGCTCATTCAACCATAAACTGACATTTATGGGCATCTAAGCTGATCCCAACTGTCACTGTGGTGAGGAAGAGACATGGCATCTGTAGTTTATGAGTATCTCTCCTATGAGGATGAAAGAATTAGATTCCTCATTGAGGTTCAACGTAACCCACGGAACAATGAAAGCTACCTGCTCCAGAATGAAAACATATAAAGAGCTCTGACCAAATTCGCTCAGGCGGTCTTCAACACCCGAAAAACAAAACTCACAGAATTTAGGAACCAACAAGGAAATTTCCCCAACCACCCCCACAACTGGGGTGGGATACAGTAAAGACACTACAGGAATACACAGTCCTGGAAGAAACGCTAACCCTTATGGGTAGGAACAAATACTGGCATTTTCGATGCGGGATCAAACTGCTAACCCGTTTCAGGATCGGATTTTCTGGCACTCTGTTGAATGCTGGATAAACCCAGTAAAGGAAGGATATTGCTGGTACCGTTTGGTGCAGGATTGCTGGCACTCCCTGGAGCGCGGGATTTCAGAGTGCTACTAGGTATCTGGCGATTACACTGGAACACCTATCTCTGTGCTTTTCTCCCCTCCCACCATCCCTGCAAACTCCGATTTAGGTAATAATGCAAGCACCCTGGGCGCAGGATTTCAAAGGCAAGTTGCCCTGCTAACCCGATAAGGGTAGGATTCATACTGGCACTCCCTAGAGTGCGGGATACTTAGAGAGCGCAAGGCCAATGGCGCTCACACAGGGGTAACTGCTCCTGAGACTTTTAACCCCCTTCTCCATTCCCTATCTTTGCTTAATTATAAGTGGGCTGCCTTCCGTATTGGTCCACTTCAACTACTGTTCCCCACATTCTGGCCTCTTCTACTTCTAACTCCTCGTATGCTCTCTTCAACAAAAACTTCTTTTTTTTTTTAATGGTCTCTGTCAAAGCTCAGGCAACCCTGGGGGAGGCCAGCCAGAGTATGATGGGCAGCCTGGCTCACCTCCCAGTGGTGGTGGCCGAAAACGCAGGGCCCACCAGGGCCCGGCGGCCAAGAAGTCAGAGACACAACAATAGAACATAACATTACTCTGACACAAACCAGACATTACACTTTTCTGGCTTTTATAGAGGTTCTGTACTACTCCGCAAAGTACTATGGGGCAGATGCAGGAAACAACCGGTGGCGGCCTCCACAAAACACTATGCCAGTAAGGCTCAGTTTTCAGTTCTACTCTGACATAAAAGTAAACTTTATAAAGTAGTACATCTCTCCAATTTTCACTACGGCGGTATATATATATATATATATATATCAGGGGTGGGCAACTTTTTTCGTCAGCGGGCCGAATGAAATTTTCGTATCATGATGCGGGCCGGAATAGATTGAACGATTTAATAAAAAAAATCAGAACCTAAAAAATGTTATATTACTTGAATTACCAAATTATTAATGTATTTTTAAAAAAAATATCTGAATGTCCAATTATTATTATTATTATTAATAATAATAATAATAATAATATTATTATTATTATCATTGAAAATGCTGCATTCGGCATCAAATTTTCTTTTTTTTTTAATTGGCTCATTTTATGGGCTATAAATTATATTAAATTAAAAATTGTAATAATTAGAAAAGGCATAAAACAAAATATCTCGCACCAATATTATTTTTTTCAATAAGAAGTCAAATCCAAAGGAACTTCGTTCGATCGATGCTACAATAATAATTAGGAAATAACTCTTTGACGCTGCGTAGAATCACTTGGTTACTGTTGTACTGGCCGCGATTCCCGATTGAACCGAATTAAGCCGAACGTTTACGGCGAGTGTAGTCAGGTATGGATTTTCTATATTTATGCATTTACCGAGGGGGCCGGATTCAACATCGTCGCGAGCCGGCTGTTGCCCACCCCTGATATATATATACATATACACACACACACACACACACACACACACACACAACTACTTCAGGCTTCTCCAGGAATTAACAAAGCTATTGAATGGTCTAGAACAATGTCTTTCTACTTAAAAAAAAAAAAAAAAAAACAGGTGTACATTTTTCAGGAAAAAAGCTTCACATTCAAACCTAGAACTTAATAAACAACGTAATAAATAAATTCTCATAATACCTAACACTCGTTTTATAAATATAGTTCTAGTGAGCAAATTAATCTTCCTGGAGCGCATCAAACAGCTTTGAACTGCCAGTCTTAAGAAATTAAACAGCCAGAAGTTATTACCTGACAACGTGGGGGGGGGGGGGTTGTATTGATAAAGACAAACTTTTATCCATACACCGCCTCAACACGACCACGACTTGATTACTGTACAGCTGCCTAGTGCACTATTCTGAAAGGCTGAGTACAGGCAGTTCTCGCTTTACGAGTTCCCTTTCAAGTATCAACAAAATCGAAAATATGAACATTAACTGCAAAAAATGAATGTTAAACATTCATAAATACCGCATGTCAAACCACGTGCGTAGCTATACAATACAGCGTACCTCGCTTTACGATATTAATCCATTACCATCGTATCGCGAAAATATCGTAATGTGAACCCAATAACACATTGTTTTTTGGTAATTCATTCCAGGACCTCGGAAGTACAAATTTTCGCTATATAACTCCCTAAAAAGTCGTTTTTATAGTGTAAATTGTGTTAGTTACCAATTCAAATCACGCACTACACTTTCATCGTTATCATATGTTATAAGAACCAATTTTGAACGGCTTTGTGAAATTTTCCTAAAGCACATTTCTGGAAGTCACGACCATAAAACAATAAAACAATTTGCACTTTCCGGTTTATTGGGCTTTTCTGTTACTGCAAGCAGGTAGTTATACACGGGCAGTAAACTCGATGTCATTGCATTTGCTAAAATACTGATAGCCAGAATTGTATGTTTTTTTTTTTTTTTTTTTTTTTAACGTTATTATGGTGAAATGTGTTTTCCCTTTATCTTCAATCGTATAAAAAACATAAATAAATTTTAAGAATCTTCTCTTCATTCCTTTTTTTTAAGCTTCGTAAACTTGTTACTCCGCGCAAATCGTGTTAGTTGCAAATTGTGCATTCCGTAAAAAAAATTATTATGCATGCTATTGAAATTTATAAAGAAAAGAGATTATCTTGGAAATAAACGCCTCTTGAAGCATTTTTGAAGACGACTCCTTGTACAACAAACTAATGAGTGCCGAGCCAATAATGAGTGATCAACGAGTGTGCATTTAGTCGATAACGATGATGATGAAGAATAAACATTCTTTAACATTTGTAAGTTATAAATAATTTCTGTATTATTATAATTTGTTTGATTTGACAGGCTACGTTTTCATTTCTTTAGATAAATCAATCATTGTTTAAACATAAACTAATTAGCTAACTAATTTCGTTGTTGAACGTAACCCCTATTTTAACATTATGTCTATGGGATAAAAATTCCCGCTTTACGAGCGTGCGCTAGGAACGAATTAACTCGTAAATTCGAGAACTACCTGTACTCTATTTTGAAGTGGCTTGACACAAATACTTCATAATGCATTATGCACTAAAAGGTGCGCATCACACCTCTCCCGTTAGTATATTGAGTTTATATATTGACTCAAACGAATCTTCACTACATACTCGTGGGCAAATTATTTGCTCAACTACGCGGTAAAGATTAAAAGTCAACCGAAGTATCCGACTTTAAAAACTTTTTACTTGCCAAACTGGGAATATTTTTATGTATCACTTTCAGTGACAAATCCGTTGGCCGAAATACGCTTCTGCACTCTACTGTTGGTTGGTTGTTGCAGACAAGGGGTCGGCAATCTTTTTTGAGTAAAGAGCCATTTTTGATCAATAAAAAAAAAAAAAAAAAAAAAAAAAAGGGAATCCGAAGAGCCGCACCTCAGCTCAAGCTGGGGGGAGGGGAAGGTGTTGTTGTAGTAGGCCAGGGATCGGCAACCTTTATTGAGTGAAGAGCCATTTTTGATCTAATAAAAAAAAAAAAAAAGAATCCGAACAGCCGCACCTCAGTCAAAGCTGGGAGGGGGGGGAGGAAGCTTTTTAAGGAATGGAATAGAGTGGGAAGGTGTTTTATTAAAAATACATATATTTTTTAAATATTATTTATTAATGCTCGCGATGCGCATGTAAATAAACTGAGAAGTGTTTTCGGCTTGCGCTGAAACTAATGCTATATTCACGTCGCCGCCCGCCCCCTTTGCGCGCCGCACATCTGGGCTAAAAGTTCGAGCCGAAGTTACACGTTCAAAGAGCCGCAGGTTGCCGACCCCTGTTGTAGGCGTATCAGCAACTTAGGCCATATTGCGTGTATAGTCTGTAAATTGTGTTCCGTCGATTTGCTGTTTGCTAAACGAAAAACACGAGTTTCCAACAGTAAAAAGAAAAAGAAAAAACATGCTGCCTTCGCCTGAGACCGACTAACTTGGCTACGTTGTGAAAAAGACCCATAAAAATTACTCGCGTCATTGATGGGATTTGCACTCAGGTCTTTTTCTACTAATTCTGCCATCCACGAGGACACGATGCTCTTCTATTGGTGCCATGACTTTACCAAGACCAGTATGGATTTATTTATTCATTTAGAGATCATAATCTCACCCCTGGACAAAAAGATGACAGTGGGGTTTACATTAGTGACAAGTCAGTAATTACAATAATGATTATAAGACTCAAGAGATATAATAATTAGTGTATAACAATAATAAAATAGGAGATTTATGAAGTTATGGAAATAAATAAAATAAATGTATAACAACAAGAATAAATTAGATCAAATTAATTCAAATCAAATTATAAAAAAAATGAACAGTAATTGATCAATGCGATTAGTAGGAAAAAGTCTGAGGTCCATTTTGAACTCTTTCAGCATTTCTGACCCTAGCAGACACAGCACATGTGACCAAAATGTTTGGTTTCCTCAAACATAAAATTGTACAAAACAGTATAAATTTGAACATCATCTATACAGATATAACTATATATTTAAAATCACCATAGTTAGGCGCATTATGGCCTTTGCTACTCTTGCGCCGTAAAGCCTAAAAAGAAACAAACAAACAAACAACATTTTGAACTTAATCGTAAAAAGTGAGCACTGGCAAATCCCAGGCCGAAAACAGCACATCCCGAATTGGCCCTGTCAGCCGCCGTCGTGTGGTTTCTGGTTTTTAGACCTAATCAGACCAGTTTCTGGAATCACTCATGCTGCGTCAGAATTGAACTACGGAAAAAGTTTCAGCCAGGATTTGTTTTCTGTATTTCTTTTCAAAAATATTTTACTTAGGTCTATTTCAAGAATGTTGCAGAAATTAATGGTAATGGAGAGGAGCATGTATGAAACACATGTTATGTTTTGAAGTGCGTTTCTGTAGGCGGTAAATTTGTAATTTTGGTCTCTCCTCCTCTTCCCGCAGCATAGAATGTTATCAATGTCGGGAGCATCCAAAGTATGTGTAAACAGCTGACTAATGGTTATAATATTCCGTATAACGATGAGCTGTTTCCACGGTGTTCAGGTTTGAGAACAGTACCGCCTTGGAGATTGTGAAAGGCTTCCATGTGGCTCAGTTCAACCATCGAAAGTACCAGTATTCTAATCTAAGAGCACGTTTCAGGTAGGAGGGAAGATGACCAAATCACTGATGCATACATAATGACTGGGACGATACAGCTCTGGACATACTGAACGATTAGACTTGCATTCCGAATCTCTTTCGGCATACAGCAACCCACTTTCCGACTCGTTATTTCAAATTATAGGACTCTATCAATTTATTGAGAACATATTCTCTATAAATTGATAGGGCACTATCGACCCAATAAAAAAATTATACCGCAATTTACACAGATGGCTTCCACGTAGCAGCGGCTGCTGTTCTCCTAAATACTACAGCCTCTAAATGATTGCCGTGCAACAGTTACACCGTCGAATTATAGCGATCCATATTATCTTTAACTCCATTATCTAATATCAAGGGTTGGAAACTTACGACCGCGGAACGTACACGGCCCACATTTTTTTCACCTTGTTTCATGCAATCCACCAGGTCATTCCTTAAAAAATTCTCGAACGATTCCCCTCTTCTTGCAAATTAGCACCTTTCACGCTAATATTACATTCAAATGCTGTTTTTGGCAACATCATGGCAAACAGGACTTTCTGCTATAACTGATTCAATGAAGCACAACCTCCCTCCTGCTATAGAGGACTCAACTAGATGCATCTTCCCGAAAAGGCTACGCCTGAACAGTGGAGTCAGGTGTGTAACGAAAGAATATTCAAGAGATTAGAATTATTGGAGAACAGATTCCATCCACAATTTCATGACTAGGAAGAACACTCCCAAAGATATTCGCTTGTTTCAGAACCTTTTTCACTTTTGAAATAAAAGCATTTGAAATTTAACAGCTTGAACTCATTGATATGTAGACTAATAATGAAATGAAACGCCTGCGATTGAAATATTGACGCAAAAGTTTAGAAATATTTCTGGGATTCAAGATTTCCTAATATCAAAGGACTGGCATCTTGCCTGTTTTGTGAGCAAACATATCCAAGAATGACTGATGACCATTTGCATCACTGTTTATCAACCAGTTACCAACTTTCCAATAGACATTTTTTCTTGATGATAAAATTCAGCCGCAGTCCTTTTATTAAAATTAAAGAGTGTTAAAATTTTTAATTTGTCCAAGTATTGTTTCGAATTTATTTTATTTTTTAAGTTTTGACATAAGATACACATGATAAACCGTGACACTGAATAATAATATATAATACATTAAATTACTGTATTATATTTACTATACATATAATGTATGTATAGTAAACTCCGTTATAAGGCCTCCGTTTATAGTGCTATCCAGCTCTTAAAGCCCTTTTCTTATGGTCCCATGCAGGAAACTCCCATTGCAACATTCTTGCTTTAGTGCTCTTTAAGGCCATTGTCTTCGAAAGCACTATAACGGGAGTTCGCTGTATATTCCCCTCCAAAATGAACTTACAAGAACTCTCGGGCTGTGTATAGTTGAAGTGCATTTTTATATTAAGACTCGTGTCTATTTTTTTACAGAGTAGCCATATAAAAAAAATAAAATAAAAAATACGTTCTCATTAGTAATGCAGCGTTGTATGGTTATCGGTAAGAAATACCTCGGCGATACGAAAAAGCAGCAAGTCTGCAAAAACGCATATGACAAGATATATTTTTGTACTATCTCCCCCTATCCTGCAGATGGCCTTTTCTGTATTTGCTGGTACCTCCCACCAGTGAGGTACAGCTGTTTTAGTACTTTTTTGTACGGTAAGCTGGGCTGGGCTGGGAATATTAATTACTTCGCAATCATACTTTACACAATCTGCAGAATGGGAAAAATGTTGGCAGCGCTAAGTAATCACTTTTCTTTAATCTGAGGAGTGCAAAACCATGACCTAGGCTAAAAAGACATTGTTATTAGTCCTCCTAGTGACAAATTTCGTTTTCTACGTGTAGGGACGAAGTTTCACGATTCCTTATGTTTCTGTAAACCAGAGCGCATTGATATGTATCCACACAGATCGTATGAATACCATTCATATACTGCGTATATAGTAAATACAGTATAACCTTACGTGATGTAGCGTTGTAAATACTCTTAATACTTGCATTATAGCACATTCCATTTTTTATACTTTATAAAAGTGTATACATAATTATTTAATTCAAAATTTAATTGCCCCATCACGGTTCTACCTTACGGCCGTGACGGAGCAGTTGCAATATTACCCATACTCTACGTAGTAGTCCATCTAGTTGCAATAAAGATATTCTCTCTCTCTCTCCCTCTCTCTCTCTCTCTAATCAGGAGAGTAAATGCCTTTTCAGAATTAGGAGAACGCGCTTTTCACACCGAGGTGGATTTTTTCAGTTCTAGAAAGATAGACCCAATTTTCAGTATAGGCACTTACCCAAAAGCTTCTTTTAAATATACATGTAGGTTAATAGTAACACTTTTTCATTATAAATTATTTTTAGTGCTGTAGACCAGTTCATCTTATCTAAGATGGCTGATCAGCTGCTGCTTCTAATTTCATCTGACGTTTCTGTTTCCAAAGTTACTGGATATAATATATTATCTGCAAGTCACACATGAACATCACACAGGCTTCTTGAAATGAAGTAAGAAAATAAGTTAATAATATCAGCACAGCGAAGCAAGAAAATTTTGATAAAAATCTTAATTTGAATTTCATGTGAAAATTAAGCAGCAATACTTAGTATATTGAAATGGTATTGCCTGACAAAGTAAGTTAATAAATACTCTCAGGTTATTGAGCCTGTCCTGTTTAAGACATAATAGAAGAACTGTTTAGAAACTTTTCTAAAGAGTATGCAAACTTTCCAATTAAATGGGTGTTATATATAAATGACTTCCATAGCGTAGTATTAGATGTTTTTATTTTACCAAGTTATACACATGGAATAAAATAAAACTGATCATAACATAACACTCAATGTACTTCCAGTTCTGTGGTGGATATGCACAAATACGCATCACTCTGCACTAACTGCCAGTGACGAGGCACAAGCAACCAAAGTCAGAACACTTCTAAAGTGATTAAAAGGAACTTTAAACAGCACTGTTAGGGGTAAAAAGATATCGGACGTGGAATATTTGACAGAGAATAAAGCGGCTAAGTAGTTTGAGGACAGGAAAATTTTGTTTCCTACGCTGTTTAATGCTTTGCATCGACTGCCCATTCGCTGTCTATCATAAGATGGAAAATAAGCACCTATTTAAACAACGCAATATGACAGGGGTAATTAGTCATACTGACCCTCCCCTCTTCTCTTCCTGAATTTCTTCACACACCGTTACCATAATTCAACGGGTAGAGTGTCACGCGCACCATTCCATCCCCCTCTGCACCTTTTCATAACACGGCCGTGGACCGGCCACCTCGAGCGGGTGGAGGGGCTGAAGTCATTTGTAATTCGCATCTCATCAAATAAGATTAAGGATGCAGGCTGCCACTGCAAGACAGGGTGTCTTTAACCTGGACCGGAAGGGAAGAGTCCCGGGTAATCACCGCCGGCAGCAAGGCCCAGGCCGGGTCTGGCTGTCATTAGGATCTGTGTAATGACATTTTGATTACCCTGCAGCCATTAAGGGAGGGGGCGAAATCTGTATCTTCTTAGCCAAGGTACCAAATCATCCTCCTTCGCCCCCTCCTCCAATGTTTCTAATGTCTCAGAAATAAGACGTGGACGGGAGTAATCTTGTTTCATGGAACTTTGCTCCTTAATTTGGGCCCTCAGCTGACAACAAGGTGGCGCTGATAAGCTACTGTTTCGTAATGAGTGCACGAGATGAAAATTATAGAGGGGAGGGCGGAGATAGGAGAGCACCCGAACACATACGCACACCTGCTTCCATAGTACTCCAAACGTAACCCCCCCACCTTCCACCGTCAAAAAATATTACTCTTAATAAACCACTTGAAGTTAACAAAGAAGGCAGTCGAGAAAAATTGGCCGGATAATAGTATAGCTCGGTGACTAGATGAATGTGATCTCTATAGAGCAGCCATGGGAGGTAATCGCAGGAGTTTTACTGATGCTTGGTCATAAATAAAGTCTAATGTTTAAACGCATACTAGAATTTTAAATACAGCTTCCGCAATTGATAGGATAGCGAACTAGCCAGTACGTCATACTTAAGGTATCATTACAAAACCTTTATGCAAATATATGTAAATGAGTATAAACTGAAATATGATAAGCGTGTGTTTAGCAGCTGTTACTCTTTTTGCTAATGCACAATGAACAGATAAAGGAAGTGTGAGTAGTATATGGGGTTAAAATAAGGTAACTAACAAGGCATGAAAAGTTTCCAACTAGTGCTTCTCCATACTGAAACGTCTCTTTTCTGCACGACTCTTAAAAGCTCTGAAGAGTACAGTAACGTCTAACGAAATTCTGTTGCCTTCAAAATCACTTCTGGCGATTAAAGATTTACGGGAAAATCGCTCACACAAGAATATACAGCAGTTCACGATGAAATTAATACACGAATAGCAGACAATTTCAGGTATACAGAAATCTCAGATGAAGAATTTCACAATTCAAAGAAATTTAGAAGTACAAAATTTCTCGAAGGAGCTAAAACAAGTTTAATGACTATACTAGGAACGTTGTGAGAATAAATGAAATATAGTAACCTTCCGATTTAAGAACTGTTGGCCAACTTGATAACATAACATTTTGAAAGCAAAATGAATCAGAAGGAAATAATTTCGATATTTAATGTAAATTCTACATACTCGTACAAAAAAAATATATATAATTAAATAAATTTTCTGTTTATACTCCGGTACGACCACACGGTCAGAGGAGTTCACAAGGTAGAGAGAATACAAGAAACAGCACCGTATTCATCAGTCACGGATTTGAACCTGGGTCACTCAAAGCACGTGTACTTTTTCACCCAAGCATCTGACCACTCGGCTACGGCATTATAAAACCGTTCTTGAATATTAGTTTGTGATCTTGCCTTCAAAGTTTTGCGTGTACAAAGATATATATCAGTCGTAAAAGAATAAAGTTGATTAAATAAAAATTGGAACACTTTCTCTGCGTGCGATTTCAATCATGCTCTTACTGAATATCTTGGTCTTAAAACTTTGCCAAGCCTTAGCAAGAAGGACAAGGTCTTCTTTGCTAAGGCTTGTGCTTATGTTTAAGGTGAGAGACAAATACCGTTATACGCGGTTCCGCCTAAGTTGCTAATATCTTTTTAAACTGAATAGCATCACCAGAATAGGCGAATCTGCTATTTAAAAAATCTGAGACAGTGCAAGGTCAGTTGTTTCAAAATTTACTGCTTCAATTCGGCTGGAGGGTTGTCTCTATCAGTGGACGTGCCGACCGGGCTAGCCGGGTGGGGGTAAAGCGCCTGCCTAGCAACCCAAAGAGAGTACAGAGTATTTTTTGAGTCTAACGGCACCAGGGATTTACCCCATCTCCGCGTATGTTCTTTGTATCGAGGACAGTACGCTGTCAAGGCCAGAGGTTTAAAAGTGTGTGGATCATGTATTGTGTAATATGTTGTGCCCCTTGTTCCTCTGGCTTGTTAGCCGCCAGGCCCCAGATGGGACCTGTCGTTTACGTACTCCGCCACGTGGAGGCCAGTCAGGTGTTCCCTTATAGTTTGCTCTGGCAGGTCCTACCACCTATTTTCCTGAGATTTCAGTGGCTAGGACCTAAAAAAAAAAAAAAAAAAAAAAAAGAATAGAAAATAAAATAATAATAAAAAAAAAATCATTAAAATAATAATTCTTCTTTTCTTTTGGGCACAGATGGTACATTATACGCAACTTAGAGGGGCTATACGGGATAAGCGCTGGAGATAATAATATTTCCTAATGGGTCGGGCATGAATTTTGGTGTTTTAAATTTGTACGTGTGGGGCAAGCGCTGTTATAAAGAGAAAGAGATGGGAGGGGAGGTGGAAGACTGGGGGGCTGGAAATTGGAAGTAAGGGGTCTATAGGGAAGATGACCCTGTTGAAATAGTGGGGCATGCCCATGCCCCACCAGAGGAGAAAGAGGGGTGGCAGGAGGGGGAGGAGACAGCAGGCCGTCCCCCCCCCCCCTGCTAGGGAAAGAGGAGTAAAAAGCAGGCTAGACAGAGCCAGGGCACTATATGGCTGTATGGCATCATAAGATGTAATCTTCAAGGTCCAAGTTGCAATCTTCGTCTTTGCATTGGTTCAGTGGTGGTCCAAGTCCAGAAGTCCGGTCCAGTTCGTCACGCTCATGTGTTGTATCTGCCTCAGGTGGTCACTAGTTCAGAGTTTCGCAGTCTTTCATAGGTTAGTGATATGTGGCAGGGATCTTTGTCTTTCAAAGAGTTCGCGGGCAAAGACGGTGAAAGCCCGGTAATTATCTTCTTCTTGCAATATTATTTCTTCTCGGTTTTTTAGCAAGGAGTTGATGCGTGTATATAGCTGACATCTGAGGTCCTCGTAGTTGTCACAGTCATGGATAAGATGTTCCCATGTTTCCTCCTGACCGCAGTTACAGCTCGGGTTGTCAGAGATTCCCAGCTCGTGGAGTTTTCCTCTGAAGGAGCCATGTCCTGTAAGAAGGAAGGTGGTGTGCAAACCAGGACGGGGAAATAGGATATACCCTGCTGACATCGGGTATAAATTTTTTGGTGACTTACCCTTTTGTGGTGAGATTCCATCTATTTTGCCAGATAGATTGCAGGTGTTCCGTTAACCTCTTATTTTCTGAGGATTTGCTTTTCTGTGGATCTGTTGTGTAACCTAGATAAGTTGTGGTTCTTCCTTTCGAATGTTGGTGTAGCAGCCCACAGCGCACAACCTCCAGGTCCAAGGGAAGGAAGCCCACCAGGACCTGGAGCGCATGGGTGCTCACCGTGCAGCAGGCTCTAGTTGTTGTCAAAAGTATGGATCGGTGGATCGACTCCAGCTTTTTCTTGTTGACTGCTGTGTTTGCTTTCTGATACCAGGCACCTGCACCATAGGAAAGGATAGGGATGAAGAGGGCTTTGTATAGAAGAGAGAGGGCCCTCTTCTTTAGGCCCCAGTCCCTCCTGGTGATTTTGGTTATCAGGGCCGAGAGCCTTCTTGTTTTCGTTCTGAGATAACAGAGATGAGATGTGAAGTTCAAGTTTCGGTCTAGTGTTATTCCTAAGTATTTTAGTTCCTGTTTGAGTTTGATGGTCGCTCCATTTATTTTGATTAGTGGAGGTCTACCAGGGTCAAGGGCACCCCTGAGGAGTATTGAGTTTGTTTTTTCGGTTGAGATTGTTAGCAGATCCCTCTTGGCCCAATCCTGTAGCATCTGTGTGGCATGATTGCCTATGGCCTCCAGTTGAGCCCTGCTGTCTGCTTGAAGCATCATAATCAGATCATCAGCGTATGCCTGTGTAATGACGTTTGGAACATCCAGGTTTAAAAACTCATCAAGCACCAGGTTCCAGAGGAGTAGCCCCAGGACGGATCCCTGGGGGCAGCCCCTGTAAACCGGTCTGGATACAGAGGTAAAGGGAGTGCTGACAGTGATTCTTCGGTTTTCCAGGTAAGATTTCATGCAGCGAAATAGATTTGATGGGATTTCAGCCTGTCGGAGCCTGGCCAGAACGCTGGGCCACCAGAGGGAGTCAAAGGCTCCAGCGAAGTCAATTGAGATGAGGAGGAAATATTTCCTATTACAGTTTCTGACTGCATCAATGATCCTCTCGAAGGCATCAGTGGTGGAGCATCCCCTCCTGAAACCAAATTGGTTTCTAGACATTAATTGAGCATTCTGGTAACGGTTTTCAATTCTGTGGTAGATGAGTCGCTCAACGAGCTTACTCAGCATCGACAGCAGAGCGATAGGCCTGTATGAGCATGGCATGTCCTGGGGTTTAGTGGGGTTTTTCAGGATAAGTCTGACTCGGGCTGTCTTCCACGAAGTTGGAAAGAAACTCTCTGTGAGGCATTGATTTGCTAGGTTTAATATAATATCCGGTATAATTTCCACTGCCTTTTTTAGTATTTACGGCTCTATTTGATCTTCACCGGGAGTTTTCCTGTTTTGCATTTTGGCTGCAGCTATGTTGAGTTCCGTTATCCTGAAAGGAGGCTCCACTGTCTGGGTGGAGTATTTATCATTCCCCTCGCAGAGAGTTCTCTGTTCATGCGTGTGTGGAATTGTTGAAGGTAGGAGGATATGGTCCAATATATTATTAATGGAAGAGTGCCAGGATCTAGTGTATGTCCCTTGAGGTGTTAAGGTGGCAGCAACGACTTCTCCCCTGGGCAATTTACTGGTGGTGATTTTATATACCAATCCCCAGGGGTCTGCATTTCCCACTGTGGAGACAAAGTCTTCCCAGGAGTGTCTCTTTCTTGTTTTAATTTGAGCCGTATATTGGTTCCTGACCTCCCGGTATTGCTGTCTGAGTATGTCAACCTCTGCTTGGGGCCAAGATCTGCGTGCCCTTTGGAGCCTTTTTCGGGCATTACTGGAGTTCTGGTGACCACCAGTGGACCACTTTGGGAACGGGCTTCTTCTTCCTGATGGCTATGTTTGCTGCTTCAGTTATAAGCTGCGTTACTTTTTGTTGGTGTTGGTCAGGATTGAGATATTTTGGGTAGAAATTTCTGGCTTTTTCCATCAATTTTGTTGGAATAAGTTCCAGTCTGCTTTTTGGATGGCGTATCTTGGACTCTGTGGTCTGAGGTAGTCCAGTGTTCTTGTACCACCCAGGGGAAGAGATGCCCAACAATCGACCGAGTGGCCAGACTTACATCTATATTTGACTCCCATAGTGTGCTGGAGAAAGCTGATGGTTGATTAGGTCTGTTCAGAACTGCTACATTACTGTTGGATATGTAATCCTCCAGGCGCTGACCATTTCTGGCACCCGCACGGTCTGGTCTCTCACTGTGCCAAGCAGGGGATCTGCAGTTGGCGTCCATTCCTACTATGAGTTTGGCATTCTGCATTTGTAGTTGGATATTTTGCAAATATCTTGTTACGGGCAATATATCTTCTCCCGGACGGGCATATATAGAGGTGACATAAAATTCCCCTAACGGTGAGGCTATATGGGCACATACGGCCCAGTTTGTACATAGGTCTGAGATCTTGGTTACCGTAAGGTCAGGATTCCGGACAGCGATGGCAGCCCACGGATTGTCTCCATCAACTTGTACGATCTTGTAATGTAGGGGGTAGCCTTTTACTTCTTTGTTGTAGGTGAAAGGCTCCTGTAGCATTAGTATGTCATAATTTTCTTCCGTGGCTTTTTTAGCCATTTATGCGGCAACAGCCTTAGATCTCTGAGCATTGTGCTGTCCAAAGGTCGCAGGTTCGAATCCCGCCTCGGGCTTGGATAAAAGTACTGCGAAAACCTTGGGAGGTGCATTATGGCCACAGAAACCGATGCGCCAATAACTACCAAAGAAAAAAAAAAAAAAAAAAAAAAAAATCAGCGGACGTATGCCGATCTGTAAATAAAGTGTATTTTGTTGTCAACAGCCAAGGGGTAAAACAGCCAAGGTGCACAGAAGTAAAACTTTCATTTAAAACATAACTGTTATATTTATCTTTAACCCGTAAAATAATGCTGAATACTCGTCGCTCGGTCTTCAGTGAGAGCAGAGTCTTTCTGTGATCGAAATCGAACGCAGGAATTTTGATTTGATTTCAATTACTGCTGAAATATCCCTGCAATCTTATAGTATTAATAGAGTTGGCAATAAACTGAATTAAGCAGAAATTATTTTTAATTACAGAGTTACTTAATTTTAAAAAAAGCTTTGTTTCTAAGTACACGATTCGGTCAATCACTATTGTGGCAAGAGAGAGTAGATATGAATATGCAGGGCCGTGAAAATTGGGGGGGAGAGGGAAAATCTAGGAGCCATCAAATTCATGTCTTATTTATGTCTCAATATAAATAAACGAGACTCCTTAATCCCATTTGCACTCGGGCCCCCAAGTACCTTTGCATGGCCCTGTGAATACGGGTACTATATGCAGTTTAGAAAAAGGGTAACGGTTGGGTGAGTGAATCTGTAGTGTTACAGTTGTTCCATATCATACATGATTAAAACCTACTATAGATTTTTTTGACTCTTAAAAACGAAGGATAATAAATAGTAGATCTAAAATGAGAACGTTTATCATTGAGTATTAGGGCGATCTTAAGAAATTTGTACGTCCTTGACTTATTATAGAAAGGGTACTAGGAAAGTTTTGCAATACAGCTTTGTTTATTTAATTTTTTCAAAGTAATTTCCTCTACATTCAATACACCTCTCCATCCTCCGAAACCAATCTTTAAACCAGTTCTGCCAAGTTTCACTAGGGAGTAAAGCACACTCGTTGTCCCAAGCCCGTAGAAGGTCCTCATCACTGGAAAACTGCCTCCCTTTTAGCTTCATTTTCACATGCGGGAACAGTGCAAAGTCTCAGGGAGCGTGCTCGAGAAGTTTCAGTCCTGTCGTTGTCAAATATTCGGTGCAGGCTTTGGCGCGGTGAGCTGCAGCATTATCGTGATGGAGGTACCAGGTGTCCATTCTTGACTTTGGCCAGGTTCTTCATAGATCCAATGACTTTAGGCAGGCATTGTTCAGTATACCACTTAGCTGTGACTGTCTTCTGCGTGTCCAAAACGACACGTTCCACAATTCCACTCGATTTGAAAAATACAGCTATCATTTTCTTCTTTACAGATCGGGATTTTCTGACAATTACGGGTGTGTCGTCATCATCAAAGACCCAAACTTTGTTTTGAGCCTTGGCCGGCAGATCGTAATAGTATAGCCAAGTCTCGTCACCTGTCACGATGTTGTTCACATACCGAGATTGTCCCTTATCAAACTTTTTTAACATCTCCCGGCACCAAGTCACACGTCGTGTCATCTGCTCTTCAGTCAGTTGATGCGGCACCCAGAGAGAACAAAGTTTCTTCACGTGCAAATGATCTTGCAGAATCGAACGAATTGCCGGTGCATTTAGGCCCAAAGTATCCTCTATCTGTTGGTAGGTCACTCGCCTGTTTTCGTCAAGCATTTTCCTCACAGCAGTAACGTTTTCCTCCGTAACTGACATTTGTGGCCTTCCCGGCCTCTCAGAATCCTCCAGAGTGAAATTTCCCCTTTGGAATTCTCTATACCACCTGAATATCGTTGTACGATGTGGACAATCATCATCTAGTGCAAGAGTCATTTCTTCTAAGCACTGGTCTATGGTTAAACCACGCACGAAATTATACCGCAAAACTGTCCTTATCTCATTTCGTGATCACGATGCCATCGCAAGCACTTTACACTCTCACTACTAATGAATAACTGAGCCCATCGACTTGGCGCGGCGGCTACTATGCACGTATGAACATGTCTCAACATGCAGCAACAAGCAGCTTCCTGTGATTCATTGTTGCGTCATATTGCAAAACTTTCCTAGTACCCTTTGTACTATGTGCCATCTCATGTATATTTTATTTTTAGTGAGTAACCCTAAATACTGTATTTCTTTTGAAGATAAATATTGATTTTATTTTTCATTTATCAAAACAACAGAAATTCTTATAAAAACAAAATATAAAGGCGCACTAAAAGACTGGTTCCTCTAGGTTACAGCCCATTTTTCCCAGTGGTAAAGTTCGGCTAAGATACAGATTTAACCGCAACCTTTACTTTTGATAAAACGCAGCTGATTACACAACCTGGAGATTCTCCAAGTAAAAGTAAATGTTCTGCCCAGCACATGCATTGCATTAAAAAGAATATTAAGTTCTAATTAAAGTACTAACTCTTAACATTTACTGTCACCTATTCGAAAATGTCTTCACAATTTTTCAAACGTATTTTGCTACAAAATTACAGCATATAACTAATTATTACGCTGGTAAACAAAATTTGTTGACCGAAAACTGTAACCACAGTTTAATTCCAAAATGTCAATTTTTCGGGAAAAGAAAAAAAAAGAAAAAAAAAAAAAAACAAGGAGAGACACATATAGCATTTTACACAGTGCATGGAATTAACATTATATCATCAGTGGATTGATGGAAGTTTCTAGATTGTTTAGGAGTTGGCAGTTAATGGATTTCTACATTACTTTAGAAATGTATAGAAGTAAGAGCACTGGGACGATAATTGGATGGGAGGGATTTGTCACTCTTTTTAGGAATTGGTTGGATATGGGCAAATTTCCAAGCAGATGGAAAGTGGAATAAGAAAGTGTAAAAACGCGACACAGAACAGGATTATGCTCAGGAACACAGGTTTTGAAAACAAGTGGAAAAATACAATCAGGACTTGGCACTTTCTTGGCATCAAGACTATTCAAAATTCTTCTGACATCCTTTTGACGAAAGGCCACAGGAGGAATTGAATGGTGTGTACTGGGAACAGTAGGAGGTAATTTACCAAGATCATTTATACAAGAGTTAGAAGTAAAATAGGATACTACGAGGAATTTCAGAAAAGTAATGTAACACATTTTTCCCCCTTAATAATGGTGAAAGAGAATGAGATGAAACGCGGTGGCCAGACAGACCCGTGAATAACGTTCAAAAAGACCGCCAGTGCAGTGTCGCGGCACTGTCGCCTCACAGCAGATTCCGTTTGCAAAATGGCGGCTACCGTGAGAGTGTGGGCCAAAACAGGTGTTCGTGAAGTTATTCGCTTTTTGCAAGCAAAAGGATCTTCACCAAGTGACATTCACTGTGAACTGGTTGCTGTGTATGGCGAAAAGGTGATGACAAAGAAGCAGGTGTGTTTTGGTGCAATGAATTTAAAGCGGGCTGTGTTGACATTGAAGATCGACATCATGGTCATAGTGTTCTGGGATCGCAAAGGCGTTCTGTTGGTGGATTTCTTGCCGAAGGGAGGAAAAATCAATGCACATCTTTACTCTGCAACTCTGGAAAAATTGAAAGCCAACATTCAACGCGTACGACCAGGATACAAATACTGTACATACAAATCCCTCCACACACTGCCCACACCACTCGTGAGTGGTCGCGCCGTAATCGTTGCCAAACTCTGTCACATCCCCCTAAAGTCCAGACTTAGCGCCTTCAGACTTTCACATGTTCGGCCCTCTGAAAAAACACCTTTCAGGAAAGCTTTTCACCACGGATGAGGAAGTTCATCAGGAGGTGCGATGTTGGTTACTGCATGTGGGCACGGATTTCTTCAGCACTAGTATTGATAAACTGATCCATCATTGGGACAAGTGCATCAATAAAACTGGAGACTTTGTGGAGAAGTAGTGCATGTTCACTTATGTCTTGGTGTGTAATTTCAACTTCGTATTATTAAACATCATCGAGAGAAAAAATGTGTTACCTTACTTTTCGGAAACCCCTCATATTAGTTCGGCTTTATCTTTAGCTGAGGTGGAAATATTTATCTGTTAAAACCACCAGGTTTTAACAGAGGTGGGAAAAACTTATGGCCAATAGTTTTGGTAAGTGACTAGAATTCTCAAGTACCATTTTGGACAAAGAGCAAGTTTTCTACTCTTAACCTATTTAAAATCTAGTTTGGACTGATTAATAACTGCTGTACAATTGTTGCAAACTCTGGTTTAGGCAGAAATGAAGCTCGAAATTTGGATGCGAGCCAATTGCGATATGCAACATTCTTATCTTGAACAGCCTTAGCGCATTTATTGGAAAATAAAGGTTTAGATAAAGGACAACATTTTAAGGTGGAGTGCAGATTGAAGGATTTCATCCCTAGAAGAATAATTTCACTGACACGATCTGAGCAAACATTGACATCAGATTTGTTGTTGTAGTAGGGTTTTAGGAGCCTTAGCGACTACGGCCATATTGCTCCGCATATATTCTGTAAATTTCGTGAACTCTAACGTCGATTTTCTGTTTGCTGGAAGAAAAACCCGAGTTTCTGGGAGAAAAAAAACCATGATACCCTTGCCTGAGACCGACTACGCAGCCAAGTTCTAAAAAGGCTGACGGGACTCGAACTCAAGACTGTTCTATCCAGCGTGTAAGGACGGCGACCCTACCAACTATACTACCTATGAGAGCGACATTGGATTTAAATAATCCGAATAAGAAAAAGAAGAACACAATCTCGCAGATCGTCCCATTTTGTCTTCTTGTAATGTCAAAGAATACGTGGTTGAGAACAACCACAAGGGAAAAAAAAAAAGGCTCCATTGGAGAAGATACTATCACCAAGTTGTGATTTGATGATTGTTCTGATCGGAGGAGTTGCTCGTTTAAAAAAAAAAAAAGTTGGCTTTGTGGATGTGGTATTCTGGTAGATAACTGAACAATCTGTGCGTGGTCATTAGTAATTGCAAACGCCTCATTATTTCGACTAGCTAGGCCCACTTGACTAGAAAATGAAATCCAGCAAGTTGAGAAGATTAAAATCACCAAGCAAAATTACTTCACCGTTAGGAAAGTTGGACTGGAAAAATTCAAGTTTCAAAGAAAGTCAAAGGGTTCCAAGTGATTAGTGGAGTTGGGACAACGATAGAAACAACACATGAATTTAATAGATGAAGTAGAGACATTTTTAGCTGGAGAAGTTAGAAAAGAGGAGATTCCAAATTACTGTGTCTCTGACAGGGAATATCAGAATGGACATATGCACAAGTACCACCTTTGAAACAAAAGGAACAGTACAGCGAATAATTAGGACAATTGAGATGAGCAGTGGTTGAATAAACCGATAATTGAGATTCTGTCAGAAAAAGTAAGTGGGACTAGGCAAACTGTAAGTAGAAATGAACGTCACTGAGACTGGAACCGAGACCAGAAATGGAAATACAATGGTATTTATAGTATTATGGAAACTGAGAGCATTGTGGGCTGTTCACGGAGTGCTGTAGCTAAAGTGTTCCAAGAGTGGACAGAATAGTAGTCGCCAGGCCATTGGCAGGCAGCGTCCAAGCCTCATCGGTTGTAGTGGTGAATGTAGGTTGTCCCGCCTTATGTGAACCAAAAAAGAGAGAAAGCGATGGATCAGTTGGCCACGGATTTTAATCAGAGGACGACCAGCGGTGTTCCCAAGATCACGAACAAACGGACTGTCTTCCGTATGGACTGCCGGAGTAGGCTTCCAGTCAAGGTACCCATGCTTATGGTCACTCATAGCCAACAACACCTAAAGTTTTCACACGAACGTGTCATACGATCATTGACTAGATAAAAGTTGCCTTTTCCGATTAAACATGTTTCCTACTATGCAGTGTGGACGGTACCGCAACAACCTGCGGACGTAAATCACTTGGATATTCTGGTCCTTCAGGAACAGGTGGGTGGTGTCGGCAGTGTTTTGGTATGGGGGGGTATGTTTTCCTGGAAATCTCTTGGAGTTTTCATACTTCTAGACCGCACACTGAATGCTAAGAACTACATATCCATTGAGGCTGATAAAGTACACCTCTTCATGGTGACTGTCTTCCCGGATGGCACAAAAAACCAAATTATATTAGGGTCCCCCGTAAATGATTACATCTACACATATATTTATTTGTCTGCAAATTGCGCGTATTCTCTGGTCGATTTGCCTGTTTGCTGGACGAAAAAAAAAACAATATCTGGGGGAAAAACTTTGCTATCTATGCCTGAAACCGAGTTTCAGGCATAGCTAGCAAAACCACTGAGTTAAAAGAGCCCACTAAAGTTCCTCGCGTCATCGACGGGATTCGAACCCGGGCCTTTTCCACCCGGTGTGGGGAGGACGGTGACGATACCACTGTGCTACCGCGCAGACTCCCGGATGGCACAGGATAATGCGAGACATCCCTGTGCCAGAGTGGTTCGATGAACATGAAAATGACTTGCAGGTGTTACCTTAGCTGCCGAACTCGCCAGATATATGAATCCTGTAGAATACCTCTGGGATTAGTGGATCGAAAGATTCGACATTTGGATCCTCACCCACGAACGCAACCTTGGCGACATGATACAACATACCTTTTGCAAAGTTCAGAGGGCTTACAGAGCCCATATCTCGCCATAAGGCGGCGGTACTGGCGATAAGAGTTGGACATACCCTAGGTCGTTATAATGTTTTTACTGAAAAAGAGTGGTGTGTACACACACCCACAATGATCACTGAATTATGACCAGCATCCGTAATGGATTATGCTGCATAACTCGAAGTGCAAAAAGCCGAACGGCTTCTACGCTAGAACTGTGGCAATTTGCATCTTGTCATGCAAGTCAAAGTGATAAAGTAGCAGTTATGGTAAATAGTAAAGACATCAATGAATTTCAAACGGGCAAGATTGTGGGACTTCGTGTGTTCGGTGCTTCCATATCGGAAAGGAGTCTTGTTAGTTGTTCACGGCCCATTGTGGTTAAAATATATAAAGAATGGTGTCGAACCAGTCAAACGACCTCACGACGACGGAACTGTAAAGAATTATGAATGGTGGATAGTCGCGGTAAGCGAAGCGAAGGGTGGAGTTCGTTGAACGGGCTCAACAGCAAGTTCAGTGGAAAAGTTGACATCGCAATACAATATGGGAAATTCAAGGACAATATCCCAAATGACGATGTGCCACATACTTAGACGTATGGGGGTTCCACAGCAGACAACCCAAAAGATATCCCCTCCTTTCTGCTGATCGTCGACGGCGAATGCTGTGGTGTTAACAACACGCTGGTTGGATACTGGAGGAACGGAAACAAATGTGCTAGTCAGATGAGTCCAAATACCGGGTCCATCACCCGACAGACACCTTCATGTATAGCGCAAGCAACACGAGCCAATGGACCCATGGTGCCCACTATTTAGAGAGGTGGCAGTGGTTGCTTAATATGGGGAACGTTTTTCTGGCAAGAACTAAGACTCCTGGTACATATGGACCAACGTTGCACTGGTGATGTCTACTGGCAGCTGTTAGAAGACCATGTGCACACTGACATATTGCATTTTTTCCCAGTGATTTTGTTGTTGTAGTAGGATTTTAGAAGCGTCAGCCACTAAGGCCATATTGCTTCGTGTATAATGCATGTTATACAAATAACATGTGCGTTCTGAGGTTGATTTTCTGTTTGCTGGACGAAAACCACGAAATCTGGGAGAAAAACCGCGGTACCCTCGCCTGAGACTAACTAACTCAACCATGTTGTGAAAAAGGACTATAAAAAGTCTTCCCACCATCGACGGGATTCGAACTAAAGTCTTTTCCACCCGGTGTGGAGAGGACGGCGATCATACCCACTGTGCTGCCCACGAGGGCATTTTTCCCAGACAGAAACGAGATCTTCCAAGAGGATAACGCGCCTTGACATCAGGCCCGCACTATGACGAGCGGTTCCAGGAACACAGTGACGATATCACCTATTTTGATTGACCTCAAAATTCGCCTAACCTAAATCTAATTGAACACCTGTGGGGTGTTTTGGAACAGGAAGTGAGGCGTATGGACACGCAACTGTCTTCTAATCCGACTCTGTGGAAAGACTCGGAGGCCACAACTGCAGATCCCTTTCTCTTCCAAACCAGTCCGAACACGTGCCGAAATCAATCAGCATCTATTTACAGTCCAACTGCAAACTCACAAAACCAACTTTTCTGCTTCCTCGTTTATCTTTTCAATCTTCGTTTTCTGGAACAACCTTCTTTCACATGTATTTCCAGAAAATTACAATTTACAGAAATTCAAATGTAATTTCAACACGTATCTTCTAATTTTTCAATCTTCAACCCACGTATGTATGGTATTATAAATTCTAATACCTTTCGCGTTGGGGATTACGTAAGAAAAAAAAAATCAGAATTGATTTTGGAGGAAGAGGGTGCAATTGCCAAGGCGAGCCTAACCGCCCTCATGGATAGCACACTTGGTACAATCGCTGTCCTCCCCACACCGGGTGGAAAAACCTGAGTTCGAGTCACGTCGATGAAGGGAGAAATTTTTTATGGGCCATTTCACAACGTGGCCGAATTAGTAGGTCTCAGGCGAGAGTAGCATGGTTTTTTTCTCCCGGAAACTCTAGTTTTTTGTCGCGCAATCAGAAAATCAATTTCAGAACACACGCAATTTACAGACAAACACGGAGCATTATGGCCTTAGTCAGCGATGCTCCTAAATTCCAAGTACAACCACGAGCCTAAGCACTTACAGTGCAGTGCTTATTGCACAGCACAAGGGCACTTTCAAAGAGCGCGCGGTACTCTGGATCTCAAATTCAAATTATTTGAATAATTTGAATTTGAGGGCCACCCGTAATTTCTTACATACACCCGTTTATATACTATATCTGTAAATTGGGTGTGTTCTCTGGACGAAAAAAACCCAGTTTCCGGGGGGGGGGGGCGAACATTGCTATCTACGCCTGAGACTGACTAACTCAGCCACGGAGTTAAAAAAAGCCCATTAAAGTTCCTCGCGTCATCGACAGGATTCGAATTCGGGCCTTTTCCACCCGGTGTGGGGGAGGACGGTGACGATACCACCGTACTCTGGATCTACGACAACTCATCGCTGTTTGTCCGTACTCGCACTTTACTAAGTACAAGCTGTTCAACAGCATGCAAAAGTTGTAAACAACAAGTGCTGGTGCTTCTGGTCAACACCAGCACCGAATCTGCCCATAGGTATTGCTTTCTCAGTATCTTCCCTTAATTTAATCTGGCTATGTATTGCCTCTCCTCATCATCATCATCAGCCATTTTCAATCCACTGCAGGATGAAGGCCTCGCCAGCAACTTTCCAGTTCCTTCTGTTTTGAGCACTGGCCATCCATTTACTACCCAAAAACTCGTGAATTTCATCTATCCATCTCCGCCTTTGTCTTCCAGGTTTTCTTTTAGCTCCTCTTGGGTACCATTCTGTTATTTTCTTAGTTCATCTGTCATCATGTCTTCGAGCTATGTGTCCTGCCCAAGACCATTTTAGTTCTTTAGTTTTGATAAGAATGTCTTTTACTTGAGTTTGCTGCCTAATCCATGTGTTTCTCTTCTTATCTAACAGTCTGACTCCCAATATAATTCGTTCCATTCTTCGCTGTGTAGTTCTCAGCTTCTCTTGCATTCTTTTGGTGAGTGCCCAAGTTTCACCTCCATAAGTCATGGTGGGGAGTATACACTGATTCATTATTTTACGTTTCAGATAAACTGGGATATTGCTCTTCAGTATGTGACTATATTTCCTGAATGCTATCCATCCAAAATTTATTCTTCTCTTGACTTCCAGCCATTTATCATTATTATTGCTAATAACTTGTCCCAGATAAGTATATGATTCCACCTTTTCAATTACTGCTCCTTCAATCATTATTTCCCTTTCCGTGGCATACTTGTTCATCATTACTTTTGTTTTAGCCATATTCATCTTTAGTCCAAAATCCTTACTAACTGTGCATAACTGATTAAGATTTTCCTCTAATTCTTTGGGATCGTGGCTTATAACCATAATGTTATCTGCAAATCGTAAATGGTTTAGGTACTCTCCGTTCACATTGACTCCTTTCTGCGACCAGTCTAATCTTCTGAAAGCTTCTTCAAGGGCAGGAGTAAACAGCTTCGGAGATATTGTGTCTCCTTGTCGAACTCCTTTCTCGATTTTAAATTTGTTACTGTCTTTGTCTAGTCTTATAAAGGAGGTAGCACTCTCATATATTTTCTTCAAAATCATAATATATGGGGTATCTATGCCTTGTCTTTCCAGTGCCCGAAACATTGCCTTTTAGACCATACGGGTCCAAAAAAAAAAAAAAAAAAAAAAGGAGTATTCGCATATCTCATCAGCGGTGAGCTCTTTAATGGATTAATTCATTTTTTTCTGTGAATGCTTTATACTTTGTATATATATATATATATATATATATAATTAATATGTTTAGAATCTAGCTGACAAATAATGGCTAATATTACTGCCTTTAAAGTCGTCGTGAAATTCGCAAAATAAAAAAATTTAAAAATTTATATGAAATACAAGTATCTTACATGAAAGATCTATTACATTTTACATGAACATCAACTATATTTATTCACAGGAAAACAAATCCTAAAATTCTTATCTCCCTCCTCCTCCTGGACATAAAAAAAAAAAAAAAAAAAAAACCCAGAGCAAACAGCTTGCACTGCTTCATATTTGTGTGTTAATAATTTATTAGACAATTCGCGACTGTCAAAAAGCCATTTAATAAAAGTGTTCCTTATAGGAAACAGAAGCAACTAACATGCCTATGACGCTTTCATTAGTCGAGTAAATCTATGCTCGTCATGGATAGCAAAGGGAAACTGCTTCAGATATTTAATTCCCAGAACTAAAGTATAATATTAATATTTAATACTCGTCATTCTGTGCTCATGTAGCAGATTAACTAGTGTCTGTAGATTAACAAATAATTAATGCTTTTTAAATATTCCTTTTCGGGGTTTTTACATTGTAACTAAGAAGGTAAACAGAGACGAACAGGGGTATCCCCCCTGAGACAGTTATTAAATAGGCTTAATGCATTAGTATCTCCAGTGGTGGCTACAACAAAAAAAAACATATCAGATTACATAAAATTTCCATCGAGCATCGGATAAGTGAAATGCTGGTAAAAATGATGCGATGGAGAAGCCCACAGTCTCGTACCCAGTACAGACACCTCTCTCTCTCTCTCTCTCTCTCTCTCTCTCTCTCTCTCTGTAGTTCTCACAATTTACAGAAGTCTGTATCTGACGCTGCTCCCAGACAAATCATCAAGGGCCACTTAAGTAATGTAACCTCAGTCCTCGACAAACAGGGAAGTAAAAAAAAAAAAAAAAAAAAAGATGGAAAAAACGCACATGTTAAGTGTCATAATTAGAGGGAGAAGATCCCACACCCCGTGTAATTAGGTCTCTTGTGACTAATGACAACAAAGAAGCAAAAAGGAAGACGTGGTCGAAAAAATGTAAATTAAATTTTTCACGGTATACTCCACTTTTCCACTACACTGCTTAACTTAATTGCAATTGAATCATTAGATTAAATTAACACTACATACTAGACCAACAAATCATTAAAACACTGAACAATCTATAAAGTGTCACATGCCGCAGGCCTCAGATGTTACTACAGAAGGGGAAGGCATAAAAAATAAAAACTGTTTTAAAAAACACATACGTGAAAACAAGGAAAAAGTTATAAGAAAGACTTTGTTCTTACATGAACAACTTCAGCTTTTCCAAATTTCTGCTATATCTGAAATTTACCATCGTTCAAGCGAGGGATGAAACTTTAACTTAATAACAAAGGAAAATACTCAAAGTAATTCAATTCATAAAAATACAGCACAAGAACCATCAGTTTCTTTGAAAATTGCAAAAGTGCGATGGTTTTGGTCCGGGTAACGTACGCACTTTGCGAGATCGAGCCCTTACACTTCCATACAATAGTTACGTGTTAATTGATCTGCTGAAATGGTCATACAGAGTGTAAGGGCTCGATCTCTCAATGCGCAAACAGTTATAAGACAGTACGTAAAGTTATTTATTACGCCGAAAAAAGGTCTCCATACACTAGTGAAAAGTCAACAGCTTCACCCCTGTTATTAAAAAGCAAAAAAAAAAAAAAAAAAACATATGCGCATTGCAATGGGTTTGCTTCACAGACCACACAGTGGGAATGAGATAAAACTGAAAATATAAAACACATAGCTAATCAACGGTAAAATTACGTCTAGGAAGAGAAAAATTTGGAAAAATTATTCACAGGTATAATCTCGTCTTAGGTATGCAAATGATTTTTATACAGGACAGTGTATCCAAATATAGGTTTCCCATATTTGAATAGCTTGTTCTGTATAAATTCTATTCTATTCCCTTGTGCAGGACAAGGGAATGGAAATTACTAATAGCATTATTATTGGCAAAATGGTACAAGCTGCTATGGCATCAGCCAAAAAAAAAAAAAACATACTTCACTTGCCCATTTATTCTAATAATTTGTTTAATCCTCTATTAAATCTGTTCAAAATGCTCACTTCCAAAACAATACATACTAACTGAAGGAAAAATTCTTCAAACATACTTTTTTCAATATGTCCCCTTGTGTGTGTCGCCTAAGAAAGATCAAACGCTTTAATTAGGTTTATCGCGCAGATGTCTAGTTTCGAGATGCTACAATTTATTGAATTTCAGCTTCTACTGGTAAAAATTCCCTTTTCTACTCCTAACTAATCTAGTTGCTCTTCTTTGCACCCTTTCCAACAGATTGTTCTTCTTAAAATAAGATTTTTAAACCTGTATGCGGTATTCAAGATATGGCCTAGCCATTTCTTTATACAATAGAATAATCGATTATCTCTTCGTCTCTGCTGCAAAATTCCCGTATATCACTCACAGAATCCCTCCATAATTTTTTTACACTATGACAGAATCCCTATGAGCTTTTCTAGCACTGCTCAAAGAACATGTCGAACTGTATGACTGCCCCCATGAGTTTGGTGGTACTAAATTCTCCAATTATTGCTACCCAAATTCAGTATCTTGCAGTTATCAACGTTTCTTCCTGTATGGTACGCCCACTCTGCAGCAAACAACTATGGCCAGTAAGGATGCGTAGGAAGATTCTAAATTTAGCAGTACTTTTCTTTGGAGATGTAGAGTTGGGTCATGATCATTGACGTAGAGCTTGTGCACTGGCGATGTACTGGGTCTCTAAGGCAATTCTTAGTGCACTACGTTGAATTAGATCAAGCTGTTTTAATACACTCCCATCTAGCAATCATATACAGGAGCACCATAATTTGTGGGATCTAATTAGAGATCGGTATGGATGTATATCCAGACTATTCCCAATGCTATTGCAGAAAACGCCTGAGAATGCTCATTTTTTTCAGACAAGCGATATTTTTTGTTTATTTGTGATATATGCTACTTATTAAGAGCTTTCCCCATTAAATAATTTGATTTGCAATATATGCTGCAGTTATTTACATGTAACTCAGGATGAGGGTAAAAGTAGTGTACCCTCCACAGAAGTGGACTGCATATTATTTTCTCCCAATAGACGATAATCATCTTGTTTTGTCCAATGAAGCATCTCGTTTGATTGTATTATAAAGTGATGTCATCATACAGATAAGCTTAGAGAAGATTGAGCTTGTTAATGTGGAGGGCAAAAAGAGTTACAATGAGCACCGATAATGTAATATGATATAAAATTATCTGATTTATTTAGCTTGATAATGACACGTGATACTGTCTCTGTGTTCAGATACTGTCTCTAGCCGAGTGTTCAGGAGCGTAAGTGCAGTAATACGCGCTCTTTGAGTGGACCGAGGTTCGAGCCCGTGACTGCTAAATACGATTAACATTTGTATCGATGATTTATTGTAAACTCCACTGACCTGGTGGTCGTGCCGGAGTATAAACAAACGTTTATTTAAATTGGCTACTCTGTGTATCGAAACAAAGAGGTACGAGCTAACATATTAAAACAAAAATAAATAAAAAAAATACTATGAATAAGCTAATATGATTCATCAATGCCACCTATATAAAATTAACCGTTGCTTCAAGATAATGTAGGTAAAGGTTAATATAATCGATATTCAGGATAACAGAGATCACAGACCGAAATGAAATTGTCCTTCCTAACATTCCTATGCCGAAACAAGTCAAATCTAAATGACAAGACAGACAGACAGACAAACCGTGATATTATGTTCGATAGCAGGACATTTCGGAATTCTACAAGACGAATGCGCAGGCAACAAAACAACCAGTAAACTCAACTGTGACAGAAATTCAAGTCCTGTTCAAGGACTTTAATTCCTACAAACTATCATACGAAATATCATTTGTCCCTATAAACTATCATACGAAAGGCTTTCTACTCCCAGTAGCAAAATACGTATGGCAGGAACATACCAACGGTACACCTACAGAAATTAAGTGTACTGTTATTATGTCTTCTGGGCTACCAGAACCAGGAAAGTAAGTAAAAAAAAAAAAAAAATGCCATTGCCAGAGTACACACTGGACACACTTATATAACTCATCTTTATCTTCTCAAAAGCGAAGACCCTATGCAATGTACTCACTACTGTACTGTAAACAAATTTACTGTACTGCCCTAGTGGACTGTACTCCACTAACCAGCAGGGCATTTTTATCTCTTAGAAATCTGTAACACGGACACATTTTGGGAAATAACGGAAATTCAGAGGCTCTTCACCTCGAAAGTTTGGAAGATATTTGTTGATGTTGGCCTTGATCTTCAGTTAACTAATTGAGGAAAGTGTTAGGATTGGTTTGGAAGATTGAAATTGTTGTACTGTTATTTGGTTTTTAGGAGCATTAGCAACTAAGGCCATAATTGCTCCGGGATATGCGGGAAAAAATGCCACTGCCAGTGTGTACTCTGGCAATGGCATTTTTTTTTTTTTTTTTTTTTTACTTCCTTTCCTGGTTCTGGTAGCCCAGAAAGGTCATTCTCTGACCTTTCCGCATCCTCCGTATTTGGTGGTGACAGGCTCGAACCCCGGCTAATCAAGAAGCGTGTGCTACGCACTGCTGCTCCTTCCCACCTGGCTACGGAGACGCCTGGAAGATTGAAATAAAATTACAGTAACATGCTGGCGGAAATTTAGGAAATTTGGTAGCCCAGAAAGGTCATTCCCTGACCTTTCCGCATCCTCCGTATTTGGTGGTGACAGGCTCGAACCCCGGTCTAATCAAGAAGCGTGTGCTACGCACTGCTGCTCCTTCCCACCTGGAAGATTGAAATAAAATTACAGTAACATGCTGGCGGAAATTTAGGAGGAGAGACTGATTGAACTCTATTCAGATTTAGGATTAAAACCATTCTTTGATTCAATGAACTATGTTTAGTTTTGGGTGAGAGTAAAGGCAGTGCTCCAGAAATCGAGAATTTCATGCAAAAGCAATGATTCCCCCAATATCGCCCCTTATAAGAATATTTACGAGCCTGTTATTTTAAAAGCAAGAGTTACAACAAACGAATCTCGCCCCACCCCTGGAATTGCTTAGTCAGTAATTATACAGGGTGTCCGAAAAGTCTGGAACCAATGATAAAAATATGTTTTTCTTAACACGTGAAAAATGGCATTAACACTCGATGAAAGGGTGGTGATAGTTTTTCTTAGTGGTCGTCAGGGATGGTCACCTGACCTTAACCCGCTGGACTTTTTTCATTTTGGGGATTCCTGAAGGCACAGGTATATGTTGTAAAAATTCGAGACATTAGTCATCATAGGGAGAGAATCGTGCTACTGTCGATCTCAAAATGCTGAGAAGAATCCAAACAAACATGGTACATGTGAGAAAATGCGTGGAGAGTCAGGTTAGATACGTTGAACACATTGTAAATGAGAGTTAGTATATGTAGTATAAATCAAATTGGCTCCAAACTTTTCAGACACCCTGTAGATCCATACAAAGGGAAAGGTTTAAATCTATTCGATGACTAGAATTTTTTCACCTGATACAGAGAAGAAGAGGTAGAACTGTTCCACGTAAACTCTTTTGTCATTCCGCAAAACAGAAAAATTAACGTTTACAACAGTTATATAAACTAAGTTATGCATTCCTTATTATAGAAGAGACTGTTACCACTATATTACTAAGCAGTTTTAACTAACAATTTAGGGTATGAAATTATCAAATAGAACAGTCCTTTTCCAATAAAAGTAAAATTTTGGAGCATCATACTCTTAATTGTTCAAAAGTCGAATACAAAATTTAAAATAAGCATTATTAATTATGTGTGCTTGGTCGATCGTTAAATCAATTTTTCCCTCTCCACTGAACCCCCGAAACTTAATTATGAGAAGTGCTAATTAATTAACGCTTTTGCATATGTAATTAGCGCCGTTTTCTGCAACTTTTGGAGGTAAAATCAGCCGTGACCATCTAGATGTGATAATCTGAATGCACGCTGATATTTATTTATTCTCTTTTTGGAGGCCAGGGTTTATTCCTTTATGAAGGTAAATTACTCACGACTGTAGTAATAGCTAAAGTGGTGGCAGAGAAAACGGAAGGGTTAATCAAGATAAATTTTTTAGTTTTATAATATAGCATATTTTTCAATATCACGGAAAGAAAATTTTCGTTCACGATTTTAAGCGACCTGTCCCAGATAATAAAGAATACCTTCGCTGGAAGAGAACCTGGTCCAATTCAATCATCCTACAATACAAAATGGTACAATATATTCATTCCATCGTTGTTTCTATTTTTAAAGCGATTACATTTTTTTCCTGTAGATATTTTTAAAACGTCGAAGCATTAATCACTTCGGAATCTGATTCAAATTTTCCAATCCTGAATTTCTCTTTCAGGATGGAAATCGGTAGCTAGAAATCATATAGTGCAAGATGTGGGATGTACAAGGGCTGAGCCATGCCAGAAATTTACGTTGTGTAAAAATATACCGACAGCATGGGCAATGTGAATCTAGCAATTGGTTTTGAAAAAGGAAGAATTGGAATATGTGGGTTACAGAATTTGCTTTATAATAGATTTGTGACTGAGGTCTATAACCCTCTGGGCGGCTTGGGGAGAGAGAAGGAATAATAAAATGAATGAAGGTGAATTTTCACGGTTATAAATTATACTAGAATTTGGGGCCATAAAATCTAATCACGGATAAGAGGTAGAAATTTCCTTTTAGCCAGCGAGTTGCTAATAACGGGAACATGTTATCAATATGGATAACTGCTATCTGATACCGGATTGCTAAAGTACTTTCATCAAACTTCATCATTAGAAAGCGGCTTTATTTTGATGTGTGTAATATATTTTTTAAAAGTTTTCCATCACCATGCTGAAAAAAAAAAAAAAAAAAAAAAAAACGCAAATTTTCCAATCATTTCTAAAAAAACGACTTAGCAACATTTGGCAATAATGCAATGTCATCAAACACCAGATTTAAACTGTGGCATCCATAAACCAATAAAATCTCTTTAACTAAGGCTATTAAATTATGCCTATATTTTTTTGCATCTAACCACAGTGGCTTCGTTGTCCTTGACCATAGTATTCATCTTAAGTTTTAAGATGTATGAGGCCCCTCTCTCTTTTACGGCGCCTCCGTTGCCAGGTGGGCAGGAGCAGCAGTGCGTAGCACAGGCTTCTTGATTAGACCGGGATTCGAGCCCGTGCCCACCAAATACGTCGGATGCGGAAAGGTCAGGGAATGACCACCGCATATCCCCGGAGCAATATGGCCTTAGTTGCTAATGCTCCAAATAACAAAAACTCTTTTACAGTTCACTTGTGACAATATTAAAAAAAGGATTTTTTTAAGATAGAGAGAGGCCCCCTTGTAATGTGAGGCCTTAAGCTGTAGCTTGTTTAGCTTATGTGTAAATCCAGCCCTGGTAATGTACATGTAAAACGCAAGTTGACAAGCGCCTGTTGTCGGTCCGGGAACCTACTTACTGATTGTTGACAGACGTGAATATTGACCAGTGCCTGTTGTCAATAACTGGTATATTTGATGGCTTCCAGTAACGGGCGTTAATAGAGGCCGTCAAAATATGGCAATCTGTATGTGTGAATTGAGGGATATGTGCTCATATAAGAGGGTTGTTAACTTTTAAAAATACAGTACTTAAGAAGCGCAGACTTTCTTAAATAATACTAAACGTTATGATTTTTTTTATTTTTTTTATTACGCACGAACCGAAAGCATTTTGTTTTCTGCTCATCCGCCATATTGCCCATTCATTCCCCCAATCAGCGCACGGCAACAAACATAATATCCAGTGCTTCAACTACAATATGCTGGATATGGACAGTGCAAAAAAATATATATAAATAATAATAATAACTTCCGGATTGGTCCGATTTTAATTAAATTTAGCAAGTCTCAGAAAATAGCTCTAAAAGACCTACATATAAAATTTCATCAAAATCCATTCGCAGATTTTTCTAAAAGGGCGAAATATAAAATTTTATGAAAATCCATCTATTAGGAGTAGAATTATTACACGCGGGCAGGTGGACAGACAGATATGGCGAAGGTAGTTGGCGCTTTAAGCATACATTGAGTGATCACTGAATTATGAACACCCCTATGAAAACTGAATGCGATCCGTTGACACGTGGGGTACGAGAGTGCGCAGTTAGTCGACTACATAGCATAGGTAAGGTGCCAGTGGTTCAGTAGATAGTAAAATTCCGAGCGTGATAGGTAAAAGGAAGGATTTATCGGACTTTGATAAAGGACAGATTGTGGGAGCTCGACGAGCTGGTGCCTCGATTTCCCAAACGGCTGAACTGGTGAGGTGTTCGAGAGCCGCCGTTGTTCAAGTGTACCAGGACTGGCGTCAAAATGGTAAAACAACGACCCGACGGCAAGACTGCAAAAGTCAGCGAAAGCTGACTTTTGCAGTCTTGCCGTCGGGTCGTTGGCGTAAAAGGTTCATCGGCGTAAAAGACTCGCCTGGTGCAAAGAGCATGCAAGTTGGACGTCAGAAGATTGGAAGAAAGTGTGCTGGTCGGATGAGTCATGTTATTTACTCCACACCGTGGATGGTAGCGTACGGATTTGGCGCCAACAACATGAGGCTCTTCATTCATCATGCATGGTATCAAAAGTGCAGGTCGGTGGAGGCAGTTGTATAGTGTGGGGCATGTTTCACTAGCAGGAACTTGAACCCCTGGTGCATGTGGAACAACTTATTACTGTTATTCGCTATTGTCAACTGCTTGCTGACTGTGTACACTCCCCTACGTTACACTTTTTCCCGAATGGTTTGAGGAACACAGTTCTGACTTCCAGCATATCGATTGGCCTCCTAACTCCACCGATATCAATCCCACTGAGCACTTGTAGGACACTATGGAAAGGCATATCAGGCGTCTGGATACACCAATCACCTCCATAGCTAGCCGCATTAAACACAACTTGGTTGGCCATACCTCCCGAACGCTTCCGACATAACGTTGAATCAATGCCACATCGGATAGCTGCTGTATTGAGGGCAAAAGGAGGACCTACGAAGTATTAGGTAGGTGGTCATAATTCAATGATCACTCGGTGTATATGCTAACGAGATTAAAAATTAGTTCAGATAACATTGAAATCGATATTATAAATATTAATATAACAATTATATCATTAATTTCAGAATTCAATATTAATTTTATAGTCTCAATTCACAATAAATTCACCTTTATTCATATTTATTTTGTACTCATTGCTCTCATCTCTTCATTTAAAATTCATTACTGAAAATAAATTAACACCAATAAATATGAATTCACCATATTAATAAGAAATTTAGTATTCTATTTGGCCCTAAAAAGAAAAGAAAACGTAGTGGGGGGGATGTTCTTGGGTTTGTTGGTGCATCAGCAACTGTGGCTATAATGCACTGATTTCTGACTAGTATATCTTTCTTGTTTGTTTAGATTCTGGTAAAAATTCAGACAAGGTGATGGGGGGAGGGGGTATTTAGCTGAAAAGTACGAAGGTTGGCAACTGCGTGCAAATCATCTCGTCTTCAAGTTCTGATTTTTCAGATGACCAATTAATCCTTACAGAATTTTTTTTAATGAAAAACAAAATAAATAAATAAAAACGCACTGGTATATCCCTTGGAAATTGCAGAAGATAAAATTTTGGTGATTATCATAATTTATTTAATGAATTAAAAGGGGTTGAAAAGCAGGTTTTCAATATAGCAGAATGAATAAAGAAACTTTTAACTATATTTTTAAAAAAGGCTGAACAGAGTTTAACAAAAACATGGATTAACTGGTATAAACAGCCAAAACTACCTCTGAGACAATTAAATAAATAGCGTTAACAAATATTTTTTCTTAGCAATGTTTCCCCACAGAATTCCTCTTTGAATGTAGATTGTCGCATTTGTCCCATATTACATCTTGCATAAACTTTTGAAATTAAGAGTCAATATCCACGCTTAAAACTTAACTGACGCCGACAATCAGCAAGCTTAAACCTATAATTTATTCTCTAAGCAGGCAGATTAACATAAGCAGCGGTGACCAGTTCCGACACACTTTTGCTGTGTGAGCCCATTATTAACTTATAAGACTCATTACATCTAAGTACAGGTGCTGGTTCCCGGCGAACGGGGCGGGCCCTTGCTTTTTTTTTTTTTTTTTTTTTCTCCTCGCTCGTATCCTAGGCCTCGATTCCTTTAATGTACTACTGGCACTTTCAACACTTTACAAAAAAAAAAAAAAAAAAAAAAAAACCGATTTGAATCCTGTTCCCGACCTCCAGAGGGATTCCGGAAGAAAAACAAGTGGCATGGATTTTCTCCTGTAAACTCAGGTTTTTCGTCTAGCAAACAGAAAATCGACCTCAGAACATACGCAATTTACAGATAATATAAAAGGAGCAATATAGAGAGTCGCTGATGCTCTTAAAAGTGTACTATAACAATAAAAATAACAGCTCAACTAGACCACTTGATAAAACCAATCACTAGTAGCAACAGATTAGAATACACGTTAAGAATGCAGCTGTCTTGGGAAATTTTTTGGCGCACTAACTATTCAAGGCCACTGTATATAAGTTATTTGGCATTCCAGTTAAAATTTTGTTATGTATTATGCCGAACTGCACAGTCATAAATGTTTAAAAACCCAGAATAACTCACAGGAAACTATCATATTCCCCCCAGTTGAAATCCACTAAGTACAGTCCCGATTGAAGAAGCTTTTAAGAATTTTTGCAGTCTTCGACTGGATTCGAACCCAGACCTCTCCAAAACAGAGACAAATTTCGAAACTACGGTATGATTAAAGAAGATGCAAAGCTCCCTATATATCTTAAATTATTAATGGAATATTTCGTTGATATTATTTACAAGCGTCGGTCAACTATATTGTAACTTTTTCTTTCTTTTAATTAATTTTTTTAAAATATTAATAAAAAAGCATCACAATCTGTGTTAGAACAAGCATAAAACTTTCTCGAATTCAGTCATTATAATAATTAACAAAAGCAAGAGAAAAAGTTTATATAAAAAAAAAAAAAAAAAGACTGATAAATTTATAAAAATAAACAAGCTCGGTCTATTCAACCATACTCCGGATAATGAGCCAATGCCACCACTCTTCATCATTAGAAGGCAGAAATCATTTAAATACCATTTATTTCATTACAAAAATGATAATGAAGATGAGGGTGAAGGATGGGAGATAAAAAATCCCTCCCCCAGGAAAAAAAAAACAAAAAAACATTATAATCGTAGATGTTACCAATCGATACGAAACCTGGGTTCTTCCGCAACTACGCAGGAAGAAATGCAAAATTACAATTTTGCGCATTTAATATTTGTTCAATTCCTATTGAACAAAAAATCAAAGGTTAATATATAAGGATGTCACAAGATCAGCGCTAATACCTGATGGAGCAGCGATTCTTGCCATATTCAGTACCCAAAGAAATGCTAGAGAAATTTTTAAAAAAATCTGATGGAAATAAAATGTAAAACTAAAGCTAATTAATCAAACAAAAACAGAGACAATTTTCATTCGAAATACGCACAATAAGAATGATACTAGAATAACGTATTAGCACAATTATAATGATACTAAAATAATCTATTATTTATATATTTGTTGAAGATGAAAATACTTAGGTGTACTGATGATAACTAATATGAAGTTCTCAGGAGTAAAAAAGACTTCTAGTATATGGGATTTCGTTTTAATTTTGCGAGATTACTCCGGGCCCAGCGTTATGGCGCCCACAGACCAGGGCTCCCACTCACAAATTTTAAAAAAACTTAGATTGCAACTTAAATAAACCCAAAAAAAAACCTAGTTTTCATCATATAGTATAGTAACACAAATAAGATAAAACTTACCATGCAAAAATATCTTTTATTTAATTGTAATCAGAATTTTCATCCCATTCAGTTCCCTCCACATTTATTTTTTGAAGTTCTTTCATTTTTTTCAAACGTTCTTCGTATCTTTTATGACAAGTTCCTTGTATGACTTCTTTTACCAATTCTGATTTAGGTTTCCATGTATAGCAATTTTGATTAGATCTATTTATCGCCTGTTTTGCCATTAGTCGATTTTTCACAGTTTCTGGTTTAAGGGAGTTTGTGGCTTTTGTTTTTATATGGTTTACTTGGGAGAACATTCTTTCTACGCTTGCCGAAGAGTGAAGTAAAATAGTTAGACTGGTCATAAAGTTAGATAAAATCTCATATTTAGAATTATTAAAGCCATCTTTTACATTACGTAACAGATACCAAAACTCAGGGATGGTTTTGTAAGAGAAATCTAAATCTTGATTTAAACGAAATGATCTCCATTCATCATCTAGAAGATTTAGTTTGTCTTCAGAAACAAGGTGAGGGAACTGCATTGCTAAATGGAAAATTGGGGTTGGCGAATTGGCACGATCATGTATCACTGCTGGGTCAAGAACATTGCGACTGGCGATAATTCCATCATCATTTAGAGGAAATCTTTTTCTGATTTCCATACAAAGTTCAACAAGAAATTTTAAACAATCATTTTTAAACCTGCTTTCACTGTCACCAAGTGGTGTTGAGTTTAATAAGGCCATACAACGGCCTCCCAAATATATTTTATTCAGAAGCTTATGATTTATTACATTGCTTGGATCAATTTCAACCAGCTTGCACGAAGTAATGACTTCTTCTTTTATGAAAAAACTAAGAATATTTTTATACTCAATTGAAACCATTGAATGAAGTAAGTGCAATCTGAAATGCTCAGATTGAAATTCAATATTCAGACAGTTTATTTTCTCCAGTACATATCCTAAAAACAACAACATATGCTTAGTTCCTTTGGTGATCATAGTATTGTAAATATTCCCTGCACCATCGATTTTGTCAATTTTTGATTGAGACTGAAAATAAAGAACTAACGCATCCCACTGCTCAATAATAATTTTTATTACATTGCCACGGGATAACCAACGTGTTTGTACTAATTTGGGGATTTTATACTTAGCAGTATCTACAACATCTTGAATCATTTTGAACTCGTTTAATCTTTTACTACTACGGGAAAAATAACAAGAGATATCTTTTATAAATATTTCTAGATATGATGGTAGTACCTTGACTGAATGACTAGCACATAATGCAAAAGAATGGCAAACACATCCCATTATAAATACTGATGGTACATCCTTTTTTAGCAATGACTGGAACCCACTCTTAGTACCCATCATAGTGGCACAATTATCACTTCCAAAGCTAACGATATTACTTATTTGAATGTTTTTTTCTTTGAAAAGATCTTTTACAGCTTGATAAAGCCCTTCTGAAGTACCATTTTCGACACAGTGTCAAGTAACACATTTACAACATCAAGTTTTTGAATATCAAAATATCTAACAACAATAGCTAGAACTTGCGATAAAGATAAATCTGTTGAAAACTTGTTGTTTCTGCATATGTTAGAAATGTATCATGATAGGCTATGCCATCTTGTATAAGATAAGAGACTTTAGTCGCCTTCATCTGAACTTGTTTTGCGATACTGCTATCATGAAATGCTTTCTTCCATGCTTCTAAAAGGTGATCACATTGCGCAAATGAAATATTATGCTCAGAAATGAGTGCAGCAATTGTTAACTCTGCCTTTGCTACTTTTTCATTCTCCGTAGGTTTACGTTTTGTGAACAACGTGTCTAACGTTGAACTTGTCTTAGCAATATTTGCACTTTTTTTATGTTTAACTGTATTTTTATGCGCTAGTAACATCGATTTATTGGCATTCTTTAATTTCATTTCACAACAAATACAGTAAGACGCACCTTTTTCATTACTGTCTTCTTTCAACCAATCCTTTAATTCCGGATCTTCTAACCATTCATTTCTAAAATTTTGAGTATACCACCGTTTACTCATCTTTCTCTGTGGGGAACAAGTTTCAGACATTGTGGGCAATTTGTGGGTATGGCTAATTAGCAGTTATCTTATTTAAAATGTTCTATAAAATAAAAAAAATCAATCACTAACCATTAACATAAAATAGAAATAGTCACTACAATTTAAATTTATTATATCACTGTATGTAGTACACGCATAAATGTAAAAATCACACCAAATAATGCAATAATACCACGAACGATCACGAAAGACTGTGCAGCAAAGACCGCCTTCCGCCTGCTCAATAGGCTGCGCATACATGTTAGTACAAACACGAACATGTATGCTTACATGTATGAACATGTAAGCGTAATTTCATAGTGTAGAACCCTGCGAAAAACTTTGAAATCCTTTTACATTTGTAGCATTTTGTACAAGCACTTGAGATATTACAAATTATGATCAGTATTGTTAGAATATAAAATTAAGAAAATTGTAAACTGTTATTAAATTTTATTGTATTTACAAGAAATAAAAATAAATTTTGACTTAAAATTAAAAATTACCGAAAAAACCCAGATACTGAGATATTTTTGTGAAAAAAACCTATCAACCCAGATGACAATCAAAAAACCCAGATCTGGGTGGAAAAACCTAGGAGTGGGAGCCCTGCCACAGACCAACAAATTACTGTAAGGAGTAAAGTTTTTTTTTTTTTTTTGGTTTGCTTTTAATTTCATGTAGTTTCATTGCTCTTTTCGTTTATAATGTCCAAATCTATTCGTATAAATATCACAGCAAATATCGTGCCGTCTCAAGTACCCTTCAAAAGTCATACAATAAGTTTTTTTTTTTTTTTTTGTTATTTAGGAGCATTAGCAACTAAGGCCATATTGCTCCGGGGAAATGCGGTGGTCATTCTCTGACCTTTCCGCATCCTCCGTATTTGGTGGGCACGGGCTCGAATCCCGGTCTAATCAAGAAGCGTGTGCTACGCACTGCTGCTCCTGCTCACCTGGCTACGGACCATGCAATGAGGGGCGCCTCCGTAGCCAGGTGGGAAGGAGCAGCAGTGCGTAGCACATGCTTCTTGATTAGACCGGGGTTCGAGCCCGTCACCACCAAATACGGAGTATGCGGAAAGGTCAAGGAATGACCACCGCATATCCCGGAGCAATATGGCCTTAGTTGCTAATGCTCCTAAAAACCAAATAACAAACAAACAAACCATGCAATGAGACATTACTTTCAAAAATAAAAATTAAAATGAATTCGATTACAAATTGTTATGCTAAATTTTTTTTTGTTAGTTGTTGGCGCATCGGCTTCTGTGGCCATAATGCACCTCCCAAAGTTTTTGCATTTTACTCTGATCTAAGCCCGAGGCGGGAATCGAACCCGCGACCTTTGGGTTGCCAGGCAGACACTTTATCCACCTAGCTAGCCCGGTCGGCTACGCTAAAATACAGCCGAACAATTCGTATTGCCAACAAACAGAAGGCAAATGTGTTTGAATTCAAACTAATCGAGTCAAGTGATTTAATTTCAGATACCATATGCGGCTGTTTGTTGGAAAAACAAATGGTTCAGGTACATTTTCGTAGTCAATTCATTTAATCACTTCACTGGCGTCATAACAGTTCTGGAGGCCTCTGAAGAATGTGTCCTTATGCAGGTTTGATGGTTTTAAATTCGGTTTTTAAGTTTTATTTATTAATTCCAATTTAAGATTTTTAATTTTACTGTCTCATTTCTTAATTCCATGAATTAAAATGTTACTTTTATGCCCATTTTAGTTCACGCTACATGTGTTCATTATTTATGTAGTTTTAGTATTCCAATATTCGGCGCGATTTATATGAGCACACGGTTTCAAGTTAAAGAAAAAGTAAATGGGGTATTATCGAAAAGTTCGGAGATTGAATTAAACTGGAAAGTCGTAGAGAGTTACAAGACTCAGCTCCTTACGACGAATTCCCTTCGAACATGTTGCCGCATATCGCAATGTTCAGTTACTCACTTAATGTATGAATTGTCCGTTTTCCTGCAAACAGTCTGAATTATCGAGCACTAAACAAACGGTGTTTTGTGCGTTTCTTCATATTTTAAAATGAAGTAATAGTTTTGAGCAGCAAAATTTATATCAGTTTTGTTTCAAATTAAGTAAAAGTACAAAGAAACCCACGAATTAAGGGAAAAAATGCTTTCCGAGAAGACTGTAATTCGAAGACTTAATTTTTCAGTGGTCGGCAAAGTTTAAAAAGGGCCGCTTATCCGTCGAATATGATCCTCGCTCTGCTGTCACCTTTCAACTTAAAAAAATAAATAAATAAAATCAGTCGCTCGTGATCTGATCAGGTGTGACGTTTAACTATCGGTGAAGTTTCTATGAAGTCAGCATTTCTTATGGGACATGCCAATCAATTTAAACAAAAGAATTTTTGGGAATTCAATTCAGTCAGTTTGTCTTGCATTCTCACCGATGATCACAGAGAGCGGCGAATTCTAGCATGTGAGGACCTTGGTCAATGTGCTGCTGTCCCAGACTTTGTTTCTTCCACCATGACCAGAAAACAAAAGCTCAGTCCTCTCAATGAAAGACTGCCTTTTTCCAATATCCACAAAATCAAGAGAATCTCCATGAAACGTGAATATCATGCTTACTCGTATTAATTATTTATTTATTATCATTATTATTTTAACTCCCAGGGCATTCTTCGTTATGAATTTGTCCTACATTATGAATTGTCACACACTGAAAAAGAAATGCTACAAAACAGTTTTACATTTTCTTCGAACAGAATTGCACTATTGCAATACTATTCGGTGAAAACAGGCGAAAAAGTGAGCTTCAAGGAATTGGCGCTTACATCATGGCAAATAACCCTGCATACTCGGCATTTTCAATTCATGAATTTCTTGAGAAGCATGATTTCTTTTTTCCCCAAGCTACACAGGAACTATTAGAAATTTCAAAAGAAGCCTTGGAAGCACAAGCACTGGAATCAGTGTAAATTGTAGCCATTTTCAATCCACTGCAGGATGGAAGCCTCCTCAACGATTCACGTTGAGGGAAATGGACCATAATTTGCCACGCTCGTCCAGTGCGGGTTGGCAGATCGACTGTATTTAGCAGTCAGGGACCTGAACCCCGGCCTACTCAAACAGCGTGCGCTACTGAACTCTTTCTCCTCACCACTCGGCTACGGAATCAGAGTACACAGTGTCAGAGTCATCATTGCCATGAACTGAAAAATCGTATCACCTTATGCTTTTCTGCAAGGCTACACGAGTAAGTTGGAAAACAATAACATCACTATTTTCCCAAACTCCCATCACTAATTAAAACCTGCTTTTCCGGTTTAATAATAGAAAGATCTCCATTTGGGGGAGATCTATCTGAATAGTTGGTAAGTTTCATCATTTCCCAAATACTGGTTCACTCACTAAACTTTTTGATGACACCTCGTATAACATCGTACAGGTTAGTAGTAGTACACAGCATTTTTTATTATTGCAGCGAATAAAAAAATATATTATTATTATATAGCGGCACGAGTTTTGCATTTTATGCAAAAATAAGTACACTGCAGAGTATCTCAAATTAACAATTGCAAGATTGTTGTTATTTAGTTTTTAGGAGCATTAGCAACTAAGGCCATATTGCTTCGGGGATATGCGGTGGTCATTCCCTGACCTTTCCACATTCTCCGTATTTGGTGGTCACGGGCTCGAACCCCGGTCTAATCAAGAAGCGTGTGCTACCCACTGCTCCTGCTCACCTGGCTACAGCATGAGGGCCATTTGGAATCGATCATCAAAAATTTACCACGAAATTCGGTTAACGGAAAATTTGTGAAAGTCTTGCGCATTTGGTATTAATCGGTTACCACTGTAGTTAGTACACAAGTCTTATGATTCTATAAAATTTGAACAAAGATTTTCTTCACATTTATACATAACATCATAAAACCGACTGCAAGCCGCATACCCGCGTCCGCACTTTCTGAAACCCTACTCTACGCGATACACCGGCGCCTCCGTAGACAGGTCGGCAGGAGCAGCAGTGCATAGCACATGCTTCTTGATTAGACTGGGGTCGAGCCCGTGAGCCACCAAATATGGAGGATGCGGAAAGTCAAGAAATGACCACCGCATATCCCCGAAGCAATATGGCCTTAGTTGCTAATGCTCCTAAAAACCAAATAACAACAACAACGCGATGCACAGGCCTAGGACAGGTGACTCGTGTGGACTGCAGAATTTGGTAATTAGGCACCGTAGGCGAGATCTGGCTGAGGTTAAAAAAGGCTCTGTGGAAAAAGTAAAATGGATGAGGGCGAAATTTTCACTGCTATAAATAATTCCAGACCTAGGGGCTGTAAATAAAAATTTCGGAGGAAGAGGTTTTTAGACTGGATTTGTAGCAAGTTTTCTTCCAGTCAGCGAGCTGCTGATAACTGGGATCAGTTGCCTCCATGGGTGGTTTATTTTAGGCTGACAGCTTGAGGGGTTTCAAAGCTCAATCAATGGTAGGTACCAACGTGAGGATGGAGTCAAATAGGTGGGGTTTATTTTATTTAATTTTTTTGCTGGTGCAACAAAAGCCTCGGGCTTCCTCGTACCATATAGAAAATACTAAATGACACTACCCAGAAAGTATATATACATACACTGTATATGTTTCAAAATTGTGCGGAACAAATATAGGAGCATATTCTATAGCTAAACATAGGGGGGGGGGGGGAGAGAGAGAAAGGAATATTTTTCTTTATTTTAAGCTGCAATTTTGAAATATCTTGTATAGAAAGTTTAAAACATTTCCAATCATTAAGTAACTTCATTTATTACAGCAATACCAATGCAACAAACATGATGAACAACGTTGGATTTGCTTTGCTGTCCAATTTCTTAATCACATTTCGATTTCAAGTAGAACACAGATGATAATAATAATAATAACAAACTTTTGTAACTGACATTTCTTTTTACCCAGACACCATTTATTAAAATGTCGCCACACAGCATCGACAATCGAATTTTAACTCAACTTTCTTTGTAAAGGGAACCTGGTTCGTAAACGGGAATAATAATTTTTGACTAAGTGACAAGTGAAGACAGGCCACTGTTTTGAACACAAGAATAGAGTAAACTGCCTTAAAATGACCTTGAAATTTCGTCCGACGACTTAGACAGCTGATGTAAAGACGTGCGGTTAATGCAAAAACAAAAAACTCAACGTTTCTGCGTCAGCGACTATGCACAAAACACGAGCCATCTTTTGTGAATTAACACTCCTCCTCTACTGGTTGGTTGTCACTAGCTGCACAAGCCAGTTATAGAGAAAACATAATGGCCCCAGACTTGGCTTACGTAAAGCAGACATGCAACCGCCGCGAAACCATTTGTAACTGTCACTCATGCTCAACTACAACCCTTCCTGCTCATTCTTCTAAATGACTACATGATATACGATCCTGGGATTTTCTTCTTGTTAATACTGCCTCTTCATTCACACCACTTTTCATTCTGGGGCAAATATTTTAAAATAATTTGTCACTGCGTTTTCCGGGTTAACAATACGTCACCACAGGAATTGGAAAAAGAAGAAGGCCTATTAGAATGGGAACATATGAAACAAAGGCTTCAACTGTTTGTACTTCGCTGGAGCAATATAACAGATACACTTTGAATAGCGTTTCGAAAGAAATATAAGCCAATGTTGCACTTGTTTTGTTTTCATGCTAAGAATTTGAAAGAATAATTAATATAACTACTTGTGGGCTTTGTGCATTATGCCAGCACACGTTCTGCCAATGAAAATAATCGGTTTGCAGCCAGAAAACACAGGTATTTACTAATCAGCAATTACCGTGCCTTGTACTAAGACACTAATGTACCTTTTTTTTTTTTTTTTTGGTATTTTTAATTTGTGTGTGTTTTGTAAAAGCTCTGGTATAATGTATTAACATCATATTTGAACTGCATGTTTTGCACAGCAGTGAAAGTGGAGAGAGGGAACACGATGTATGAGGTAATGAAATTTTTGTTTGGATGTGGTGTACACACAGTAAGAATATATACAATTTCTTGACAATGTTGCCTCGAAAAACATCTCCCGCTGCATACAAACTACTGACTCCCTCCAGTCACCAGCTGGCAGAGTGGAAGCACCGAGATTATACACTAACTGATCCGAATGCCTTCTAAAGAGTTACCAATAGTTTCGGTCCGGTCGACGATCTAGCGGTCGGCAGGCCCAAGACATCTTTATCAAAATAAAATAAAATAATTTTCTGTTTATACTCCGACGAGTATAAACGATAATGAAAACTAGAACAATGGCTTTTATGGGGAAAAATAGTTATAGACGAAAAAATATTAGAACAAGTAAAACATTTTAAATATCTAGGATGTGATATATTTTGATGTCCTCCTGTTGGCAAAAGAAATGAGAGAGGGTGAATCCTTCATCAACTTGGAAAGATCGATCGGCTAAAAAAGTTTTTAATAAAAACGAGGAAGTAACCTCTAAGAGTGAGGATATATAAATCTTTTAAAATTCCAAATCTCCAAGTTGTCATATGCTTTTTCCATATCAAAAAATACTGACACCAGATGTCCTCATTTTAGGGAAGCATCCGGGATGGATGTTTCCAGTCTACTTAAATGGTCCAGAATGGACCTATTTCAAATTGCCTTCTCTCCAGCACTGGATGCTGGAGAGAAGGCGATTTGACTCTATTGTCAGGGAAACGGGAAATATATTATACAAAAAGGATAGGTGGAACAGGACCAGGGTATGTCTGCCAGGGGCAAAAGTTGATGACATTGTAGGGCAGATATCATCTTTTAAGGGCACAAAAAGTGATATTGTTGTACGCGTTGGCACTAATGTCATTAAATGTAGGAGATCTGCAGATTTACTAAGCAAGTACAGGTCAATGCTGGAAAAAAATTGCAAGTTAGGGTTAAATTTGAAGGTGTTTGCAATTCTGCCCAGACATGATAGGAGGGAGTATATGACAAGAGCCTTGTCAATCAATTCAGCCCTGGAGAGATTGTGCAAGACTCATGGGGTAGAATTTTTTTCAGCGTGGTCTGTGCTTGCTAACAGGAGAGACTGTTAATAAAATACACTTAAATAGAAAGGGTGCAAGAATATTTGCTGATGCTATCAAGGGAGTGTTAGGTGGGTCGGAAAACTGCTAGATTGGGGGTTTCACAGACTAAAAGATTAAATGTAGTCACAGGCTACCATTAATCTTTCAGTCTGTGAATTTTTAATCTGTCTCTGGGGACTTTTTCCAATCTCACCATGCAAGTTGGACCCTTTTAAGAAGCCGAATGTTTTTTTTTTTTTTCAGATGAAGTCTTCACACTTGAACACAGTATTCTAAATATCTTACAATTGCCTTATACAGTGGGGTTTATGACCTCCACATCTCTACAGGTTAATGTTCGATAAATCATTGATAGGACACCCTGGACTTTACAAGCAGCCTGTTAATGCTGCTCAACTGTTTCCTCTATGTTTTTAATTCAACTCCACCAAGTGTATAATTTATTTTGGGGCTGCTGTTACCCAAGTATAAGACTCTGCATTTTGCTGCATTAAAACATAAATGCCACTTTTCTGACCATTTTTTGCAGCCAGTTCGAGTCATCCTGAAGGAGTGCTGCTTGGTGCTGATCATTAACTACGGTACCAATCTTTACAATGTCTGAAAATTTTGACATTAAGCCTTCTATTCCATCGTCGATGTCGTTTATGAAAATCAGAAATGGGTGGGGTCCCCCAAAGATTGGTCCAAGAACCGATCTTTGGGGGGACCCCACTTCTGACTTTACATCAATTTGAAGAATATCCATTAATCACAACCCTCAGCCTTCTGCCCTGAAGCCACCCATCTTACAATCTTACCAGTAATCCCAACCTGGTCAAGCACGTGGCAACGTCTCATGAGGACAGAGTCAAATGCTTTCTAAAATCCAAATAAACTATGTCGAAATTGTGCAAAAAATCCAGCTCATGAGTAACTGTGTCAAAATAGCCTACTAAGTTAGTTAAACATGATTTTCCCTTAACAAAACCATGTTCTGCGTGTGTTTAATCATTGCTTCTAAGATTTTCCTTACTACTGAAGTCAGACTAACCATTCTGTAGTTATCTTCACTCTTAGATCCAACTTTATGTACTGGTGATATGTTGCACTTCTCCAATCCAAAGGAATCACTCCTGAGTCCAAAGATGCCCTCATAATTAATTTCAATGGGTCAATACACTCCCTTATTGCCTCCCTCAAAATTACTGAGTATATGTCATCAACTCCAGGAGCCTTACTTGCCTTTATGTTCAAAAGCTTTTCTAATAAACAATCATCTGTAATTACGACATCACTAATTTCATATGGCTCAGTCTCAATTGCAGAGCCTCTTCTCAGTGTGAAGGGTCTTTCATTAGTAAAAACCGATGCAAAGTACCTATTCATTTATCTGCAACATCAGCCAGGTTGTCTAAGAATTTTCCACACCAAGTGTACAAAGGTCCGATTTGATTTGCTTTTTCCTTCCTTTTATTCACATATGTGAAAAATTCCTTGTCCCCCATTCTTTTCTCTCTTAGCCCGTACTTTCTTACATGCAGCCTTGGCCTCTTTAACCTTATCTTGGGTACTATTACAAATCGGCTTGTAGCTGCCGTAGGCTTCAATCCTTTTCAATGCTATCTTTTTCTGCTCTATTTGACTAGCCAGCTCCGGATTTATCCATTTCGGCACCCTCCCCTGCAATATTTTCTTAAAGGTATGTATGCATGCATTCATAGCTTCTGTGATTTTTGCTTTATAGGTATTCTACAATTAAAGTGTATTTGCCCTCACTCTGCAATCTGCCCAATTAATAGATGTCATATAGCATCTTAAACTGTCAAAGTCCCCTCTTCTGAAATTATAACTCATGCCTTTAACTACTGCATCATCATTCTTTGTCTTCCAACTGACCATTGCATGATCACTCCCTGACTATGGTTCCTATACTTTAAGCCCTGTGATGTCACTGGATTTTAGAGTAATGATGAGGTCAAGAATATTCTCACCCCAGTATTATCTCTGATATGCTAGTACAAATAATAATCATCTAGTTGATTTAGAAAAAATTTCCCCCAATTTTCCTTGCACCATATGGCTAATAATAATAATAATAAATACATTATACATACCATAGTGGAACTCATCATCTCCAATTTGCAGGTGGCACCAAGTTTCTGTTGTCCCTATTATGTCAGCATTAGTTGTCCTAACCAGGAGTTCAAATTCAGTCATTTTATTGACAACACTCCTGACATTACTGTAGACACTACCATCACACACCCCTTGAAGTTATTTAAGCTTATTTCACTATCTTTTTCATCCTGCTCATTTGAAAAGTTGCTATCCTCAGAACATCTTGCCAACGCTGGCCGTTGTGGCAACCAACAAACAAGAATTCTTGAGGTGAGTGCAAGCATTACTTTGACTCATATCAACAGATAAATGCAGATCTCTCCCCCCCCCGTAACTAGCAGTTTCCTCTAACCTTTAAGGTATCCTCAGCGATACTGGCAAAATCCTTGCATCACCTTTGTTCAAATGAATACCACCTCTACAAAATGGATTCCTTCTACCTACAAGTGCAGGCCACACTGACAAATATTTCCCACTTGTAGATCTTGTTGATTCTTGTAGATTCTCTTAAGTCAATCCACAAGGTTTTCAGCATATATCATGTTTGGGCAGAACTACAAACATATACACATTCTGACCCAAAAGCTTTGTTCTAAATATTTCATTGCTTGGTTGTGAAATCTTTTGCTGACTGTGCCTGATTACTAGGGCTCACCATTTTTTGGGACGCACACAGAATTTTGCACCGTGGAATTTTTATTTCACTGTAGTAAACATTCAGTTTTATAACTTTCAGAAGAAAATTCACACTTGTTAAAAGTAATCTTTGGCCAAAATAATGTTTTAGTATTAATATTTTTCTTATAATTTATTTTAAAAGAATTAGATAACTTATGATGTCAGATCACAATTTATTTCACTCTTGTGAGCCTTGCAAAGGTGTTACATAAGGCTGTGTTAGATAAACCAGCCATGGCCGGGAGCCTCACCCAAAGAGGGGCCTCATTTTCAATGTAAATATTTTCTCAAGTAGTGATAAAAATTTCTAATAATAATAGTTTTTAAGGATGACAGAAAAATATGTATCAATGTATGGATGAATAAAGCTTTCTAAAAACAAGCTTTTTCTGACATCCAACAACTTTTAATGAAGGAATGTTGTTCGAGATCAATTCTTTGAATTTTTGGTTCATTTTGCAGCAGGAATTTCACATGCTATTGCCACCTCTCCCTATCTACCATTAACAATGACTGCATGCATTCTGGGAACTGAATCAAAATGGCAACAATCGTATCTTTTCTGACACGCAGCTTCCAGACCTAATTGTTGTCACAGATCCGTGGTAGCAATCTTGTTTTACTAAGAACATGGAATGATCATTATTACCTCAATATATCGGTAATACCCCATTCTAGAAGGATTACGTATCTTTCACCAGTATCCTCTTTGTCACACGTAGAAGATTACTCCTCCTGACACGCATTAATACTAAGGAGAATTCACGATATATATATATATATATATAAAAGGGGACTCAAATTTAAATATAGCTGGGGGCCTATTTCATCCTTAATCTGCCTCTGGTGTTAGATGTCACTATCATTGCAGACATTCTGAATGATTTTAGCTGCAGATGAGAAAATGATGTCATTTTTGTTTTAGACTAGCACAAGGTATACTTGATTATATAATTTTTAAACTACAAGTTTAAAAAACTGCAAATAAATTAAATAATTCATTGAACTGCATCATCTATTAATATAAAAAATGAACAAACACAATAAACATTGGTCCAGCTCAACACATGTCAGAATTTGGAGTGGATAAGTTTTATGTTCATGATGGAATGTTCTGGTGAAAAATCTGCAATGTACCATTAGACTATATCCATCAGCAAACTACAGTAGGCAATTTGAGCAGTAGGAAAAAAAAAAAAAAACAAAGAAAGTTTTGCAAAGCAAAAAGCAAAGGATCCGGGCAAAGAAGAAGAAGAAGATCTGAAGTGCCAAACTACGATAGCAAGTTGCCAACAACAGCAAATGGCTGCTTCTACTGAAAAGAATAAACCTGACATGGATTTGGTTCAGGCATTTAAGACAGCCAACATTCCATTGGAAATGGCTGATAATCTGAAATTATGAGAATTTTTAGAAACTCATGTCAAAAGAAGCAGGAAACATATCTGAAGCAAATACATTACAAGAATCTTATGTACCACACGTGTTTGACCTCGTCAGTCAAATATCATAGCTAGTCTCCAGAATAAAAAAAAAATTGCTATCATAGTTGATATGTGGTCAGTATCCTTATGTAACCTCTTAACGTGCGTGATATAAATGATCCTGGGCATTTTTAGTTAATACTGAATTTCTCGAACAAGTTAACAATGCTACAATTTCACAGATTGTTATATAGCAATAACTAACATTGTTATTGACTTTAATGATGCTGTAGCATTGGTTTCAGACAATGCAGCCTATGTGAAGAAAGCATTTAGTGAGGTTTTAACAGATGTGCTTCCCAATGCAGTTCATGCAACCTATTGGGCTCATACACTTCCCTTGACAGATTTCAAGTTGCCTTGAGTTCTGCAATAATTTGGTTACTCGCACGTAGCACGAGCACTTTATTTGAATTACTTGCATCAGAAAACATCTCTTCCTCCAGTTCAAGTGATAACATGCTGGAATACCTGGTTAAATGCAACAGTTTATCATGCAAACATATTACTTTGTATAAAGGCTTTGTAGAAAATGAAATACGAGACAATGCTAGCACAATACAATTTAGAAAACTCTCTCAGCTGTTATCTTCTAATAGCATGGATATACTGACTGTGGAACTTGAATTTTTGGCTGTCAATGGTGAACATTTAATGAGTACACTTACCCCATTTGAGGCAAATAACTTCTTAGCATCTGATGCATACCTGTTTGTTTGTTGTTGGGTTTTATTGGCGCATTAGCAACTAAGGCTATAATGTGCCAAAACCTGGTCATTAAAAAATAAAATTTTTAGTGGCCTAACGAATTAGGTCACCAAGTCAAAGTAGAAAAAACAAGTATAAACGGTAAAAGACAAATCAGTAAACAAGTAACATTAACAAAGATTTTTTAAATATGAGTAAAATGGTTAACCGATTTCAAAAAGCTAAAAATAGCAGACACATGATCATTGTCAGACCTGATGCATACCACAAAGTTGCAGATCATTTGTCATGGTTCAGGGCTCCAGGTTTTCCTTTTGCAACAGAAAACTGTAAGAGAGCTATGAACTCAACAGCTGCCAATTAGTTAAATATGTGGAAGGTGCAAAGCAACCAGCCGTGGGAGTTTTCAAAACTGTGAGCATATTTAATCCTCACCAATTACCTTTGCTTTTGAAATTGTTCAATGAGTATGCAACTTTATTGCCAGCATCTGCATCTGAAGGGTGGCAGATATATTTAGATATTGTTGTGCAAGAAATACATGATATCTGCCGACCGGGCTAGCCGGGTGGGTAAAGTACCTGCCTAGCAACCCAAAGGTCGTGGGTTCGAATCCCGCCTCGGGCTTGGATCAAAGTACTGCAAAAACCTTGGGAGGTACATTATGGCCACAGAAGCTGATGCGCCAACAACTACCAAAAAAAAAAAAAAAAAAAAAACATGATATCTACTACCAAAGTTAACCATGTTAGCAAAAACATACTTGGCATTACCAGTATCATCAGTTGATGTAGAATGCTCATTTTCAAAGTATGGTACTGGGTTGTCTCCTTTACGTTGCAGCATGTTTGAAAAGAATCTTTGAGCAGTATACTGTCGAGTTTTATGTGTTTTAATGGTAAAAGCAGTTAATTAGTAGTTTTATTACAATTATTTGTTAATAAATAAAATGAGTTTTAGGCCTCATTATTCATTATTCAGAAATCTTGATTATTCACCAGCATTCAAGAAGTTCTTATTAATGTCTTTCATTGTTTATAAATTATAATCGAAAAGGCCATGATTTCCCACATCTGCAGTATTTTGTGCCTTGCTGTGGAATTTTCTATTTTTTGCAGAGGAAAATAATGATTACCCACTAATGAGAAGCCAACAAGCATTGAAACCACTGTGTAAAGGAGATGAGTTGAGCTGAGATTATAAAGTTGATGGAATTTAGAATGTGGTTCCTGTGCGTATCACATCGTATTATGCAAGGGGTGCTTCTGCAGCCCCTACCCCACCCTCAAACAACAGGATTATACTCCCTCTGGGCCTTGTGATCAAGCTGGGAAGACAAAAAGGAAAAGAAAAAGTTACATAAAAAAGTACAGCAGAGGCCCACTTAACTGACACTCCTCTCGTTCTGGTTTAAAACATATTACTGTCTAATGCATTCCACACTGTGCTGTGGGCACTAGTCTAGTATACTGCTGCTAATGTACTACACTACTTGTTCTCAAACTACTGAGATCTACTGACCTGTTCAAAAATCAAAAAAAGTTTGCGGACCCATATATATATATGTTTCCTTGTGTATGTATGAACACTGGGTTTTCTGAAAAGAAAATTCAAAGTTTTATGTTTAAAACAACTCAACTTTAGTTTTATTTTTACATAAATATACAGGATGACTCAAAAATATTGGTACAAACATTTAGGGGAGGTAGGTAATATCTAAAGGAATGTGAATTGCATAGGAACCCATAACCGGAAACGTAACCGTAAGTCAGTAGACGGCACAGTAGTCGCCACATGAAGAGCATGCATTGATATACAAACTGTGAGCTGGCAGACATGCATCTAGTGTATGGATTAGAAGAGGGCAATGGACGAGCCGCTCAACGAATTTATGGAGGACACTTCCCAGACAGACATGTACCGGACCACTGTTTGTTTGCACGTGTGCATCAAAATTTGTGTGATTATGGGTCATTTAGAGGTAACAGGAGTAGTGCGGGCAGACCATGTTCGATGCAAACTCCTGCCATGGAAGAGGTGTGTTGAATGCCGTCCAGAATGATTCTACTACCAGCATACGTGCCGTTGCCTCTGCCTTAGGAGTGTCTCGTTGCAGTGTACAGCGTGCCTGGCACGACGATTCCTTACACCCCTTTCATCTCCAAAGGATTCAGTTACTGTCCCCCAAGATCATCCTACACATGTGGCTTTTGTGCAGTGGTTTCTCCAAGAAAGTGTTCAAGACTTGAATTTTCCAGACTATGTTTTGTTCACAGATGAGGCTTATTTCACTCAGGAAGGCTTATTCAACCAGCACAATGCTCATATGTGGGCTCATGACAACCCACAAGGTGTGTGTGCCCTCATGCTGCCCAACATCGCTTCGCAATAAATATGTCGGCAGGTATGGTCGGTGACTGCTTAGTCGGCCCATACCTGTTACCATCCTGCATGAACTCCGCTAAATATCAGATATTTCTTGAACAAGTTCTACCAGGGTTACTTGACGATGTTCCAGCAAATGTGAGATGAAACATTTGGTTTCAACATGACGGGGCGTCTGCCCATTATGGAAGGTGTGTTTGTGACAATTTGAACACGCAATTTGGGCATCGATGGATTGGCCATGGTGGACCCGTTGCCTGGTCCCCACGCTCACCTGATTTATCGAGCCTTGATTTCTTTCTGTGGGGGGGCTCTGAAATCTGTCGTGTATGAATCGCCTATGGAGACAGAAATGGATCTTGTGGCGAGACTCGTCTGCGCTGCTGCTGCTGCTGCTACTGTCAAAGAAACTCCAGGTGTGTTCGACCGTGTCCACCAATCCATGCTGCATCGGTGTCACGCATGCATCGCGTCTCATGGTGGAATCTTCGAGCATCTGTTGTAACATCATGAAATGCATCCATCTCATACTCCATTGTTAATATTATGTCAAATAAATGTTTGCCACTAATTACTGTCTTGTGTCATTTCTGCTTCTTGTGCCTCTGCTACTACTTTCCCATGACGTTTTCGGTTATGGGTTCCTATGCGATTCACATTCCTTTAGATGTTACCTACCTCCTCTAAACATTTGTGCCAATATTTTTGAGACACCCTGTATAACTTTATTTATCATTGTTTTGCTATACATAGAACAAATAATTTTACCAGTTCAGAGGATCCATTTCGGGGACCCCCTTGGAACTGGTCTTCGGACCCTCAGGGGTCTGCAGATCCCAGTTTGGGAAACACTATACTACACCATGCCCTCTGTTGAGTTGTATGCTTCCCAAGAGGTCAGTTTTGTGTTTGCACCAGTAAAATTATTTGTTACTGCAATTACAGTAGATAATTCAATTAAATATCATTGAAATTAATGAACTATGGGTGAGAAAAGAGAGTTGTTTATATCAGAAACAAGTTAGATATGTTGGAAAGACTTGATAAAGGTGAGTCTAAAAAAAAGCTCTTGAATTAGATGTGTGTGAGATGACTGTAAAAGACTGGAAGAAATCATAAAAATGTAGAAGGTTATTGCACTCAGTTTGTTTCACAAGAGCTGTTAAATTCTCACTCCAATATTAAAAAAACAAAATTAGAGGTAGTAGAAAATGCATTATGGCTGTGGTTTATGCAAGGAAGACAACACAGACTTCGATCAGTGGAATCATTATAAAAGCAGCATCAAGGCAAACACCTTGATCTCTCACCAAAAGACTGATGGTGCAGAAAGTTCTATTATAGCAAGTGACAGATGGATTGGACATATTAGAAAATACATCATGGTATCCATGTATTGAGTATTAGTGGGGAAAGATTATCCTAAAAGTTTGCAGACCTACGTTAACATGTGTGTGTGCATGTATTAACTCAGATCTGTAAATTTTTAGTTTATATATTAACTTTTTTGAGTTCAGTTTTGGAAAAACTCTATGATATGGATGAAACTGGTCTAAATTATAAGAAGTTGCATACAAAAACAATGGCAAAAAAAAAAAACCCAAAAAACAAACAAACAAACAAAAAAAAAAAAAACGGAGCTTGCTGTGCCATGATATAAAATATCCAGAGAGAGCAAGAGAGAGAATCATGTAGCCACCTGCAGCAGTGCAATTGGGATTCATAAATTGCAGCTTTTTTGTTGTTGGTAAATCAACTAAGAGCTTTTAAAAAATATAAATTGTTCAACTTTAACAGTTTAGCACCATTCGCAAAAATCAGCATGAATGGACTCTGCATTATTCAAAGAATGTTAACTTTTTTTTTTTTTTTTTCCCCCACCAATTTGTACTTTCTGTAAGGAAACACTTACCTGAAAATGCTATTCTCTTTCTGGATAACACCCCTTCATATCCCAATTGTGAGGAACTCAAAGAAGGGGACATAAAAGCCATGTTTTTACCATCGAATGTACCATCCCTGATTGAGCCATGGATCAAGGGGTTCTATAATGTCTAAAGAGACAACATACGTGAAAGTTTTTGGGTTCAGTTTTGGAAAAAAAAAAATTGAAGACACGAATATAGGTCTTACATAATTATTTAAAGTTACCAACATCCAAGATGTGTTTACAATATAGCACTAGCATCGAACAAAATTCCAAGTTTGACATTACTTTAATATTTATTAAAATTTGGAGAAAACTTTGGCTCAAGGTTGCCAATGCTAATGGAAGTTCTAAACCACAAAAAGGATAATGAAGAACTTAGTTTTAACTGATTTCAGGAAAATTGAAGGTTTCAAAGACTTACACCAAGAAAACATAAACAATGGATTCAACAATGTTTATCAAGAAATTGTCAGTGGCTTGTTGGAGAATGGAATTACAGACGATGTGGAAATCATAAACACTGTGACTGAAACAGATAGATCTAAATAGGAAGAAGGAATTGATTCATATCCAAAGCCAAAAATTTTTCACACAGCTGCCAAAATCATCCTACATAGAGCTTCATATTATATTGAATTACAGCCTGATTCAATAGTCAACGATGTTATGTTTATAAACAAAAGTGGAGGGATCATGCTGCAAAGATCGCACTTCATCATCTAAATATATGAAAATTACTCTTTCATGTAAATGAGTGTATGCATGAATGTATATAATGAATATAAATTACAGCATATTTTAAGTGAAAATAAAATTCTTAATGTATGTATGCATACTTTTTTTTATGATTCCACGATTTAACCGACTTTTACATTAACCCACCAACAAACGGTTCTGTTGTTGTTATTTGGTTTTTAGGAGCATTAGCAACTAAGGCCATATTGCTCCTGGGATATGCGGTGGTCATTCCCTGACCTTTCTGCATCCTCCATATTTGGTGGTCAGGGGCTCAAACCCCAGTCTAATCAAGAAGCATGTGCTACGCACTGCTGCTACTCCTGCCCACCTGGCTACAGAGACACCTCACACACACACACACAACCAGTTCTGGTTGATAGCATCAGATAAGGGATCTTCTACTGTACACTACACTGGGGGGGAAAAGTTTGTGAATATACACCACCGATGGCCCCTTTTATTTTTGACAGTGCACTTTAGTCTTCTTTCATTCTCTGTCTTTCCTTCTACTATTTGGGAACCTTTCATTACATCCCTACATATAAAGCCCAAATGTAGTGAAATGAGTAATGCATGCCTTTCAAATAAATAGCAGCATACTTCTACTTTACGTGCAGTGCTTTCTATTCAAAGTGACTTGATGCATTATGGAATAATGCATCAAGTCACTTCGAATAGAAATCAACAAGTTTACTATTTAATGGCACATTGGCAGTTTAGCCAATGTGCCATTAAACAGTAAACCAAAGGAGGTTAGGCAGGCGAAGGCAGATTACGAGAAATCTTTGGCAAAGGATGCTAAGAAAAACAGCAAGGATTTCTTTACTTATGTAAAAAGGAAGGGGATGAATCTGATTAGTCCACTTGATATCAATGGTTCTACTGTTGATGATCCTGCTCAGATAGCAAACAAACTGAATGAGTATTTTGCATCTACATTCACACATGAAGAGTTATTAAGGTTTGAAAATGCCAGAAGGTTATCAAATTGTAGCAGGGTGCTTAATGATTTTGTAATAACTGAGAGCAAAGTGGAGGAGAAATTGTTGAAGTTAAACATAAGAAAGGCACCTGGGGTGGATGGGATCTATCCAGTTATATTAAAGGAGGCGGCAAAGCAACTAAGCAAACCATTAGCCATAATTATGACAGCATCCTTGGACTCAGGGGAGGTCCCTATGGACTGTAGATGTGCAAATGTATCCCCAATTCACAAAGGGGGATCGAAGGGGTGACACGAGTAATTACAGACCAGTTAGTTTAACTTCTGTTCCAGGTAAAATAATGCAGTCACTGGTTAAAGATGCATTGCAGGTTCATCTAGACAAGACTGCAGCAATAATTCAGACACAGCATGGGTTTGTTAAGGGAAAGTCTTGTCTGACAAATTTGATTGGTTATTATGATGCGGTTACAAAGGAACTGGATGCAAAAATAATTTTGCTATCATTTACTTGGATTTCAGGAATGCTTTTGACACCGATGTGCATGGAAGACTACTGTACAAATTGAAGCAGAATGGTATTAAGGATAAATTGGTACAATGGATAAAAGGATTGTTGAGTGAGAGAAGACAGAGGGTGGTAATCAACTCCACTAATAACTAATGTTATTAGTTTAGTCCCACAGGGTTGAGTGTTGGGTCCACTGTTGTTTTGTATATTTATCAATGATATTGATGAAGGTATATCAGGCTTAGTGTCGAAGTTTGCAGATGATACAAAGGTTGGCAGGGTTGTTAATGACAGTAAAGGCAGTGTGCTACTGCAACAAGATCTAGAAAATTTGGGCAGATGGGCTGAGAAATGGCAACTGAAGTTTAGCCTTGACAAATGCAAAGTACTGCATATGGGTAGAGTAACCTCAGAGAAATGTACCATGTGGTACACTTAAGGTGGCAGAAAATGAAAAAGACCTGGGAGTAATTGTGCAGTCAGATATGAAGTTTTCTGAGCAATGCAGACAGGCTGCTAGGGAAGGTCATGGGGATTTGTCAATGATATACAGGAATTTTGCAAGGAGGGAAAAGGAGGTGATTGTCCCTGTGTATAAGGCAATGGTCAGGCCATGTCTTGAGTGCTGCGTACAGGCCTGGAAGCCTTATTTTAGGAAGAATGTAGATTTGCTTGAGCATGTACAGAGAAGAGCAACAAGATTGGTGAGGGGAATGAAGGGATCCTCTTACGAAGAGAGGCTCAAGTTCTGCAAATTGCAGTGGCTGGAGACAGGCACCTGCGCAGTGATCTGATTAAGGCGTATAAGGCCTTGAATGGGTTGAGCATGAACCAGATTATGAACCAAAGGGGACATTAATTCAAATTAAGGAAAGACAGATGTAAAATAATGTACAAAAATTTGCCTTCAGCCAGCGGGAGGTTAATTGCTAGAACAAACTTCCATCTGTTGTTGTGGAAGTTGATAGGTTAAATAAATTTAAGGAGGAACTGGACAAACATTTGGAGGGAATGATTGTGTGAATTTTTTTTTTTTGTTGGCTGATGCTTCATAAGCTCATACGCTTGCTTTCTTGCATCACATGCCACCACTATTACTACAAATACGGAGGATGCCGAAAGGTCAGGGAATGACCACCGCATATCCCGGAGCAATATGGCCTTAGTTGCTAATGCTCCTAAAAACAACATAACATAACTACTACTACTACCACCACCACCAACTGACCAACCAATCTATTCAAAATACCGGCGCAACACTGAGGAACCTTAATTTGCTTTGCAACATGAGATCGATGCATTTTGCGGCAAACCTAATTTGACATGGGATACATACAAAACTGAGGCATTTACCAACCTATGTATAGTAATGTTTCATTAGTAAACATTAATTTAAAAGAGCATATGAAGTCACAAAATAAAGAAAAGTTACTCTCCAACTTTAGATTACATTTTTTATCAAGTACATATACATATAGATACAGTGACAGCTGAAACAAGGAGGTTAAAATCAGAAGTGGTTGTGGAATTGCATTTGCATTTGTTTCATAAAAGTGGAAAATTCTGAGGGGTGATTCTTTGTTTCTGAACCAAGGCAACTAACAAGCATAACAGCTGAGGTTTTGGTTATAAAAAAAAAAGAAAAAAAAAGTTGGTTATTATGCCTATCAATTGCATTCATTCAAAGGTTGGTTTGGCTGTTTAGTCTCCTGGGAGGCAAAACTGGCAACAGACAGAAAGGAGAAGCAACCTTATCACATGGCTCTACTTTGGGTTAAAAGCTCTCACTTGAAATCAACTGAATACACTATGAATTGTCAAACTAATAGAGTAAGCTTATCTGTGAAAAGATCTAAACCTCCCAAACACTTCCTAGTTCATTTCACAAATATACATGGTCTCAATTAAAATCTCAACGATGTCTATTTCCACTTGCAGTCTGCCAAACCCCATATACTTTTTCTGACAGAATCTCAGTTATCAGTTGATTCAACTACTGCTCATTTCAGTTGCCCAAATTATTCACTGTATGATTCCTTTTGCCTCAAAGATGGTACTTGTGCATATGTCCATTCCGATATTCCCTGTCAGAGACTTGGTAATTTGGAATCTCCTCTTTTCGATCTTCTCTGGCTTAAAATCTCTTTACCTCATTGTGTCAAATTCATCTGTTGTCTTTACCGTTCTCCCAACTCCACTAATCATTTGGGGCTCTCTTTGCAACTTGACTTTCTCCAGTCTAACTTTCCTAACAGTGAAGTAATTTTCCTTGGTGATTTTAATGTTCACAACTCCAGCTGTCTTCCATTTTCTAGTCGCACCGACTCAGCTGGTCAAGATGCTGAGGCTTTTGCAATTACTAATGACCTTGCACAGATTGTTCATTTACCTACAAGAATATCAGACAATCCTAACCATACAGCCTTACTATTATTTGTACAATCATGTTAGAGAAAATGGTAAGGATGATTCTCATCCTTACCATTTTCTCTAACATGATTGTACAAATAATAATCATCTAGTTTATTTAAAAATTTTATTTCTCGTGGTGAGTTTCCTTCCCACTTATTCCAATTAGTGGCAGAATGAGTCATTTATATTAAGACATATACACTTGCTTACCCATTTCCATCTGCATGTAGAGATGCTCATCATACTCTTTGCCATCTTCTGGTCTGTAGGATACTACAACCATACAGATTCTATGCTGGCAGGCATATATTCTAATTCAGCAAAAGGTCACTTTGCGCATATGCTGCTTTTGATAAGAAGTATGACCACACTATCCCTTCCATCTTCCCTAAATACATTACACGCACCACACTGGAACTCGTCATCCCAAATATCCAGATGGCACCATGTTTTTGTTAGCCCTATTATATCAGCATTAGTTGTCCTAACTAGGAGTTAAAATTCACCCATTCTGTTGACAACACTCCTGACATTACTATAGACACGCTTAAACTAAGCATTCTTCTATAGTTTACTACCCTGAATCACCTCTTGATTATTTAGGCTTGTTTCCCTGGCTTTAAGGTCCACAATCAGCCATTGTGCTGTTTTCTGTCTATCAGCAAGCACAAGGTGGGACAGCTTACATTCACCACAACAAATGATGAAACATAATTGCTGTCCATCGGCCAGGTGACTAATGCTTTGTCCACTCTTGGAACACCTTAACTACAGCACTCCACTGACAGTCCATAAGATTTGCAATTTCTGTGATACTGCCACCCTTCAACTGGTACCTAACAATCATTCATTTTTTGAAATCTTTCAGATCATGTCCCTTGCCCACGAGATTAAGTACTTTGCATGGATCACATGCCATAGACCTCTAGGACAGTATCACATTTAGTGGTCCTCACTCCCACATATGCACCACCAGGTGGGGAGGGTTGGCCAATTGCTAAAACATGGGGTTGTTAATAATTTTTTTACGAACATACACTATTTTTTGTCTTTTTTCAGATATATATATATATTTGTCAAGTTGTTCAATGTTTAGCCAGCGAATCGGAGTTGCCTCAAATAAAGGTAGTTGCATTTGCTCACCTGTAGTCTGTTAAATACCATACAAAAATAGAATGTCTCGTAATTCATAGTATACTGAAATTAGCATTAGCATTAGTAGAGGCATATGATGCAAGAAAGCAAGCTTATTCAGCATCAGCCAAAAAAAAAAAAAAAACACACACCACTCCCATTTCACCCCTCCGTTCGTTCAAAATACCTGTCCAGTTGAGCTTTAAATTTGTTTAGGCTATCAACTTCAACAACAAGTGATGGAAGTCGGTTCCACCAACCAACCACCCACTGGCCAAAGGCAAATTTCCGCACATCTATCCGACATCCGTCCTTCCTCAATTTGAATTTATGCCCTCTGAGGTGATTATTCTGAGCAAGATGAAGAATCCCATTGGCATTGAGCATGCTCAAACCATTCAAAGCCTTATACACCTCTATCAGATCACCTCGCTGGTGCCTAGTCTCCAGACTCTGTAATTTGCAAAACTTAAGCCTTTCTTCATAAGAGCAACCCTTTGTTCCATTCACTAATCTTGTTGCCCTTCTCTGTACCCGTTCCAGCAGCTCTACATCCTTCTTGAAATGAGGCCTCCAGACCTGTATACAGTACTCAAGATGTGGCCTAACGATTGCCTTATACAAGGGAATAATCACCTCCTTATCCCTGCTAGAAAAATTCCTGTATATCATTGACAAGACACCATGAGCTACTCTTGCAGCTCGTCTGCACTGCTCAGAGAACTTCATATCTGCCTGCACAATTACCCCCAGGTCCTTTTCATTCTCCACCACTGTCAGTGTAGTACCGCAGAGTTGATACATTGCTCTGGGGTTACTGTTTCCCATATGTAGTACCTTACATTTGTCAATGTTAAACTTCATTTGCCATCTCTCAGCCCATCTGTACAACCTTTCCAGATCCTGTTGCAGCAGCATAGCATCAGTAGTGTCCTTAATAACCCTGCCAACCTTTGTATCATCTGCAAACTTGGACATTAAACTTGATATCCCATCATCAATATCATTCATAAACACCGAAAACAACAACAGACCCAACACTGAACCCTGAGGAACTCCACTAATAACATTAGTCCACGTTGAGCAGTGTCCATTGATTACCACTCTCTGTCTTCTGCCACTCAACCATCCCCTTATCCATAGCAGCAATTTGCCTCCAATGCCACACTGCTCCAATTTGTGCAGCAGTCTTCCATGTGCAACAGTATCAAAAGCCTTTCTAAGATCCAAATATATAATATCAAAGTTATTCCCTGCCTCCAGTTCTTTTGTGACTACATCATAATATCCAATCAAATTGGTCAGGCAAGACCTGCCCTTAACAAACCCATGCTGCGTCTGAGCTATAACTGAATTCTTGTCTAGATGATCCTGCAGTGCTTCTTTAACCAGTGCCTCCATTAATTTACCTGGAACAGAAGTTAAACTAACAGGTCTATAATTACTTGTGTCAGCCTTTGATCCTCCTTTGTGAATTGGGGTTACATTTGCAGAAAATGAAACAGAAAATACTGTATAACCACTTAGAAAATATTGCTGAGTAAAGACACGTGAAGATTTGATTTCATTTATACATTTAAAAAAGTGGTTTGTGTTTGATGCCATTAGCAATTGAAGGTTAATTTATTATTCCTAATTTATACATATTTTACTCATTTCTCATATGCTGCTATTCAATAGAAGGTGTACTCTAATATTACAATTTTAAATGCATCAACGTTTACAATTTTTACTTTTTTAAATAAATAAAAATACACACACACACTCGTTTTTCTCTATACAAATACCAACAATACTGAGAGGGGCATGCATGACATTCTGCACTTGTTTGTGTAAATCTTATTCAATTAAAGACTTACATGAGCAAATGCAGTGTCTTTAGTGTCCTGGCCAGTATATATATACTCAGTGACAAAAAAAAAAGGAAAAAAAACTATTTAAAATTATTTTTTAAGATTTTAAAAAGGAAACACCTGTTCTGTTTTGATATGGCATGCCTGCTAATTGTGAGCAAATAGGCATAACTGTCAAATTTATTCAAACTACCCATGTCCACAACACTTGATTGTTTATTTCAACAATCAATCACACTTTGGATGAATGCAAATTTCCATGTATTCTGCAACCACTCTTTTTCAATTTAAATTTGTCTTCTTGTATGTGTCACCCAACAAAGAGTAAAGATGGCATCAGCATTTAGCTCACATAACTCTTTTAAAGACACTTCATTTAGATTACCATGTGGATGCTAGTTTCTATAGGCAACAACTTACAGAATCCCAGTCCACAACTAATCTTGTTGCTTTTTTCTCTACCCCCTTTCCAAAAGATCTATGACCTTAAAATGATGTTTCCAAACTAGTATGCAGTATTCAAACTTTTATAGCTTAACCAATGTCTTATACAATAAGATCATCACCTCTTTGTCCCTACTGGCAAAGCTCCTATATATCATTAACAGCATTAACATAACTCCATGGGTTGTTCTAACAGCTTGTTTACATTGCTCATAAATTATTATGTTAGACTAATATGATCCCTAGCTCTTTTTCATACTCCACTACCTTGATTTTGGTACCACCTAGACATTCTGGAATTACTGCTACCCAAATTAGCATGCATACACCTTACATTTATCACTGTTAAACCACAATCACCATTTTCCAGCACATCTGCTGGAAAGTGGCGACTATCTAGATCCTCTTGATGTAGTATACACTGATTACTGTCAACCAGAGAAAGTAATACTCTTGATCTGGTTATCAGCAGTGATCATTCATGTATTAGGAATTTGCAGATAAAAGAACCACTAGGTGGCAGTGATCACAGTGTACTGACGTGGGATTTACTTAAAGATTTAACTACTATCAGGGGTAAAGGAAAGGGTTTTTGCTTCCGTAAAGGCGAGTACAGTGGTCTCCGACAGTTTTTAAATTCTGTACAGTGGGATCAACTGACGATGTTACCAACAGTAAATTCTAAGTGGGAAGCATTCAAGGAATTAATCGTGGAAGCTACTAAAAGGTTCATACCTATTAAGAAATATTGTTCAAGGTTTAGGCCTAAATGGTTGTCAAATGAACTAATGAGACTCGTAACAGAGAAGAAAATTGCATGGGATGCATATAAATTATCAAGCGACTCAGAAGCCTATGGCAGATATAAGTTAATCTGTAATCAGGTCACAAAGGAGGTTCGGCAGGCGAAGGCAGATTACGAGAAATCCTTGGCAAAAGATGCTAAGAAAAACAGCAAGGATTTCTTTACTTATATAAACTCTAAAAGGAAGGGGATGAATCTGATTGGTCCACTTGACATCGATGGTTCGACTGTTGATGATCCTGCTCAGATAGCAAACAAACCAAATGAGTATTTTGCATCTACATTCACACATGAGGAATTATTAAGGTTTGAAAATGGCAGAAGGTTATCAAATTGTAGCAGGATACTTAATGATTTTGTAATACCTGAAAGCAAAGTGGAGGAGAAATTGTTGAAGTTAAACGTAAGAAAAGCACCTGGGGTGGATGGGATCTATCCAGTTATATTAAAGGAGGCGGCAAAGCAACTAAGCAAACCCTTAGCCATAATTATGAGAGCATCCTTGGACTCAGGGGAGGTTCCCACGGACTGGAGATGCAAATGTATCCCCAATTCACAAAGGGGGATCGAAGGGGTGACACGAGTAATTACAGACCAGTTAGTTTAACTTCTATTCCGGGTAAAATAATGGAGTCACTGGTTAAAGATGCATTGCAGGATCATCTAGACAAGACTGCAGCAATAATTCAGACACAGCATGGGTTTGTTAAGGGAAAGTCTTGTCTGACAAATTTGATAGGATATTATGATGTGGTTACAAAGGAACTGGATGCAAAAAATAATTTTGATATCATATATTTGGATTCAGGAAAGCTTTTGACACTGTTGCGCATGGAAGACTATTGTACAAATTGGAGCAGAATGGTATTAAGGGTAAGTTGCTACAATGGATAAAAGGATGGTTAAGTGCTAGAAGACAGAGGGTGGTAATCAACGGGTGCTGCTCTTCTTGGACTAATGTTATTAGTGGAGTCCCACAGGGTTCGGTGTTAGGTCCACTGTTGTTTTGTATATTTATCAATGATATTGATGAAGGTATATCAGGCTTAATGTCGAAGTTTGCAGATGATACAAAGGTTTGCAGGGTTGTTAATGACAGTAATGGCAGTGTGCTACTGCAACAGGATCTATATAATTTGGGCAGATGGGCTAAGAAGTGGCAACTGAAGTTTAACCTTGACAAATGTAAAGTACTACATATGGGTAGAAGTAACCCCAGAGAAACGTACCAACTGTGTGGTACTACACTTAAGGTGGTAGAAAATGAAAAAGACCTGGGGGTAATTGTGCAGGCAGATATGAAGTTTTCTGAGCAATGCTGCCAGGGCAGGTAATGGGGTTTTGTCAATGATATATAGGAATTTTGCTAGCAGGGAAAAGGAGGTGATTATCCCTCTGTATAAGGCAATGGTCAGGCCACGGCTTGAGTACTGCGTACAGGTCTGGAGGCCTCATTTTAGGAAGGATGTAGATTTACTTGAGCGTGTACAGAGAAGGGCAACAAGATTGGTGAGGGGAATGAAGGGATCCTCTTACCAAGAGAGGCTTAAGTTCTGCAAATTGCAGTGGCTGGAGACTAGGCACCTGCGCGGTGATCTGATTGAGGTATATAAGGCCTTGAATGGGTTGAGCATGCTGAATTCTGATGGGATCCTTCCACTTGTTCAGATTACGAATCTAAGGGGGCATAAATTCAAATTAAGAAAAGACAGATGTAGAATAGATGTGCGGAAATTTTCCTTTAGCCAGCGGGTGGTTAATTGCTGGAAAAAACTTCCATCTGTCGTTGTGGAAGTTGATAGGTTGAATAAATTTAAGGAGGAACTGGACAGGCATTTGGAGGGAATGGTGTGATTTTTTTTTTTTTTTTTTTGGCTGATGCTGCATAAGCTCATACATTTGCTTTCTTGCATCACATGCCACTACTACTACTATCCTCTTGATGTAGTATACACTGATTACTGTCATTAAATCACTGTGCTGACCTTAGTATCATCAGAGAACTGACATCAAACTTGAAATATTTTATCAATATAATTAACAAATATTAAAAACAGTAACTGGCTTTATTAATGGCTCATTTAGAGAAGCCCTTGTGCCAGTAAACTATAAATAATAAAGAGACCAATTGGGCATGTTCATCATTTATTTAAGGCTGTTAATCAAAAAGATGGTTAGATACAGTTATACCTACAGATGGTGCAATACGAGTATTGCAATAATTCATTAAGATTAGCACGATTTCCAAGAATGTGTTGGATTTAATTGTTCTTGCATGTTAGATAGTGAATTGAAGACATTTTTACAGATACTGGAATAATGCAGTCAATGAGGATACGTACGACTGTTAGTTAAGTTTGACAGTAAGGGTACTGCCAAGGACCTTCTCCCATCAGTAAGAACAGATGAGTGAGATGGGAATGACTGATACAGAGTTTCTCCTTTTTTTTTTTTTTTTTGGCTGATGCTATATAAGCTTGCTTTCTTGCATCATTTTTCACCACTAGTACTCTCTTTCAGTCTCTTGTGTTTGTAGCCTAATTCCATATTTGTGGTTTATTTTTAATGAGTTGATGTTTGTTATGAACCTGGGCTTGCCATAGCTAAGACCAGTGGTCTCTGCATGCTGCTTTTATAAAATTTTTGTAGTCACTTGAAAAGATTACTTCATTGTGGGGTTGTTTTGTGGAAAGATCTGCTTTTCTGTCTCCAAAAAGGCTAGAATGGCCTGGAATCCAGAAGAAAGATACACTCTAGTGGGACTCACTGCAAGTTAGTACTGTGAATGGATTTTTTTACTATAGGATGCAAAGAGGAGAGATTACTTCTTATAACAGTGACTGCACAAAGCCTATATATATCAAGGAAGGTGAGAGATGGATCAGTGACCTGCCCTTGAGCTAATTTAATGGCATAGAGTTCAGTAGTACAAACACTGCATGATACTGGCAACAAGGCAGTATCATGCAGTGTTACTGGCAACAAGGCAGTAGTACACTGCAACAGAACCTATCCAATGTCAGTTTTAAAACTATCAATATAAATTTTGCAGGTATGGGAGTTCATTGTAAGGAGACACAATATTCTTTCCCCACTGCTTAAAGTGGTCATCACAGGAATAAGTTCCCAAGGTGAAGATGGTCTGAAATATGTTGCTGTATCAAAATGCTGCCACGGTGCAACCAGTCTAGTTACACATTTAACACATGATAGCCCATGTGTATATATATATACTTCAAAATCATTTTTTTACTTCAGTAGAATGCATCAGTTGAAATGTTTTAAATACAGCTTTCCTTTTAGCACTTCTTAGATAGTAGTAAACTTCCACCAAATATTCATTCATTTTAAAAAGAAGGCATGCAGACCCCTTTTCAGCACACAAATTAAGATGACAAAGATGACCTATTAACACCAAGTGCTCATCTTCTTTTTTAATGTCCTTATTACTCCAGTTTTTAGGCCTGCCATAACAGACACATTATGATCACTAGCTGCCAAACAGATTTTTATTTATTTTTTTTTTTTTTAAGGAATCCCACATGCTTTCACATTGTTTCACAAAAGATTCCCAATGCTGTATCCTGCACAGTCACCTTCCAATGCTGGCATTGAATGCAAGCTGCTTTCAATTTGAAAAAAAAAAAAAATAATAATAATAAATAAATATATATATATATATATATATATATATATATATTTTTTTTTTTTTTTTTTTTATTACAAAAGGATAAGCAATCACAATGGGATTTAGTGCCATCACTACTTCTTTCTATATTTGTAAAATTTTCACTAACAATGCCTGTTGTTTTTGTTCCTCCACAACTGTATTTTTTTGCTATTTCACTATTGGGAAACATATTCCTTGAAAACATGCCTGCATGTTCAGCACAACTCACAGGATATTATGTTTTATGAAAAAATATGCAAATAAACATTTGACACATATGACATCATCATCATTACTAAGAAATGCAACATAAATAATTTAATTTCTTTCTTTCTATGCACTTCTTGACATCCTTACACTTTTCTTGCAAATGTCTGATTAGATTGTGTTTCCAAATGCTTGAAACTGAAAAATCACATCAACATACAGTGCACAAGGCAAATGTGTTATTTTTTTCAGAATTTACAATACATGGAAAATCTTGCACATATCTACCATAACAAAGACAAAGCTAATTAAAAAAGGCATTGTTAATTAGCTTTGCATCACACAAGTATAGTGAAATATCATGCATTAACATTTCATTAGTAGATGCATATGATGCAAGAAAGCAGGCTTATACAGCATCAGCCAAAAGAAAAAATCTTCCCATTTCACCCATCCAATCTCTCCACAAGTCTGTCCAGTTCTTCCTTGAATTTATTTATGCTATCAACTTCCACAACAACAGATAGAAGTTTGTTCCTTTAATCAACCACCCAGTGGCTAAAGGCACATTTTTGCACATATATTCTACAGCTGTCTTTCCTACTCAATTTGAATTTATGCCCCATGCAGGTGCATAATCTAAGCAAGAGGAAGAATCCTATCAGCATTCGGCTTGCTCAAACCATTCAAGACCTTATACACCTCAATGAGATCACTTTACAGGTGCCTAGTCTTCAGACACTGCAATTTTCAGAACATAACCCTTTCTTGATAAGAGCAACCCTTTGTTCCCCTCACCAACCTCGTTGCCCTTCTCTGCACTCGTTCCAGCAGCTCTACATCTTTCCTAAAATAAGGCCTCCAGTATGCAGTATGTTTTTCCTGTATGCAGTACTCAAGGTGTGACTCAAGTGAAACTCAAGGTGTTTTCAAGTGACTACAAGTATACAAGGAGATAATCACCTCCTTATTCCTGCTAGCAAAATTCATGTATATCATTGACAAGACCCCATAAGCTGCTCCGGCAATCCGTCTGCACTACTCTGAAAACTTCATATCTGACTGCGCAATTACTCCCAGGTCCTTTTCATTCTTCATTACCCTGAGTACTGCACAGTTGGTACATTACCCTGGGGTTACTGCTACCCATATGCAGTACTTTGCATTTGTCAATGTTAAACTTCAGTTTGCACCTCTCAATCCATCTGCCTCAGTAGCATACTGTCATTAACAACCCTGCCAACCTTAGTATCAAACTGCAAACTTGGATATTAAGCATAATATGCCTTCATCAATATCACTGATAAATATAGAAAACAACGATGGGCCCAACACTAAACCCTGGGGGACTCCATTAATAAAATTAGTCCAAGAAGAGCAGTGCCACTGATTACCACTCTCTGTCTTTTCCCTTTCAACCATCCCTTTATCCACAGCAGCAACTTGCCCTTAATGCAATACTTTCCAATTGTACAGCAGTCTTTTATATCCAACCGTATCAAAAGCTTTTCTGAAATCCAAGTATATAATATCAAAATTATTTTTTGCATCCAGTTCCTTTGTGACCACATTGTAGTATCCAATCAAATTGGTAAGACAACACTTCGCCTTAACAAACCCATGATGCATCTGAACTATAACTGCAGTCTTGTGAAGATGATCCTGCATTGCTTCTTTCACTAATGACTCCATTATTTTCCCCTGGAACAGAAGTTAAACTAACTGGTCTGTAATACCCTTGTCACCTTTCAATTCCCCCCACCCCTTTTATGAATTGGGGATACATTTGCACGTTTCCAGTCCATGGATGCTCTCATAACCATGGCTAAGGGCATACTTACTTACGGAACAGAACTTAAACTACCGGGTCTGTAATTACATGTCACTCTTTGATCGCCTTTGTAAATTGGGGTTAAACAATCCTTTTGCATATCTCCAGTCTGTGGGAACCTCTCCTGAATCCAAAGATGCTCTCATAATTATGGCTAGGAGTTTGCTTACTTCCTTTGCTGCCTCCTTCAATATAACTGGATAGATTTCATCCACCCCAGGTGCCTTTCTTATGTTTAACTTCAACAATTTCTCCACCACCTTGCTCTCAGTTATTACAGAATCATTTAACTCCCTGTTAGAGTTTTATAAACTTCTGGCTTCCACTGCTCTACAGAATTCCTTGTGTGAATGTAGATGCAAAATACTCATTCAGTTTGTCAGCTACCTGAGCAGAATCATCCACAGTCGAACCATCAGTATCAAGTGGCCCAACCTGATTCATTCCTTTTCTTCTGGAGTTTATATAATTAAAGAAGTCTTTGCTGTTTTCCTTTGCATCCTTTCCCAAAGATTTCTAGTAATATGCCTTCGCTTGCCTAACCTCCTTTGTGACTTGATTACAGCTTATATCTACCACAGGCTTCTGTGTCTCCTGATAATTTATATGTGTTCCATGCAAATTTATTCTCTGCCATGAGTCTCATTAGTTCATCTGCATTAAGGAGAAAGCAACATTTCTATTTTATGTATTATTTTAAATTTCTATTTTGCAGTGTAAACTAGTACTTGGTCAATTTGTTAATGAAAATAAATAGAAATTTGCAGAATTTTTTAAAAATTTAAATTTTAATATAGTTTTATTTATTGTTATTATTATTTATTTTATTTATTTTTTTTTTTTTGAAGAGAAAAAGAAGTTGAAAAATTGAGTTTTTGAAAAAATAAAGAGAAACTGTCACCAACAAGTGTGCGATGGAGAAGGGGTCAAACTGAAGGAAAAAAAAAAAAAAAAAACCAGATTCTGCATCATAAATCTGGATATTTGGCAGCAATATAAATAATAAGAATGGCAACCAGCCAAAACATTGATGGTAAACTGTTATTTACATTGAGATTGAGTGATCCCATGAAGAATTTCCCTCTGTCAATAGGTGTTGATTATGAAAACTGATGATATCAGTCCTAGTAAACTGCACCTAACCTATAAAGAAAACTAACAAAATGAAGTGGAAGTCGACACAATGTTGCATGAACCAATGCATCCAGTCTGGTAGAATGCAATGGGTGCTGGACAGCCATTTGGTGAGGGGGCCTGCATTTTCTTTAGATGATAAGGATGAAGGTGCCTCATGAAGAATCTTTTAAACTGTTGCCTGTGATGCATTGACCTCTGCCACCAACCATTTCACGCTGGCTCCCAGATTCTCCTCGATCTAGTTCAGAACTTGTTTCTAATTCAGGTGTTTGATGTTTTCAAGACACCGTTGTCAGTGTGATGGATCGTTTTTGTTTAGAACAACAACGACAACGAATGACCTCCTCATATGATTTCCTTTTGGGATAACATTGATGTAGTAATGCTTCCTAGTAGAGAAGGTTAATGATAATGGCTTTCCTATGATTACCATTTATGTAGCCATACATTAAAAAAACGCCTGCCATTTTCAGCATTTGAGTAACAATTTATGTTCGTGAGAAGAGATAATGGGATGAAATAAAAATTTTAGTTCAATAGCACTGCTAATAATATCACCACTAGGAGTAGTGATATTGTCCATTGTCCAGGAGTCTAGGTCAATATTCTGCTGCAATTGTCTTTCAATGACTTTCATGTTGCATGACTGTGTAAAAATACTGTAGTCATCAACAAAGAGAACACTGTTCACAGCTGGAGGTACTGAGTGATAGAATTCACTTTGATAGAAAAAAGCTAAACGCTTAAAACCAGGGGCATTCCTAGTGTATGTGGTGCCTGGGTACTAACTGAAATTTGGTGCTCCTTTAAAATTTTCTTCATATGCGTATGTAGGTTTCAGGTGCCCCTTGAATGTTGCTGCCCAGGTGCAGGCACCCCTTACACCCTCGGGACGGTCCACCCCTGCATAGAACAGATCCTTGGGGAGCTCCTTCTTCTTGGTAAAAGGACAGAAAGAAAGAATTCCACACAAACTTGGAATGGCTGATTTGATAGGAAGTTTTTAATAAAAACTGCCAGGTGACCCTTTAGGCCAAAGTTATTGTCTTTTAAAATTTCAAATCCCCAAGCTGTGTCATATGCTTTTCCGTATCAAAGAGTACTGACACAAGATGCTTGTGTTTCAGGAAAGCATCTTGAACAGATGTTTCTGGGAGGATTAAATGTTTGGGTATTGACCTGTTACTTCAGAAGCCATACTGTATCCTGTATGGAGAGAAAACAATATGATTAAATACTACGAGGCAAACACTGACCATTCTTCCTAGGATTTTGCATAAGCATCTATTAACAGGATGGTAACTGCGGAAGGTAAACACAATTCCCTTATGTCGGAATTCAGAAACTGCTTCTCAAAGTAGTGTCTGCTGCACCATGGATTGCCTTCTCTGTCTAGAGATGGCAATCCATAGACTCTGATGAAAGATGTTTAATCATTTCATAATGGATATTATCTGGCATGGCAGCACTCACCTTAGAGAAAGAGACTGCCACTTTAAGTTCTTGTTCTCTAAAAGGGGTTATAGGCTGTTAGAAGACAGCTTCAATTACTGTTTTCATGTTTTTGTTTAAGGGCTAGAAACTCTGGGGGAATATGATGTTTTAGCAGATACTATGGCAGATGTTTACCTCAGAGCAGGGGTTGGAAACCTGCAGCTCGTGAGCCACACGTGGCTCTTTAACTTTTAGCCCACATGTACGACAAGTGCAATGCATGGCAGGTGCAGGTGGTGATGTGAATATAGCATTAGTTTTAGCGCAAGCCGCAAACACTTTTCAGTTTAGTTTGCCTGCACATCACGAACAGATCACACGTTCTGCAAGGTGTCGAGTATAAAATAGTTAAAACAGGAACAAAATAATATAAGTATGTACATAGTGTTTGCAATAGGTACATGAATTCATATTATAAATCACTTGACTTTTTAAATAAGTCATGTGGTATTATTAAATAAGTGAAACAAGAGGGCATTAAAACTGTTATCATTTTTAAAATGTCAACTCAAAATAGAAAGATTGAGCAAGAAAACCAGGAATTTAAGAAGGAATGGACTGAGTTGTATGCATTTGGGGAAAAATTCTATAGGACTTTGGAGAGGCAAAAAGCTGCCCTTGCAATTCTACACAAATGGACATTGATAGATGAGTTGAAAAAGCAAGACCAAATTGTGTTCAATGTGTGGAGTAGCTTACCGGACACTTATATAAATTTGAAAATATTTGCTTTTGGACTTCTCTCAGTTTTTGGTTTGACATATTTCTGCAAGCAAATATTTTCGAACTAAAAATAAATCAAGAAGCCGTCTGAACAATGTGAGTCACACAGCATGTTTAAAGATGAAAATTACAGCATACTTGCCTGATGTTGAGACTCGCTCAAGAAGTTCAGCAGCAAAAGTCACATTAATTCGTACCTAACTGGATTTTTGTTACATTTTTTCAGTATTAATAAATAATATTTCAAAATATATATTTTTTATATAAAACATCTTCCCACTCTATTCCATTTCTTAAAAAAAAACTCCTCCCCCCTCTATTCCATTTTTTAAAAAAAACTCCTTCCCCCTCCTTCCAGCTTTGAGCTGAGGTGTGGCTCTTCAGATTCTTTTTTTTTTTTTTTTTTTTTTTTACTTAGATCAAAAATGGCTCTTCACTCAAAAAAGGTTGCTGACCCCTGCCCTAGAGTGTCAGCAATTGCAGTTGGGTCTTCAGCGAACATCCATTATGTTCTAGGATTAATGAAGGATGCAATATATATATTTGCCTTTAATTTTCCAGACTTTGTCCTAAGACAACCTTTGAGTTGGCTGCCTGAGTGATGGAAGATGTGAAATGGATCGAACATTTCTTCTGGCTGTGACACTGGATTAAATGTGCTTTGGTACATGCAGTTTCACTGTTTCATTGTCTAGCTCCTGCCTGGCTGTGGTGATATTAAACATTGCCATAAGTTTAAAGGCATATGTAGTGCAGAACAAGGTCACAGAGACTAAATTTGATGCTTCTGTGGCCTTGTTCTTTGCTATGCAGAAAAGTAAATAACAGATAATAAATATTGGTAAAACTTTGCTGCCTTGATTAATTGCTTTACTGTGAAGAAAGTACAAGATCCAGTTAAGTATATAATAAGTAAATAATAAGAAATACGCAACAGAAGGACTCAGTGATTCTGAAAATCAAAGAAAGCATATATAGAAATGTAGTAGTGGAAGGATTATACTTGGATGAGTAATGAAACCCCGAGGAAAAGTTCCAATCTGGGTGCTCATTTCATTAATAACATAGTGGATCCTCTTGAAATGAGAACAGGATATTTATCAACTATTATTCTCAAGTACTAGCAAAACATTTAGGAACTGAGACAGCCAGTCAGATTTCAGAAATCATATTAATTATTATATGGTGGACTTCGGGAATCGATTTATGGTATACTTCACACTTATGAAGTTAGATGTTTTTAGGGTTAAAAAAACCACTGCAGCCTATCCAGTTATTCTCATATTCAAAATAAGGCGAATGATTTTATGAAACCTCTGTGAAAGACAGAAAAGGATAACATCTATCTAATCAGTAGCTAATATGCAATCAAGATGAGAAAAGTTAATGTCATTACCTAATGAGAACTGAAAATGTAGGGTCTGCTCCATTTTCAATTCTGGATAAGGTAATTTTTCATTAAATTTTTCACAACTTCATTTTGACTCCAATTTGTATTGTAATGGGACAATAGAGATATAATCTATTTCCTGGGAAGAATTCTTAAAGTTCACTTCAAATGAGCCTCTAGTTTGGCTGATCACAGGTGAACCGGGTTGTACACAGCCTGCATACAAATTGCCTGTGAACTCACACACACACACACACACACACACACACACACACACACACACACACACACACACACACACACACACACACAGTGTAGACATAACACACAACAAAAAAAACCCAAACCACATGAAGCTGCATACCCCAGAAACTGGCATACTATAACAATGCACTTAATACAGCAAAAATTCTAAACATGAGTGTATGCATTTGTTCATGCATGGGAGTGGAGAGCACTAACCAAGAAGCAGTGTATGTATTTCATCATTATTCTTTGCATTTATAGACTAAGCATAGGAAGTGATAAAATTATGAAGTTTCTGTGAGATTCTGAAGTAAGCAAATAAGAAATTTCTGAGATATCCAGAATAGGTAATCATTTTTAAATTCTTTTGAGCTTAACTATTATGGATATTGGGATCATGCAGATGGAAATCACCATAATGTACAGAGAAATCACAGCAGATAGAGATACTTATATGTAAAAAAGTATACCTTAAGTTTTTGCCTTTTTTTTTTTTTTTTTTTTACTTGGTTAATAAAACTGTGGACACTATCTGTCAAATTTAATTTCAGTACTCTTAGCAGTTATTTTTTTTAAAATAAAGAGTTAGGATGTAAGTGGTCACTCTGGAGTTTGGAGTATTTCTCGACTAATTATAGCAAAGCTGAAGATAGATATTTCTTGGTTTTTTTTTTTTTTTTTTGTTTTTAATAATAAAAGTAGAAATCCCATGAATATACTTTTAACACAAATTTTAAAAGGTTTGTAATGCAATCATGCATTAATATTTTTGAGTAATTTTTTATAAACAAATTTGAGAGTCCTTTGGCACTGCAAATATAAAACTTCACGTTCAGTGCTATGAGGTTAATTTTTAATAATACTGTTTCTTAATTTTACTGTTTTTTAATAATTTTTTATAAACAAATTTGAGAGTCCTTTGGCACTGCAAATATAAAATTTCACGTTCAGTGCTATGAGGTTAATTTGTAATAATACTGTTTCGTAAAATTGCCTATTTTTGTTTTTACACTCCTATATAATGTCTTCCACAGGCTGAATTGTTGTTGTAAGCAAACAAATGAAGGTAGTTTATCTTACTTTTTGTTAGTAATTATTCACACTGCATGGGTGGGGTGTGTGCATGTGCACATGTGCGAAGCCAAGTGCAATTTAAATGTCAATCTAATTCACTGATGAAACTTCTGATTATGATAAGCAACATTATTGTGACCATTTGAGAACATTGAAGAGAAATTGCTATATACAAGTGAATGCAAAGACTCAACCAACTTAAAATTCATACCTTCTTCAACATCTAAATTGGTTAAGCATGCTTATTTTGCAAGTAGAAATCCTCACCACCATCATTCCCATTCAGTACTGAAAGCACCAGAACTATCATGCAAATTCTTGAGTCTAATTGTCAATGACTGGTAAGTGTAGTATGGCACTTGTAATTATTTAATTTTTGCATAAACTACAAAACCTAGAGGATGTAGCTTTTTTATCCTTATGAAATAACCTTTTCAAACACTGGTAGCTGTCTTTCCTAAATCCATTTGCCTTTGTTCCTAGGAGAAAATTTGCCAAAAAAAAAAAAAAAAAAAAAACAAAAAAAACAAAAAAAAAAAAAATTTAAAACATTTTAGATAGGAACTTTTTAATAGCATTCAAAACCTGATGTTAAAGTGCTGCCCACTCACCAATATTTTTCTATTATCTTGTGAAAAAACCAAAATGTAATGTCACTTTGCATACTTCAATGTGAACTGAAACTGCCAGTCAACCTATACTATCAGGACCTCAAAAACTATTCCCAGATGTAACTTGACATACATTTATCTGGGAGAAAGCACTTCTGGTGCTATTGCTGAGGATGTATTATGGTATACTTCTAAAACTTTTTTTTTGAATGTTCCCTGTGTTATTACAATATGGATTTGTATAAAATGACCACTTATAATTGCTATTTTATATTGTTATTCAATATTTTCGTATTGGTTACACAGTTTTAAGTACTGTTTTAATTTTTTGTTTATTACTCACTATACACTTCCAGTTACTAAGACAATTTTCTGATGTATGTATAATTTATAAATAATTCAATTAAAACATTAATTATATTGCATTATAGTATAAAATAAAGGTACTGGTAATGTAATTTACAAAAATTACAGAAAAAATTATTTATACCATCAGACAGTATTCATACTGTCTGACTGTATAAATTATCTGAATGGTGTTCATAATATTCAACAAAAAAGGTGGCCAACAATTGAGGTTACCAAAAATTGAAGCAGCTATTTACAGGGCAGCTTATTGGGGATTGCTTTTCTAAGTAAATGCCAGTTGCCAACAGTTTGGATGTGGGTATGCAAACAGTAAAATTCACATCCCATAATTAAGTGCATAGTGATATTTTAGAACCAAAAGTATATCCACTGAAATTTTTTATATGGAAATAATAGTCCTAACCTATAGAAATCCTCATACCATCAAGTTATATATTAACTTTTTTTCTAATCATGCTGTCCACAAAATACAGAAATGCAATCAAAAATAAAACGCTTTGTTTTCTTAATAACCAACCCATGCTGTTTTTGATAATTCTCATGATTACAATGTAAGCAACTGATACAAAAAATATTACAAAACACATACCACAAAGCATTCCTATATTTGTCCACAGTCAGCAAGTTGGCATCACTTCTAGAAATGCTACACATGATGACAGGCAACAGAAACATACTTACTTGGCTAAATTTGCTAAATCAATAGAAACTGATTGGAACAATTGTTGAACACAGTGCCAATTTCACACTATAGTACAGAGAAATATTTGGGCTTTTATGGTATTCTGTTCCAACTGGAATCTGAAATCAACATATATACCCACTGAGTTGGCTTTGCACTGGCAACACCCCCATGTTAGGAATGAAGTGGTTTGCAACACTGATGAAGGCTCAAAGTTGGGAATGGCTGATATAAGATTGTAGTTTGTATAGGTAGTGATCACTTTTTAAGTATCTGTGAGGAAGAATGAGTCAGTGTCAAGGTCTTTCCAATATTGAATGTGCAATGATTATGGGAGTGAGATGTGCAGGTGCCAGAATCTCAACAGCCAACATAGTTAAGCGCTCCCATTCTGTAATGTCACAAGCCTACCATGATTGGCTCAACAGCAGTTCAATAACCAGCCAAAGGTCACATATGGGACAGTCACATGGGGTCAACACCTGTGGTGAGCATTGTGTGTCTCATAATGGCAAGATTTCACATGTTGGTAATCCAATGTTGGCAGTGACATGGCCATGCAACGATGCAGCACAGTGGCTGTGGCCTAGCTAACTACTCAGTACAGCATAGCAAAAGCAATTTCCACATGGACTATGCACTAGACATTAGCTCGTATAAGCTATGGCAGTCGATGGCTGTCACTGGTACACCCACGTTCCCTGTGAAATACAAGAAACTGCACCTTGCATGGGCATGTCAATGCCAACTGGAATACCAATATGTGGAAATCTGTTGCCTGGTCTGATGAATCCCATCAGATACACCCATCTAGCTCTATCATGCTGATATGTGTATCTGCATTTGCAGAAAGCAACATGAGGCCATTGCACATGGATGCATTCTTGGTGTGTGGCAGGCTGGAGGCAGTGGTGCTATGGTTTGGAGACTGTTTTCATGGCATGCCCTGGGTTCTCTGATCATCATTAATTAACAATCTGATGGGGAATGTCTAACTTTCTATTTTTTCTGACCAAGTAAACCCCTTCATGATTCAAACAACTTCGGCATCTATCAACAAGACAAGGCACCATGCCATGAGGCCTGTCAGGTTGCTAACTGATTTCAGAAACGTAACAATGAATTCATCCTCTGGCCACCCAACTCATCATTTGGAACTTACTGGAAAAGGACATTTGATGCTATGACCATATCTACCTGACAATGTGTGAGCATTACTGTACACATTGTGCAACACATGGGTAATACTACTACAGAACACCCTGCAAATCCATGCCAAGATGTGTATGGGCTGTATTACAGACAAAAGGTTGGGGAGAGGGAGAGAGAGAGAGAGATAAATGATTTTCTTGGTAACAGTTCATTTTCCTAGTATAAATTTTTGCTGGTAGATTATGGAGAATATGATTTGAAGATGCCAACATTGCAGGCTTTAATAGCTACCATCAACCACTTGGCATGTCACTTACAGATCAGGTAAATAAGCAGACCATTTCCTATTGCAAATTCCCACTGTCCCCTATTACTGTATTCCCTCTGTCATCTGAGTAGCAGTTACTTGAGACCACTGCAGAAAACCAAAGTGAGTGTATGTGTCATATGTATTTTTTGACATGCACTCTGATGGCCAAAATGTTTCTGAATATTCCATTCTTCATGAAAAGCAGTGCACCATCTTATGTCAAGAATTTATGACATTATCATCTTCCAAAACTTTCCAATGATATGATTTTTCCACTGCTCACCTGACAACATCAATTATGCAATACCAGTGGATTTCTGGCTTTGAAGTAATCTAAAATAATGTGACTGCATCATCATACAATATCAGAGTTCAAAGAATCAGGTCTATTAACTTTTGCAAAGGAGATAATGATTATCAGATCAGATATATCACTTTTTTCATGGATATCTGAGCTTCGACTGAGTACATTGACTGCATGAGCACATGAAGGATAACTGCTCTATGAGCAGAATATACTAGTCACTGGTTGAGGCCAATACAATGTTAGGCAATTATACTGGAACATCCTCAGTGGTCAATACCTGCAGTTATGGAATCCTAAAGTGTACACCCTCCATAAATTAACTGCAACATTTAAAATCTCTAGGACTAATGAAATATTAAATGTCAAATTACCAAAGGTTCCTTATACCCTGTCTATTGTATTTCAAGTATGTCCACATTTCAAAATATGATTCATCCTGATATATTAACTGCAAACTAATCTATAATGTACCTTTTATCCTGTTATATCAAGCAAAACAACAACAAAAATAAAACTCATCCCCCAGTAACAAGCAAATTGACTGATCCTTAATAATAAAAAAGTAACATTTTTAAAAATCTAATTTTCATACTAAGTGAAATATAACATGCTTATGTGATAAAAATCATAATTTTTTTTTTTTTTTTTTTAAATTTTAGACTTACCAACTGAACTAACAAGGATGGGATCGTTTTGACCATTCTTCTCTTCCACATGGCATTTGATTTCAAAATCTACAGTAAACAGATGGCATATTGTCTGCCACTCATGTTCCCATACTAATATCAGTCTAGAAAATAATTAGCCTGTTTGTAAAAATATTAACCATTGAATACAGCTTATATAAAAATGGTTCACTAATATGAATTAATAATTTTAAAAAGAAACATGTTAAGAATTTGTAAACCGACACAATAGGTCTAAATCCAGTGAGAACTGGATCAAACTACTATATTCTGATCTGAAAGGTGACAAAAGGCTCTGCTACATGCAAGTATGGGCTGATTTCAGTTAAGAACAGGAGAACATGCACTTGCTTGTACAATAATTCAAGGAGTATAATAAATCAGATGAATTTGAAGTAATTAATATATGTGAACATGACAGAAATAAGAATCAAGGTATCATTCCAGTTCTAGCAGAGCTACAGGTACAATCCTCTTGATATAACCTCAAATATACATGATTGACAAAGGTTAAGGTATAGATTATGAAAGTGCAGTAGTTTGCAAAATAATTGATACAAATCAATAAATTTTGTTATGGAAGTATATTATATTATGAAGCAACAGCAGCATGTGTGGACTTAGGGTAAAGCATACCATTTCTGAAATATGCAAACTACCTTATGCATACCTGTAAATGAGCATACAACAGAGGAAGCTGTAAATCTTAATAGGGAGTATGATTACCCACGACAGCCAGGCACCATTCACGATAAGTGGTCATGCTATTAATGAAAGTGTTCAAGAGTCCTGGTGGTATTAGAGCACATTTTTTCTGCAGAGTAGTTTATAACTCATGAAAGGTTCTGGGAAATAGTGATCCCCCTAGAGCATACCATATACACTCACAATCTGGAGAGCTTTGAGACGACTCCATTCAGGATATATCCTTGCTCAGAAGAAATTTCTGTTTATTAATGGCCACTGCTCTTTATGGGCTAGTGTTATTAGTCCATGAAGGTCCCCCAGGGTTTGGTGCTGGGCCCCTTGCTGTTTTCAATATTTATTAGTATTAGTAGTGGCAAATTAAGCAAGAAAGCAAGCTTATGCATCAGAGTGCTGCCATAGTCTAGTGGTCAGGCGTGCGGGTGCATAAGTACACGTGCCTTGAGTGACCGGGGTTCAAGCCCGTGACTGCTGAATACGGTGCTGTTTCTTGTATTCTGTCTATCTTGTGAACTCTTCTGATCATTTGGTCGTCCCAGAGTATAAACAGAAAATTTATTTATTTATTTATTTTATCTAAGAATAAAAACTTCCCACATCACCTGTACATCCCCTCCAATAGTTTGTCTAATTCTTTCTTGAATTTATTCAAACTATCCACTTCCAAAACAACAGATGGAAAGTTATTCCACCAATCAACCATCCACTGGCTAAAGGAAATCTTCTGCACATCTATCCTGCAGTTAACCATTTAATTTATTATATAAATTATTTTTTTAATTGTTTTAATATTATTTAATTATTTAAATATTCTGATTAATTTAGTGAGCCACTGCTATTTTAATAAAAAATAATGGTTTCATTTTTAAAGGACTACACAAGTTGTAACTAGGCTGCCACTTCATGGGTAATTAAATTCTAGATTATCTCTTTTGTAAATAACAACTTCTGCAAACATTTCATTGCTTGCATAAGTTAAATTATGCAAACTGTCTTATTTATTTACTAGAAAACATACAATGAATATTTGAAATCTCAATTTGATTGTTATAATATTGTGATAATAATGGTCTGTTATTTAAGAACAGTTACTACTGACTGGAATGGTGTAGGGGGAGTACAAAGCTGTGAAAGCCGAGAGCTTGAATTGCCTAATATTTTTATTTATTTATTTAATTGTACTTTGGCACTCCAGAGTGAAAATAGATAAATTTATTATTATCAATAGTGGATTAATTTTACATTTTAGGTCACATTTTACTCTACTTTGCCACTTATCACAATTCAAATTTCAGTCAATCATGTGCTACTTCAAAAGAATAAAAAAATTGCAATAATTTCTTCAAACTTTTTTGTTTTTAATGTATGATTAACAATCACTACAACAATGGTTATTACTAGAACATCTCATTTCATTAATTGCTAATGTCAATTTCTAAACTTTTTATGTAAAATTCAATTGCAGTGGCAATAATATTTCAGAGAAAATTACACAAACATAGTCAAAATATTGATACTTTTTACTATTATTTTCAAGAAACCAAAGAAAAGAGTGTAAATTTATTTTTAAACAATTTCCTAAATTGTTTATGTTTTTGTCACTGGATGAGGTATGTTCAGAGTACCACCTAGTCTCTTTATTCACCATTCAGTGGCTGGCCTGCATGCCACAAGCTGCCAAACTTTAGTTGTATATGCATGTTCTCAAATAAAAAAAGTTTTACAATGCACATTTTCGAGAGAAGTGCAGACTAAAAAAATTTATTCATACTAATACTGTTTTGATAAATAAAAATCATATATGTCTAATTTAAAGAAGAATAGCTACTTAAGTGATTTTTTTTTGTTGCTGGCATAAAATTTGTTTAAACCAGAAATGAAGGGGCGAATGCAATAATAATAAAAATTAGTGTAGTATTATGTAGTATTACCATAAAATATTAACAACTGTGAATGATGCATGGATGAGTGTTCATGCATCAAGAAACTTGTATTAAGGAATGGTAACAAGGGTGTCCTTCACTTCTCCAGCATCTCAGTGGGAGATGCTGGCAAAGTGAAGTGACAATGTTGTGAGTGAATTTCATTTTCTGTTAGTTTTCATCCTGTTGCGTGCTTGCTTCTACAGAACACAGTTCTGCATTTGTGCATGGCATGTTCACTGTACATTGGTTTTATGTACTTAGAGTATAAAAATTAAAATTTATTTAGGACTCTCACAGGATGTTTTCCCAGCTGAGGTGCTCACTTTCTTCAAAAATATCTTATGAGGATCAACTTTACAGTGAAACCAAATGCTAAGACATGAACAGCCAGTATTGGTCCTTTTGAATATCCTATATAAATTTTCACTTTCTTTAATACTTCAAATAAAATCATAGCAACTACTTGCATTTTCTGCCTCATTATGATTATGTCCCATACAACTATAAAATAAAATGTGCTTTAATTTACGGTTTTAAAATTATCTTGAGTTTTGGTTAATGATGTATATGTAACATTACATATACAATCAGGAGGCTTAGAGGGGAACAGGCATTCTGTGTATTATCGGACACTCAGTCTAAAACACTGATGGATCCAATATCGTTCTATTTCAGAAGATTTATGAGAAGTCCGGTTGGCCTGCCTCCCTAAAATCCACTCATGCACACCTTCTCGATGGAAAGCTCTGTTACGTCACTTAGGTGGCAACCAACGTGTAGAGTGGTTCTCTTCAAGATGCCTGGTCAGCGTGAAGAGGAAAATACCAAATTCTCCAGCACATGACAGCACAACGAAACAAATGGCCCTCAGTTCCCAGCGGCTTTCACGCCTTCTATTACAGCAGCGAGCGCATCAGAAGGTGCTAAGAATCTCTGGGTACGACCAGGCTGCCATGCACGGAAACTGAACTTGGACTGTTACAATGTAAGATCGCTCATCGGTGAAAACAGGATACTAGAGCTGGAGAAGGAATTAGAAAATGAGAATTGGAATATCATCAGTTTGGCTGAAACAAGAAGAAGAAATGAATCACTTATACGTTTATCAAGTGGAAATCTGCTGTACACCAATGGAAACAGTGAAAGGAGTGAAGGTAGAGTTGGCATTCTGGTCCATAAAAGATATAGAAAAACAACATTTTGGAATTCAAAAGTACATCACCAAGGATGTCAAGACTACTACTCAGGAATTCTAAGAGGTATAAGCTAAAGGTTATAATGATTTATGCACCAATGAGCCCTGATGATGAAGAGGTTGAAGAAATGTACATCGAAATTGAGTCTTCTAGATGAACAGAAAACTCACTATGCTATCATTATGGGGGACTTCAATGCTAAGGTTGGAAAGAGACAAAACAGCGCAGAAAGGGGAACTATGGGAAATTTTGGAATTGGTGAAAGAAATTAAAGAGGTGAAAGACTTGTAGAATTTGCAGAATCTTGAGGAATGTCAGTAATGAACACTTTTTTCAAGAAAAGGGTGAACAGAAAGTGGACATGGAAGAGCCCAAATGGATTAACAACTAATGAAATCCGCTTCATCCTCGACATAAGATATATTGTGAATGATGTTACTGTCCTGAACAAGGTAAATGTTGGAAGTGATCACAGAATGGTAAGATGCTGTTGTTGTTATTTGGTTTTTAGGAGCATTAGCAACTAATGCCATATTGCTCCGGGGATATGCGATGGTCATTCCCTGACCTTTCCACATCCTCCGTATTTGGTGGTCACGAGCTCAAACCCCGGTCTAATCAAGAAGTGTGTGCTATGCACTGCTGCTCCTGCCCACCTGGCTACGGAGGTGCCCTCGTAAGATGCACACTGATATAGATGTACGAAAAGAAAGGGTAAAACTGACTGAAGTAAATAATACAAAGGTCTTTGAGATAACAGAAGAGGAGAAAAAGCAGTATGTACTGGAACTTAAGAACAAGTTTAAGGTTTCTGCAGACTGCTCAGGACCAAGATATTGACAAGGAATATTACAACTTTCTGAAAGTGATAAAGCCCAAGAAACCTATAGGTAAAAAGAAATCCAAAGAAGAAAAAATTAGTCAAGAAATGCTTGCCATGATGAACAGAAGACGAAGAGCAAAATAAACACTGACAAGGAGAAAATTGAGTATACTGAGTTATAAAAAGCAATTAGAAAGAGACTCAGAGAGGACATAAGAAAATTTAAAACAAGAAAAGTAGAACAAGCATTAAGGGGAAACAAAGGATTTAAATCAGCAGTCATGAGCAGTAATACAGAAATACAAATGATACTGAAACTGAAGAATAGCGATGGTGTACTATGAATAGCAGAGAAGGCACACACAATTCAAATAGCAGAAGACTACTATAAAGAGTTACAGAAGGAGCGAGGGAATGATGCCAGCAGTGGGGAAGATGGATTGCAAATTAGTAACACATACAACATACCTGATATCCTTCCTGATTAGGTAGATCATGCGTTGAATAAATTGAAGAATCAGAAAGCCCCGGGGGAAGATGAAGTTACTGTAGAGTTGTTAAAATTGGGAGGAAGAGACATGACACAAAAACTGGCAAGACTCTTCACAAAATGCATTAGAAAAGATGTGGCGCCTAAGGAGTGGAATAGTGAATCATAGTTTTGCTGCATAAGAAAGAAGATCAATCAGAAATTGGAAATTATAGACCGATTAGCTTGTTATCCCACATCTACAAGTTGTTCACAAGGGTCATTACTAAAAAGATTAGAAAGAATATTTGATGAGAATCAACCGAAAGAGCAAGCTGGCTTTAGGATAGGATTCTCAACTATGGATCACCTTCACATAACGTCACAGCTAATGGAGAAAGCAAATGAATATAAAACACTATTATGCCTGGCATTTGTGGATTATGAAAAGGCATTTGACTCCATATAGCATACGGCAATATTTCGGGCACTGGAAAGAAAAGGCATAGATACCCCATATATTATGATTTTGAAGAAAATATATGAATGTTACCTCTTTTATTAGACTAGACAAAGACAGTAGTAAATTTAAAATTGAGAAAGAAATTAGCATTAGTAGAGGCATATGATGCAAGAAAGCAAGCTTATGCAGCATCAGCCAAAAAAAAACAAAAAAAAACACCACTCCCATTTAACCCCTCCGTTCGTTCGAAATATCTGTCCAGCTGAGCCTTAAATTTATTTAGGCTATCAACTTCCACAACAAGGGATGGAAGTCTGTTCCGCCAACCAACTACCCGCTGCCTAAAGGCCAATTTCCGCACATCTATCCTATATCTGTCTTTCTTCAGTTTGAATTTATGCCCTCTCAGGTGATTATTCTGAGCAAGGGGAAGAATCCCATCAGCTTTGAGCATGCTCAACCATTCAAGGCTTTATACACCTCTATAAGATCACCTCGCCGGTGCCTAGTCTCCAGACACTGTAATTTGCAAAACTCAAGCCTTTCTTCGTAAGAGCAACCCTTTGTTCCATTCACTAATCTTGTTGCCCTTCTCTGTACTCATTGCAGCAGCTCTACATCCCTCTTGAAATGAGGCCTCCAGACCTGTATACAGTACTCAAGGTGTGGCCTGACCATTGCCTTATACAAGGGAATAATCACCTCCTTATCCCTGCTAGAAAAATTCCTGTATATCATTAACAAGACACCATGAGCTATTCTTGCAGCCCATCTGCACTGCTCAAAAAACTTCATATCTGCCTGCACAATTACCCCAGGTCCTTTTCATTCTCTACAACTGTCAGTGTAGTACCACAGAGTTGATACGTTGCTCTGGGGTTACTGTTTCCCATATGTAGTACTTTACATTTGTCAATGTTAAACTTCATTTGCCACCTCTCAGCCCATCTGCTCAACTTTTCCAGATCCTGTTGGAGCAGTATATTGTCAGTAGTGTCCTTAACAACCATGCCAACCTTTATATTGTCTGCAAACTTGGACATTAAGCTTGATATACCATCATCCATATCATTTATAAATACAGAAAACAACAATGGACCCAACACTGAACCCTGAGGGACTCCCCTAATAATATTAGTCCACGATGAGCAGTGTCCACTGATTACCACTCTTTGTCTTCTGCCCCTCAACCATCCCTTTATCCATAGTAGCAATTTGCCTCCAATGCCACACTGCTCCAATTTGTACAGCAGTCTTCCATGTGCAACAGTATCAAAAGCCTTTCTAAGATCCAAATATATAATATCAAAGTTATTCCCTGCATTCAGTTCTTTTGTGACTGCATCATAGCATCCAATCAAATTGGTCAGGCAAGACTTTTCCTTAACAAAGCAATGCTGTGTCCGAGCTATAACTGAAGTCTTGTGTAGATGATCCTGCAGTGCTTCTTTAACCAGTGCCTCCATTAATTTTCCTGGAACAGAAGTTAAACTCACAGGTCTATAATTACTTGTGTCAGCCTTTGATCCTCCTTTGTGAATTGGGGTCACATTTGGACATCTCCAGTCTATGGGTACCTCCCCCGAGTCCAAAGAAGCTCTCATAATTATGGCTAAGGGTTTGCTTACTTCCTTTGCTGCCTCCTTTAATATAACTGGATAGATCCCATCCACCCCGTGTGCCCTTTTTATGTTTATCCTCAACAATTTCTCCTCCACTTTCTTCTCAGTTATTACAAAATCATCTAGCTCACTGCCAGAGTTTACTTCATCTCTGGCATTCCCCTTCCTGAATAACTTCTCGTGTGTGAATGTAGATGCAAAATACTCATTTAGTTTGTTAGCCACCTGAGCAGGATCATCAACAGTAGAACCATTAATATCCAGTGGACCAATTTGATTCATCCCTTTCCTTCTAGAGTTTACATAGGTAAAGAATTCTTTTCTGGTTTTTTTTTTTGCATCCTTTGCCAAGGATTTCTCATAATCTGCCTTTGCCTGCCTAATCTCCTTTGTGACTAGGTTACAGACAAGCTAATATCTATCATAGGCTTCCATATCACCCATTAATTATGGTAGTTACTATAATTAATGGTAGTTACCTCTTTGAGTAAATCCCACTTCAGCACACTGTGATCACTGCCACCTAGTGGTTCCTTTATCTGAAGATTCTTAATGCGCGAAGAATCACTACTGATAATTAGATCAAGAGTATTACTCCCTCTATTTGCCTCAAGAACATGCTGATGTAGAAAACAATCGTTCAATAAATCCACAAAAGCATTGCTAATGTGTGAGTGACCAAACCCACAAATTCCATTCAATATCTGGGAAATTAAAATCCCCCATTATAAGATTCTGTGATTTACTGGTCCACTCTATTTCCCTGTACAGTTTCTTATTATACTCATCAGAGTCATTAGGTCTATAGCACATTCCTACTCTCAATTTTGATCTCCTAATGCTTATGTCACACCAAACTGACTCGGCACTGCACTGTCCAACGATGTCGACTGGCTTCACTTCCTTGGATTTTATGTGTTTCTTAACTAGTAGCATAACCCCTCCTCCCGTCCTATCCTGTCTATCTTTTCTGTACACATTGTACTCCCCAAATTGCAGTTCTGCATTCCTTATATCTGTGTGACACCACGTCTCTGATATTCCAATAATACCTGCCTTTGATGTTTTGAGCAATACCACAAATTCATCAAATTTATTTACCAAACTCCTGGCATTGTTGTACACACACTTGTTCCTATTCTTAGTTACCCTAACACAACCCATGTGTTTTCTTGTACCGCAATGACTCCCAGCAGTCTCTGAAATACCCTACATTGTTGCAGTTCGACAAGGAGACACAATATCTCCAAAGTTGTTTACTGCTGCCCTTGAGGAAGCTTTCAGAAGATTAGACTGGTCGCAGAAAGGAGTCAATGTGAATGGAGAGTACCTAAACCATTTACGATTTGCAGATGACATTGTGGTTATAAGCCACGATCCCAAAGAATTAGAAGAAAATCTTAATCAATTACGCAGAGTTAGTAAGGATTTTGGACTAAAGATGAATATGGCTAAAACAAAAGTAATGATGAATAAGTATGCCATAGAAAGGGATATAATGATTGAAGGAGCAGTAATTGAAAAGGTGGAGTCATGTACTTATCTGGGACAAGTCAGCTCTAATAATGATAAATGGATGGAGGTCAACAGAAGAATATATTTTGGATAGATAACATTCAGGAAATATAGTCACATACTGAGGAGCAATATCCCAATTTGTCTGAAACATAAAATAATGAACCAATGTATACTCCCCACCATGACTTATGGAAGTGAAACTTGGCACTCACCAAAATAATGGAAGAGAAGCTGAGAACTGCACAGCAAAGAATGGAACGAATTATATTGGGAATCAGACTAATAGGAAAGAAGAGAAACACATGGATTAGGCAGCAAACTCAAGTAAAGGACATTCTTATCAAAACTAAAGAACTAAAATAGCCTTGGGCAGGACACATAGCTCGAAGACATGATGACAGATGGACTAAGAAAATAACAGAATGATACCCAAGAGGAGCTAAGAGAAAACCTTGAAGACAACAACAGAGATGGACAGACGAAATTCATGAGTTTGTGGGTAGTAAATGGATGGCCATTGCGCAAAACAGAAGGAACTGGAAAGTTGCTGGAGAAGCCTTCATCCTGCAGTGGATTGAAAATGGCTGATGATAATGACGTAACATTAAAATAGCAAGAGCTTATTTTTTAAAATAAGATGAATAAGACACAGTAACTAGCAGCCATTGAGTTATAATTAATGTAAGTTTATGATATACTTACATAAGTTCAAGAAACATATTAGATAATTTTTCTTTGATTTTCATATGAACAGCTCATGCACTGATATTGATTAATAAAATTTTTGAACAAATAATTACTGTTTTCATTTTAAATATATATGTTTTTTTTTTTTTTTTTTTACTGCACTTGCAAAGGTTTGGAAAAAAAAAAGTTTGTTTTCTCTAATGGGATCTTATAGCATTGCTTCTTGTTTGGATTGTGTCTGGACAGTGCATAATTACAATATCTACCAAATTACAATATCAACATTCAGATCACACACTCAACTGCCTTCATTTGTCTGGATTTTTATAACAGTGAATATAAAATGGCAAGAACTATTTCTGTAATCTGATTTTTATTAAATTAAAGATTTATTTAGCCAGAGGAATTAAAGATATACCATTTCTGACTTAAAATGATTTTGTTTATTCAAAAATCTTATGGTAAACAAAAGTGATCTAACATTCCCTCATTTTGTGATGGTTCACCTCACAACTCTCTCTGAAGTAGAGATTTTATGAACAAAACTGAAAGTTTAAATCATAACTTGACTAAATGGCAAATGTAATAAATCTGGTATGAATTTAATATAAGCTATGAGAAATTTTTGTTTTCTTAAAAAACTCAGTGACAGATAATATTACAGTGTATTAATCATGGCACCCACTTGAAAGATGGGTAAAAGTGATAAGGATTATATATGTTGTTGTTTGTTATTTGGTTTTTAGGGGCATTAGCAACTAAGGCCATATTGCTCCGTGAATATGCAGTGGTCATTCCCTGACCTTTCCGCATCCTCCGTATTTGGTGGTGACGGGCTCGAACCCCAGTCTAATCAAGAAGCGTGTGCTGCGCACTGCTGCTCCTTCCCACCTGGCTACAGAGGCACCTATATATAGTCCACGTTCTTCTGTTAATCCAACTATTTTTTGGAATTACTTGACCTTTTACTATCAGTTACTTTGGCCTTATATAACACTTGGAAATTACAAGCAACCAAGCATGGCACCCACTGGATATGAGTGGCACTCACCCATATGGATGTGGGCTTTCGTTTATTTTTTTATGATAAAATTCTGCTTCTAGTAATTTTACAATAGATTTAATTCGGGAAAGAGCAACTAATTTCATTAATTCTCAGTTTCCAAATTTTGATCAAAAGGCCCAAGGGAATATCATGAATAAATTTTTAATGGTAAATAACTATGTTGGGCAGTCAGCATCTTTGCTGTAGATGGTGTCACCATTACAGAGCACAAGTGTTGTTGGTTTTGATTTCCCATTTAATAATCAGTCTAGTAGATCTAAAATTGTTCCTGTAGATTATTAGTATTCTGTGAGCTAGACTGAGGCACTTCACCTCTGAAATCTAATAATGTTAACAGAATTTTCTCAATTTTAGCTTTTTCTTAAACTTTTGACACCTGCTGCTGGAAGGTGTCAAAAGTTCTGTTGGGATTTAGTCTGCCAGCTAGACTAAATCCCAACAGAACAAATGAACAGGTAGCAAACACATTAAGGTTGAAAATTTACTGGTGTATTACATGCAGCTTCAAGGTGTAGAGATGGCATAATTTGAATATTTGTTTTAAAATTTGTATTATGCTTTAATTAAATAATTATTATTTTTTCTCTTTTTGTGACAAGTGCTTCCAATTATGTAAGAAAACTAGCTTAGCTTACTTTAATATATGTTAAAAAAAATATATATATATTATTTTTTTCACTAGTGGCTGTACTGATAATTACTAGTCATCTCTTCCACTATTCTGTTTTGCCTAAATTCAGAAAGCGACGCTTATTTTTTTGTGTCAATATGCGAGACTGGTTATTTAATTTTTTTTTTTTTTTTTTTTTTCAAAGCTGCAATGTTTTGTGTTAAAATAATTGAACCCAACTGATCCTCTTAATGATGCGATAAGCTAACAAGAATTCATTATGCAAAAATTAACCTTAAGCAAACTCTGATACTCATCCCTCTCAACATCTGATGAGTATGGGCTTGGCATACCCAGAGTCCTGAGCTGGATATCATCATTCTTCTCTTTCTTGGCGAGTCCCTTTTACTTCTGACTCTTGTTCTCTCTCTCTCTCTCTCTCTCAGGGTAACTCAAATTTTTTTTTGGCTGGTGCAGCAAAAGCCTTGGGCTTCCTTGCACCATATGGCTAATAATAATAATGAATTAATAATAATAACAAAGTTGAGCTGGAGTATTAGTATTAGCAAATGATGAAAGAAAGCAAGCTTACAAAGCATCAGTTAAAAAAAAAAAAAAAACTTTCCAATAGTTTGTCTAGTTCTTCCTTGAATTTATTCAACTACCAATTTTCACAACAGCATGCTGGAAGTTTATTCCAACAATCAACTACCCACTGGCTGAAGGAAGAATGCCATCAGCAGCAAGCTCAGTGCTGATGGCATTCATGTTTTTTTTTTTTTTGGTAATACCAAGCAGCTCTAGGAGACATGATAATTAGATTTAAGTCCTACTCATTAATAACCATTAGTTCACTCTAAGAGTGAACTAAGCTTTCAAAATTATTTTAGTGCACTAAACAACTTAGGATATGACATTACCTGCTATTTGGATCTGTGCCATTTGCATCTTGAGGTCTGTAGATAAGCTCACCGTGTTGGCAGAGCAGGCTCGAATTAAATACATCTTTCACTGGCTCTCTCCTATTTGGATCTCTGTACATGCACATAGTGAAAAAAATAAATAATAAATAAGTTCTAGTGAAAAGAAGCAATCAGATAATTAAACTGTGTGTGATAGCTAATCAGATAATTAAATAGTCTGAATCCCATGCTCTGCATTTAGAAAATGAAAGTGATAACAATTTGTCATCAAGTAAGTGCATGTAACAAATGGTGCTTCATGATAAAAAGTATGAATGGATCAAAGTAACGATAATGTAAAATACTTTGAAACTTGTCCTCTATTTTGTTTTTGACAAGATGTCAACCATATTACATAATGATTTTTGAAGATGTTATGCAATTCTTTAGGGTAAAGTGGAGGACAATTACAACAAATATGCTGCATTATAATGGAATTTGGTAGATTTTGCAGTGATACTTCCATATGTTTCTGGAAGGATCACTGCAGAATCTGAAGCCATCAGCATAAATTGGCAAAAAAAGGAGAAATCAGAACGATGGGTCACAATAACTGTTGACAGACAAAAAATAGAATATAGATTAGGTATCAAATCACAGAGTAGACTAAAGGAAGGTGGCCTTTTTATTCAAGTTTTGAAAAGAGAAAAAAAAAAAGAAAAAAAAAAAATCAATGTTTGGCGCATGTACATCAGTCATAAGAAACAGTGATCTGAATCAAAATTCAACAGCATCAGGGGATAGCAACCACTAAATCAAAATTATAAAGAATTCATACTTTACAATTGCTATTTATTAGCTCACGGTTGTCAAACTCAGATGTGCTTGCAGACCACACCAACAATTTTTTGGATCTTGTCAGCCATATCAACGGCTCTTAGTTATTGTCAGCCATACTAGTGTAGTATCGCTGAAAGAAATACATTAAACATTTTCACATATTTCCCCTGCACAAAAATATTCAATCTCATAACCAGTAACATTTATGAAGATTTGTGTAATGAATGAATTTAAGTTTTACTTCAGTTTTTAAATTATATATTAGTATATCTCCTTTAATTGTCACCATTTACATTATCTTCATATAGGTCCAACACAACAAATGTTTGAGGGCCACCTATCTGACTTGCTTAGTCCAACCCTTATATTAATGGATGATAATGCTTAATGATACTTAAGTTGAATGATACTTATCAAGTGAGGGTATGCATAGAATGCATAGTCACTTCACTTGATCAGAACTAAATTTCGAGCTGTCCCTTGCTGGAAGTGTGGTAACTCCTCATCATTAACTCATACCCTTATTATCTGCATGTGATTTAAGGTTGTACAGGAGAGGAATAATGCATATTTGTCTGTGTTGATGTCTAGCTTCATTTTCCGCCTACAGTAAAACATGCAACAGTTATAAAAAGTTATCCAAAAGTGGAAACTTTCCTTTTCTCTATATGAAAGCTATGGCTTCTGGTTCCATGCGAAAGTCACTGGTTGCAACCTGTCCACCCATACCTCCATTTCTATTATCTCCTGGTGGTTCCAATGATCTCTGTCTAAAGATAAAGCTGACTGATTAGCATCTCACTTTTCCTCTACCATTGATAACCCCGGGGGCTCACATCTGGTGAGTATGGGCATGGCACATCCAGGGTCCTGAGCTGGATATCATCATTCTTCTCTTTCTTGGTGATTCCCTTTTACTTCTGACTCTTGTTTTCTCTCTCGGGGTATTCAGAATTTTTTTTTTTTTTTTTAGCTGGTGCAGCATAAGCCTCGGGCTTCCTTGCACCATATGGCTAATAATAATAATAAATCCATTAACTACCATCTTTTACACTATCTTGAAGCCTTCCATCTGATAAATGACTGCAATTTGGATTCTGTTGGCACTGGTCCACTGTAATATCTTGGCTTTATGTCACTCACATATAGACAAATTCCATAAACAGCAGAAAGTGAAGTAGTTGCTCTTTACATTGCTCAGACTTTTGATTGTATTAGAGGAAATCGATTATTCAATTTTGAAATTAGATAATTTCATCAATAAATGCCTACTGTTTGCAATGATGGATTTCACTGATAATATTAATAGTATTCACTGATTTCACTGATAATAGTACACAATATCCCAACTTCCAGATTAACAAATTCCTCTCTGCAGAAACAGCCAACATCTTCTTGAACCCCTCCACCAACATCAGCTCCTTAAATGCTGGTTTTCAGGTAATTTTCCTGTGGGGAGAAGCAAACTTAGTTAGCTCTAATCCTCTAACATAGCTCCCTCTTATTACACAAAAAAAAAAAAAAAAAAAAATACCCAGCTACTTCCATGCTTATTTTCAATACAGCTCAGATTCTTAGACAAGAACACATACTTTCACTTGGGATTATCCTGACTTCTAGACAATCTTTGTGTAAAGCATTTCATGAATATAGTTTCCACTGAATAAGAAAAATAATAATAAAATAAACAAACTAAATTAAAATTAAACAAAATAAACTTTTCTTTGACAGTGCTACTTTTCTTCTAAACAGCTGCTTCTAAACATCATCATCAGAGTTCTATTGAAGGGCAGGTCCACAGCATGTGCTTCAAAAAACTCTTCTCCATATCTCCTTATCCCTCCTCTTCATCTCTTAATTATGTACTGCTCTCTCTCTCTCTATTCATCTATCATTTTTTTTTTTTTTTAATTTCCCACTGAGCCTCTTCCTTAACTCTTAAAAATCACAAGTTCATTCTACCATGGAATATTGTTTTCATTCTGGGATGTTGACGATGAACTTCTCTCCTAAATGTTTAAACTTCAACAATAGGAGAGCAGTCAGGTGAATTAATGACCCTTTCTTGAAATTCCTTGCTCCATTCCCTATTATGCCAATGTTCAGGCATTTCCGAGGGATTTTTCAAAATGGCATCTTTAATTCCAACCACTGCATGTACTTTTATCCTCTTTTTTTTTTTTCTTTTTCCCCCATACACTAAAGATGTGTTCATCTAAGTTGTGATCTGAACGACATCCCATTAGCAGTGGTAAATGATAAAAAAAAGCAAGCTTATACAACATCAGCTTAAAAAAAAAAAAAAAAAAACACCTCCCATTTCACCTATTCATTCCCTCCAATAGTTTGTCTAGTTCTTCCTTGAATTTATTTAAACTATCAACTTCCACAACAGCAGATGGAGTTATGTTCCAGCAATTAACCACTTGCTGGCTAAAGGCAAATTTCCACACACACCTATTCTGCAACCATCTTTAATCAAATTGAAGTTATGCCCTCTCAAGTGCATAATCTGAGGAAAAGGAAGAATCCCATCAGCTTGCTGAAACCATTCGGCAAGCTGATGGGATTGCCTTACACACCTCAATCAGATCACCTCACAGATGCCTAGTCTCTAGATGCTGCAATTTGCACATTTAAGCATTTCTTGTTAAGAGCACCCCTTTGTTCCCCACAACAATCTTGTTGCCCTTCACTGTCCTTTTTCCAGCAGCTCTACATCCTTCATAAAATGAGGCTTCCAGACCTGTATGCAGTACTCAAGGTTTTGCCTGACCACTGCCTGATACAAAGGGATAATTACCTCCTTATCCCCACTAGCAAAATTCCTGTATATCACTGACAAAACCACATGAGCTGTCCTGGCAGCCTGTCTGCACTGCTCAGAGAACTTCATATCTGACAGAGATCTCTTTCATTCTCCACTATCCTAAGTACCACACAGTTAGTACATTATTCTGGGGTTACTGCTACCCATATGCAGTACTTTGCATTTGTCAATGTTAAACTTCAGTTGCCACTTCTCAGTCCATCTGCTCAACTTTTCTAGATCCTGTTGCAGTAACATACTGTCATAAACACACCATATGAACTGGTGCATTATGACCCACGTAGTCCATGTGCCACTAAACCTCAATACAAACAAACTGTCATTAGCAACTATGCCAACCTTTTTATCATCTGCAGCTTGGGACATTAAGCCTGATATACCTTCATCAATATTACTGATAAATATAGAAAACAAAAATGAGCCAAGAACCGAAAACTGGGGACTCCGCTAATAACACCAATAAGTCCACGAAGAGCAATATCCATTGATTACCACTCTTTGTCCACGAACACTCAAGCACACCTTTTTCTATAGCAGTAACTTGCCTTTAGTGCCACACTGTTCCAATTTGTACAGAAGTCTTCCATGTGCAACAGTATAAAAGCTTTCCTGAAATGAAAGTATATGATATCAAAATTATTTTTTCCTCCAATCCATTTCCTTTGTGACCACATTGTAGTATCCAATCAAATTCATCAGACAAGTTTTCTCCTTAAACAAACCCATGCTGTGTCTGAACTATATGCAGTCTTGTCTAGATGACCCTGCATTACTTCTTTTAACCAGTGACCATATTATTTTCCCTGGAAGAGAAATTAAACTAATAGGTCTATAATTACTCTGTCACCCTTTGATCCTCTTTGTGAATTGGGGATACATTCACATATCTCCAGCCCATGGGGACCTCGCCTGAATCCATTGATGCTCATAATTATGGGTAAGGGTTTGCATACTTCCTATGCTGCATTCCCTTAATATAATTGGATAGATCCCATCAAAACTGGGTGCCTTTCTTATGTTTAACTTCAAAATTTCTCTTCCACTTTCCTCTCAGTTATTACAAAATCAGTTAGCTCCCTGTCAGAGTTTGATAAACTACTAGCCTCCACTTCCCTAGAGAATTTCTAATGTGTGTGAATGTAGATAAAAGTAAAAAGTAAACTGCAGCTATTATCAACCCACTGCAGAATGGAAGCCTCCTCAGAAATTCACATTGAGGGAAATGGACCATAACCTTCCATGCTGGTCCAGTGCGGGTTGGCAAATCGACTGTATTTAGCAGTCAGGGGCTTGAACCCCGGTCTACTCAAGGAGCGTGTGCTACTGCACTCCCGCTCCTGACCACTCGGCTACGGAGGTGAATGTAGATACAAAATATTAACTCGGTTTGTCAGCTGCCTGAGCAGAATCATCGACAGTCAAACCATCAATATCAAATGGACCAATCTGATTTATCCCCTTCCTTCCTTCTAGAGCTTACATAAATAATGAAGTCTTTGCAGTTTTTCTTTGAATATTTGCCCAAGATTTCTCATAATATGCCTTGCTTGCATAACCTCCTTTGTGACTTGATTACAGACTAGCTTATATCTACCATAGGCTTCTGTGTCAACTGAATAATTTATATGCATCCCATGCATTTTTCCTCTCTACCACAAGACTCAGTTTTTCTGACATCGATTTAGGCCTAAACGTCGAACAGTATTCTTAGTTTGTATGAAAAGCTTAGTAGCTGCCAAGATTAATTCCTTGAATGCTTCCCATTTAGAATTTGCTTTTGGTAACACCATCAGTTGGTCCCACTGTATAGAATTTAAAAACTGTCTCAGACCACCCTAGTCACCTTTATGAAAGCAAAAACCCTTTCCTTTACCCCCTGAAGGTAATTACATCTTTAAGTAAATCCAACATCAATACACTGTGATAACTGCCATCTAGTGGTTCTTTTATCTGCAGATTCTTAATGCATGAATAATCACTGCTGATAATCACATCAAGAGTATTACTACCTCTGGTTGCCTCTCGAGCATGCTGCTGTAGAAAACAATCATCCAATAAATCACACAAGTCCTGCTAGTGTGCAAGTGACCAATCCACAAATTCTAATCAATATCTGGGAAGTTAAAATTCCTCATTATAAGACATTTTAATTTACTGGTCCATTTTGATTTACTTCAGTTTTTGAAGTCCTATAACACACACTCTTACTCTCATTTTTACTTTCCCAGTGCTTATGTCACACTAAACTGACTCGACATTGCACTATCCATCTACATCAACTGGATGCACTTACTTAGATTTTGTGTTTCTTAACTAACAGCATAACCCCTCTGTACACATTGTACTCCCTAAATTCCAATTCTGAATTCTTTATCTCTGTGTGACACCACATCCCAAATGAATATATCCCAAAAATATCCACCTTTGATGTCTTCACAGCACCTCAAATACATCAAATTTATTTATTATACTCCTAGCATTGGTGTACATACAAGTATACATGCACCTGTTCTTACACTTAGTTGCCCTAACACAACCTATGTATTTACTTGTTCCGTGATGACTCCCAGCAGTTCTTGAAATCCCCAGCACCTTGCTTTCTAGGCTGCTGCTCGTTCCAATTGAAGCAGTGCAAGAATTACTTTCACCTCTGCCTGGGGCTACTGTTAATCTATTAGTCTGTGAATCCCCCCCACCAAGCTAGCAGTTTTGAACCTACCTAACACTGTCTCAATAGCATTCGCAAATATTCTTGCACCCTTTGTATTTAAGCGTATCCCATCCCTGTAGAAACTATCTCTCCTGTTAACAAGCACAAACCACACTGAGAAATCTCTCCAGGACTGAACTGGTTGACAAGGCTGTCATCATATACTCCTTCCTATTGTGTCTCGGCAGAATTTCAGACACTTTCACATTCAATCCTAACTTGCGCCTTTTTTTCAACATTTGACCTGTAGTTGTTAAGTAAATCTGCAGATCTCATACTCTTATGTCATTACAGCCAATGTGTACAACATCACCTTTCATGCCCTTAAAAGATGATATCTGCTCTACAACATCAACTTTTGCCCTTGGCAGACACTCTGGTCCTATTCCACCTATTATTTTTAAACAATACATTTCCCATTTCCCTGACAATAGAGTCACCAACAATAACTAGCTCCTGTGGGTTCAGCACATTCTGCTTTGAAGATTGCCACTGTGCTGTCTGATGCAAAAGAGTGAGCTCTGGCATTGAGTTTGGCAGCTGAGAGCTTAATGGGCTCCACTTTAATTCCTTTGAGGGCATATATCCTGCTCTTCAATCTCTCATATACGCCCAACAGAATGCTGAGTTGGCATCTAATTTCTTCACACTCTCTGCACTTAGCATACACGAAGACATCCTCCTTGGTAGATCATGTCCTATTCCAGAAAGATCTGTAAACATTTCACAAACTGCACATTTTTTGGTTCTCCCCCAGGCCACAACACTCCCGCTACTTTGTGCGCATCGTTTTGCTGCTCTAGTCTGGGGGCATGATTTATATTTAAATGAAATTAAATGATTACAATGAAAACTAATAAGATTAAGAAATTAACTGATTAATTGACAATAATACACTCTAAGCTAATAGATTCCTAAATGCAGTGATACTTATTATGCTATCTAGTTTTACTTTATACCTTATGCTGTCAAGTTCGACATACATGTTATGCTATATTGTGACGATCACAATGTTAAATTAACTTGATCTTTCTATTACTGAATCTCTATATTATGCAATATGTAAACAGTTACATATTGCATAATAACAATGCACAAAATATACTTCCTATAAACCATAGCAATGCAAATACATTTTTCCTAAGAGTTTCATAACGTTTAATGCAAGATGAAAGGCTGAAAAGAAACAGCCAAAAGTTTCATTAATAACTGAAAATCTTTTATCCACATTACTTATAGTTCATGTTTTAAAAAATTTGCTCAGCAAAAACATATACTGCAACCCTTTTAAACTGAAAAGTGAGTTTATCTCACTTTTCAGTTTAAAGTTTTGCCAAAAGTGCCAGGCACTTTTGGCAAAAACCAAATTTTTATAGGATTCATGTTCCCAATATGATTAATTAAATAACATCCAATAGCTAAGTTTCATTCACCTTTTAAACAATTTATTGAAGCAAAAGCTCAAATTTAATATAGTATATATAAATGGATTTTACTATATTCCATATTACTAATGTTTAATCCACCATTGTTGTGTATTTATATGGAAATAATATTCTTGATGAATAAAAAATTCCCTAATAAGGAAAAAAAAATTAAACATAAAAATTGATTTTGTGTTTCATATTTAAACAAATTCTACAATCAAAACTATAAAAAATATGCTACAAAAACTTTCAATGCAAAATGCTTAAAATTTTACATGATTCATAAGAAGTGTGCTTGTTTTAACTAAACAGATACTTTATTTAAGAAATTCCAGATTTTTAGCAATTAAAATTTTTAATAGTTAAAAATTGATATGCATAAAACCAAAAGAAAACTACAATCAGAATTTAAACCATATTATTTTATTTTTTTGGCTGATGATGTATAAAACTGCTTTCTCGCATCATCTTCCACTAATAATAAAGAATTATACATCAAAATTTTCTTATTCTTAAGATCATGAAGCATATTACGCAATTCGAACATCCAACATATTGTACTAGTTTTCAAAACATTGTGAAGTCTTTAAAACATTTCATCAAATGTCCGTGGCTGCACCTCTCTTCAGCTGTCTTGCCATTATTACTCAGCAGGATTTAAATTTTTTTTTTTTTTTTTTGCTACTTTATCTGTGTCTGATGTGGCACAGCCCAAGAACTGACAAAGACAGATGATTAGGGAGGGTTACAGCAGATGTGTCTTAGTGCAGCTCTTTCAGTTTATCACCCAGTTTTGGAAATATGGAAGGGAGAAGGGGGAGAAGAAGGGAATTGCAAGAGGAGGGGAGATGACTGAATTGAGGAAGGTTGCTCTTGCCAAACCTTTCCTTAGGAAACAATACATCCAATGATTTCATATCTTTGAGAATCTTTTAGTCTTTCTTCAAACCAAATACAGACCAACTGGAAATGATGTTCAAAATCATTAATTCTGTAAAATAATAACAAAAAAAGGAGGAGGGGATTGAATCTAATCTCTTTTTCTCTTCTTTCCTTTAGCGGAAGCTAAAGTGTGTCCATCACTTTGTGTCTTGTGCAGAAGAACGCATTTCCATAAAAAAAAAATCTTTCATATAGAAACATTTCAGAAACAGTACATTTTGAATTTATAAAAATATCTGTGAAAAGGAAAAAGAGATCATATTTTATTACATTTTGATACAATCTAAATGGTTTTATAAAAAGAATACAGCTTTTTAGTTAGCTACAGGTATATCTAAATAATAGATTATGGATTAATAAATATTAAATCAGGATTAGATATAAAATTTCCCAGAATATTAGGCAACCTCTGAAGACTAATTCAGAAAAAGTATTTTACAACATAAATTATGATTTTTTTTTTTTACTTTTATGATTCTACCCAAATTTTAGTAGATGGGCAATAATAATATAAGCATAATTGCATTACAGTAAGACTGTGACACTCCTTAAACTACACAATTTTTTTTTAATAGTGTTAGAGTTAACTCATAATTTGAGATTATAAAAAGAAAACAGAATGCAGTTTAAATAACTGCACTAGAGTCAAGTAATCCAGGTCATGACATCAGCATACTGTATAAACTGTGTGTATTCTAAGAATCATTTTATCTGTGGGATAAAAATACATAGAACAAAATTATTGCAAGCAAACTCTGTGTGAGACCTTTACAACCAGGGCTCATTCAGACCTAATTCACCAGAATCTATCATCCATAAAAAATAATAGCATACGAATACTTATAGTTATTCTGGTAAAAGTTGTTCAAGGCTATGGGTGGAGCTATGTGGTAAGTGAGAAAACACCTCCCCATAGTGTTGGTAATGAAGTTGCTAAGATTGTCAGAAATTGCAATATTGGATTTTTCTTTAGTAGGGAAAAAAGAAACTGGTGGGGAGTGGAGATCTCAGGTCTCACCTCCTATATTTCCCAGATTCAGTATGAGAAGGCTTACATAAGGCATTTCAATTGATGACTTGAGGCAAAAATATGCAAATGCTCCAGCGCTTTCATGATGGGGGACTTTTGTGCAAGTGACACAGCATATCACTCCAGACACATATAGCCTCAACATACTAGTAGCATGTTCATAACAGAAAATGCAGGGAGTTTTTGAAGGTCTTGTGGATAAAAGCCAGCTTCTCCATGAACTTCAGCATACACTGACTGACTGACTATCTTCAGGGAAGCCACCTTTTTCCAACCACCATGGAAGCGGATCATCTATTGAAACCAGAAACCCACCCCTAGGAGAGTCAACAGACTAAACAGGAGGCCAAGAACACTTGCCTTCCCAACAATGGGCTATTTGCCCCATCTAACAACCATTAACAGGGAACTCCTAGGAGATCTGCAAGATTAACAGCCAGGCACCTTCAACACATGATAACATCCATAAACATACCCTACCAGACTCCACCTCTCCAATCTCTCATACTACTAACACAGCTGGAGATCAGTCTTAAGTCCTGCCAACATCCTGGCATAGGTATGTATATGATAACCATTAATCAGCACCTCCAAGCCTGAACCAATCGACATAGAGACACAAAAGACTCCATCTTGGGGACTATAGAGTCCACTTTAGTTTAGTACCTTATGTAGGTTGGTTGGTTATATATTTTTGTAAGCCTGTATTCAAGCACATCTATACCTGCAATATATTCTCTCTCTCACACACACACACAGTCCTCAACTTACGTACTTAATCGGTTTTTTTTCATGTACGTAAGGCCAACTTTGGTCTTGTAGATACAAAATACCTATACAGTACAGTATAACGCATCGATATTATAACCCCCAACAAACTTCATCATGTACAGCATTTTACGATTTGTAACCGAGTTAAATGAGGCTGAAAAACATACAATGAATAATAATGTAGAGTACAGTATTTATTCAAAACTAATTTAATCTAAATACGATACATAATTTAATTTACGTTCAAATCACTTTATGATGGACTCTCCAAAAACTGAATTTTGCAAACTGAATTTTAATTCTATTAAACGGCTATTCTAATAAGCGAAAATAGGAAAAATATTATCCACAGGCTATAAAAGTAAAGATATAGAGCACAAATTTACACTTTACTTAAATGATGCATGAAAATCAGAAGAATATTTCCCACAGGTTAGCAAAATAAAAATAAATTTACACTTACATACTAGCTTAATTAATAGTTTAACTAATTGATATTTCTGTTCACTGACATTTTTTTTTTTTTTTGGTCGCAAAATTTAAAACAGTAAGAAAATAAGCAATCAATAACAAAGAACATGGCATGCACAAATTGCAACTACTTATGTTTTTTATATTATTGAAGATTTCAGTGAAAAGGGAACACATTTCACCATAATAACGTAAAATTCCACAGAATTCCGGCTATCAGTATCATTTCAGATGCAATAAGATCAAGTTTACTACCCATTTATAATTACATTGCACTAAAAGAAAAGCCCAATAAACCGGAAAGTGCAAATTGTTTTTATTATTTTATGGTAGTGACTTCCAGAAATCTGCTTTAGAAAAATATCATGAAGGTGTTCAAAATTGATTCTTATAACCAAACATAGCAACAGCTTTGTGCTTTGTACGTATCTATGATTTTAGTAAATTAATAAGAGGAGTTTACCTCAATAATAATAATAATATAATAATATATTATCAACGTAGAACATATTGAGTATTACAGCTCTGATTCATAGTATCTATGATTTGTATGAAGAGTGCCTGTATATTAATATAAAGCTATATTTATTTATTTATTTAAAACAGATAAAATTACTAGTCAGAACAAAGTAATGCCATCAGAAATGATTTAACATTACATTAGCCTGAGAATATACAAATCAATTTTTAATTCAATAGTTATAGCATAAAATGGTACCAATCATAACAAATTAAAATTCAAAAAACAGAATTGGCAGTGAATATCTGCAACATACAAAGGACCCTATCAGCCTCTATATAAAGCAAAGTTAATAATAATATTAATAATTCCATATTTACAAAATACAAATATAAAATACAAAATCTAAAAAACCCAAAAATATCAAAAATACAAAATTTACCAGTTATTATTGAATAAGGCTTACATTGAAAGGCATGTTTTTATAGGGCTAGCACCTCTATGCCATTAATAACAACAAAAACTAACTGTTTCTGCTAGTTATATGCCAGCTTTAACCATTTTTATGATATACTAAATATAGGATGAATCATGGGTTTAAGTTAATTTGAATTTAAGTTGATATAAGTTAATTTAAAATTAACAGCATACTGGCAAAAATAACTGCTACCCTTATAGATAGAAAAAACTAAAATAATTAATTAAAACCTTATTAAAAATATATATACAAATGTTTCTAAAACCTATGAAAAATTATATACAAGTATTTTGGTTACTTAAGGAAAATATACAAGTGTATCTGTTACTTGTGAAAAGCAAAGCAAAGGTATAAACCAATATTAAGGCAAAAGGAATAGGCTGCAAGGATAGAAATAGTACCTCAATCTCCCTCGAATACTCTAATAGATTTTGAGGCATAAGATATTAGAGTTAGATAGCATACAGATAAGAGCAAAGGCAAAGAAAAAGAATGCAAATTACTTATGTGTGTGTACATGGTGTGGCAATAAAGTTCTCAGACTGGAGCAATAAAAAGAACACAAAGTGAAGGAGCTCAAAAATGGTTTTATTTTTATTCAAAATAATCACCAAATGACTGAATGCACTTATTATACTATTCTAACAGTTTCTGAAAAGAATCAGTGAAGGCATCCAAAGAGAAGATGTTTAATTCAGCAGTTACGTTTTTCTTTATGTCGTAGACATCCAGTTTTCACTTTGGAAAGGGGGAAGAAGTCCGATGATGCTAGATTGGAAGAGTAGGATGGATGATTGATTTGCACAATGCCATGTGTCTTCAGAAATTCTTCACAACAAGAGTAGAATGGGCAAGGGCATTGCCCATTCTACTCTACCAAAATTACAGTCTCACCTGGGAAATGCATTTAGTCTTTGAAGCACCTGTATGTAGAATGCAGCACAACCTCACTCCCCTTCAGGTACAAATTCCTTGTGAATCACAACCTGTTTGTTGAAAAACATAATCAGCATCATCTTGATCCTGGACTTTCCTAAACAAAACTTTTTGGGCTTTGGTGATGATTTTGAAGTCCACTGCATGCTCTGACATTTTGTCTCTGGGTTGCACTGAAACACCCAACAAACATTCATCTCTAGTCACAATAGTCAAGGAAATCAAAATTGTTTTGACAAGTCTGGATGAAGTCTTTGCATAATGACACTGTTCTTTTCTTCTGCTCATCTGTGAGGTTGTGTGGACAAATTTTGCACAGACCGTCCTTCCCTTAATCTTCGTGCAGGATTTGATGGTCTCCTTATTCATATCCAACTCATCAGCCATCATCCTGAGGGTCAAACGATGATCTCTTCCCACAATTTCTCCAACTTTTTCAACTGTCCTCATTTTGAGAGGTTGATGAATGCACACTTCTTGGATCATAGCAAACATCCTCACATTCATCTTTAAACCATTTATACCATTCAAAAACACTGTATGACTTAATGTTTTATCACCATAAATAGTTTTTAACATTTCTGTTGTATTTTTCTCAGTTTAGAGCAAAATTTGATATTCATTCATTGGCTACATTTCAAAATCGTGACGTGGAACCTTAACACTACTAACGAAAATAGTTGTTACTTGCAACCTGTCAACCTACTGGACAATGTCTGTGCCATTTGTTTTCAAACTCATCGAACATGACTGTAATGACATAGAACACAACTATATCCTAAAGTTCCCAGCACCAGCCTTGGAACTTTAGGGTATAGTTGAGAATGGATATCATCTTTCTTCTTTCTTGGCGATTTCCTTCTACTTCTCTCTCTCTCTCTCTCTCTCTCTCTCTCAGGGTAACTCGCAAATTTTTTTTTGGCTGGCGCAGCATAAGCTTCAGGCTTCCTTGCACTATATGGCTAGTAATAATAATAATGCAAGATGCAGTAGACTGCCATGATACTGAATAGCAAGGCAAATCATGATTATGGGGGGGGGAGGCTGAAGGATGGTTGTAACTTTTAAAAACTCTTTTACATATTCAGGTGTTGCCATGATTAAGTAGATATAATGCAGTTCTGTGGAGGAATATTTATTATAAGTAACAGCAGGTCCATAAAAAAAAAAAAAAAAAAAAAAAAGAAATAAAACAGACAAAATCTTAAAGAAAAATATTTAAGTATAAGGTACAGCCAATACATAATCATACATGCTTTTTCTGTGCATAAACTTTAGTTATAATAACCATACATTATTTATCAACTATATCATCACTAGTAAAGATAATGCAAAGCACATATATTTACATTACTTATCCATTAGCTTTCAACAGTATATATATCAAAAAAGGAGAGAAAGGAATAAATTGCAATTTTACCACCTGATTTTCAAAAAATAGATAGATATATTTGTATTAGTAGGGGCAAGTAATGCAAGAAAGCAAGCCTATGCAGCATCAGCAAAAAAAAAAAAAAAAAAAACACATTATCTGTACAACACTTCTAATAACATGTCTAATATTTTAATAATAATAATTTGTCTAATAACATGACGTGCAACATAATATGTTATTTTAATTAATAAAATACTGAACACTTCACAACGTTATACTTTTCAATCTTCATACATTAAAATGATATAAATATAAGCAATGAGAACATACATTTTTTTTTTTCCTTTTTTTTTTTGTTAGTTGTTGGTGCATCAGCTTCTGTGGCCATAATGCACCTCCCAAGGTTTTTGCATTTTTACTCTGATCCAAGCCCAAGGCGGGATTCGAACCCGCAAAATTTGGATTGCCAGACAGGCACTTTACCCACCTGGCTAGCCCGGTCGGCAGAACATACACTATGATGATTTAAATTGTAAATGATTCTTATTATGAAAGTGTAATTTAAATATTACTTTGGACAACTGACTACAGAAATATCTATGGTGCAAAAAAAAAAAAAAAAAAGAAAAAAATCAGGAAAATACAGAATTTGATTTACCAATGCTTCACAGATTTTTATTTTTTTATATGTTGAAAAGAGAATTTAATGAGTGATTTTCAAATACAAAATTCGGTACAACTTTTGCTCCTCATAAATGGGTGGCATTAACAAGTGCTTCTTTCAGTACACAAGATATAAAAACTAATTTTCATTAAGTTTAATGTGTATATTTCTGGTGTGTTCCTCTAACATTAAAAATGCAAAATAGAATTTAGTGTTTGTATGAACATGTTACTGAATCATTATAACCAAATGAGTACTGACACTGCAATCAAAAGAGTGTAATATTCAGATAAAATGCTATCAAAGTATTTCATACTAAACTCAAAGTTTATTTAAGTACAAATATTTACCAATTACAATGCATATAAAAAAAATTATATGGAAAGTAATATTCTCTAAAGCTGCTCCTTTCCTAATTTTAATCTTCTGAAATGGCCAATCATGATTCAGACACAAACATCATAAACTCGGCAAGAACTAACCTATCAATAACTTAACAATACTCTTCACAATACTGAAGTTTTCACATGCTTCATCTCTTTCTTGCTACCAATTTCAGAAAAAATTATACTTAAAGCAGCCATGCCAAGCCTACAAGATATAGTCTCTCTCTCTCTCTCTCTCTCTCTCTCTCTCTCTCTCTTCTCCCCCACCTTCTATTGATGCAGCTAACATCACAGAGCTAGGTCAGTGGACCCTCATCAATCAATGTCATAGTCACCCAGCTGCCAGATCACATCTCAGCTGGCAATTATTCTCTCCAAATCCCTTCAGCAGATGAACTACACTGCCATGGTCCAAGTGCAAAAGAAGCCTAGGATGACATACTTAGCACTTATTGGTTTCTATTTTAAAAGATTACTGTCTGAAAGAGCATGATATCGTCGTACATCCCCTTTTTTTAAAGGAACATTGATCTATGTCTGAAACTAACAGTTTTATAATGCACTTCTGAAACAATAAAATGCTAAAATTTCTTGGAAACATTTAATAAAAATTACAAAAAAATCCATTAAATTATAAAGGATGTACCTATTAGCTTTACAAAGCACAATCATTAAATAGCTTTTTCTCTTTTACATATATAATTATCAATGTAAACACATAGAACTTATAAACTAAATTAAGATAACCACAGTTATGTTCACAAAAGAATAAGTCTGTCTAATGTCTTTATAACCTTAACAAGATACATTTTGTGCAAGCTATGAAAAATGTTTACCTTGATTAGGCAATCTATTTCACAATATGATTACAGTGATGATTTGCTTAAAAATATAAATTTGCTAAAGAATTTATTGAGTAATTTAAGTACTATATAAAAAAACAAATATGCAAAATTTATTTTAATAAACTTTGTTCTAAGTTAGATATGTAATAATAAAGCAAAAAAAAAAAAAAAAAAAAAGCTAATTTTTAATGAAATATTAATCTGCCAGCCCATCTCACCAATGCCTATAAACAGTGATTCCTAATGGCCAGAAAAATCTTGATAATAATTCAAAATAACTCAACCCAACATGACTATAAGTAGATTTTTTATGGTAAGAATACTTAAAAAAACTTGAAAATATTTGAAATTATTCCAGGTTTACAATATGAGAAAGATTGAAATTATATCTGAATTTTTTTATACTTCTAGAATAGCAAGCCCTCATAATTTTAGTGTGGAAGAACTCTTTCTATCAAACAAAATTTCAGGGTACCCCAATAAATTAAACATTACATTCCTCATAATTCCAATAATTCCAGGGACTCACATCTGGTGAGTATGGGCTTGGCAAACCTAGGGTCCTGAGCTGGATATCATCATTCTTCTCTCTCTCTCTCTCTCTCTCTCTCTCTCTCTCTCTCTCTCTCTCTCTCTCTCTCTCTCTCTCTCTCTCTGAGCGCCTCCGTAGCCAGGTGGGAAGGAGCAGCAGTGCATAGCACACGCTTCTTGATTAGACCGGGGTTCGAGCCCGTCACCACCAAATACGGAGGATGCGGAAAGATCAATGGAATGACCACCGCATATTCCTGGAGCAATATGGCTTTAGTTGCTAATGCTCCTAAAAACCAAAAACAACAACAACTCTCTCTCTCTCTCTCTCAGGGTAACACGGGAATTTTTTTTTGGCTCGTGCAGCATAAGCCTCAGGCCTCCTTGTACCATATGGCTAATAATAATAATAATAATTAACAGAGATTAATTACATGGATTCGATTGGACGTATGATTCAATGGCATGTACACAGTTATGTACAACACAATGTTTGAAACTGGGATGCCAAAAAAATTAAGGCAATATTATCTATCATAAAATTCTCTGACCCTATGCCAGCACATGAAAGAAAAAAAAAAAGAAAAGAAAGAAACTTACTACAAAAATGAAACTTTAAATTAACCATAACAAAAATTTATTAGAAAAATTATAGAAAAATAAAAATACAATTCAAACATGTACGTAATTTAATTTTAAAGTTCACATTAAATTCAATGTGATCAATGACATTTTTTTATCTCATATAAAAAGGATAAATACTCTACAAAAACTTACTGTAAATGTTTTACAATAAGTTAAACATTTACAAACTTATACACTTGCAATGTACACTAAAGTCTCATATATTGCTATGATTTGGATGTTGTTTGATTCTATTTAATATATAATTTTAAAATATTCATTGTTACATTATTTTAAGAAAAAGGAAAATGTATATGTTGTACTCAAATATTAATTTATATCACTTATGTTTCCAGAATTATCAAATTCTCATTGTCAACATGAATCATTTTAAAATTTCTTTTCTCTTAAATAATGATAACCCCAAACATGAAAGGTTATGTGAAATATTAGTATTCTTCTCTCAAAATTACAGCCTCTCATGATCATGTATGGGTTGAAAAGACAGAAGACAATTAGTATTAGCAAATAATGCAAAGAAGAAATATACAGTATTATACAGCATCAGCAAGAAGGAAAAAATATATATCTTATTTGTCCATCACCTCTAGTAATTTGTCTAATTGAGAGAGAGAGAGAGAGAGAGAGAGAGAGAGAGAGAGAGAGAGAGAGAGAGAGAGAGAGAGATTTAAAAACTTAAACACTTTGATCAGGTTTCCTGTCAAGCACCTAGTTTAAGTGCTTAATTTGCAGAATTGAAGTTTTTTATGATAAGAGTACCTTCCTTCCTTCCTTCCTTCCTTCCTTATGTATCCCTGACTTACACGGTTCCTCATCTCTGCACCATTATCAGAAATTAGCATCCTTCTCAAATTAAGGCTTTCAGACTTGTATACTGTAGTAGTAGTAGTGGCATGTGATGCAAGAAAGCAAGTGTATGAGCTTCTGAAGCATCAGCCAAAAAAAAAAAAAAAAAAATTCACACAACCATTCCCTCTAAATGTCTGTCCAGTTCCTCCTCCTTGAATTTATTTAACCTATCAACTTCCACAACGACAGATGGAAGTTTGTTCCAGCAATTAACCACCCGCTGGATAAAAGCAAATTTCTGCACATCTATTCTACATCTGTCTTTCCTTAATTTGAATTTATGCCCCCTTTGTAATCTGAACAAGTGGAAGAATCCCATCAGAATTCAGCGTGCTCAACCCATTCAAAGCCTTATACAACTCAATCAGATCATCGCACAGGTGCCTAGTCTCCAGCCATTGTAATTTGCAGAACTTAAGCCTCTCTTGGTAAGAGGATCCCTTCATTCCCTTCACTAATCTTGTTGCCCTTCTCTGTACACGCTCAAGCAAATCTACACCCTTCCTAAAATGAGGCTTCCAGACCTGTATGCAGTACTCAAGTCGTGGCCTGACCGTTGCCTTATACAGAGGGACAATTACCTCCTTTTCCCTGCTAGCAAAATTCCTATATATCATTGACAAAACCCCATGACCTGCCCTGGCAGCCTGTCTGCATTGCTCAGAAAACTTCATATCTGACTGCACAATTACTCCCAGGTCTTTTTCATTTTCTACCACCTTAAGTGTAGTACCACATAGTTGGTACATTTCTCTTGGGTTACTTCTACCCATGTGCAGTACTTTGAATTTGTCAAGGTTAAACTTCAGTTGCCACTTCTCAGCCCATCTGCCCGAATTTTCTAGATCCTGTTGCAGTAACACACTGCCATTACGGTCATTAACAACCCTGCCAACCTTTGTATCATCTGCAAACTTCGACATTAAGCCTGATATACCTTCATCAATATCATTGATATATATACAAAACAACAGTGGACCCAACACCGAACCCTGTGGGACTAATAACATTAGTCTACGAAGAGCAGCACCCATTGATTACCACCCTCTGTCTTCTCCCACTCAACCACCCTTTTATCCATTGTAGCAACTTACCCTTAATACCATTCTGCTCCAATTTGTACAGTAGTCTTCCATGCGCAACAGTGTCAAAAGCTTTCCTGAAATCAAAGTATATGATATCAAAATTATTTTTTGCATCCAGTTCCTTTGTAACCACTTCATAATATCCTATCAAATTTGTCAGACAAGACTTTCCTTTAATAAACCCATGCTGTGTCTTAATTATTGCTGCAGTCTTGTCTGAATGATCCTGCAATGCATCTTTAATCAGTGACTGCATTATTTTACCTGGAACAGAAGTTAAACTAACTGGTCTGTAATTACTCGTGTCACCCTTCGATCCCCCTTTGTGAATTGGGGATACATTTGCACATCTCCAGTCCGTGGGGACCTCCCCTGAGTCCAAGGATGCTCTCATAATTATGGCTAAGGGTTTGCTTACTTCCTCTGCCGCCTCCTTTAATATAACTGGATAGATCCCAACCATCCCAGGTGCCTTTCTTATGTTTAACTTCAACAATTTCTCCTCCACTTTGCTCTCAATTATTACAAAATCATTAAGCACCCTGCTACAATTTGATAACCTTCTGGCATTTTCAAACCTTAATAACTCTTCATGTGTGAATGTAGATGCAAAATACTCATTCAGTTTGTTTGCTATCTGAGCAGGATCATCAACAGTAGAACCATCGATATCAAGTGGACCAATCAGATTTATCCACTTCCTTTTAGAGTTGATATAAGTAAAGAAATCCTTGCTGTTTTTCTTAGCATCCTTTGCCAAAGATTTCTTGTAATCTGCCTTCGCCTGCCTAACCTCTTTTGTAGTGAAGATGCAGATAACTATTGCCTTATACAATGAGATAATCATTTCCTTGTCCTTGCTGGCAAAATTTCTGCATCTCATTCACAGAATCCCATGAGCTCTCCTAGCCGCCTGTCTGAACTACTCAGAAAACTTCATGTTCGACTGCCCAATTACCTCTAGTTCATTTGTTCTCTACCACCTTGAATGTGGTACTACCTAATTGGTAGGTTATTTTGAGATTACTGCTGCAATATGCAGTAACTAGCATTTATCAATTTAAACCTCAAGTGCCACTTCTCAGCCCAATCTGCCTGATTTTTGTAGTTCTTGTTGTAGTAGTAGTATGCCTTCCTACTATTAACTATCCTGCCAATCTTTGTATCATTTAATAAATAAGCTTGATATACCTTCATGAATATTATTAATAAATACTGTAAACAGTAAGAGGCCACTACTGAACCCTAAGGGAATCTATTAATATCAGTAGTCAAAGAAGAGCAGTATCCATTTATAACCACTCCCTGTTTTCTGCCAATCAACCATACCTTTATCCATAGCAGTAACTTGTCCGTAATGCTACAGTGATCCAATTTGTATAGCAGTCTTCTGTATGGAACAGTGGAAGGAATTTAAAAAACTGTAAGAAAGCAATGAGTCACCTTTACAAAAGCAAAATCCCTTTCTCCCAATAGTAGTTATATCTTTTAAGCAAATCTCACATCAATATATTATGATCTTTGCCAACTGGTTCCTTTATCTGGTTATTCTTAATGTATGATGAGTCGCTGCTGATAATCAAATCAAGAGTATCAATTTCTCTGATTGCCTCTCTAACATGGTGCTTCAGACAACTTTTAATCTGGAAAATCCAGATTAATCCAATAAATCCAGAAAATTTGTGTTACTGTGTGAGTGACAAATCCGCAAGTTAGAGCCAATATCTGGAATGTTAAAATTTGATTGTAAGGCAGTCTAATTACTGGCCCACTCTAAGTGCCTGTGCAGTTGTTTGTTGTATGCATCACAGTCTTGTATAATTTGACTTATAGCAGACTCCTATTCTCATTAAGTATTTAGTTTTCCTAGAGATTATGTCACACCAAACCGACTCAACACTGCACTAGCAACCCACATCATCTGGATGCACTGTCTTAGATTCCATGTGTTTCTTAACCAAGAGCATAACTCCTCCCCTTCTCTTTCTGTACACAATAGTACTCATCATATTCAAATTCCACATCACTTTTCTAAGTGGTATTATGTTTCAATATTCCTACTAGGTCAGTATTTGTTGACTTAACCAGACTTCAATTCAGTAACTTTGCTGATGAATTTGAAATACTATACTCCTAGCATTAATGTACAAGAAAGTATACATGCACCTATTTTTGCTTTTGGTAACCTTGACACAACCCATGTATTTGCTTGTTGCATGATAACCCACAGCAGGCCTTGTAACCTCCAATGCTTTGCTTCCAGACCGTTGCATATTCCAATAGAAGCAGTGCAAGATTCACTTAACCTTGTTTGTGTGTTAGTCTGTGCATCCTTACTTCCCCCTCAAAGTCAGCAGTTTTCTGACCAACCTAAAACTGCCTGAATAGCATCAGCAAAGATTCTTGCAACATCTATTCAAATGTATCTCATCTCTCTGGAAAAGTCTCTCCTGTTAACAAGCACGGCATGCTAAGAAAAATTCTACCCGATAAATCTTACACAGTCTCTCTCAAGGACTGAACTGACTGACAAGGCCTCCCGTCATGTACTCCCTCTTAATGTGGCAGAACTACAGACACTTTCAATTTGATTCCTGACTCATAACTTTTTCTCGGCATTGCCCTGCACTTGTTAAATAAATCCTCATATCTCCTACTTTTAATATCATTAGTACCAATGTATACTATTGTATACTTTTATGCCCTTAAAAGATGATAACTGCTCTACATAATCAACCTGAGCCTGACAAACATACCTTGGTCCTATTCCACATATCCTTTTTACACAATATACTTCCTGTTTCCCTGACAACAGAGTCACTCACAAATGCTACCTCCTATGAGACCAGAGATCTCAACCACTGAGGAAGCTGATGTGTTGTCTGTTGCTTAAGCATGCCTTCATAAGTGTGAGAGCTGTTTTCAACTTTTGGATGGTAAATGGCTTGCTGCATGGATATAAACCCTTTACTGTGAAATTAGTGCCTCTTAGTATCTAGGGAATAAAATGATGTTGCACAGATGCTGCCCAAGAGCACTGACTACTGCAGTTGAATCTGCAATAACCCATTCATTATGAACTGAAGAAGGGTGCAAAATGTATTTTCCTTTCATTTTATGTAGTTTGTACCTAGACTGCTTTAGTGCTGGTCAAGTGGGTGATACATGATATAAAGCAGATCCACAATTCCTTTTGAATTTGATGATATGTATGTGCATGTTTCAAGGCTATTGCTAGAATAACCTCCAAGCTTTGTTTTGAGCTTTTTTCCATGGTTTTGGAAATTGTGGTAGATATTTTTAGAATTGTAGTTGCAGCTGGATGGACAACACTATTTGTGATATATATTATTGCATAATTTATTATTATTATTAGCTATATTGTGCAAGGAAGCCTGAGGCTTATGATGCACCAGCCAAAAAAAAAAAAAAATTCTGAATTACCCTGTGTGTGTGTGTGTGTGTGTGTGTGTGTGTGTGTGTGTGTGTGTGTGTGTGTGTGAGAGAGAGAGAGAGAGAGAGAGAGAGAGAGAGAGAGAGAGAGAGAGAAGAGAATCACCAAAAAAAGAAGAATGATGATATCCAGCTCAGGACCCTGGGTCTGCCACATAATCACCAGATGTGAGCCCCTGGGGTTATAGGTTCTTGACTGATTGTAGCGATGTTAAAGTTTGCAGGATGCTGGAAGATATTCCAGCAGCCTGATCAATCCTCCACCATGACAATCTAAAAGGCAGACATGGTCTCCCACAAGTAATGAAGTTTGTACAGGGACATGAATGCTTCTGTACAGATTGTCCTCCATCTCCCAAAGTAAGTGAAAGGAAGCAGATAGAAAGATTAATGGCAAAGAATGTTTGGGTAGGCATGTAGAAGGTGTTAGTTCTTAAATTTAGAAGAGAAAGGTCATTATCAGTGAGCATATGCTCTGTGTTACATCCCTTCCATTAATGTCAGTACAACTCCACTGGACGTTATGACCACTGAAATCCCCAGAAGTAAAACAGGAGAAGCAAACTGTATAATAATATCAAGGTCAGTCTTGGGGAGTATCAGTCACAGGTGCAAATAGATAGAGCAGATGGATAAAAGCTGAAGTGGGTCTGGTTGCTCAAAAAAGGACAAACTTCTCCATGAGCAGGGCCATTCTCCACTTGTATCTTTATGAATGACAGTAATATTATGCAAGGTGAGGGTTATCATATGCCTTTAAATAGGTACCCTGTATGCAAAAATCAAATAAGTTCATTCTTTTGCAGTAGGGACTTGTTGTTGTTGGTATTTTTCACAGAATCTGTGACAATTCCACTGTAGGAATTTAGCCATATTTAGACTTGTGAATCTGCTCATTGGTGCTGAGGACTTATTTTTTCTGTCGCGCACGCACGCATGCACGTGTGTGTGTGTGTGTGAATACAGATACTGTCCTATGTCCATTTCTTCTTCTGCACAGAATTCCATGACACAGATTCATCAGGTATTTAACCATGACAGCCATTTCTTCTTGTACTACCATTCATGCATGAGTTTTCTATAGTATTTCTTAACAGCTGGGTTTCAGTAGTGTTGGAGCATTAGGAAGTAATGATATTGGAGTAGCAGCTGACTGAGTTTTTTATGTGCAGGTTTTTGAAAACTCAGTAAATAGTAGTAGTGGCATGTGATGCAAGAAAGCAAGTGTATGAGCTTATGCAGCTTTTTTTTTTTTTTTTTCAAAAAGGCCTCTGAGGTTGGGAAAGTTCATATTCACAATATTACATTAATACACCAACCGTTAGTTAAGTTAAAATAATTTAATACTGTATATATAAACAATACAGAGGATACCTGTAACATAATCAATTTACAATAACTGATATTGAATAAAGCCTAAAAACAAAATAAAATACAAAATTTTTAAAATACAATAAAATATATAAGATTAAAAGTGTTAAAACTATACAATTGTAGCTTTTGGGGGCATCCACCTCCTTTCTCAACAAGAAATAATACTTGTGCAGCACATCCTTAAGTATCAGGATCACGGCACACATGGTTGATCAGGTGCATGAACAGAAGTTCCAACACATGCCCCAGAACCGGAAGCAGCTTGGGAACATGGTAAACAAAAATGCTCATCTTTTGAGAGGACTATAGCCTCAAAAAGGGGGTGAAGCCACACACCCCTATCCCTATTCATAGTATTGTTATCGGATGAGCCAATCCACAAGCTCTCGAGCCACTTGTGGTCCCAGAACCTATGCATCCGATCAAGGATGAGAGCATTTTTTGGGGAGACCTGGTGCTGTCTTTCCCAGAAATGTGCAACAGCGGCGTTATCAAACTCTGTGGTCTGTATGGCCCTCATGTGTTCCCCAAGACTATCTTTAAGCCGCCGCCACCCCATTTCCCTCACATAACACTCCCCACAATCCAGGCATTGAATCTCATATATAACCCCACTACTGGAGTCCCTTGCTATGGGGTCCTTAACTTGCGACACTACTGTGTGCAACCTCTGACCCGGAAGTTGCACACAGTGTGCTTGATAATCCTGAAATACCCTTGCAATGCATTCTGTAAGGCCCGGCTAATAGGGAATGTAAGCAGTGGTAACCGGAACAGCTATTTCTCTTTGGATAGACTCCACTCCACTACTATATTTATCCATGATCCTCTGGGGGTAATTGCATTTCATGAGGTCCGCTATAATTCGTGAAATTTCTTTCTCCTCAGAGGTACTACAGTGGGTTCCAATCCTATCAAATAGTGCCTTAGCGACGCTATTCTTATGTTACCTAGTCTGCGCCGAACATTGGTTTCTTATAGATTGTGGTTTTAAGCCTGGAGCCATCTCTGTATACCATTAAATCCGGGCTAGGGAGGATACTACGTGCTTCTACCTCTGAGGTAAACTGTATAAATGGAGAAAAACTGTTGAGGAGACTATCTTCCTCTCTCCCCTTTTGAACAATAGGGACTGTGTCATCCACATATCTTTTACACTTACGCATAGGGAACTCCAATCCTTCAAAGATCCTGTTTTCTAATTCCTCCATGGCTAGGTTCGCCACAATAGCGCTAATAGGAGAACCCATAGCTGTGCTGTGAACCTGCTTGTACATCACCCCTTGGAATAACATAGTAGTACTCGAGAGAGACAATTCAACGCCACAACAAATATCATCGATATTTAAATGAGACCTAGCATTTAAAGTGTCATCTTTCTGTAGGGCCATTTTAACACATTGAACCCCATGTGTTATAGGAATACATGTAAACAATGACACTACATCCAACGATATCATATTTCGGGATTATCATTCACCCCTATAGTCTGACTCTTCACAAAACTCACAAATTCTTTACTATCTTTAAAACCGAATACAGACCGTCCCACAATGAGGGAAATCAGCTTTGCCAAAAATCTAGACATAGCATAGGTAAGGCTACCAACAAAAGAAACAATGGGTTGTAAGGGGACCCCTACTTTATGTGTTTTTGGTAGCCCATAAAACCTAGGAAGCTGATACCCCAATGCATGCATAGACCAAAACATTTCATTAGAGATCTTCTCTGCCTTCAACCAGAGTTGCAAACTCTTGTTGACACGTCATTCTAGACTAGCTAATGGATTCCTCCGAATGATCTTACATGTGGCACTATCTTGTAACAAATCTAACGCTTTCTTATGATAATCTTCTTTACTTAATACTACTGTTGGTCTACTCTTATTCGCCGGTAGCACTACAATTTCATCATCTTGTTTAAGCTCATTCAATGCTCTTCTCTGATTAATATTAAAGTTAGGAGCCACCGTTTTTGCTTGGTATAGAATGGCGGAAGTCTTTGTACAGATTTGATTGGGTAAAGACTCCAGTAATTTATTAATTGCCCTTTCTATGCCCATGGCTATCTCAGCAACCTGGATGTAGTGGTATAAGAATTGGCTCCAGACTTAAAACCACAATCTATAAGAAACCAATGTGCTGGAGCCAGTATACCCACTACAGGTCAGCACAGACTAGGCAACATAGGAATAGCGTTGCTAAGGCACTATTTGATAGGATTGGAACCCACTGTAGTACCTCTGAGGAGAAAGAGAAAGAAATTTCCCAAATTACAGCAGACCACACGAAATGTAGTTACCCCCAGAGGATCATGGATAAATATAGTAGAGGAGTGGAGTCTATCTAAAGAGAAATGGCTGTCCCGGTTACCACTGCTTACATTCCCTATTAGCTGGGCCTTACAGAACGCATTGCAAGGGTATTTCGGGATTATCAAGCAGGCTGTGTGCAACTTCCGGGTCGGAGGTTGCACACAGTAGTGCAACCCTACTACAGGAGTCCCCATATCAAGGGACTTCTGTAGTAGGGTTATATATGAGATTCAATGCCCGGATTGTGAGGAGTGTTACGTAGGGGAAACAGGGTGATGGCTTAAGGATCGTCTGGAAGAACACACAAGGGCCATACAGACCGCAGAGTTTGATAAGTCTGCTGTTGCTGAACATTTCTGAGAAAGACAGCACTAGGTCTCCCCAGAAAATGCTGTCATCCTAGATCGGGCACATAGGTTCTAGGACCGCAAGTGGCTAAAGAGCTTGTGGATTGGCTCGTCTGATAACAATGCTATGAATAGGGATAGGGGGTGTGCAGCTTCACCCACTTTTTGAGGCTATAGTCCTCTCAAAAGATGAGCGTTTTTGTTTACCACATTCCCGAGCTGCTTCCGGTTCTGGAGCACATGTAGGAACTTCTGTTCATGCGCCTGATCAACCACATGTGCCGTGAACCTGATACTTAAGGATGTGCTGCACAAGTATTATTTCTTGTTGAGAAAGGAGGCGGATGCCCCCAAAAGCTACAATTGTATAGTTTTAACACTTTTAATCTTATATATTTTATTGTATTTTAAAAATTTAGTATTTTATTTTGTTTTTAGGCTTTATTCAATATCAGTTATTGTAATCAGATTATGTTACAGTATCCTCTGTATTGTTTATATATACAGTATTAAATTATTTTAACTTAACGGTTGGTGTATTAATGTAATATTGTGAATAGCTTATGCAGCATCAGCCAAAAAAAAAAAAAAAAAAAAAAAATCACACCATTCCCTCCAAATGCCTGTCCAGTTCCTCCTTAAATTTATTTAACCTATCAACTTCCACAACGACAGATGGAAGTTTGTTCCAGCAATTAACCACCCGCCTGGCTAAAGGCAAATTTCCGCACAATAGTGGGTAGTGGACACAAATGATTCTAGTTCAGCCTTGAATTTATTTAAGCTGTAAACTTCCACAATGACAGATGGAAGCTTGTTCCAGTAATTAACTACCTGCTGGCTAAAGGCAAATTTCCGCACTTCTATTCTACAACTGTCTTTCCTCAATTTGAATTTATGCCCCCTCAGGTGCAGAATCTGAGCAAGAGGAAGAATCCCATCAGCATTGCACTTGCTCAAACAATTCAAGGGTATATATATCTCAATCACCTTGCAGGTGCCTAGCCTCCAGATGCTGCAATTTGCAGAACTTAAGACTATCTTATAACAGCAACCTTTATTCCACTCACTAATCTCGTTGGCCCTTTTCCGTACTCATTCTAGTAGCTCAACATCTTTCCAAAAATGAGGCCTCCACACCTGTATGCAGTACTCAAGGTGCAGCCTGACCATTGCCTTATACAAGGTGATAATCACCTCCTTATTCCTGCAAGAAAAATTCCTATATATCATTGAGAAGACCACAGAGCTACTCTTGCAGTCAGAAAACTTCATATCTGACTGCAAAATTCTCACCAGTCCTTTTACATTCTCCACTACCCTGAGTGTAGTACCGCACAGTTGGTATGTTATCTGGGGTTACTGATACTCATATGCAGTACTATGCATTTGCAATGTTAAACTTTAGTTGCCACCTCTCAACCCAGCTGCTCAACTGTCTTTACTGTCCTTAACAATACTACCAACCTTCGTATTGTCTGCAAACTTTGACACTAAGCCTGATATACCTTCATCAATATCATTGATATATACAGAAAACAAAAATGGGCAAAACATAGACCCCTGGGGAGCTACACTAATAACATTACTCCATGAAGAGCAGTGTCCACTGATTACCACTCTGTCTTCTCCCACTCAACCATCCCTTTATCCAGAGAACTTGCCCTTAATACCATACTGCTCCAACTATATCAAAAGCATTGATATACTGCTCCAACTATATGAAAAGTATATGATATCGAAATTATTCTTTACATCCAGTTCCTTTGCGACTACATCATAGTATCCAATCAAACTGGTCAGATAAGACTTCCTCTTAACAAACCAATGCTGCATATGAACTATAACTGCAGTCTTGTCTAGATGATCCTGCAGTGCTTCTTTAACCAGTGACTCCATTATTTTCCCCTGTTAGTTTAACAGAAGTTAAAGTAACAGGTCTGTAATACTCTTGTCACCTTTCGATCCCCCTTTATGAATTGGGGATACATTTGCACATTTCCAGTCCATGGATGCCCTCATAATCATGGCTAACGGCCTACTTACTTCCTTTGCTGCCTCCTTTAATATAACTGGTTAGATCCCATCCACACCACGTGCCTTCTTTATTTTAATTTCAGCAATTTCTCCTCCACTTTGCTCTCAGTTATTACAATATTATTTAACTCCCTGTTAGAGTTTGATAAGCTTCTTGCTTCCATTTCCCTACTGAATTCCTCATGTGTGAATGTAGATGCAAAATACTCATTCAGTTTGTCAGCTACCTGAGCAGAATCCTCAACAACTGAACCATCAATATCGGGTGGATCAATCTGATTCCTCCCCTTCTTTCTAGAACTTACATTAAGTAAAGAAGTCTTTATTGTTTTTTTTTTTTTTTCCATCCTTTGCCAAAGATTTCTCATAATCTGCCTTTGCTTGTCTAACATCCTTTATGACTTGATTACACACTATTTTATATCTATCATAGGCATCTGTGTCTCCTGACAATTTATAAGTGTCCCATTCATTTTTCTTCTCGGCCATGAGCCTGATTAGTTCATCTAACATCCATTTAGGCCTAAACCTTGAACAGTATTTCTTTGTTGGTATGCAAAGCCCATCTTGGAAGCTACTAGAAGTAGCTTCCAAGATTAATTCCTTGAATGCTTCCCATTTAGAATGTGCTGTTGGTAACATCATTAGTTGGTCCCACTGTATAGAATTTAAAAAATCTCTGAGACCACTGTTGTTACCTACAATCTTTGAGTAAATCCCACAGCAGAACATTGTGATCACTGCCACCTAGTGGTGAAAGATTTTTATAGTAAATCTTATAGTACCGTGTTGTTTCAATGCTCAATCAACAGTATATGTTCAGAATAGTAAAATTACATAAGATGGGATTCCCACTAGGACAAATTGTTTCATTTAACAAAATAGCCTTCGCGAATCTATCGTCATTTTTAGTTAAAATTATATCACCACTAATGAAATTTTCCAAATTCAAGGTACACAATACCAGCCAAGTCTTTGAACGTATCAATACCTTCACGATATTGGAAAGTGACATATTTGAGTCCTACAACGTCGTTTCCCTATACTGTACACTAATCTGAATATAGATTATACATTACAAAATTTAAGGGAATTATTAACAACTGACAACACACTTCCAAGTCGTACCAACCTTAGCATTAACAGCATTTTAGAATTAGTCTCTGCTTTAATCAAATCAAGACACTTCCAGTTCTAAAATGAAATTATTGAGTAGATTTATGGTCTCCCTATGGGATTAGGTATTTCAGTCCCTCTTTCTGAGATTTACCTAGCTTCAGTAGAACGTCAAACGCTTCAACCATTTCCCTCTGAAGTTAAATTATTTATATGATATGCTGATGACATATTACTAATTGGTAATAGGACTATCATTGATAATCTTTTAACTAAATTCAACTCGGTACATAATCGACTTAAATATACTCTCAAAGTAGAGGAAGACAATAATATTAATTTCTTAAATTTAACAATATATAAAAAAGACAATAAGCTCAGGACTATGATATTCAGAAAGAAAACTCACACAGTCAAATATTTACATTTTCATTCTCACCATTCATATAACAAAAATCCGTACTATACAACCAAATATAGCCACTCACATCAAACGTAGCCACTCACAAGATGATTTTGACATAGAATTGCAGTATTTAACAAAAACGTTTACAGCTAGGAAATATTTTATACAACTAATTCAGAACACAATATCATATGTACAATACAATATCAATAACCCCTGTAATAATAATATCTGTAGAAATTATACACAAGGTACCCATACTGTGCTCCCATATCATAGTCAATTTGCCAGACAACTTCGTAGAGTGTTTGCAGGTACAGATATCACACTAATATTCTCCTTTATAGAACCATTTTAGCAATAAAATGGTTCCATCAAAACATGTCATTTGAAATACTGAATATCAAATTGCAGCTTTCCCCAATATGGAGTCTCACGCTTATCAAATTCCAATGTGTATGAGTAATGCATCAAGGGGGCTCGGCAACTCTTTTCAAACTCAATATTCACTAACACCTTCAGCCAACTGATGATACACTACAAAAGTCTACTGTTTAGACTATTGGCTTTTTATGTTTTTAAGTTACAGTTTTTAAAAGTTCATTTACATAGTGGTTTTATAGATGACAACCGGAGAAATGGGTGGTGCACTTCTTCTTCCTCTGAGCGTAGGCTTAAATTATTACGTAGTTTAAATTTTATTTTTATTAATTATATTTTTAAAGTCTTCACTTTTCTTACTTCTATAATTCAAATGTGAAAATACACGGATAATTGAGATGAGTACCAATAATTAAGCAATTGCTATACTATTGATTGCCACCTCATGACTACTTTATCTGCAGATTCTTAATGAGTGAATAATCACTGCTGATAATCAGATAAAGAGTATTACTCCCTCTGGTTGCCTCTCAAACATGCTGCTGCAGAAAACAATCATCTAATAAATCCACAGAAGTCTTGGTAGTGTGCTAGTGACCAACCTACAAGTTCCAGTCTATATCTGGGAAGTTAAAATCCCCCATTATAAGACAATCTGATTTACTGGGACACTATTTCTCTGTACAGCTGTTCGTTGAACTCATCAGAGTCATTAGGCCTATAACACACTCCTACTCTCAACTTTGTTTCCCAGTGCTGATGTCACACCAAACTAACTCGACATTGCACTGTCCACCCATGTTAACTGGATGCCCTTCCTTAGATTTCATGTTTTTCTTAACTAAAAGCATTACCGCTCCTTCCCTTCTATCTTGTCTATGCTTTCTGTACACATTGTACTCCCCAAATTCCAATTCTGAGGTCTTTATCTCTGTGTGATACCACATCTCTGATATCCCAACAATATCCACCTTTGATATCTTCACAGCACCTCAAATACATCAAATTTATTTACTATATTCCTAGAACTGGTGTACAGGCAAGTATACATGCATGCACCTGTTCTTATACTTAGCCTAAGAAAACCCATGTATTTACTTGTTCCACAATGATTCCCAGCAGTCCCTGAAATCCCCAACACCATGCTTTCCAGGCTGCTGCCCATTCCAATAGTAGCAGTTCAAGAATGTCATTCACCTCTGCCTGGGGATAATGTTAATCTAGTAGGCAAAGGTTGATGATGTTGTAGAGCAGATATCATCTTTTAAGGGCACAAAAGGTGATATAGTTGTACACGTTGGCACTAATGATATTAAGAGTAGGAGACCGGCAGAATTACTTAACAAGTACAGGTCACTGTTGAAAAAAAAAGCAGTGAATTAGGGTTGAATTTGAAAGTGTCTGCAATTCTGCCCAGACACGATAGGAGAGAGTATATGATGAGAGCCCTGTCGATCAATCCGGCCCTGGAAAGATTGTGCAGGGCTCAAAGGATAGAATTTTTATCAGCCTGGTCTGTACTTGTTAACAGCAGAGACTGCTTCTACAGGGATGGGATACACTTAAATAGAAAGGGTGCAAGAATGTTTGCTGATGCTATCGAGACAGTGTTAGATGGGTCAGAAAACTGCTAGATTGGGGGGGGGTACAAGGACTAATACATTAACAGTAGCCATTGGCAGAGGTGAAAGTGATTCTTGCACTGCTTCTATTGGAATGAGCTGCAGCCTGGAAAATAAGATGCAGGATATTTCAGAAACTGCTGGGAATCATTGGGGTACAAATAAACACTTAGGTTGTGTTAGGGTAGCTAAGAAAAAGAACAGGTGCATGTATACTTGCGTGTACACCAATGCTAGGAGTTTAGTAAATAAATTTGATGAATTTGAGGTATTGCTCAAAACATCAAAGGCAGATATTGTGGGGATTTCAGAAACGTGGTGTCACACAGATATAAGGAATGCAGAACTGGAATTTGGGGAGTACAATGTGTATAGAAAGGATAGACAGGATAGGAAGGGAGGAGGGGTTATGCTATTAGTTAAGAAATACATAAAATCCAAGGAAGTGAAGCCAGCCGACATTGCTGGACAGTGCAGTGTCGAGTCAGTTTGGTGTGACATAAGCATTGGGAGATCAAAATTGAGAGTAGGAGTGTGCTATAGGCCTAATGACTCTGATGAGTATAATAAGAAACTGTACAGGGAAATAGAGTGGGCCAGTAAATCAGAGAGTCTTATAATGGAGGATTTTAATTTCCCAGATATTGACTGGAATTTGGGGGCTGGTCACTCACACACTAGCAAGGCTTTTGTGGATTTATTGGATGATTGTTTTCTACATAAGCATCTTCGGGAGGCAACTAGAGGGAGTAATACTCTTGATTTGATTATCAGTAGTGATTCTTCATGCATTAAGAATCTGCAGGTAAATGAACCACTTGGTGGCAGTGATCACAGTGTGCTGAAGTGGGATTTACTCAAAGAGGTAACTACCATTAGGGGTAAAGGAAAGGGTTATTGCTTTCGTAAAGGCAACTACGATGGACTGAGACAGTATTTAAATTCTATACAGTGGGACCAACTGATGATGTTACCAACAGCAAATTCAAAAGGGGAAGCATTCAAAGAACTTATCTTGGAAGCTACTAGGCTTTACATATCAACTAAGAAATATTGTTCAAGGTTTAGGCCTAAATGGATGTCAGATGAACTAATGAGACATATGGCATACAAGAAAAATGCATGGGATACATACAAATTAACACGTGACATAGAAGCCTATGATAGATACAAGTTGATCTGTAACCAAGTTACAAAGGAGGTTAGGCAGGCGAAGGCAGATTATGAGAAATCTTTGGCAAGGGATGCAAAGAAAAACAGCAAACAGTTCTTTACTTACGTAAACTCTAGAAGGAAGAGGATGAATCAGATTGGTCCACTTGATATCGATGGGTCAACTGTTGATGATCCTGCTCAGGTAGCTAACAAACTGAATGAATATTTTGCATTGACATTCACACATGAGGAGTTATTCAGCGAGGGGAATGCCAGAGGTGTATTCAACTCTGGCAGTAAGCTAGAGAATCTTGTAATAACTGAGAGTAAAGTGGAGGAGAAATTGAAGATAAATACAAGAAAGGCACCTGGGGTGGATGGGATCTATCCAGTTATATTAAAGGAGGCAGCAAAGGAAGTAAGCAAACCCTTAGCCATAATTATGAGAGCTTCCTTGGACTCAGGGGAAATACCCATGGACTGGAGATGTGCAAATGTGACACCAATTCACAAAGGAGGATCAAAGGGCGACACAAGTAATTATAGACCTGTTAGTTTAACTTCTGTTCCTGGAAAATTAATGGAAGCACTGGTTAAAGAAGCACTGCAGGATCATCTAGACGAGACTTCAGTTATAGCTCAGACACAGCATGGTTTTGTTAAGGGGAAGTCTTGCCTGACCAATTTGACTGGATACTATGATGCAGTCACAAAAGAACTGGATGCAGGGAATAACTTTGATATTATATACTTGGATCTTAGAAAGGCTTTTGATACTGTTGCACATGGAAGACTGCTGCACAAATTGGAGCAGTGTGGCACTGGAGGAAAATTGCTGCTATGGATAAAGGGGTGGTTGAGGGGAGAGAAGACAGAGAGTGGTAATCAATGGACACTGCTCATCGTGGACTAATGTTATTAGTGGAGTCCCTCAGGGTTCAGTATTGGGTACATTATTGTTTTCTGTATTCATAAATGATATTGATGATGGTATATCAAGCTTAATGTCCAAGTTTGCAGACGATACGAAGGTTGGCAGGGTTGTGAAGGACACTACTGACACCATGCTACTGCAACAGGATCTGGAAAGGTTGAGCAGATGGGCTGAGAGGTGGCAAATGAAGTTTAACATTGACAAATGTAAAGTACTACATATGGGAAACAGCAACTCCAGAGCAATGTATCAACTCTGTGGTACTACACTGACAGTGGTAGAGAATGAAAGGGACCTGGGGTGGTTCTGCAGGCAGATATGAAGTTTTCTGAGCAGTGCAGACGGGCAGCAAGAGTAGCTCATGGTGTATTGTTGATGATATATAGGAATTTTTCTAGCAGGGATAAGGAGGTGATTATTCCCTTGTATAAGGCAATGGTCAGGCCATACCTAGAGTACTGTATACAGGTCTGGAGGCCTCATTTCAATAAGGATGTAGAGATGCCGGAATGAGTAAAGAGAAGGGCAACAAGATTAGTGAATGGAACAAAGGGGTGCTCTTATGAAAAAAGGCTTAAGTTTTGCAAATTACAGTGTCTGGGGACTAGGCACCAGTGAGGTGATCTGATAGATGTGTATAAAGCCTTGAATTGTTTGAGCATGCTCAACGCTGATGGGATTCTTCCTCTTGCTCAGAATAATCACCTGAGAGGGCATAAATTCAAATTGAGAAAAGACAGATGTAGGATAGACGTGAGGAAATTTGCCTTTACCCAGCGGGTGGTTGGTTGGTGGAATAGACTTCCATCCCTTGTTGTGGAAGTTGATAGCCTAAATAAGTTTAAGGCTCAGCTGGACAGGCATTTCGAACGAACAGAGGGGTGAAGTGGAAGTGGTTATTTATTATTTATTTATTATTACTTTTTTATTTTTATTTATTTATTTTTTTGGTTAATGCTGCACAAGCTTGCTTTTTTGCATCAAATGCCTCTACTAATGCTAATGCTAGTGCTAGTAGTCTGTGAATCCCCCCCCCCAACTTAGCAGTTTTCCAACCCACCTAACACTGTTTTGATAGCATCAGCAAATACTCTTGCACCTTTTCTATTTCAGTGCATCTCATCTCTGTAGAAACAATCTCTCTTGTTAACAAGCACAGACCTGCTGCAAAAAATTCTACCCCATGAGCCTTGCACAATCTCCCCAGGGCCGAATCGATTGACAAGACTCTCATCATATACTCTCTTCTATCGTGTCTTGGCAGAATTGCTATAACTTTCAAATTTAACCGTAACTTGAGACTTTTTTTCAACATTGTCCTGTACTTGTTAAGTAAGTCTGCAGATCTCCTACTATTAATGTCATTAGTGCCAATGTGTACAACAACATCACCTTTTGTGCCCTTAAAAGATATCTGCTCTACAATGTCACTAACCTTTGCCCCTGACATACATAGTCTGGTCCTATTCCACCTATCCTCTTTGCACAATATTCCCATCTCCCTAACAACAGGGTCACCAACAATAATTAGCTCCTGTGGGTCCAATGCATCTGACCTAAAGGTTGCCACTGTGTTGCCTGATGCACATGCGTGAGGTCTGGCATTCAGTTGGGTAGCTGAGAGCATTACAGGTCCCCCATTTTAATTCCTTCGAGGGCATCTACCCTACTCTTCAAACTCTCTTTTTTTTTTTTTTTTTGTAGTTGTTGGCGCATCGGCTTCTGTGGCCATAATGCGCCTCCCAAGGTTTTTGCAGTACTTTGATCTAAGCCCGAGGCGGGATTCGAACCCGCGACCTTTGGGTTGCCAGGCAGGCGCTTTACCCACCTGGCTAGCCCGGTCTGCCTTCAAACTCTCATAGATACCCATCAGAACACTGAGTTGGTGCCTAATTTCTTTGCTCTCTCTCTGCATTTAGCACACACAAAGACATTCTCCTTGGCTAGATCAGAAACATTTCACAAGTTGCACATATTTTTAGGTTGTGATGCATTGGATAATTGACCCCAGTTCTCCCAAAGCCACAGCACTTCTGCTCTAGTTTGGGACATAATTTCTACTTAAATATGATGTAATTAATTAACAATGAAAATTAATAATGTTAATAAATTAACATTAATTTATTAACATTATAACGGACCAGATCAGATTCATGTGGAACTGCTGAAACAACTAGACTACAGCAACATCCAACAACTAATGAAATGGTTCAATCAAATCTACAACAACAACGACATTCCATCCGAATGGCTCCAATCCATCTTTGTGGCCCTACCAAAAAAGGCTACCAGCCGGAAATGCGAAGACTTCAGGCTGATCAGTCTAATGAGCCAGGTGCTAAAAGTCTTCCTCAAGGTGATTCAGCAAAGGATAAGATGTAAGTGCGAAAGTGCACTAGGAAACACACAGTTTGGATTCTGCAGGGGACTAGGCACCAGAGAAGCAATTTTCTGTTTACAAATATTGCTACAAAGGTGCTATGAACATCACAAAGACATGTATATATGTTTTATTGACTACGAGAAAACCTTCGATTCAGTAGACCACGACCGCCTAATTGACCGACTGAGAAAACTTGGGCTTGAAAACAATGATATCAACTTTATTACAACTCTCTAATGGAATCAAACAGCCCGGCTTCGCTATGACAACGACCTGACGGACCCAATTCCAATAAAAAAAGGCGTCCGGCATTATCTCCCATTCTTTTTAACATCTATTTGGAAATGATCTTTGACCAAACACTGGCTGACAAGAACATCGGCATAAAAGTTAATGGACACTACATCAATAACTTAAGATATGCCGATGACACAGCACTAATAGCGGATTCAGAACAAGATTTACAGACCATCTTGAACGAAGTGGACATAGAAAGCCAAGCATGGGGGCTACGAATCAACAAAAAGAAAACAAAGGTGATGAAGGTCAGCAGGACTGCAAGCAAAATCACGATCAAACTAAACAACGAAAAATTAGAGCAAATACACCGCTTCAAGTATCTCGGAGTACTCATTGATGACCAGCTGAACCATGAGGCCGAAATCAAAAGCAGAATTGAACAAGCCAGGCAGGCATTCACCAAATGGAGAACCCTCCTCACCGACAGAAGCTTGAACATCATGCTCAAATTACGCACATTGAAATGCTACATCTGGCCAATACTGCTCTACGGTGTAGAAACCTGGACTCTAACATCAGCCACTACAAAAAAGCTCCAGGCCTTCGAAATGTCGCTCTACCGAAGAATGCTGAAAATTCCGTGGACAGCAAAGATAACCAACGCACAGGTCCTGCAGGACATGCACACGGAACGGGACCTGCTCAAAACCATCATCAGCAGGAAATGCAAATACCTAGGTCACATCGCTAGGAACCAACAAAAATATCACCTACTACCACTCATCCTGGAGGGAAAGATCGAAGGCAAGAAACGCCCAGGCAGACCGAAAATGGCATGGCTAGATAACATAAACACCTGGCTTCACATGACAACAGCACAAATTCTACACGCAGTGCTAGACAGAGAACAATATCAAAACGAAGTCGCAAACGCCATTCGGCAGCATTAAAGAAGAAGAATAAATTAAATTAATTAACTGAGCCTTCTATACTTGACTATACAATACTATATTAAGCTAATGGAGTTATATGCAGTCCACTATATAGTTTTACATTATACTTTAGAAATCATATGAGATATATGCTATCAAGTTACGCTATACTGTAACGATCACAATGTTAAATTAGTTATATCCGTAGCTAAATACAAAAGATACATGGAACTTGGAGGCCATGGAGTGTTGAATGTTATTATGAGAACTCACAAAGGTACAAGATTCCCATCCTTATGCATTGATATTCTCTTGAGAGCTGTCACTCCTTGGTTTCACAATTCAGAGCAGATTTCTTCTTCAGAGACATGAAGGTCCCACTCTAATATGACACAGCATGAAGAGTTCAGTTTTGTGTGGGTAACGATGATGAGTATTCCCCCTATTGTTGTGGCTTTCAGAAGTTACCATGCTGGCTTTAGGCTTGCAGCCTCAACTAAAATATCTCCAGAATGCAGACTTTTCACGGATTTTGGAGATCCTGCCAACCTTCCAATCCTCCCTAGATGAAGAAGGATGACATTTTCCCAAGTGCCTGCTCTCTGATGGAATGGAGAATAAGGGAAAGCAGTGTCACTGATGGTGGTCTATCCTCAGTTCTAGGTCTTTTTGAATTGGTATTATTGTAGTCTTCAGATCAGTAAGGTTACTCATGAGAGTAAAATAAAAATTTCAGATGCCCTATGTCCCTCACCCAATCACGAAGCCCTACAAGGGGACACCCATTCAGGAACTAGCAGGTACTGCATACACAAATGGGATGCCAAGTTCACTTAGGAGCATCATTTGCACATTTCCAATAAGCCTTCCATCCCAGGACCAAAGGGAGGGAGAGTTAATGGAATGCAGTTGATCCTAGCAGTAAAATCCACCCACCAATTGATTCCAGTCGGGTAGGTCTGGGTCCATCTTGTCGAAGATGGACCCAGATGACCCCCCCTTCGACAAGATGGGTCCATCCCCCTCACCCGCCAGGATTCCCCTTTCCAAGTTTCCATGGGTTGCTGCACATGCTAGATTTCAATCATATAACCCTGGAACTAAGGTATGGGCATTAGATCCCACTGATGCTAATCTAGAAGGGCAGCAGCATCATTGGGAGGTCCCCTCATCATGTGCACACAGGTGCCCACATTGAGGGGTCACCAGGATTGAAATTACAGATCACATATGGGTTGAACTATCTTCCATGGTGTGGAGGTCCATGCTATTATAGTAACTAAGTTATCATAATTAAGATCTCAGCTTAACAGTAAATCATTTAGACTGATATTGGCAGGTCAGCTCATCTGTAGATGGGCCTGTTTTCCCAGTTTGATGAAGACAAAAGGTTTCTACTTGGATATCAGGGACAGATTTAATTGTGTGGCATAGAGTAGCAACAGGATCTGCCACCTAAGCTGTGGTTAAGGTTCGTGGGCTTCTGTGTAAAGTCCTTGAACAGGTGAAGTATGGAAAGCTCCAAGTGATATATGGAGTGCATTGTTGTATATGGAATCTCTAACATCTCAGTCCACTTGGTTTTGCTGAGTCATAAATAAACGGGTGTTCTATAATCTAGCCTAGACCAACCTGTTGCCCAATAAAGCTTAAGAAGTGTACATCTATTTGCTTCCCAAATTGTTGTGGAAAGGACTTTGAGTGGGTTTAATTTCTTGAGGCATGAAAGTCTAAGCTGTTTAATATGTTCAAGGAAAAGGAATGTTATTTCCTTATCTAAGATGAGACCTAAGAATTTCATGCTCGATACTACTGAGATACAGTCAGTCCTCATATAGACGATAGTTGTGTTCCTAGAAGCCCTCGTGCAATATAAATAACAGGCCCTATAGGAAAAATAGGGTTAGGTGCCGATCACCCAAGATTGAACACACATTTTTAACCAAAACATTACCAAACACAATAAATAATCATAATAAAATAGTTAAGTATTTTATTATGACTATTACGTAATAAAATATTGATAATGCTTTTGCTTCTATTGTAAGCAAACTTCTTTGTTTGATCTTCTATCCAAACAGATGACAGCCGTTCCATCTCTTCCAATTCTTTGTCTTGATCTAATGGATTTTGTTACCCTTTGAGTTGTTCATGCTATGAAAATTGTGTTTATTTTCTCTGCATTCTTTCTAATTCTTGGCGTTGCCTCATTTAGGCCTGTAGCATGTGCAATATCACATGGTCTTTCATTTCGCCCAGTGTTTCACAATTTCATATATTTTTTTCTATCGACAGAGGCGGACTGGCTATAAGCCTTACTGGGAAACCCTGGTGGACCAGAGACCAGAAGATGGAGGCTGGTGTGATTTTGGCCATAAACGCTAGTATGAGGCCGCTACAGATTTTCCTGGGTAAGAATTTTTGACCCAGTCTGCCTCTGTCTATCGATATTGCTTTTCTTTTTCTCTCTGAATCTGTAGTGTCTTCACCAGGACACTTCCTTTTCACACCTTTTAAGTATTTTACTCATCTTTAGGGAATAAAGCACAATTACAAAATGAGGAGGCAGCTTAATGCACATAAACAAAGATGCGCGCGTGTAGCAACTGAATAAACAACACCGTAAAGGCAGAGACACACCATTAACACCTCACTAGCTCACATTTTACTAAAGCGCATTTCTGGGGGTTACTACCATAAAACAATAAAAATAATTTCCAGTTGGGTTTCTGTTAGTGGAATCTGTTATAAATATATAGTAAACTTGATCTAATTGCATTTGTGATAATACCGATAGCTGGAATTGTGTGTGTTTTTACATTATAAAGGAGAAATGTGTTCCCCTTCGCTGATAGAAAATATATAAATACATTTTCAGAATCTTCTCTTCATTCCTATCGTGTTGCGTTCAGTTGGGGTGATTCCGCATTCGACTGCCATTTCTTGTAAACACAAAGGCGAATCGTGCATAAGCGAATTCGGTTCGTGTTGTATACGATATCGTTCCCCTATTTATAAATCATGTATGATCGAATTCGTGTAGTGTAAACACGTTATATGAGTTTTCTGAATGGAGATCTGGAAGCCATCTTCTTACTTTGTTTATTGCTGCATATAACTGCTGTTCTATATTTCACTCATTCTGAGAATGGTAAGAAATACTGAAATCATCAACATATAAAGTGGCTTCAACAGTTCCTGGTATATGTTCGGTTATAGTGTTTATTTTGATAGTGAAAAGGGTAGTGTTACACACTGCCCTGTTGCACATCCATGTTGTAATAAATTTTGGATATATTTGGGAAGATGTTCACGTAATTCAAGGAGATATAGGTTTTTAAGGATTCCATAACAACATACTGGGTTATCATACACTTTTTCTATATCAAAACAGACCGTGATGTGATGTTCTTTTTGGAGGAAGGGGTTCAACATCTTGTGAGTATGGGCTTGACAACCAGGGTCCTGAGCTGGATATCATCATACTTCTCTTTTTTGCCGATTCCCTCATACCTACCTACCTACCTACCCCTCCCTCTCTCTCTCTCTCTCTCTCTCTCTCTCTCTCTCTCTCCGGGTACTCAAATTTTTTGGCTGGTGCAGCATAAGACTCAGACTTCCTTGTGCCACACATCTAATAATAATAATAATAATAATAACAACTAGGGGGGCTTTGCTCGCCCATCCCCGCGAACACTTTTTCTACATAAAATATAGAGGTATACAGAGTAAGTCAAATATTTTCTACGTAAAAGACACACCTGTCGAAATGCACTGGTCAAAAAACACTTTTCTACATAAAATGTAGAGGTATACAGAATAAGTCAAATTTTTTCTATGTAAAAAACACACCTGCTGAAACGCGCTGGTCAATATCTAATCAGGAAATGATCTATGTAATTATTTACCTGTGCATTTGTAGTGCGTGGCATTCTCAAGGTCGAATAAATATCATGGTAAAATCCAGAACGGTGTACACCCTCTAACATGGTGGCAAGAAAAACAATGGGAAAGCAGTGATTGACAAGTTGTGACTCCCATATTTCAACAAACGGACAGGAACAAAGCAGTGATTGGCAGATGCCACTGTCCTCCTGGGGTGTTTTTCCCCTCATTTGCCTCTGTTTTTAAATCGGGAACTCGTTTTCCCATTTTAAAACAGCGGGAAGGAGGGATAAATACCTACCTAAGCTAAGCCTCTCTCCTCGATGACACAAAACAATCAGAAAAGGGAGGTGCCTTCTCCTGTCAATTATCGCCATCTTCCTTGCTTTCATCGAACTACCTACTTATGTATACTATCCTGGACTTCAGCCAATATCACTATGTAATTATTTACCTGCGTTTACATAGGTCACTTAGGAAAAGGCCTTTTGCTTTGGGTTCCATAATACATGAGGAATATTGTTGCATCCGAAAGAGCAGGACTAAAATATTTAACTGAAATATTTACAAACTATACAAATATTTACAAAATACGAAACTACAGTATTTACAAATATACAATATTCATTAATATACAAAAAACGTTACAAAGGAACATCAAATGTTAGACAGAGAGTCATGCACCCTCTTCTCCCATTGGCTCAAATAAATATCACCAAGAGGAAAACTTTTTTAATGTATAGATAGATAATGTACATTGTTTTATAATTTGATAAGCAAGTCCAGTATTGAGTGACTTTTTCTAAAATCATGCTGGGCTAGACTGCGAAGGTTATTATTGTCCAAAAAATTGTTAGACATGCACTTATCACTTTCCTAAGACAGCTTGTTAAAGTTACTGAACTTGTTAAAGTTACATAGGTCTGAGAGATCCTTTTCTGGCATTTTGGGAAAGCTACAATTGCTTCATGATTCAACCATCTGGAAATTGGCTTTCTAGGAAGATTTTGTTATATAGTTCTAGTAATGACATTTGACATTGGTCATCAAGTTGCTTTAACAACACAGAGCGAATTTAGCCTGATCCTACTGCACTTTGCTTTGTCTGTGGTAATGCACATTTTAATTCCCAGATAAAGGAATGTTGTATCATTCATCATTTGTTGTGCAAAATTTCAGATTGTGGTTTTCAATTCATGCCTTATATATTTGATTATACATGGCAAGAGTTTGAATATACTTGATATATTTGAATATACAAGGCAATTTTTGCAGGCAGCACGATTTAAACTGTATGGATTGGTGCTTAACTTAGCCTTTCTATGAGTTGCACTGATATTGCACTACTTTCAACAGATAGTTTTAGCTATCTTACAACTTTGAAAACTGATTTTGTATCCACAAACTGGTCAAGTTGGTAATTATTAAAAGCACTCATATGGTTTTTTTTTTTTTTTTTTTTTTTTTGCCATTTCTAACTTATTCTTTAAAAAGACTTTTCAGAGACTGTCACTGTTCTACCAGTATACTTAAATATTTATCCCACAGCAGCCAAAAAGAAAACATGCTTCAAAATCTTTTTTACTTCCAGTGGCATACATTAATTGAAACTGTTTAAATCTCTTTCCCTTTAACAATCCCTCCCCCCCAGACATTCAGCACAGAAATTAACAAGATGACAAGGACAATTATTAAAATCAAATGCCCAATCTTCTCATTTAAATTTGTGCAATTATTTACATATTCACAGAGAAAATTAATTTTTTTTTTTAGTGCTGACTAAAATGCTTTGACAGTCTCTTAGGACCTTTGTATCTGGACCTTAAATTGTAATTTCAGTGGGCTTCATCTCCTTTGATCAAAATTTTAATTCTAAAACTTCAGTAATATATTGCTGTATCTACTGAACACCAGATGCTGCATAAATAGGGCCACACAAAGAAAGGCATTAAAACTTTAAAGCAGGCCTGAGCACATTTGTCAAAAATACTTATCTTTAGCAGTGCAGTGTACACAAATGTATTTAATCTAGCATTAGCATTAGTAGAGGCATATGATGCAAGAAAGCAAGCTTATTCAGCATCAGCCAAAAAAAAAAAAAAAAAAAACACACACACCACTCCCATTTCACCCCTCCGTTCGTTCGAAATACCTGTCCAGTTGAGCCTTAAATTTGTTTAGGCTATCAACTTCAACAACAAATGATGGAAGTCGGTTCCACCAACCAACCACCCGCTGGCCAAAGGCAAATTTCCGCACATCTGTCCGACATCCGTCTTTCCTCAATTTGAATTTATGCCCTCTTAGGTGATTATTCTGAGCAAGGGAAAGAATCCCATTGGCATTGAGCATGCTCAAACCATTCAAAGCCTTATACACCTCTATCAGATCACCTCGCCAGTGCCTAGTCTCCAGACTCTGTAATTTGCAAAACTTAAGCCTTTCTTCGTAAGAGCAACCCTTTGTTTCATTCATTAATCTTGTTGCCCTTCTCTGTACCCGTTCCAGCAGCTCTACATCCTTCTTGAAATGAGGCTTCCAGACCTGTATACAGTACTCAAGGTGTGGCCTAACCATTGCCTTATACAAGGGAATAATCACCTCCTTATCCCTGCTAGAAAAATTCCTGTATATCATTGACAAGACACCATGAGCTACTCTTGCAGCTCGTCTGCACTGCTCAGAGAACTTCATATCTGCCTGCACAATTACACCCAGGTCCCTTTCATTCTCCACCACTGTCAGTGTAGTACCGCAGAGTTGATACATTGCTCTGGGGTTACTGTTTCCCATATGTAGTACTTTACATTTGTCAATGTTAAACTTCATTTGCCACCTCTCAGCCCATCTGTTCAACCTTTCCAGGTCCTGTTGCAGCAGCATAGCGTCAGTAGTGTCCTTAACAACCCTGCCAACCTTTGTATCGTCTGCAAACTTGGACATTAAACTTGATATACCATCATCAATATCATTCATAAACACCGAAAACAACAACAGACCCAACACTGAACCCTGAGGAACTCCACTAATAACATTAGTCCACGTTAAGCAGTGTCCATTGATTACCACTCTCTGTCTTCTGCCACTCAACCATCCCCTTATCCATAGCAGCAATTTGCCTCCAATGCCACACTGCTCCAATTTGTGCAGCAGTCTTCCATGTGCAACAGTATCAAAAGCCTTTCTAAGATCCAAATATATAATATCAAAGTTATTCCCTGCATCCAGTTCTTTTGTGACTACATCATAGTATCTAATCAAATTGGTCAGGCAAGACCTGCCCTTAACAAAACCATGCTGCGTCTGAGCTATAACTGAATTCTTGTCTAGATGATCCTGCAGTGCTTCTTTAACCAGTGCCTCCATTAATTTTCCTGCAACAGAAGTTAAACTAACAGGTCTATAATTACTTGTGTCAGCCTTTGATCCTCCTTTGTGAATTGGGGTTACATTTGCACATCTCCAGTCTATGGGTACCTCCCCTGAGTCCAAAGAAGCTCTCATAATTATGGCTAGGGGTTTGCTTACTTCCTTTGCTGCCTCCTTTAATATAACTGGATAGATCCCATCCACCCCAAGTGCCTTTTTTATGTTTATCCTCAACAATCTCTCCACCACTTTCCTCTCAGTTATTACAAAATCATCTAGCTCACTGCCAATGTCTACTTTACCTACGTCATTCTCCTTCCTGAATAACTCCTCATGCGTGAATTTAGATGCAAAATACTCGTTTAGATTGTTAGCCACCTCAGCAGGATCCTCAACTGTTGAACCATCAATATCCAGTGGACCAATCTGATTCATCCCTTTCCTTTTGAGTTTAAATAGGTAAAGAACTCTTTTCTGTTTTTCTTTGCATCCTTTGCCAAGGATTTTTCGTAGTCTGCCTTTGCCTGCCTAATCTCCTTTGTGACTTGGTTACAGACCAACTTATATCTATCATAGGCTTCCATGTCGCCCATTAATTTGTATGTATTCCATGCATTTTTCTTCTCTGCCACATGTCTCATTAGTTCATCTGACAACCATTTAGGCCTGAACCTTGAACAATATTTCTTGGTTGGCATGTAAAGCCTGGTAGCTTCCAAGATTAGTTCCTTGAGTGCTTCCCATTTTGAGTTTGCTGTTGGTAACATCATCAGTTGGTCCCACTGTATAGAATTTAAATACTGTCTCAGACCATCATAGTTGCCTTTACGAAAACAAAAACCCTTCCCTTTACCTCTGATGGTAGTTACCTCATTGAGTAAATCTCACTTCAACACACTGTGATCACTGCCACCTAGTGGTTCATTTATCTGCAGATTCTTAATGCATGAAGAATCACTACTGATAATCAGATCAAGAGTATTGCTCCCTCTTGTTGCCTCACGAACATGCTGATGTAGAAAACAATCATCCAATAAATCCACAAAAGCCTGGCTAGTGTGTGAGTGACCAACCCACAAATTCCAGTCAATATCTGGGAAATTAAAATCCCCCATTATAAGACTCTCTGATTTACTGGCCCACTCTATTTCTCTGTACAATATCTTCTTATACTCATCACAGTCATTAGGCCTATAGCACACTCCTACTCTCAATTTTGATTTCCCTATGCTTATGTCACACCAAACTGACTCGACACTGCCCTGTCCATCGATTTCGACTGGCTTCACTTCCTTGGATTTTATGTGTTTCTTAACTAATAGCATAACCTCTCCTCCCCTCCTGTCCTGTCTATCCTTTCTATACACATTGTATTCCCTAAATTCCAGTTCCGCATTCCTTATATCTGTGTGACACCACGTCTCTAATATCCCAACAATATCTGCCTTTGATGTTTTGAACAATACCTCAAATTCATCAAATTTATTTACCAAATTCCTAGCATTGGTGTACACGCAAGTATGCATGAACCTGTTTCTATTCTTAGCTACCCTAACAAAACCCATGTGTTTACTTGTACCGCAATGACTCCCAGCAGTCTCTTAAATATCCTGCATGTTGTTTTTCAGGCTTCTGCTCATTTCAATAGAAGCAGTGCAAGAATCATTTCCACCTCTGCCAGTGGCTACTGTTAATCTATTAGTCCTTGTATTCCCCCCCAACTAGCAGTTTTCCAACCCACCTAACACTGCCTCGACAGCATCAGCAAAAATTCTTGCACCCTTTCTATTTAAGTGTATCCCATCCCTGTAGAAGCAGTCTCTCCTGTTAACAAGTATAGACCAGGCTGAAAAAAAAAAAAAAAATCTACCCCTTGAGCTTTACACAATCCCTCCAGGGCCAAATTGATCGACAAGGCTCTCATCATATACTCCCTCCTATCGTGTCTGGGCAGTATTGCAGACACTTTCAAATTCAACCCTAATTCACGGCTTTTTTTCAACGGTGACCTGTACTTGCTAAGTAATTCCACCAGTCTCCTACTCTTAATATCATTAGTGCCAACGTGTACAACTATATCACCTTTTGTGCCCTTAAAAGATGATATCCGCTCTACAACGTCATCAACATTTGCGCCTCTGGCAGACATTCCCTGGTCCAATTCCACCTATCCTTTTTACAAAGCATGTTCCCCGTTTCTCTGACAATTGAGTCACCAACAACTACTAGTTCCTGTGGGACCAGTGCATTCTGCCTAGGGGGCTGCCTCTGTGTTGCATGATGACCAAGTGCAAGCATTAGCATTAGCATTAGTAGAGGCATTTGATGCAAGAAAGCAAGCTTATGCAGCATCAGCCAAAAAAAAAAAAAAAAAAAAAAACCACTTCCACTTCACCCCTCTGTTCGTTCAAAATACCTGTCCAGCTGAGCCTTAAACTTATTTAGGCTATCAACCTCCAACCACAAGGGATGGAAGTCTGTTCCACCAACCAACCACCCGCTGGCTAAAGACAAATTTCCGCACGTCTATCCTACATCTGTCTTTCCTCAATTTGAATTTATGCCCTCTCAGGTGATTATTCTGAGCTAGAGGAAGAATCCCATCAGCATTGAGCATGCTTAAACCATTCAAGGCTTTATACACCTCTATCAGATCACCTCGCTGGTGCCTAGTCTCCAAACACTGTAATTTGCAAAACTTAAGCCTTTCTTCGTAAGAGCACCCCTTTGTTCCATTCACTAATCTTGTTGCCCTTCTCTGTACTCGTTCCAGCAGCTCTACATCCTTCTTGAAATGAGGCCTCCAGACCTGTATACAGTACTCTAGGTGTGGCCTGACCATCGCCTTATACAATGGAATAATCACCTCCTTATCCCTGCTGGAAAAATTCCTGTATATCATTGACAATACTCCATGAGCTACTCTTGCAGCCCGTCTGCACTGCTCAGAGAACTTCATATCTGCCTGCACAACCACCCCCAAGTCCCTTTCATTCTCTACCACTGTCAGTGTTGTACCACAGAGTTGATACGTTGCTCTGGGGTTGCTGTTTCCCATGTGTAGTACTTTACATTTGTCAATGTTAAACTTCATTTGCCACCTCTCAGCCCATCTGCTCAACCTTTCCAGATCCTGTTGCAGCAGCATAGTGTCAGTAGTGTCCTTGACAACCCTGCCAACCTTTGTATCGTCTGCAAACTTGGACATTAATCCCGATATACCATCATCAATATCACTTATAAATACAGAAAACAATAATGGACCCAACACTGAGCCCTGAGGGACTCCACTAATAACATCAGTCCACGATGAGCAGTGTCCATTGATTACCACTCTCTGTCTTCTCCCCCTCAACCACCCCTTTATCCATAGCAGCAATTTGCCTCCAATGTCACACTGCTCCAATTTGTGTAGCAGTCTTCCATGTGCAACAGTATCAAAAGCCTTTCTAAGATCCAAGTATATAATATCAAAGTTATTCCCTGCATCCAGTTCTTTTGTGACTGCATCATAGTATCTAATCAAATTGGTCAGGCAAGACCTGCCCTTAACAAAACCATGCTGTGTCTGAGCTATAACTGAAGTCTTGTCTAAATGATCCTGCAGTGCGTCTTTAACCAGTGCCTCCATTAATTTTCCTGGAACAGAAGTTAAGCTCACAGGTCTATAATTACTTGTGTCAGCCTTTGATCCTCCTTTGTGAATTGGGGTCACATTTGCACATTTCCAGTCTATGGGTACCTCCCCTGAGTCCAAGGAAGCTCTCATAATTATGGCTAAGGGTTTGCTTACTTCCTTTGCTGCCTCCTTTAATATAACTGGATAGATCCCATCCACCCCGGGTGCCTTTCTTGTGTTTATCTTCAACAGTTTCTCCTCCACTTTACTCCCAGTTATTTCAAGATTCTGTAACTTACTGCTAGAGTTGAATACACCTCTGGCATTCCCCTTGCTGAATAACTCCTCATGTGTGAATGTCGATGCAAAATATTCATTTAGTTTGTTAGCCACCTGAGCAGGATCATCAACACTTGACCCATCAATATCAAGTGGACCAATCTGATTCATCCCTTTCCTTCTAGAGTTTACATAAGTAAAGAACTCTTTGCTGTTTTTCTTTGCATCCCTTGCCAAGGATTTCTCGTAATCTGCCTTCGCCTGCCTAACCTCCTTTGTAACTTGGTTGCATATCAACTTGTATCTATCATAGGCTTCTGTGTCATGTGTTAATTTGTAAGTATCCCATGCATTTTTCTTCTCTGCCATATGCCTCATTAGTTCATCTGACATCCATTTTGGCCTAAACCTTGAACAATATTTCTTAGTTGGTATGTAAAGCCTAGTAGCTTCCAAGATAAGTTCTTTGAATGCTTCCCATTTTGAATTTGCTGTTGGTAACATCATCAGTTGGTCCCACTGTATAGAATTTAAATACTGTCTCAGTCCATCGTAGTCGCCTTTACGGAAGCAATACCCCTTCCCTTTACCCCTAATGGTAGTTACCTCTTTGAGTAAATCCCACTTCAGCACACTGTGATCACTGCCACCTAGTGGTTCATTTATCTGCAGATTCTTAATGCATGAAGAATCACTGCTGATAATCAAATCAAGAGTATTACTCCCTCTAGTTGCCTCCCGAACATGCTGATGTAGAAAACAATCATCCAATAAATCCACAAAAGCCCTGCTAGTGTGTGAGTATCCAGCCCCCAAATTCCAGTCAATATCTGGGAAATTAAAATCTCCCATTATAAGACACTCTGATTTACTGGCCCACTCTATTTCCCTGTACAGTTCCTTATTATACTCATCAGAGTCATTAGGCCTATAGCACACTCCTACTCTCAATTTTGATCTCCCAATGTTTATGTCACACCAAACTGACTCCACACTGCACTGTCCAGCGATGTCGACTGGCTTCACTTCCTTGGTTTTTATGTGTTTCTTAACTAATAGCATAACACCTCCCCCCTTCCTAGCCTGTCTATCCTTTCTGTAGACGTTGTACTCCGCAAATTGCAGTTCCGCATCCCTTATATCTGTGTGACACCACGTCTCTGATATCCCAACAATATCTGCCTTCGATGTTTTGAGCAATACCTCAAATTCATCAAATTTATTTACTAAACTCCTAGCATTGGTGTACACGCAAGTATACCTGCACCTGTTTCTATTCTTAGCTACCCTAACACAACCCATGTGTTTACTTGTACCACAATGGCTCCCAGCAGTCTCTGAAATACCATGCATCTTGTTTTTTAGGCTTCTGCTCATTCTAATAGAAGCAGTGCAAGAATCTCTTTCACCTCTGCCAGTGGCTACTGTCAATCTATTGGTCTTTGTCTCCCCCCAAGCTAGCAGTTTTCCGACCCACCTAACACTGCCTCGATAGCATCAGCAAATATTCTTGCACCCTTTCTATTTAAGTGTATCCCATCCCTGTAGAAGCAACCTCTCCTGTTAACAAGTACAGTCCAGGCTGAAAAAAATTCTACCCCTTGAGCCTTGCACAATCTTTCCAGGGCCAAATTGATCGACAAGGCTCTCATCATATACTCAAGCTCTGGCATTGTTGTGGGCAACAACGCCAGAGCTTGCACTTGGTCATCATGCAACAATCTAAAATATCTAAAATATGTACTTAGGGATTTAGCATTGACAAACCTAATTTAAGTCTCAAATGCAGTCGTACAGCTCTCAATTTTATTTATACACACTTGGGAGATTTTTAATAAAAGCCATCTTTGTCAGATAATGCAGTGGGAATGGCAAAAATTCAAAAGTAGCAAGAGTTGAAAGATCAAAATTATGCTGGTTTGCAAGCATAAAGATTTGTTGAAGTCTGTTTCTTGTGTGTTTTCCTCATTTAATTCATTTTCTTTGACATTTGAGAAGTTATATATTTTAATGATGAGGACTGGCTGCTAGATTTCTAGTTGAAACATGTTTGGATTATGGTTGAAATTGCTAGTTGAAACATGTTTGGCACACTCAGAATCCTAAGCTGGATATCATCATTCTTCTCTTTCTTGGTGATTCCCTTCTACTTCTGACTCTCTCTCTCTCTCTCTCTCTCTCTCTCTCTCTCTCTCTCTCTCTCTCTCTCTCATGGTAATTCAGAAAAATTTTTTTGGCTGGTGCAGCAAAAGCCTCAGGCTTCCTTCCACCATATGGTCAATAATAATAATAAAACCCACAAACCATCACGATGGCTTGATGACGGTTGATATGTCAATGCTTTAAAAGTCTGTGGATAAAAAAGCAGTTCCAAAACCACCTTCCAGAGCAGAGTCCTTAGAATTGCTTCCTTGCATCATTTTCTGCTACAAATACTAATCTGGCAATAGGATGATTGGGATAACACCTCAAAAACCTGTTCGAGTAAAGTGCCACAGTTCTCTTATCAATAAGAATTTAATGACTTATTGAAGGAATCATGTCTAACCAAATCTGACAGAGCTACTGCATCTAGGTTACAAGAGTATAATCTGCTGGATCCCATTTGCAGGACTTCCACATGCAGAAAAAGACATGTCGCTCATGCATGTTTTTTCACTGTTGTAGAATCTATTTTCAATTAAAACCAATTATGAAGAAATTGGTATTAGTCACAATACAAAGGAGGGACATCTTTTCATTGATAGTTTAAGTAAAAGTTTGAAGCCTTGCTTTCAAACTTTTACTTCACAATAAGAATATACCCATTGATTCTTGTTGTATACACTGTCCATATTGAAGAAGACTTTGGAAATGTGAAACTTATAAGTAGCTTGTAGTCCTAGTCAAGCTCCTCAGTTTAATTTGAATTTAGATGGTGATTTTGAAACTTAGGGGCTTAGAGGGGAACAGGCATTCTGTGTGTTATCAGACACTCAGTCTAAAACACTGATGGATCCAACATCTTCCTATCTCAGAAGATTTAGAAGTCCCGTTGGCCTACCTCCCTAAAATCCACTCATGCACACCTTCTCGATGGTAGGCCCTGTTATGTCATTTAGGTGGCAACGAACATGTAGAGTGGTTCTCTTCAAGATGCCTGGTCAGCGTGAAGAGGAAAAGACTAAACCCTCCAGCACATGACAGCACAACAAAACAAATGGCTCTCAGTCCCCAGCGGCTTTCACTCCCATGGCAGCGAGAGTAACAGAGTGGAAGCAGAGGGCCCCAAGAATCTCTGGGTACAACCAGGCTGCCATGCACGGAAACTGAACGAAAACTGTTACAATGTAAGATCGCTCATCGGTGAAAACAGGATACTAGAGCTGGAAAAGGAATTAGAAAATGTGAATTGGAATATTGTCGGTTTGGCTGAAACAAGAAGAAGAAATGAATCAATTATAAGTTTATCAAGTGGAAATCTGCTGTACACAAATGGAAACAGTGAAAGGAGCGAAGGTGGAGTTGGCTTTCTGGTCCATAAAGATATAAAAAACAACATTTTGGAATTCAAAAGTACATCACCAATGGTGTCAAGACTATGTACTACTCAGGATTTCTCAGAGGTATAAGCTAAAGGTTATAATGATTTTATGCACCAACATCGAGCCATGATGATGAAGAGGTCTAAGAACTGTACATTGAAATTGAGAGTCTTCTAGATGAGCAGAAAAACCCACTACAATTTGATTATGGGGGACTTCAAAGCTAAGGTTGGAAAGAGACAAAACAGTGCAGAAAAAGGAACTAGAGGAAATTTTGGAATTGGTGAAAGAAATGAAAGACTTGTGGAATTTTCAGAATCTTGAGGATAGTCAGTAATGAACACTTTTTTCAAGAAAAGGGTGAACAGAAAGTGGACATGGAAGAGCCCAAATGGATTAACAACTAATAAAATCGACTGAATCCTCACTAACAGAAGATATATCGTGAATGATGTTACCTACCTGAACAAGGTAACATCATTCAAACGTTGGAAGCGATCACAGAATGGTAAGATGCACACTTGATATATATGTAAGAAAAGAAAGGAAAAAACTGACTCGAGTAAATAATATGGTCTTTGAGATAACAGAAGAGGAGAAAAAGCAGTATGTACTGGAACTTAAGAACAAGTTTGAGCTTCTGCAGATGGCTCAGGACCAAGATATCAACGAGGAATATTACAACTTTCTGAAAGTGATAAAACCCAAGAAACCTATAGATAGTAAGAAATCCAAAGAAGAAAAAATTAGTCAAGAAACGCTTGTCATGATGAACCAAAGATGACAAATGAAGAGAAAAATAAATACTGACAAGGAGAAAATTGAGTATACTGAGTTATGCAAAGCCATTAGAAAGAGACTCAGAGAGGGCATAAGATTTAACACAAGAAAAGGTAGAACAAGAATTAAGGGAAAACAAAGGACTTAAATCAGCAACCATGAGCAGTAATACAGAAAGAGAAATGATACTGAAACTGAAGGATAGCGATGGTGTACTTATGAATAGCAGAGAAGGCATAATAGCAGAAGACTACTATAAAGAATTATACAAGGAGTGAGAGAATGATGCAGGCAGTGGGGAAGATGGATCGCAAATTAGTAACATATATGACATACTCGATATCCTTCTTGATGAGGTAAAACATGCATGAAAATGAAGAATCAGAAAGCCCCAGGGGAAGACGAAGTTACTGTAGAGTTGTTAAAATTGGGAGGAAGATACATGACACAGAAACTGGCAAGCCTCTTCACAACATTCTCTCAGATATGCAAGACAAGCTGTACTTGCTACCTAGGAGTCTAAAACGCTTATGGAACTGATATTCGGGTGACACTCAAGTCAAGTGGACCCAATTTCGGCGAAGTCTGGATGGTCTTTGACAGCCAAATCCTCTGCTTGCACCTTCACAATGGTGGGACTGTTAGTAATCCTGGTATAACCTCCATGCACAAGTACATGGTGGGTGACCACCCAGGTGTGAACCAACATAAGCAGAAGTCAAGGTGTGGGGCCCACACCACATGAAGGAACGCAGCCCCTCTATGTTACCAGGCAGTACTAGTGGTAGATGACTCTCATCAACCGGTGCAATACCACCACTTTGCTTATTGGAGGCTTGAAGTGGTGGAACCCATGTTTAGTCTCTAGAGCTAAGTTCCGGTCGACCTTTCCCTATCTCTTCCATCATGCAGTATGATTGATGACTTTTGAGGTTATGATGAACATCGTGGTGAGATCCAATATCTCTTACACTTCGAGGGTACAGCTCTAAAATGGTGTTCGCAGGCCGGCCGCTAGTTAGTTAGTACACCGGACTGAACCTATTAGTAACTCTCTAGGAGGATCAGCTAGTGTATAATCTTGGTACCTCTACTCTGCCAGATAGTGACTGGAGGGAATCCGAGTAGTGTGTATGCAGGGAGCATTGTCGAGGCCACGTTATGTCAAGGATCTGGGTATATTCTTACCATGTGTACGCAATATCCAAAAATTTCATTACTTCATACAGCATGTCCCACCCACTTTTTCTTACTATTGAATACACCATGAATGGTCAAACTAATAGAGCAAGCTTATCTGCGAAAAGATCTAAACCTCCCAAGCACTTCCTAATTCATTTTACAAATATACGTGGCCTCAATTCTAATCTCAACAATGTCCATTTCCACTTGCAGTCTGCCAAACCCCATGTACTTTTTCTGACAGAATCTCAGTTATCGGTTGATCCAACTACTGCTCATTTCAGATGCCAAAATTATTCGCTGTATGATTCCTTTCGCCTCAAAGGTGGTACTTGTGCATATGTCCGTTCTGATATTCCCTGTCAGAGACTTGGCAATTTGGATTCTCCTCTCTTTGATCTTCTCCAGCTTAAAATCCCTCCACCTCATTGTGTCAAATTCATCTGTTGTCTCTACCGTTCTCCCAACTCCACTAATCACTTGGAGCTCTTTAACTTCCTCTCTTTGCAACTTGACTTTCTCCAGTCCAACTTTCCTAACAGTGAGGTAATTTTTCTTGGTGATTTTAATGTTGACAACTCCAGCTGGCTTCCGTTTTCTAGTCACACCGATCCAGCTGGTCGAGATGCTGAGGCTTTTGCAATTTCTAATTACCTTGCACAGATTGTTCATTTACCTACAAGAATACCGGACAATCCTAATCATACAGCCAATACGCTTGATCTTTTTCTTACAAACAACCCTTCTAAGTACACGGTCGAAGTCAGAGGTCCTTTAGGCACTTCAGTTCACAACTTGGTGATTGTCTCTTCTCCAATAGAACCTTTATCTCATGGCTATTCCCAACCTCATGTTATTTGATTACAAGAATGGAAAATGGGATGACCTGCAAGACTTCTTTTCTTCTTTTCCTTGGTCGGATTACTGTTTCAAAACTTCTGATGTCAACGTTTGCTCAGATCGTGTGGGATAAAGGAATGGAATCCTTTATCCCACACTCCACTTTAAAATCTTGTCCTTTATCTAAACCTTGGTTTTCCAATAAGTGTGCTAAGGCTGTTCACAAGAGAAGAATGTTCTGCCTACACCAAAGCTCGCAACAATTGTAAAGCAGCTATTAATCAGTCCAGACTAGAGTTTGAACAGGCTGAGTAGAAAACTTGCTTCTTGCCCTAATGGTAGCCGAGCATTCTGGTCTCTTGCCAAAGCTATTGGCCGCAACATTTGCCCATCTCTGCTCTCACCTCTGTCCAAACCAGATGGTTCTGTTATCACTTCAGCCAAGGATAAAGCTGACCTGCTAGCATCCCAATTTTCTTCCAACTCATGTATTAATGATCTTGATAAAACACCTCCCACCATTCCCAACATACTCCATTCAATGCCTCCTGTGGTCTTCCATCAAAAGGATGTCAGAAGGATTTTGACGAATCTTGATGCTAAGAAAGCTCCAGGTCCCGATGATATTTTTCCACTTGTTCTCAAAACATGTGCTCCTGAACTTACTCCTATTCTTTGCTGCCTTTTTTCACTTTCTTATTCCAAAGGTGTTTTTCCTTCTGCTTGGAAATTTGCTCATATCTAGCCAGTTCCTAAAAAGGGTGACAAATCCCTCCCATCCAATTATCGTCCTATTGCAACTACTTCTGCTCTTTCTAAAGTAATGGAGAAATCAATTAACCGCCAACTCTTAAACTACCTAGAAATCTTCCGTCTGATCAACGATCTCCAGTATGGATTCCATCAATGTCGATCCACTGGTGATATTCTGGCTTATGTTACCCATTTATGGACTAATTCAATGGAAAGGTTTGGTGAAACACAAGTAATTTCTCTTGACATCTCAAAGGCTTTCGATTGTGTTTGGCATAAAGGTCTTCTAAACACGCTTCCATCTTATGGTTTGCCAACCGCTTTTAGTAATTGGTTATCCAGTTTTTTCTCTGATTGCTCACTGAGGGTGATGGTAGATGGCTTTCTGTCTTCAAACTTCTCCACTAATGCCGGTGTCCCCAAAGGTTCAGTTCTTTCCCCCACTCTTTTCCTCTTGTATATTAATGACCTTCTTCCATTGACTGGAAATCCTATCCAAAGTTTTGCCGATGATAGCACATTGCATTCCACTTTCCATTTTGAGAAACCTTGTCCTGCTCAATCAGCTTCAACTTCTCGAAAATCTGCTACCAATTCCTTAAATGCCGATCTTCAGGCAATTCTCCAGTGGGGCAAAGACAACTTAGTTGATTTCAACCCCTCTAAAACTCAGTCTTGTCTTATATCTCGCAAAAAGGATTCTTCTGCTCCTATGCTTATCTTTAGTGACACTCCGATTTCTAGGCAAAATGATATATCTCTTTTGGGGATTACCCTGACTTCTAATCTCTCTTGGCACAAGCACATTACAAAAATCTTGCTTCTTCTGCATCTAAAAAACTTGGTTTTCTTTTTTGCTCTCGGCGTTACTTTTCTTCCAACCAGCTGCTCTCTCTGTATAAATCGCAAATCCGCCCTGCCATTGAATATTGTTCCCACATATGGGGTGGTGCCCCCAAAACCTCTCTCAGGCTTCTTGATTCCATTCAGAAGAGGGCAGTTAGATTAATTAATGATTCATCTCTAACAGAGTCTCTCCACTCGCTGTCTCATACACGTACTGTTTCTGCTGCATGTCTCTTCTACAGATACTTCCATGGGCTCTGTTCTTCTCAGTTGGCTTCTATAATTCCCGCTCTCTCTTTCAAAACAGTCCGAACACGTGCTGCCACCAACCAACGTCCATTTACTGTCCAACTTCAAACTCACAGAACCAACTTTTTATCTTCCTCGTTTATTCATTCAACTGCCATTTTCTGGAACAACCTTCTTTCATACATATTTCTTGAAAATTACAGTCTACAGAAGTTCAAGTCCAATGTCAACAAATATCTTCTTTCGTCTTCTCAACCTCCAACACAAGCGTGGTAATATGTACTAAAGGTTCTAATACCTCTCGTGTTTGGGGTTTACATTAAAAAAAAAAAAAAAATGCATTAGAAAAGGTGTGATGCCTAAGGAGTGGAATAATGCAACTATAGTTTTTCTGCATAAGAAAGGAGATAAATCAGAAATTGGAAATTATGGACCAATTAGCTTGTTATCCCACATCTACAAGTTGTTCACAAGGGTCATTACTAACAGATTAGAAAGAATACTTGATGAGAATCAACCAAAAGAGCAAGCTGGCTTTAGGACAGGATTCTCAACTATGGATCACCTTCACGTAATGTCACAGCTAATGAAGAAAGAAAATGAATATAAAACACTATTATGCCTGGCATTTGTGGATTATGAAAAGGCATTTGACTCCACACAGCAGAAGGCAATGTTTCGGGCACTGAAAAGACAAGGCATAGATCCCCATATATTATGATTTTTAAGAAAATATATGAGAATGCTACCTCCTTTATAATACTATCCAAAGTTTGTTTGTTGTTTGTTATTTGGTTTTTAGGAGCATTAGCAACTAAGGCTATATTGCTCCGGGGATATGCGGTGGTCATTCCCTGACTTTTCCGCATCCTCTGTATTTGGTAGTCACGGGCTCAAACCCCATCTAATCAAGAAGCATGTGCTACGTACTGCAGCTCTTGCCCACCTGGGTACAGATGCGCCACTAGACAAAGACAGTAGCAAATTTAAAATTGAGAAAGGAGTTCGACAAGGAGACACAATATCTCCAAAGTTGTTTACTGTTGCCCTTGAAGAAGCTTTTAGAAGATTAGACTGGTCACAGAAAGGAGTCAATGTGAATGGAGAGTACCTAAACCATTTACGATTTGCAGATGACATTGTGGTCAAAAGCCATAATCCCAAAGAATTAGAGGAAAATCTTAATCAGTTATGGAGAGTTAGTAAGGATTTTGGACTAAAGATGAATATGGCTAAAACAAAAGTAATGATGAACAAGTATGCCATAGAAAGGGATACAATGATTGAAGGAGCAGTAATTGAAAAAGTGGTGTCATATATTATTAATCTGGGACAAATCACCAGCAGTAATAATGAAAAATGGCTGGAAGTCAGGAGAAGAATAAATTTTGGATGGATAGCATTCAGCAAATATAGTCACAAACTGAAGAGCAATATCCCAATTTGTCTGAAACGTAAAATAATGAACCAATGTATACTACCCACCATGACTTATGGAAGTGAAACTTGGGGACTCACCAAAAGAATGGAAGAGAAGCTGAGAACTACACAGCGAAGAATGGAACGAATTATATTGGGAGTCAGACTGTTAGATAAGAAGAGAAACACATGGATTAGGCAGCAATTGGTTAGGATTAGGCAGCAAACTCAAGTAAAGGACATTCTTGTCAAAACTAAAGAACTAAAATGGTCTTGGGCAGGACACATAGCTCGAGGACATGATGACAGATGGACTAAGAAAATAACAGAATGGTACCCAAGAGGAGCTAAGAGAAAACCTGGAAGACAACAACGGAGATGGACAGATGAAATTCATGAGTTTTTAGGTAGTAAATGGATGGCCATTGCACAAAACAGAAGGAACTGGAGTGTTGCTGGAGAAGCCTTCATTCTGTAGTGGATTGATAATGGCTGATGATGATTTTAAACTTAATACTTAGTGTCAGTAGATTTCCTGTTTGTAACTTGCCACCATTGTATATCCCGAATTAGATAGTGTAAAGTTTAATGTAAAACTAGATAGTGAAAGATGTAACACCGCATTAGAAATATGTTTGCTTAGTATAGTGTATAGTATTATCAATTAATCAGTAAAATTTATTAATCTTATTAAATTTCAATGTTAATTAAATTGTACTTAAACCGAACTATGACCCAGACTAGAGCAGCAAAATAACACTCACATATTGGGGAGTGCTGTGGCTCAGGGGAGAACTGAAGGAGACGATTTATCAGTGCATCACAGTCTAAAAAAATGCATGAAATGTGCAATGTTTGTGGACCTGTCTAGAACAGGACTTGATCTAGCCAAGGAGGATGTCTTCGTGTGTGCTAGATTCAGAGACCAAAGAAATTAGGTGCCAACTCAGCGTTCTGTTATGTTATGTTATTTGGTTTTTAGGAGCATCAGCAACTAAGGCTATATTGCTCCGGGGATATGCAGTGGTCATTCCCTGACCTTTCCGCATCCTCCGCATTTTGTGGCCACGGGCTCGAACCCTGGTCTAATCAAAAAGCGTGTGCTATGCACTGCTGCTCCTGCCCACCAGGCTACGGAGGCACCCTCAGTGTTCTGATAGGCATCTATGAAAGTCTGAGGTGTAGGGTAGATGCCTTCGAGGAAATTAAAAAGAGCGGCCTATCAAGCTATCAGCTGCCTAACTCAATGCCAGAGATCACTCATGTGCATCAGGAAACACAACGGCAATCTCCAAGGCAAAATTGCACTGACCCCACAAGAACTAGTTATTTTTGGTGACTCGGTTGTCGGGGAAACGAGGAATACATTATGCAAAAAGGATAGGTGGAACCAGACCAGGGTATGTCTGCCAGGGGCAAAAGTTGATGACGTTGTGCAGATGTCATCTTTTACGGGCACAAAAGGTGATACTGTTGTACATGTTGGCATTAATGACCTTAATGCCAACATGTACAACAGGTCAATGTTGAAAAAACGTCGCGAACTAGGGTTGAATTTGAAAGTGTCTGCAATTCTGCCAGGCATGATAGGAGGGAGTATATGATGAGAGCCTTGTCAATCATTTCAGCCCAGGAGAGATTGTGCAAGGTTCGTGGGGTAGAATTTTTTTCAGTTTGGTCTGTGCTTACTAACAAGAGAGACTACTTCTACAGGGATAGGATACACTTAAGTAGAAAGGGTGGAAGAACATTTGCTAATACTATTGAGGCAGTGTTAGGTGGGTCAGAAAACTGCTAGCTTGGGGGGGAGAGATTCACAAACTAAAAGATTAACAGTAGCTGTAGGTAGTGGCAAAAGAGATTCTCGAACAACTTCTATTGTAATGAGCAGTAGCCTAAAGATCAAGTTGCTGGGAGTCATCATTGAACAAGTAAATACATGGGCTGTGTTAGAGTAAGTAAGAGTAAGAACAGGTGCATGTATACTTTCATATACACCAATGCTAGAAGTATCGAAAATAAATTTGATGAATTTGAACTGCTGATCAAGGCATCAAAGGCAGATATTGTTGGGATATCAGAGACATGGTGTCACACAGATATAAGTAGTTGAAAATTAAATGCACTAGGCATAATCCTTATGGGTTTTGATAATTAACTATATAATATCGGTGTAAATACACCATAGTTAACCCATATATTTGAGCTACGATTGCAGCGTAGAAGGCATCGTTTAAATTGTATCTCATAATGTGGTTGCCTTCACAACAAGATAGCTACTATTGAATTACTTCAAATAAATAACGCTTCTCTAGTAGAGAAGACTACTGTTATTTATTTTCAGCGTACCACCACCCAGACGATCGTTTCGAAGCTTTTTGGCTTCGTCATCAGTGGGCGGGTAGGTAATACAATATGCCATCTCAGTTGCGAAGTTATATCCACATTATGAGAGATGCCAGAAGGGTGTGGTGGTAATGTATTTGAAAATTAAATGCACTAGGCATAATCCTTATGGGTTTTGATAATTAACTATATAATATCGGTGTAAATACACCATAGTTAACCCATATATTTGAGCTACGATTGTAGCGTAGAAGGCATCGTTTAAATTGTATCTCATAATGTGGTTGCCTTCACAACAAGATAGCTACTATTGAATTACTTCAAATAAATAACGCTTCTCTAGTAGAGAAGACTACTGTTATTTATTTTCAGCGTACCACCACCCAGACGATCGTTTCGAAGCTTTTTGGCTTCGTCATCAGTGGGCGGGTAGGTAATACAATATGCCATCTCAGTTGCGAAGTTATATCCACATTATGAGAGATGCCAGAAGGGTGTGGTGGTAATGTATTTGAAAATTAAATGCACTAGGCATAATCCTTATGGGTTTTGATAATTAACTATATAATATCGGTGTAAATACACCATAGTTAACCCATATATTTGAGCTACGATTGTAGCGTAGAAGGCATCGTTTAAATTGTATCTCATAATGTGGTTGCCTTCACAACAAGATAGCTACTATTGAATTACTTCAAATAAATAACGCTTCTCTAGTAGAGAAGACTACTGTTATTTATTTTCAGCGTACCACCACCCAGACGAAGCTTTTCGAAGCTTTTTGGCTTCGTCATCAGTGGGCGGGTAGGTAATACAATATGCCATCTCAGTTGCGAAGTTATATCCACATTATGAGAGATGCCAGAAGGGTGTGGTGGTAATGTATTTGAAAATTAAATGCACTAGGCATAATCCTTATGGGTTTTGATAATTAACTATATAATATCGGTGTAAATACACCATAGTTAACCCATATATTTGAGCTACGATTGTAGCGTAGAAGGCATCGTTTAAATTGTATCTCATAATGTGGTTGCCTTCACAACAAGATAGCTACTATTGAATTACTTCAAATAAATAACGCTTCTCTAGTAGAGAAGACTACTGTTATTTATTTTCAGCGTACCACCACCCAGACGATCGTTTCGAAGCTTTTTGGCTTCGTCATCAGTGGGCGGGTAGGTAATACAATATGCCATCTCAGTTGCGAAGTTATGCCAAAAAGCTTCGAAACGATCGTCTGGGTGGTGGTACGCTGAAAATAAATAACAGTAGTCTTCTCTACTAGAGAAGCGTTATTTATTTGAAGTAATTCAATAGTAGCTATCTTGTTGTGAAGGCAACCACATTATGAGATACAATTTAAACGATGCCTTCTACGCTACAATCGTAGCTCAAATATATGGGTTAACTATGGTGTATTTACACCGATATTATATAGTTAATTATCAAAATCCCATAGGGATTATGCCTAGTGCATTTAATTTTCAAATACATTACCACCACACCCTTCTGGCATCTCTCATAATGTGGATATAACTTCGCAACTGAGATGGCATATTGTATTACCTACCCGCCCACTGATGACGAAGCCAAAAAGCTTCGAAACGATCGTCTGGGTGGTGGTACGCTGAAAATAAATAACAGTAGTCTTCTCTACTAGAGAAGCGTTATTTATTTGAAGTAATTCAATAGTAGCTATCTTGTTGTGAAGGCAACCACATTATGAGATACAATTTAAACGATGCCTTCTACGCTACAATCGTAGCTCAAATATATGGGTTAACTATGGTGTATTTACACTGATATTATATAGATATAAGTAGTGCAGAATTGGAATTTGGGGAATACAATGTGTACAGAAAGGATAGACATGGTAGGAAGGAAGGAAGGAAGGAAGGAAAGGTTGTGCTGGCAGTTAAGAAACACACAAAATCTAAGAAAGTGCATCCAGTTGACATGGGTGGACAGTGCAGTGTTAAGTCAGTTTGGTGTGACAAACATTGTGAAAGGGAAAATGAGAGTCGGAGCGTGTTATAGGCTTAATGACTCTGATGAGTATAACGAACAGTTGTGCAGAGAAATAGAGTGGGCCAGTAAATCAGAATGTCTTGTAGTGGTTGATTTTAACCTTCCAGATATTGACTGGAACTTGTGGGTTGGTAACTTGCATGCTAGGAAGACTTTTGTGGATTGTAGTAGTGGCATGCGATGCAAGAAAGCAAGTGCATGAGCTTATGCAGCATCAGCCAAAAAAAAAAAAATCAAACCGTTCCCTCCAAATGCCTGTCCAGTTCCTCCTTAAATTTATTCAACCTATCAACTTCCACGTCAGATGGAAGTTTGTTCCAGCAATTAACCACCCGCTGGCTAAAGGCAAATTTCCGCACATCTATTCTAATCTGTCTTTTCTTAATTTGAATTTATGCCCCCTTAGGTTCGTAATCTGAACAAGTGGAAGGATCCCATCAGAATTCAGCATGCTCAACCCATTCAAGGCCTTATACACCTCAATCAGATCACCGCGCAGGTGCCTAGTCTCCAGCCACTGGAATTTGCAGAACTTAAGCCTTTCTTGGTAAGAGGATCCCTTCATTCCCCCTCACCAATCTCGTTGCCCTTCATTATACACGCTCAAGCAAATCGACATCCTTCCTAAAATTAGGCCTCCAGACCTGTACGCAGTACTCAAGGTGTGGCCTGACCATTGCCTTATACAGAGGGATAATCACCTCCTTTTCCCTGCTAGCAAAATTCCTATATATCATTGACAAAACCCCATGACCTGCCCTGGCAGCCTGTCTGCATTGCTCAGAAAACTTCATATCTGACTGCACAATTACTCCCAGGTCTTTTTCATTTTCTACAACCTGAAGTGTACTACCACACAGTTGTTACTTTTCGCTCAGGTTACTTCTACCCATATGCAGTACTTTGCATTTGTCAAGGTTAAACTTCAGTTGCCACTTTTTAGCCCATCTGCCCAAATTATCTAGATCCTGTTGTAGTAACACACTGCCATTACTGTCATTAACAACCCTGAAAACCTTCGTATCATCTGCAAACTTCGACACTAAGCCTGATATACCTTCATCAATATCATTGATAAATATACAAAACAACAGTGGACCCAACACCAAACCCTGTGGAACTCCACTAATAACATTAGTCCACGAAGAGCAGCACCCATTGATTACCACCCTCTATCTTCTCCCACTTAACCATCCTTTTATCCATTGTAGAAACTTACCCTTAATACCATTCTTCTCCAATTTGTACAATAGTCTTCCATGCGCAACAGTGTCAAAAGCTTCCCTGAAATCCAAATATATGATATCAAAATTATTTTTTGCATCCAGTTCCTTTGTAACCACATCACAATAACCAATCAAATTTGTCAGACAAGACTTTCCCTTAACAAACCCATGCTTTGTCTGAATTATTGCTGCAGTCTTGTCTAGATGATGCTGCAAATGCATCTTTAACCAGCGACTCCATTATTTTACCCGGAACAGAAGTTAAACTAACTGGTCTGTAATTACTCTTGTCACCCTTCGACCTCCCTTTGTGAATTGGGGATACATTTGCATATCTCCAGTCTGTGGGAATCTCCCCTGAGTCCAAGGATGCTCTCATTATAATGGCTAAGGGTTTGCTTACTTCCTTTGCTGCCTCCTTTAATATAACTGGATAGATCCCATCCACCCCAGGTGCTTTTCTTACGTTTAACTTCAACAGTTTCTCTTCCACTTTGCTCTCAGTTATTACAAAATCATTAAGCTCCCTGCTACAATTTGATAACCTTCTGCCATTTTCACACCTTAATAATTCCTCATGTGTGAATGTAGATGCAAAATACTCATTCAGTTTGTTTGCTATCTGAGCAGGATCATCAACAGTCGAACTATCGATGTCAAGTGGACCTATCAGATTCATCCCCTTCCTTTTAGAGTTTATAAGTAAAGAAATCCTTGCTGTTTTTCTTAGCATCTTTTGCCAAGGATTTCTCGTAATCTGCCTTCGCTTGCCTAATCTCCTTTGTGACCTGATTACAGACTAGCTTATATCTGCCACAGGCTTCTGAGTAGCTTGATAATATATATGCATCCCATGCATTTTTCTTCTCTGTTACGAGTCTCATTAGTTCATTTGATAACCATTTAGTCCTAAACCTTGAACAATATTTCTTAATAGGTATGAAACTTTTAGTAGCATCCACGATTAATTCCTTGAATGCTTCCCACTTAGAATTTACTGTTGGTAACATCGTCAGTTGATCCCACTGTATACAGAATTTAAAAACTTTCTGAGACCACTGTACTCACCTTTACGGAAGCAAAAACCCTTTCCTTTACCCCTGATGGTAATTATATCTTTAAGTAAATCCCACATCAGTACACTGTGATCACCGCCACCTAGTGGTTCCTTTATCTGCAAATTCTTAATACACGAATGATCACTGCTGATAACTAGATCAAGAGTATTACTCTCTCTGGTTGCCTCTCGAACATGCTGCTACAGAAAACAATCATCCAATAAATCCCCAAAAGTCTGACTAGTGTGTGAGTGACCAACACACATTCCAGTCAATATCTGGGAAGTTAAAATCCCCCATTAAAAGACATTCTGATTTACTAGCCCACTATTTCTCTGTACAATTGTTCATTGTACTCATTCAAGTCATTAGGCCTATAACACACTCCTACTCTTATTTTTGCTTTCGCAGTGCTTATGTCACACCAAACTAACTCAACAGTGCACTGTTCATCTATATCAACTGGGTGCACTTCTTTTGATTTTATGTTTTTCTTAATTAACAGCATAACACCTCCTCCCTTCCTATCCTGTCTATTCTTTCTGTACACATTGCACTCTTCAAATTTCAGTTTTGCATTCCTTATATCTGGGCGACACCACGTCTCTGCTATCCCAACAATATCTGCCTTTGATGTCTTGACCAACACTTCAAATTCATCAAATTTATTTACTATACTTCTAGCATTGGTATACATGCAAGCATACATGCACCTATTCCTAGTTACCCTAACAAAACCTCTATACCCACCTATTTCACGATGACTGCCATCCGTCCCTGAAACCCCCAACATCCCTCACTCCAGGTCGCTACTTATTCTAATAGAAGTTGTGCAAAAATCATCTTCACCTCTGCCTGCGGCTACTGTTAAACTATTAGTTCTTGTATCCCCCCCCCCAAGCTAGCAGTTTTCCGACCCACCTAACACTGCCTCTGTAGCATCAGCAAATATTCTTGCATCCTTTCTATTTAAGTGTATCCCATTCCTGTAGAAGCAGTCTCTCCTGTTAACAAGTACGGACCAGGCTGAAAAAAATTCTATCACTTGAGCCTTGCACAATCTTTACAGGGCCGAATTGATCGACTAGGCGCTCATCATATACTCCCTCCTATCATGTCTGGGCAGAATTGCAGACACTTTCAAATTCAACCCTAATTCAAGGCTTTTGTTCAACAGTGACCTGCACTTGTTAAGTAATTCAGCCGGTCTCCTACTCTTAATATCATTAGTGCCAACGTGTCTGCCATAGCCTAGTGGTCAGGCGCACGGGTGCATAAGTACACGTGCCTTGAGTGACCGGGGTTCAAGCCCATGACTGCTGAATACGGTGCTGTTTCTTGTATTCTCTCTATCTTGTGAACTCCTCTGACAGTTTGGTCATCCCAGAGTATAAACAGAAAATTTATTTATTTATTATATCATCTTTTGTGCCCTTAAAAGATGATATCTGCTCTACGTCATCAGCCTTTGTCCCCTGGCAGACATACCCTGGTTCTGTTCCACCTATACTTTTTACAAAGCATGTTACCCATTTCTCTGTTAATAGAGTCACCAACAACTACTAGTTCCTGTGGGACCAGCGCATTCTGTATTGGAGGTTGCCACTGTGTCGTGCAATGCCCAAGTGCAAGCTCTGGTGTTGATGTAGGCAGCTTGATGGGCCCCTCAATTTAGATCCTTCGAGGGCATCCACCCTGTCCAAGCTCTCATATAGGCCCATAACAACACTGAGTTGTCACCTGATTTCCTTACACTCCTTACATCGCGCGCACACACAAAGACATCCCCCATGGCAATATCATGTTCTGTTCCAGAGAGTTCGGCAAACATTTCACAAGTTGCACATTTTTTTAGGCTGTGATGCGTTGGAGAATCGCCCCCGTCAGTTCTCCCCCGAGTCACAGCACTCCTACCACTTTGTGCCCATTGCTTTGCTGCTCTAGTCTGGGGCATGATATTTTAAATTAATAAGATCAATAAATTTAATTAATTAAATGTCAATACTAAACTATCTAATAGAAACAGTGATGTGTATTACACTATATAATTATACGTTAGAGCTACCTAGTTAACACAATTAAAAATTTGAATTCCCTACCACTCTATTCAAAAACAATGGCTGCAAGATTCGAACTAAATAACGGTTTTACAGAAATTAAGTAGTAATCTACAAAAATTCTTTATCTAAATTAAAAATAAAAATAACCAGCGTAACTATAACTATAAGACTACGTATAAAGTACAATATAAAATAACAATTAGGTAAATAAAAAGGCAAACACTTATCACTTTTTCGAAGAGACTGTAATTTTTAAAGAGAGTCAGCGCCCTCTCCAAGAGTATTAAAACCAGAGGGTGTAATACTCTTGGTTTGATTATCAGCAGTGATGACTCTTGCATTAAGAATTTGCGGATAAAGGAACCAGTAGATGACAGTGATCACAGTCTACCAATATGGGATTTACTTAAAGATGTTGTTGTTTGGGTTTTAGGAGCATTAACAACTAAGGCCATATTGCTCCGGGAATATGCAGTGGTCATTCCCTTGACCTTTCTGCATCCTCCGTATTTGGTGGTGATGGGCTCGAACCCTGGTCTAATCAAGAAGCGTGTGCTACGCACTGCTGCTCCTTCCCACCTGGCCACGGAGGTGCCTACTTAAAGATGTAACTACCATCAAGGGTAAAGGGAAGGATTTTTATTTTTGTAAAGATGACTACCACAGTGGTAGTCATCTTTACGTTGTTTTTAACATAATCTCACTGGTGATGTTAAAAACAACGAATTCTAAATGGGAGGCCTTCAGGGAATTAATCTGGGAAGCTTTTCATACCAACTAAGAAATATTGTTCTAGATTTAGGCCTAAATGTTAGATGAACTAATAAGGCCCGTGGCAGAGAAGAAAAATGCGTGGTATGCATATAAATTAGCAGTCTACACAAAAGCCTATGTCAGATATAAGCTTGTCTGTAATCAAGTCACAAAGGAGGTTAGGCAAGCGAAGGCTGATTATGAGAAATCCTTGGCAAAGGATGCAAAGAAAAACAACAAAGACTTCTTTACTTATGCAAACTGCTCAGATGATCCTGCTCAGATAGCTGAAAAATTGAATGAGTATTTTGCATTTACATTCACACATGAGGAATTCTGTAAGGAAGGGGAGGACAGAAGTTGGAGCTAAATGATTTTGTAATAATGGAGAGCAAAGTGAAGGAGAAATTGTTGAAGTTAAACATAAAAAGGCACCTGGGGCAGTGGGATCTATTCAGTTATATTGAAGGAGGCAGCAAGGGAAGTAAGCAAACCCTAGCTGTAATTATGAGAGCATACTTAGATTCAGGGGAGGTCCCCATCGACTTGAGATGTGAAATGTGTCCCCAATTCACAAAGGGGATTCACAGGGTGACGCAAATAATCATAGACCTGTTAGTTAACTTCTGTTCTGGGGAAAATAATGGAGTCACTGGTTAAAGAAGTGATGCAGTATCACCTAGACAAGACTGCAGTAATAGTTCAGACACAGCTTGGGTTTGTTAAGGGGAAGTCTTGTACCCCAAGGGCTCTCATCTGGTGAGTATGGGCTTAGCACATCCAGGGTCCTGAGTTGGATATCATCATTCTCTTTCTTGGTGATTCTCTCTCTCTCTCTCAGGGTAATTCAGAATTTTTTTTTTTTTAGCTGGTGCTGATCAGCTGCACTAATAATAATAATAATAATTTGATTGGCTGGCTGGTTGGTTGATATGTTGTTTAATGGCACAAGGGCTGTTAAATAATCCTGCCTGCTTTAAGAAAACAAAGAACTTGGCTAGATTTGCAATGTCTCCAACCAGATGAGTTAATGTCAAAGATTCTTGCAGGTGTGAAAATTGTGTTTCGATAATTATTATAATTGTTGTAATTTATTAGAATATGCTTCAATGTAAGTGTAGACTGACAAAATGTACAAATAGGCAGATCTTCCCCTTTTAATAGATAAATATGGGTTAGATGTGTGTGTGCCCAATACGCATCCTTGCCAGGATCCCCTCTTCTTGCCTAGGATCGCATGCTTGATGGCCACAACTTAGGTTCCTGTTTAAATTGAAGCAGCTTATTGGCACCCTGAGCTTGCCAGATTTGCAACCATTGCTCTTCACACATTTTTTATGACTGATTTGCAGTTTGTATATGGCATTTTGTAGTTAGGAGAGCTTGCAGTGATTGGATGTTTAGCTGGTTGATCTGCATATTCATTTCCTTTGATCCCTACATGACCTTGTATCCAACAGAAAGTGACTGATTGGTTAACAGCTTGTAACGCAATTATCTGTGATCTGCTTTTCTGCAAGATGGGGTGGATTGGCTTGGATGGATTTTCCAATAATGTTATTGCACTCAGAGAATCAGAGTAGATCATAGTTTGCTTACTGGATAGATTAATCACGTGACTCGGAACTATTTTAATTTCTCACAGTTCAGCAGAATAGACGTTGCATTCCTTTGCAAGGGAAACAGAACTAGAAAAGATAGAAGAAACTGTCACTGCACCCACTGTCATACTTGTTTTTGAGCCATCGGTATATATTTGAAAACACTGAAAATTTTTAGCTACATGTGCAGCATGGAGTTTTCTGATGGTGAGATCTGCTGCTTGCTTTTTCCCCCATTGTTGGAATGAGAAATCACAGGCCGATGTAAAATCAGACCATGGAGGGTCATGTGTGTTTGTTTCCTGAAAGATATTACCCATGTCTAAATTCCAGCATTGTGTTAACTGTAGCAACCTTATCCCAATTGGCTTGTTTTCGTTAGGTTTGTTCTGATGAAAGGTGGTCCACTGGGGCTCAAATAAGTATGGCGAGATAGCATTAGCATTAGTAGAGGATTTGATGCAAGAAAGCAAGCTTATGCAGCATCAGCCAAAAAAAAATAAAATAAAATAAAATAATTAAAAAAATATACACTTCCACTTCACCCCTCTGTTCGTTCGAAATACCTGTCCAGCTGAGCCTTAAAACTTATTTAGGCTATCAACTTCCACGACAAAGGATGGAAGTCTGTTCCACCAACCAACCACCCGCTGGCTAAAGGCAAATTTCCGCACATCTATCCTACATCTGTCTTTCCTCAATTTGAATTTATTTGAATTACTAACAGTTTAGTAATTTGAATTTGAATCACTAACTTCCTTAGATTTTGTGTTTGAGTTTAGATTTGTTTGTGTTTTTGATTTTGTGTTTAGAATCACTTCCTTAGATTTTGTGTTTATTAACTAACAGCATGACCCTTCCTCCCTTCTATGTACTCCCCTAATTCCAATTCTGCATTCCTTATCCTTGTATGATGCCATGTCTCTGATATCCCAACAATATCAATCTTCAATGTCTTCACTAGCACCTCAAATTCATCTTCTATACTCCTAGCATTGATGTACATACAAGTATTCTTACTCTTAGTTATCCTAACAGCCTATGTATTTACTTGTTCCATGATAACTCCCAACAGTCCTAGAAGTCCCCAGCACCTTGCTTTCCAGGCTGCTGCTCATTCCAATAGAAGCAGTGCAAGCATCATTTTCACCTCTGCCTGCGGCTACTGTTAATCTTTTAGTCTGTGAATCCCCACAAGCTAGCAGTGAATCCCCCCCAAGCCTAACATCCGCACGTCTATCTGCCTCAATAGCATCAGCAAATATTCTTGCACCCTTTCTATTTAAGTGTATCCCATCCCTGTAGAAGCAGTCTCTCCTGTTAGCAAGCACAGACCACGCTGAAAAAAATTCTACCCCATGAGCCTTGCACAATCTCTCCAGGGCCGAAATGATTGACAAGGCTCTCATCCTTCTATGATGTCTAGGCAGAATTGCACACATATTCAAATTTAACCCTAACTCGCGACTTTTTTTCAACACTGACTTGTACTTATTAAGTCCACAGATCTCCTACTCTTAATGTTATTAGTGACAAAGTGAACAACAATATCACTTTTCATGCCCTTAAAAGATGATATCTGATATCTCTACAAAGTCATCTACTTTTGCCCCTAGCAAACATACCCTGGTCCTGTTCCCCCTATCCTTTTTGCACAATATATTCCCTGTCTCCTTGACAATAAATCACCAAAAATAACTAGCTCCTGTCGGAACAGCGCATTCTGCCCTGAAGACTGCCCCTGTGTTATCTGATGTACAAGAGTGAGCTCTGGCATTGAGTTGAGCAGCTGAGAGCTTGATGGGTACACCATTTTAATTTTTGCATTCTGTGAAAAACTGGTTTAGTACACTACCACAAAAAATACAGCCTGCCATTGGCTGTTGAATTGGTATCAGCTCCAATAAAATCATTATTCATACTTCCCTCCCTACAATTAGCCTAGATAATCTGTTTAGTGTGGTTTTGGTACCGATTTACCCCACTAATATTCAGTTTAGTTTGCAACCCTCAGACTATTAGCAAAGAAGGCAGTGACTGACCAGTGGAGACTGCTCCCACTTACTGCTTGATTGGATGCAAATTCGCTTCTGATTATAGTGGCAAATACGAAATTATCGTGCTGTTCAGTTGTCTTTGTGCTGCTCTGCTGACCTCGGTTATTGTTATTCTGTGTTCATGATTTGAAAAAAGGATGGATGTAAGGCTGTAATTAAATGGTGTCTGAGTGTGAATTTGATACTTTGGAATACAAATGTTTTCAGTGCAGATGTTCGATGAAGTGTGGGTCAGCATGTGAGGACTGATAAAATGAGTTTTATTTTGTTTTCAAGTTGTTGCTTGACAATTTGATTTTTTCAAAGTAATTGTATGAGTTGTTAGTATCAGGTTCCCTTTATAGTAGTGGGGATCTTAAAAAAAAAAAGGGTAATTTCTTGATGTGCATGAGCAATTCTCATTGTTAATGCTCATGAAATCGTCTAGTAATGTACGGGGGAAAATAATAAGTGGTTGTATGTGGTGTTAATTTTTATTAGTTGTTTAAAAATATTGCGTTTCTTTTTCTTCATTTCAGCTCTGACATCTTCTGCTGTCATGTGACATCCCCCAGTAATGTGCAGGCAAGAGGAAGAAAGCAGCGAGTGTCGCAGTCTCCACCGATGAATCACTGCCTTCTTCCTTTTCTCGCAGTCTGCAGGATGCAACCTAATCTGAATTATTAGCCATATGGTGCAAGGAAGCCTGAGGCTTATGCTGCACCAGCCAAAAAAAAAATTCTAAATTACAATGAGAGAAAGAGAGAAAACAAGAGTCCGAAGTAGAAAGGAATCACCCAGAAAGAGAAGAATGATATCCAGCTCAGGACCCTGGGAATGCCAAGCCCATACTCACAGGGTCCTGAGTTGGATATCATCATTCTTCTCTTTTTTACCATTGAATTTAGTGTGCATTTTTAGTTTGGTGTAGAAGTTTTATAAACCATGACTGTTAAGTCTTTTGCTTTCATGGAAAGTTAGCAATGTACATAATTTAATAACAAATATCACAGGCTGTTTCTAAATCTTTCAAGACTAATGCAGATGTGCATATAATTCACTATATAGTAGATTAGCTGACTGTGTTCTCAATAAGGGCATTGTGTTCTCAACCATGTCACTCATTTGGCAAGATCTGGATTTGAATCATTAGCATTAGCATTAGTAGAGGCATTTGATGCAAGAAAGCAAGCTTATGCAGCATCAGCCAAAAAAAAAAAAAAAAAAAAACCCACTTCCACTTCACCCCTCTGTTCGTTCAAAATACCTGTCCAGCTGAGCCTTAAACTTATTTAGGCTATCAACCTCCACCACAAGGGATGGAAGTCTGTTCCACCAACCAACCACCCGCTGGCTAAAGGCAAATTTCCGCACGTCTATCATACATCTGTCTTTCCTCAATTTGAATTTATGCCCTCTCAGGTGATTTTTCTGAGCTAGAGGAAGAATCCCATCAGCATTGAGCATGCTTAAACCATTCAAGGCTTTATACACCTCTATCAGATCACCCCGCTGGTGCCTAGTCTCCAGACACTGTAATTTGCAAAACTTAAGCCTTTCTTCGTAAGAGCACCCCTTTGTTCTATTCACTAATCTTGTTGCCCTTCTCTGTACTCGTTCCAGCAGCTCTACATCCTTCTTGAAATGAGGGGATTCTTGAAATAGGATGAAAGGGACGGCTCTGTGTTTTTGCTGCATAGTTGAGGGACAATATTTTCCTCCGAAGATGGACTGGAGGTTCATGTGCCTCTATATATAGACTCTGTACAGGGGATGTTCTGAGTGCTCCTAAAGCAGTTCTTAGGGCACTGTGATGGAAAGTGTCTAGCTGAGTTAGTGCACTATTCCTGGCAGAGTCATAGATTGGAGCTCCAGTCCAAGTGAGATCGGATTAATACTTGATACAGCCAAAGCAGAGTGTATCGGTCAGCACCCCCACGTCGATGAAGATAGTACTCTGAGGATATTTAATTTTTTCAAGCAAATCATTCTCAGGTATGTGATGTGTTGTAAGAAGGTTAATTTATTGTCCAGGATTAGACCTAGAAATCTGATACTATTGGAAACAGGTATGGTGAAATTTTTAAGTTGTAATTCAGGCTCAGGGTGGATCTTATGCTTTTTACAGAAATTAATACAGTTCAATTTTTGTGCTGATAAGTGGTAGCCATTGCGAGACATCCACAGCTCAATTTTGTTAATTGAGATCTGAAGCCGTCTCTCAATAGAATTCATAGTTTTTCTTGGCACGAAATCATGAGGTCATCTGCCTAGTGATATAATTCTAATGTGCTTGGAATATCATGGATGTTGTTGTTGTTGTGTTTAACGACACATAGGCTGCTAGGGCCATATTGTGTCTTTCTAATGGTGAATATGGAATATTAGCTTAATTGTGATAACTATATTTTATGATATATTCCTATACGATTTAGGAAAGTAAAGAGTTCTTTTTGATTAAAATCATCTCCCAGAATCTGTAATAAATTTATTGATGACTGCGTATTAGAAATTGACTTAAAGATGTCTAAACGGATGGTTTGAAAGTAGGGACAGTCCACTAACAAATGTCGAATGGTCAGTTGTACTTGACATGATGTACATTGGGGAGCGCTGTCATTAGTTAATAGATACAGGTGAGTGAGATGAGTGTGCCCAATCCTTAGCCTTCCTAAAATTATTTCATCTCGTCTGTTTTTTCTGAAGCTGGATTGCCACAGCTTTGGTTCCGGTTTTATTTGGTAAAGTTTATTTCCTGGATAACCTTTCCAGATTAATGAGCAGCTGTTATAACATGCTTTACGGATAATGTGTTTGTAATCCGTATATGGAACTTGAAAAGTCTGCGAAATAGTGGTTTCTGGTTGTTTGGCTGCATGATCTGCTCTTTCATTGCCGTCTATTCCAGAATGTCCTGGGATCCAGCAGAATGTCACAGTTTGGTTCAATTCCATACAGGCAAGTAACTTAGAATGAATCTGTTTTACTACAGGGTGAGAGGATTTGGTATTAGTATTTATGGCAGAGACAGCACTGAGTGAGTCAATGAATATTAAAGCAGACGGAATTAGATGTTCAATAATGTGATCCAGAGCTAAGTTTATAGCATAGAGCTCAGCAGTGAAGATACTGCATGCTATTGGCAATGAGACAGAAGTGCTAAATGATGGGAAGATTGCAGCAGCACCTACTTGGGTCTTGGTTTTTGATCCATCTGTATAGATTTCACATGCGTTTGAATTAGAAAGAGTGTAAGTTGCATGTAACTGTGCGATATTGGAAGGAGACAGCGTGTTCTTTCCCCACTGTTGAAAGTAGTCATCATATATTGCACAGATATTTTCCCAGCGTGGATCTGGTGGTGTTTTGTCCTGAAATATATTGCTGATGTCTATGTTCCATGATTGAGCCAATTCCTTAAATCGGGAGCAGGTCGGTTTTCATTAGGTTTACTGATATAAAATGACTCGCATTCAGTATTGTAGAGACATCTCCAACAAGGATGAGAGGGCAGACTACGGATTTTTGCGGCATACATCAGAAGTAATGATTTTCTGCGAAGATGTAAGGGAGGTTCATGAGCTTCGATGTACAGGCTCTGAACCGGGGAGGTTCTGAATGCACCTAGAGCGACTTTCAAAGCACAGTGCTGGATGGTGTTTAGTCGTTCTAAAGTACTTTTCCTCGCTGAATCATATACTGGAGAGGCATAGTCCAAGCGAGACCTGATGAGAGCTCTACACAGATGGATGAGGGTATGACGATCAGCACCCCATGACATGGATGACACACACCGAAGGATATTCAATTTCTTCAAGCAGATGGTACGAAGATAGGCCACATGTGCTTGAAAGTTCAGTTTCCTGTCTAGTATCAGACCAAGGAAATGGATATTGTGAGCAAGAGGAATTGGCACGTTATTTATCTTTAGCTCTGGATCAGGATGAAGTGACCGAAGTTTGCAGAAATGAGTGGTAGTGGTTTTCTGTTCAGCGGGTTTATATCCATTTCGTAAGGTCCAGGATTGAATTTTCGTTAAAGCAATTTGTAGCTGTCTTTCGATAGTATTCATGCTTTGTGATTGGCAGGATATAGTGAGATCGTCAGCATACATGTATACTTCAATCATTTTTGGAAGTTCTTCCAAAATATTATTGATCCTAATCGCAAATAGGGTTGGACTCAATATGAAACCCTGTGGGACACCCTCTTCTTGAATGTGAGATGTTGACAGCATGTTTTTATATCGGGCCTGAAATGTACGCAATTTTAAAAAGTTCTGAATTATTAAAGGGAGATGTCCTCTCAGCCCCAACTGATGCATATCTTTAATAATACCATGACGCCATGTGGTGTCAAATGCTTTATGAATATCCAGGTTGACCATCACTAGATGTTGTTTTCTCACGAAGGCATTACGAATGTTGGATTCAATTTTTACAAGTACATCTAGGGTGGACCTGTTTTTACGGAAGCCATATTGTTGATCAGAAAGGAGATTTTCGGAGTCTAGAATCCAGGTGAGCCTCTTATGTACCATCCTTTCAAAGATTTTGCCCAGACAGCTTGTCAACGATATTGGTCTGTAATTCTCAACTAGAGAAGGATCTTTGCCTGGTTTTGGAATAGCACAAATATAGGAATGACGCCATGACAGAGGATACGTATTTTCAGAGATCAGGTTATAAAAGAGTAATAGTGTGCCGAGATCGGCTTCACACAGATGCTTCATCATACTGTAGTGAATGCCGTCTGGTCCTGCTGCGCTGTTCGGAGATTTGCTCAAAGATTCTCTCAGTTCAGATAGAGTAAACAGCTGGTTATATGGAAGTGAAAGTCTAGTTGCAAAATTAAACTTATGACGTTCTGATTCAGTTTTACTGCGTTGAAAGGAGATCACATAAGAGGAACAGGCAGAAATGTTATAAAAAGATTCGGCTAAAGCATTTGCAATGTCAGTAGGAGAGGATAAGTCCTGCCCATTGCATTGTATTATCGGAGATTGCTGCGGTAGAAATTTCCCATTGAGAGCTTGAATTTTTTTCCAAATGATTCGAGTGTCAGTATTTTTGTTAATAGCTGAGGCGAATTTAATCCAGGAGTCACATTTTGCTGTCTTCCTAATTTGTCTTGCTTTGGCTCTGAGTTTTTTGTACATAATTAGGTTGGCAGTAGTTGGAAATTTGCGAAACTGGTTCCAGGCACGGTTTTTTTCTCGTTTCACTTTGGAGCATTCTTCATTCCACCATTGATTTTGGTGTACCCGCTTGCTCTGGTTGGATTTTGGAATGGAAATTTCTGCTGCAGATAATATATGACTTGTAATGTGGTCAGTTACAACATCAAGAATATCATGGATGATATTGTTTATTCTTATTAAAAATAGCAAAGGACTCAAAATAGATCCCTCAGAAACCCCATCCTCCTGTATATGAATTCTAGAAAGAGCATTTAGATGACTAACTTGAAAGGTTCTGCCCTGGAGAAAGCTTTAAATAAACAAGGGAAGCCTACTTCGTAGTCCAAAGGTGTGAAAATCCTGTAGAATTACGAAGCATCATGTTGTATCAAAGGCCTTTTCTGAATCGAAACTTACCATAATGAGGTGGTAATTTCTGACAAAAGCCATATTGATTTTTATGTAAGATGTTATGTGACTCGAGAAACCAGGTAAACCACTGGAGAACCATTTTCTCCAGTGTTTTCCCCAAACAACTTGTTATTGTTATTTGGTTTTTAGGAGCATTAGCAACTAAGGCCATATTGCTCCAGGGATATGCAGTGGTCATTCCCTGACCTTTCCGCATCCTCCGGTATTTGGTGGGTCACGGGCTCGAACCCCGGTCTAATCAAGAAGAATTTTGCTAACAGAGACAAGGAGGTGATTATACCTTTGTATAAGGCAATGGTCAGGGGCCACACCTTGAGTTCTGCATACAGGTCTGGAGGTCTCATTTTAGGAAGGATGTAGAGTTGCTAGAGCGAGTACAGAGAAGGGCAACAAGATTGTTAAGAGGAACAAAGGGATTCTATTACCAGGAGAGGCTTAAATTTTGTAAGTTGCAGCATCTGGAGACTAGGCACCTGTGAGGGGAATCTGATTTAGATGTACAAGGCCTTGAATGGTTTGAGCAGGTTCAATGCTGATGGGATACTTCCACTTGCTGAGATTAAGAACCCGAGGGGGCATAGATTCAAATTGAGGAAGGATAGTTGTAGAATAGCCGTGCGGAAGTTTGCCTTTAGCCAGTGGGTAGTTGATTGCTGGAACAGACTTCGATCTGTTGTTGTGGAAGTTGATAGCTTAAATAAATTTAAGGGTGAACTAGACAAACATTAGGAGTGACTGGATGGGTGAAATGAGAAGGGTTTTTTTTTTTTGGCTGATGTTCTATAAGCTTGCTTTCTTGCTTACAGAACATCAGCCTCAACGAATGCTAATAAGTTAGCATTAGCGATATAATGCAAGGATGCCACAGACTTTTGCTGCAAAAAATAAAAATAAAAATGAATAACAAAAATATAAAAAATTAAATATATAAAAGAATAAAAAAAACTGTCTGTGTTTCCCTCCTAACATAGGTAACTATCTAGCTAACCTTTAAATTTCTCTAAGGTATCAGCCTCAACTAAGTTACCCACAAAAGTTAACTTGTTCTAGCAACTTACAACTTGCTGAGTGAAAGAAAACATCTTACAATTCATTCTAAATACCGTTTCTTTTTAATTTGAATTTATGGTCTGTGGTTCAGGAATTCAACGAGACACCTTGAAGCATATACAGTCTATATTGGCTGATGCTGAAGTGAAAGGTAACATATTTATTGGTCCACAAGTTAAGGAGATGTTTGCTTCAGTCTTAGAGTATAATGGGGGATTTTAACTTCCCAGATATTGACTGGAACTTGTGGGTTGGTCACTCACACACTAGTCAGACTTTTGTGGATTTATTGGATGATTGTTTTCTGCAGCAGCATGTTCGAGAGGCAACCAGAGAAAGTAATACTCTTGATCTGGTTATCAGCAGTGATCATTCGTGTATTAAGAATTTGCAGATAAAGGAACCACTAGGTGGCAGTGATCACAGTGTGCTGAAGTGGGATTTACTCAAAGAGGTAACTACCGTCAGGGGTAAAGGAAAGGGTTTTTGCTTCCGTAAAGGGGAGTACAGTGGTTCAGACAGTTTTTAAATTCTGTACAGTGGGATCGACTGACGATGTTACAAACAGTAAATTCTAAGTGGGAAGCATTCAAGGAATTAATCGTGGAAGCTACTAGACTTTTCATACCGATGAAGAAATATTGTTCAAGGTTTAGGCCTAAATGGTTATCAAATGAACTAATGAGACTCGTGACAGAGAAGAAAAATGCATGGGATGCATACAAATTATCAGGCGACGCAGAAGCCTGTAGCAGATATAAGCTAGTCTGTAATCAGGTCACAAAGGAGGTTCGGCAGGCAAAGGCGGATTACGAGAAATCTTTGGCAAAAGATGCTAAGAAAAACAGCAAGGATTTCTTTACTTATATAAACTCTAAAAGGAAGGGGCTGAATATGATTGGTCCACTTGACATCGATGGTTCGACTGTTGATGATCCTGCTCAGATAGCAAACAAACTGAATGAGTATTTTGCATCTACATTCACACGTGAGGAATCATTACAGTTTGAAAATGGAAGAAGGTTATCAAATTGTAGCAGTGTGCTTAATGATTTTGTAATAACTGAGAGCAAAGTGGAGGAGAAATTGTTGAAGTTAAACATAAGAAAGGCACCTGGGGCGGATGGGATCTATCCAGTTATATTAAAGGAGGCGGCAAAGCAACTATGCAAACCCTTAGCCATAATTATGAGAGCATCCTTGGATTCAGGGGAGGTTCCCACGGACTGGAGATGTGCAAATGTATCCCCAATTCACAAAGGAGGTTCGAAGGGTGACACGAATAATTACAGACCAGTTAGTTTAACTTCTGTTCCGGGTAAAATAATGGAGTCACTGGTTAAAGATGCATTGCAGGATCATCTAGACAAGACTGCAGCAATAATTCAGACACAGCATGGGTTTGTTAAGGGAAAGTCTTGTCTGACAAATTTGATTGGTTATTATGATGTGGTCACAAAGGAACTGGATGCAAAAAATAATTTTGATATCATATACTTGGATTTCAGGAAAGCTTTTGACACTGTTGCGCATGGAAGACTACTGTACAAATTGGAGCAGAATGGTATTAAGGGTAAGTTGCTACAATGGATAAAAGGATGGTTAAGTGGGAGAAGACAGAGGGTGGTAATCAATGGGTGCTGCTCTTCGTGGACTAATGTTATTAGTGGAGTCCCACAGGGTTCGGTGTTGGGTCCACTGTTGTTTTGTATATTTATCAATGATATTGATGAAGGTATATCAGGCTTAATGTCGAAGTTTGCAGATGACACGAAGGTTGGCAGGGTTGTTAATGACAGTAATGGCAGTGTGCTACTGCAACAGGATCTAGATAATTTGGGCAGATGGGCTAAGAAGTGGCAACTGAAGTTTAACCTTGACAAATGCAAAGTACTGCATATGGGTAGAAGTAACCCCAGAGAAATGTACCAACTGCGTGGTACTACACTTAAGGTGGTAGAAAATGAAAAAGACCTGGGAGTAATTGTGCAGTCAGATATGAAGTTTTCTGAGCAATGTAGACAGGCTGCTAGGGCAGGTCATGGGGTTTTGTCAATGATATATAGGAATTTTGCTAGCAGGGAAAAGGAGGTGATTGTCCCTCTGTATAAGGCAATGGTCAGGCCACGCCTTGAGTACTGCGTACAGGTCTGGAGGCCTCATTTTAGGAAGGATGTAGATTTGCTTGAGCGTGTACAGAGAAGAGCAACACGATTGGTGAGGGGAATGAAGGGATCCTCTTACCAAGAGAGGCTTAAGTTCTGCAAATTGCAGTGGCTGGAGACTAGGCACCTGCGCGGTGATCTGATTGAGGTCTATAAGGCCTTGAATGGGTTGAGCACGCTGAATTCTGATGGGATCCTCCCACTTGTTCAGAATACGAACCTACGGGGACATAAGTTCAAATTAAGAAAGGATAGATGTAGAATAGATGTGCGGAAATTTGCCTTTAGCCAGAGGGTGGTTAATTGCTGGAACAAACTTCCATCTGTCGTTGTGGAAGTTGATAGGTTAAATAAATTTAAGGAGGAACTGGACAGGCAATTGGAGGGTATGGTGTGATTTTTTTTTTTTTTTTTTTTTTTTTTTGGCTGATGCTGCATAAGCTCCTACACTTGCTTTCTTGCATCAAGTGCCACTACTACTACTACTACTACTACTAGTATTGGTAAGCCCATATTAGCATTAGTAGAGGCATGTGATGCAAGAAAGCAAGCTTATCAGCCAAAAAAAAAAAAAAAACTTTCCTGTTTCACCCATCCATTCACTTCAAAAGTTTGTCTAGTTCAGCCTTGAATTTATTTAAGCTGTCAACTTTCACAACAACAGATGGAAGTTTGTTCCAGCAATCAACCAGCTGCTGGCTAATGGCAAATTTCCACACATGTATTCTACAACTGTCTTTCCTCAATTTGAATTTATGCCCCTCAAGTGCAGAATCTGAGCAAGAGAAGGAATCCCATCAGCACTGAGCTTGCTCAAACCATTCAAGGCCTTATACACCTCAATCAGATCACCTCACAGGTGCCTAGTCTCCAGAAGCTGCAATTTGCAGAACTTAAGCCTTTCTTAGTAACAGAACACTTTGTTCCACTCACTAATTTCATTGCCCTTCTCTGTACTCATTCTAGCATCTCTACATCTTTCCTAAAATGAGGCCTACATACCTGTATGCAGTACTCAAGGTGTGGCCTGACCAATGCCTTATACAAGGGGATAATCACCTCCTTATATAAATGTCACAAAAACATAAAACCTTTAAATGCTGTCAGTAATTTGGCAGCATTTAAAATCTTTAAATGCTGCCAAATTACTGACACTAGAGAAAACCAATAACACCTGAATTCAACCATAAAATACACATATAAGAAACAGTTAAATATAAACAAACATTTTTGCTACTTAGTGTTATTATTTACATCTTGAGGGAAAGAGAGAGAGAAAAAGTTATCATCATCACAGTTGAATTATTTAATCAAATCCATAACTAATAATTTTCCCTCAAAATAAAATCACCACAAAGAAAGTCTTAAATATGTAACTGAAGATGACTGAAGCACTATTCAATTATCTTACTGGTAAACTGACAATCAAAAAATTAATGAACCAATAAGCATTTCATTTAGGCAGAAGCATTTGCTGATCTAAGTTCTAATTCATGATCTTAGCATTAGAATATTAATTAAGTACATACAACTATTCAAATATAGCTGGCATTCATCTATTGTTTTATTAATCATGAACTGCAGTTTAATAAATATTAAGATTTAATTTACCGGGCAAATCTTCGCCACTCTTCAACAAAATCCTTATTAACAATGTAGAGTGTAACTCCAGGAGATAATTTCTGCCAGGATGGTCGACCCTTATCTAAATATAATTCCTGGAGACAAGCTTTCTGTTCTAAAGCTTGATTTCTATGCCTATCACGAGTTTGTTGATCTTCTTCTTTTTGTAACTAAAAAAGTAACAGTACGAGATAAAATTTATGAATATTAGATAATATTTATTTAAAGTCATAATGAAGTTAAATAATGATTTTATACAATTTAGTTTGGTTGAAACTGCTTCTGTGGAGATAAAAATTATTCATAGGTTTGTATATGGACTTCATAGTCAAGATGGGAAGATATCAAAGTAGCTCTTAATTAAAAATACAGAATGGGTTTATAAGGTCTTTCAATTTTCTCAAAAATTAAGAATTAGGATCACATGGTTACAGGTATTTTGAGGCAAAAATTGAACTTTAATTTTAAATCAAAAGGATACTCCAGGCATCTGCTGTAGTCTGAAATACATGTATTACTTAAAAATAAATGTCATTGAGTCTGCTTTCCCAAGCACACATACCAATGCCAAACACATGAAGCATATTTAAACTTATTTCACTCTTAACAATGGTCATAAAAAGAAGGTAAATGCCCAACTGATGGGTTTTGTAAAGAAATGTAAGAGAAAAATACCATTCATTACATTAGAAGTAAAGAGAAAACTGATAACAATCAGTGAGAGCAGACTGTCAAAGTAATTATAATGGTAATGATTACAGCAGTTATAACAAGCACTATGACTCGATATGTGATCAGAATTCTATTAATTATGCTAGTCTTCTGTGATGGTATAGTGGTTCACTACTCATCTGGAGATGTCTCATTCTAATCCTATCAGAGACTGGAGGAATTCTTATAGGCCTCTTTCAGGTGGGGCTGTTGTTAGCCAATATCAAGTAATGGAAAATACTGTTGTTGCTTGAGGGTTTATCAGCACAACAGCTACTGTAGCCTCACTGCACCCAACAGATGGTTTTAGAATTGACAAGGTTTATTTTTGAGTACAGGTAGTTGCCAACTTGACAAGATAATTCATTCCTAGTGCATGCTCATAAAGCGGGAATTTATTTCCAATACATGTGATGTTAAAAACGGGGGTTACGTTCTGAAAAATGAAATTTGACCATAGTAATATTAAATAAAGTTCAACAAAACAACAGTTTATGCTTAAACAATGATCTATTTATCCAAAGAAATTAAAAGTCTTTAAAATCAAGCAAATTATAATAATAAAGAAATTATTTATGTAATACAAATTTTAAAGAATATTTATTCTTCATCATCAATCAACTAAATGCACACTTGTTGATGGTTCCTCACTCGTTGTTGGCTCGGCATTCGTTGTTAGTTTGTTAAAAGCACAGCAAGTCATAGTCTTCTTCAAAAATCTTCAAGAGTCATTTGTTTCCAAGACAGTCTTCTCTTTTCTTTATAAATTTCATGATAGCATGCATAAGCATTATTTAAATCTGTATCAACTTTTTCTGTGTTGTAAAGCTTCGTCAAGTCCCTTGAGAGTGAAGGAATGGATAAGAGTTTCATCTGCTAAACCTTCTTTCTCAACTTCTTCATATTTTGCCATTTCAATGAGGTCTTCATTTGTGAGCTCTCCATTGTGTTCTTGAAGCAGATCATTGAAGTCAGTTGTAGAAACCTCAAACTGCAATTGGATAAAAACATTTACAACCACTTCTATTTGATTTTTACGATCTCTGCTGGTTCTTGAAATCCTTCAGTTGTCAATAAACTGATTACAGAGTTTATTCCAAACACACTTCATGTTCCTCTCTGTAATGTTGTCCCACACTCATTTTGTTATTTTGATTGTAAAATATGGAATTCTTTAAGAGTTGGACCTCCCTCCTTACTACTGTACTGTATTGTAGAGGTATGCGAGTGGTTTTAAATGGCGTATTTATGAATGTTTAGCATTTATTTATTGCAATTAGTGTTTGTATTTTTGATTTTGTTGATACTTGAAAAAAAGAACTCGTAAACCCAGGAACTCGTAAAGTGGGAACTGCCTGTATTACATTCACTATATATGGTTTAGATTATGGTTACAGAAACAACAAATTTAAGACAATATAAAGCTCTTCTACATTTTAATTTTCCCCTTTTCAGAGGTTCCTGTAGCTGCATTAGGAGATGGAAAGCTGTTTGTCATGCCACTTTACATGTTGGACAGTCTAAAAGCATTAGATATTCTTGAGCAGCATGGTGTGTAAGTAAACTGTGTTATTTATTCATAATAAAGCACTCAAACCTAAGTTGGATTAATTATGTTTATTTCCCTTTTGGAAATATGTACATAATGGAATCAAATGTTTTGTGGTATATTCTTATTCTTACCATTTCTTCTGTGACTGCAAAGACAGTAAGTAAAGATTATTATTATGTACATCTTAAAATTCTAGTAGAATTAAATTTCTCTTATCTAAATCAAAGAATTTGGTTGAAAGATTAATTTTATATAAGTAAGTAACAATAATAAGTATGCACTTACCTACTGTCTTTGCAATATCGCCATCATAAAAGATCACTTAGGTCACAAGAAGTTACTGACTTGTTTAGGGGTGAAACATATACGTATATATATATATATATATATATATATATATATATATATACAGTGTGGTTTTCTTAATCTCATTGCCAGGTGGTTTGGTAGACAAGAATCTAAGGGATGATCTTTATAGTAGTCTCAATACCAGGGTGCACATGTCCTGTGGGTAACATTACTGCAGGTACTGGCTTAGTGGATAATGGGGAGGTTAGTACACATTTTTGGATATCTGGTATTAAAAAAAAAAAATTAATAAAAATAGTATAAGATAAAATGAAATAAATAAACTAATTATATTGTCAGGAAAAAACTTACCAGTCAAGATCTGTTTCCAGTGTGGTTGGTAGGGATTGATTTAGGTCATAGTGCACTCCTTAGTTGGGGGGGGGGGGGTTGTAGTTAAGAAGTCTAAACTTATTTTTAATTTGGTTTAGGACTATTCTTAAAGATGTGTATGGCTTTTTTTGATCTGAATTCTTTTGCTGCAGGTAATGTTATCCATGGCTTCTATTAAAAAGGCTTCTTTGTAGAAGCCTTTTTAATAGTAGAGTTTACAGTTATGGTATCTGTCTTTAGCTAATACTGTATTGATATTTCTGGAAATGACCATTTACGGAAAGCTGGGCCTGAATTTGTTACTCTGCCTTTTCCAATGTCTTTCTTGTGTTCTTTTACTCTGACTATGAGTTTTCTCTTGCTTTGTCCTATGCATGGCAATCTCTGCACTGTAGCTGGTATATAGGGTTTTTTTTGTAGTGATGGTTTTGGAGAGGGGTAGTCAAGATGGAGGTTTTTAATGTCTTTTATTGTTGTATTTTATATATACCTGATAAAAATGTTAAGTATTTTAGCTATTTCTTTGCTGATACATGGGTACATAGGGGATGGTGATGAATTGTTTATTCTTTATTAAAGATATTGTTGGGAGTATTTTTGGAGAATTCTTCTATTGTGCATTTATAATTTTCGATATGAGTTTATATGGATATTCTCAAGATGTGTGTTATCTGGTGGATTTCATCCCATAGAGCCTGGCCCTTTCAGAGGCAGCAGGTCTTTGCCTCAAGGCAAAGCCCTTCAGAACACCTATTTTTGTGTTTATGGGATCATTTGACAAGAATTGGAGGTTAGATCTAGTGTCTGCTGGTTTTCTATAAATATGTCTGTTGTAATGATGTTGTGGGTTCTGCTTAGTAGCAGTTCTAGAAATGATAATTTTTTTTTTTTTTTTTATCTTTTTCTAAGTCAGATGCTTTTCCAATGGATTGTAAAAACCATCAACACCAGCCTTACCTGCAAATCCTAGAATGCTAAGAACTCACATCTATTCAACCAACTAGAAAATGCTAACCAATAACAATTCTAGCATTTGAGTTGACAACATGTTCACTAATTGCTTTGAAGCAACTAAGACCTCCTTCACCAAATATTAGGTGACCAGATACATACTACCTTCCCTCAAGAAGCCCTACATATTTCAGATATTCTTGATTTAACAGATCTGTTGATAGAAGACGTTTACGTCAACTACAAAAATAGCCTATATAAACAAAAACAAGGTCACAGTGTAGGCAATCCATTCTCCCTAATACCGGCAGAGATTTTTATGAATTCCTTTGAAACAAAGCTATAGAAAAATCTACCTAAAATCTAAAGTTTGGATTAGATGTTCCTACCATTTGGCTGCATGGCATTGAGGAATTCAACAACTTTTATTTACATATCAATAGCCTATTTTATTCAAATCTTATATTACATATCTTATTCAAAATTGAATCAGAAAATGATACAAAAAACTATATTTTTAGACCTACTACTAAGCAGAATCAACTACACCATTACAACACAAATATAGGTTCCGAAGTGCTTTGTCCTAAGGGCCTACTGCCTCTGCAAGGGCCAGGCTCTAAGGGATTAAATCCTCCAGATAAGACAAATCTTCAGAAACTGTGAATATCCACATAAACTCATATATCAAAATGATAAAATGCATAATAGAAAAATTCTCCAAAAATATTCCTAATGATATTCCTGATGAAGATAAACAATTCACCAACCCCTGTGCACCACGTATCAGTGAAGAAATAGCTCAAATAGCTAAAAAAACCATTTTTATCAGGTATACAAAAATCACAACAATAAAAGACATTAAACTCCCCTCCAAGATCCTTGCCACAAAAAACTCTATATACCAGCTACAATGTACAGATTGTCCTAAAGCTTACATAGGACAAAGAAAGATAAAACTCATAGTCAGAGTAAAAGAACATAAGAAGGGCAATGAAAAAGGAAGAGTAACAAATTCAGACCCAGCTTTGCATATATGGACAGAGCGTCATAAATGGGCATTTCCAGAAACACCAGCACTAGCTACAGACAATACCATAATTAAAGACTCTACAAAGAAGTCTTTTTAATGGAGCCATGGATAAGATTAACTGCAAAAAAAGGAATTCAGATCGAAAACATAACTTTAAGAATAGAGTCCACATACATAACTTTAAGAATAGAGTCCACATACATAACTTTAAGAATAGAGTCCTAACCCAGGTTAAAACTAAGTTTAAACTTCTTAACTGCAACCAATACCTCCAACCAAACAATCCCTCCTCCAACTAAGGAGTAGTTGGTTAGCCCTTACCTTACCAACCACAGCACTTACAACATTGGTCAGCCCTTACCAACCACCTTAGAAACAGAAGATCTTGACTGGTAAAGTTTGTCCAACAATATAATTTATTTATTTATTTATCTTATGCTATGGCTCACATCTGGTGAGTATGGGCTTGGCACACCCAGGGTCCTGAGCTGGATATCATCATTCTTCTCTTTCTTGGTAATTCCCTTCTACTTCTCTCTCTTTCTCTTAGGGTAACTCAGGAGATTTTTTTTATCTGGTGCAGCATGAGCCTCAGGCTTCCTTGCACCATATAGCTAATAATAATAATAATAATAATAATATATTAAGAGTTATGGTATTAGGAAAGACCATTGCAGCACCTACCTTAGCATCTGTTTTAGAGCCACTATGCACACATGGGTGGAATGTGAGTGTTGAGATTAATAGTCTGCATGTTATCTCTTGATGTCTAGATTAGCAAGACTGCTTTTTTCTCACTGCTGGAAGTTATCACAGTGAATAGGTCTGTCATGTTGCACCTATCATAGTTAGTCGCTTGAATGTTATCGGGGTCCAATTCCCAATCTGATATAGGCGCCTCTGTAGCTAGGTGGGCAGGAGGAGCAGTGCGTAGTACACACTTCTTGATCAGAACAGGGTTCAAGCCCGTGCCCACCAAATAAGGAGGATGTGGAAAGGTCAGGGAATGACCACCGCATATCCCCGGAGCAATATGGCCTTGGTTGCTAATGCTCCTAAAAACCAAATAACAAACAAACAGCAACAAATCTGATATAACAATTTGTAATCTTATTTGTTTGTAAGAGTTTTTGTAAGCTGGTTTATTCATTTTGGGTTTATTTATTTATACATTATCCTATGTGGACTGAAAAGATATAGCCAGGTAGGGTGTTTAGGAATGCCTCCTTTTCATAGCATAGATTACTAAGAGCATTTGTCTACAGAAGTGAAATGGAGATTCATAGCCTTCCAAAGCTATGTAGTCTAGCCACAGCAAAATACTGGTTCTATCAGGGCTACAGACGGGGGAATCATTAGCATTAGCATTGGTAGAAGCACATGATGCAAGAAAGCAAGCTTATTCAGCATCAGCCAAAAAAAAAACAAAAAAAAAAAAAAAAACACACCACTCCCATTTCACCCCTCCGTTCGCTCGAAATACCTGTCCAGTTGAGCCTTAAATTTGTTTAGGCTATCAACTTCAACAACAAGTGATGGAAGTCGGTTCCACCAACCAACCACCCGCTGGTCAAAGGCAAATTTCCGCACATCTATCCGACATCCGTCCTTCCTCAATTTGAATTTATGCCCTCTGAGCTGATTATTCTGAGCAAGATGAAGAATCCCATTGGCATTGAGCATGCTCAAACCATTCAAAGCATTATACACCTCTATCAGATCACCTCGCCGGTGCCTAGTCTCCAGACTCTGTAATTTGCAAAACTTAAGCCTTTCTTCGTAAGAGCAACCCTTCGTTCCATTCACTAATCTTGTTGCCCTTCTCTGTACCCCGTTCCAGCAGCTCTACATCCTTCTTGAAATGAGGCCTCCAGACCTAGCATTAGCATTAGTAGAGGCATTTGAAGCAAGAAAGCAAGCTTATGCAGCATCAGCCAAAAAAAAAAAAAAAAAACCACTTCACCCCTCTGTTCGTTCAAAATACCTGTCCAGCTGAGCCTTAAACTTATTTAGGCTATCAACCTCCACCACAAGGGATGGAAGTCTGTTCCACCAACCAACCACCTGTATACAGTACTCAAGATGTGGCCTAACCATTGCCTTATACAAGGGAATAATCACCTCCTTATCACTGCTAGAAAAATTCCTGTATATCATTGACAGGACACCATGAGCTACTCTTGCAGCTTGTCTGCACTGCTCAGAGAACTTCATATCTGCCTGCACAATTACCCCCAGGTCCTTTTCATTCTCCACCACTGTCAGTGTAGTACCGCAGAGTTGATACGTTGCTCTGGGGTTACTGTTTCCCATATGTAGTACTTTACATTTGTCAATGTTAAACTTCATTTGCCACCTCTCAGCCCATCTGTTCAACCTTTCCAGATCCTGTTGCAGCAGCATAGCGTCAGTGGTGTCCTTAACAACCCTGCCAACCTTTGTATCATCTGCAAATTTGGACATTAAACTTGATATCCCATCATCAATATCATTCATAAACACCGAAAACAACAATGGACCCAACACTGAACCCTGAGGAACTCCACTAATAACATTAGTCCACGTTGAGCAGTGTCCATTGATTACCACTCTCTGTCTTCTGCCACTCAACCATCCCCTTATCCATAGCAGCAATTTGCCTCCAATGCCACACTGCTCCAATTTGTGCAGCAGTCTTCCATGTGCAAGAGTATCAAAAGCCTTTCTAAGATCCAAATATATAATATCAAAGTTATTCCCTGCATCCAGTTCTTTTGTGACAACATCATAGTATCCAATCAAATTGGTCAGGCAAGACCTGCCCTTAACAAAACCATGCTGCGTCTGAGCTATAACTGAATTCTTGTCTAGATGATCCTGCAGTGCTTCTTTAACCAGTGCCTCCATTAATTTACCTGGAACAGAAGTTAAACTAACAGGTCTATAATTACTTGTGTCAGCCTTTGATCCTCCTTTGTGAATTGGGGTCACATTTGCACATCTCCAGTCTATGGGTACCCCCCCCTGAGTCCACAGAAGCTCTCATAATTATGGCTAAGGGTTTGCTTACTTCCTTTGCTGCCTCCTTTAATATAACTGGATAGATCCCATCCACCCCAGGTGCCTTTTTTATGTTTATCCTCAACAATCTCTCCTCCACTTTCCTCACAGTTATTACAAAATCATCCAGCTCACCGCCAATGTTTACTTTACCTACATCATTCTCCTTCCTGAATAACTCCTCATGCGTGAATGTACTCGTTTAGATTGTTATCCACCTGAGCAGGATCCTCAACTGTTGAACCATCAATATCCAGTGGACCAATCTGATTCATCCCTTTCCTTCTTGAGTTTAAATAGGTAAAGAACTCTTTTCTGTTTTTCTTTGCATCCTTTGCCAAGGATTTTTCGTAGTCTGCCTTTGCCTGCCTAATCTCCTTTGTGACTTGGTTACAGACCAACTTATATCTATCATAGGCTTCCATGTCACCCATTAATTTGTATGTATCCCATGCATTATGCATTTTTCTTCTCTGCCAAATGTCTCATTAGTTCATCTGACAACCATTTAGGCCTAAACCTTGAACAATATTTCTTAGTTGGTATGTAAAGCCTGGTAGCCTCCAAGATTAGTTCCTCGAATGCTTCCCATTTTGAATTTGCTGTTGGTAACATCATCAGTTGGTCCCACTGTATAGAATTTATTAAATACTGTCTCAGACCATCACAGTCGCCTTTACGAAAACAAAAACCCTTCCCTTTACCTCTGATGGTAGTTACCTCCTTGAGTAAATCCCACTTCAACACACTGTGATCACTGCCACCTAGTGGTTCATTTATCTGCAGATTCTTAATGCATGAAGAATCACTACTGATAATCAGATCAAGAGTATTGCTCCCTCTTGTTGCCTCACGAACATGCTGATGTAGAAAACAATCATCCAATAAATCCACAAAAACCTTGCTAGTGTGCGAGTGACCAACCCACAAATTCCAGTCAATATATGGGAAATTAAAATTCCCCATTATAAGACTCTCTGATTTACTGGCCCACTCTATTTCCCTGTACAATATCTTATTATACTCATCAGAGTCATTAGGCCTATAGCACACTCCTACTCTCAATTTTGATTTCCCTATGCTTATGTCACACCAAACTGACTCGACACTGCCCTGTCCATCGATGTCGACTGGCTTCACTTCCTTGGACTTTATGTGTTTCTTAACTAATAGCATAACCCCTCTTCCCCTCCTGTCCTGTCTATCCTTTCTATACACATTGTATTCCCCAAATTCAGTTCCGCATTCCTTATATCTGAGTGACACCACGTCTCTGATATCCCAACAATATCTGCCTTTGATGTTTTGAGCAATACCTCAAATTCATCAAATTTATTTACCAAACTCCTAGCATTAGTGTACACGCAGGTATACATGCACCTGTTTCTATTCTTGGCTACCCTAACACAACCCATGTGTTTACTTGTACCACAATGACTCCCAGCAGTCTCTGAAATATCCTGCATCTTGTTTTCCAGGCTTCTGCTCATTTCAATAGAAGCAATGCAAGAATCACTTCCACCTCTGCCAGTGGCTACTGTTAATCTATTAGTCTTTGTATCCCCCCCCCCAACTAGCAGTTTTCCGACCCACCTAACTCTGCCTCGACAGCATCAGCAAAAATTCTTGCACCCTTTCTATTTAAGTGTATCGCATCCCTGTAGAAGCAATCTCTCCTGTTAACAAGTACAGTCCAGGCTGAAAAAAATTCTACCCCTTGAGCCTTGCACAATCCCTCCAGGGCCGAATTGATCGACAAGGCTCTCATCATATACTCCCTCCTATCGTGTATGGGCAGAATTGCAGACACTTTCAAATTCAACCCTAATTCTCGGCTTTTGTTCAACAGTGACCTGTACTTGTTAAGTAATTCTGCCGGTCTCCTACTCTTAATATCATTAGTGCCAACGTGTACAACTATATCACCTTTTGTGCCCTTAAAAGATGATATCCGCTCTACAACGTCATCAACCTTTGCCCCTGCCAGACATACCCTGGTCCTATTCCACCTATCCTTTTTGCAAAGCATGTTCCCCGCTTCCCTGACAATAGAGTCACCAACAACTACTAGTTCCTGTGGGACCAGCGCATTCTGTCTAGGGGGGCTGCCTCTGTGTTGCCTGATGACCAAGTGCAAGCTCTGGCGTTGATGTGGGCGGCTGAGAGCTTGATGGGCCCCTCAATTTATTTCCTTCGAGGGCATCCACCCTGTCCTTCAAGCTCTCATAAAGGCCCATAACAATGCTGAGTTGTCGCCTGATTTCCTTGCACTCCTTACATCATGCACACACAAAGACATCCCTCTTGGCAGTATCATGTCCCGTACCCGACTGCTCCGCAAACATCAAGCAAACAGTGCATTTTAAAAGTGCTTAAACAGTGCATCATAATCCAATCCTGATCTGATCAGTGCATGATATAAGTGTAACAGGGTGTAAGAGTCAGCTCCCCATGTTATTACAGATATCACTCTGAGAATGGTGGTTATTATTATTATTATTATTATTGTTTTTTTTATAAAACTTGTGAAGATATTTGATACATTCCAGAACGTTAAGTTTACTATTAAGAATTATGTTGTTGTTGTTATTTTTGGTGCAAGGGCTGCTCAGGCCATATTGTGCCTATCAGTGATGTGGAAGTTACCCATGGTGACTGTTATGGGAACAGTCAGAAACAATCATTAAAGTTTATCCGTTTAAGAAAGCAGAAAAATTCTATGATATTGGCATCATTAACTATGATATGACAGAGCTTCAAAGATTTGGAAGAAAACTGAATGAGAATTGCTGGGTATGAGAGTATAAGGTGCATTAAACAAGGATGTGTTTCATTGTGAGCAGAGTGTTGCAGTGTGTACACTGTGGAAGGCCATTTCCTGTGAGGAAAAGTAGATGAGTAATATTACTGTGGCCAATTCTTGCTCTGGCTAGGATTACTTCCTCCTTTCTGTTTTCTCGAAAGCTAGAAGCCCATAACTGTGGATCTGGTTCATAAGAAGGGCAATGAAAAAGACAGAGTATGAAAGAGCTTATTATCCATTTTAGCTTGCCATATAAGTGACCATTGTTCCTTACACAGCCTTCGTATATTAAATTTGTAGTCAACATATGGAATGCAAAAACATACAGCTGGGTTAGATGGATGTTTGGCAGCATAGTCTGCACATTCATTTTCAGATATCCCAGTGTGGCCTGGGATCCAGTAAAAGATGACTGCTAGCTGGCATTGCCACTACTAGCAACCACTGCCTCATCACCTACAGTGTCACTGATTCATGGTGGTCGCAGGAACTCACTAACCTGTGAAATTCTCTGAAGCACGCTTGTAAAGAGTACCAACGCAAGTGATGGACTGAACCTACTCACATCGTAAAACAGTATAGAGACCGATTCAAAGAAGTCTGCTGTGAATATACTAACAAAATTTACCAGGCCAAGCAGAGTTCCTGGTGTTCCCTTGTCAAGACTGATGGTAACCGAAATCCATGGGTTTTAGTCCACACACTCATGAGGAATAAGCTGGGATCAGTGGATGTCAAACTCTGTCCACTCTGATGACTCATCTGAGACTACACACTGGGAAGAAACAATCAACTGGATTCTGGATGAACTATTATATATTGACAACATCAACTCTAACACTGACATCCACAGGAAGATCGCAGCACAAAATTCCAGCTTCAAGCCAGACATTATGGAAGAACCATTCACAGAGGAGGAAGTCGATGCAGCAATTAAAAAAATTAAAGCTCCTAGTCTGGATTTTATTGAAGGCGAGACTGTGCAACGTCTCTGGGCCTTAGCTCTAATGATACTTCTTCAGCTCTTCAACACTCTTTCCATCACATTGGAAGCATGCTAACCTGAGGCTCTTACCTAAGGATCCCACAGGTACCTCCAAGGCATACCGCCCGATTGTGCTCCTTCCTATTCTCGGCAAGGTATTTGAGAGACTGCTGCTCTCCCACTTCCAACCCCAATATGAAGCCAATGGTTTGGCATCCTCGCTTCAATTTGGATTCAAACAAAGGTGCTCCACAATTGATGCTCTATCTAAAACCCTCAAAGTGGCAGAACAGTCAGATGCAATTTATGTACTGGCAATCTTCATTGACTTCAAAGGAGCTTTTGACATAGTGTGGTGGCCGGGCATTCTTCAGAGGGCCAGAGTCTCAAACTGTACCTGGAATACTACCACTACCACTGCCTCAAAAGCTACTTCTCTAACTGCAAGGTCAGCATCAAAACAAAATATCACTGCATCACCCAACATCTAACCCGAGGCTGTCCCCAGGGCTCCATCCTGGGGCCAGCTGTCTGAAGTATGATACTCGACAATTGGCTCCTGAGAGACCACACACTATTCAGCTTTCTTATGCCGACAACATGGTTATCATCATCGAGGGCCCCAACCACGCCACCATAGAAGCCCAGGCTGCAGCTGTTATCTCTCTCTCTCTCTCTCTCTCTCTCTCTCTGCTCTGTCTGTATGGGCCATGGAAAATAAACTCTAAGTCTCCACTGAGAAGAGCAAAACCCTCCTACTGAAAGGCAAACTGGACTTCTCCAGACCTCTTACCATACATTTTAATAGCCGCCCACTGAAAAACTACCGATTGGTGAAGTACCTAGGAGTAATTTTGAATAACAGGAGAACTTTCATGCCCCATATCCAAACTATCAAAGAAAAGATAAAAATTACATCACTATGTTAGCACGCTTTACCCGCAAGGACCGGGGTCTTAAAGGACCAACTCAATGCCTTATATATTCAGCAGTATTTATACCAATTGTCACATATGGAGCTGCAGTATGGTACCAAATGACTAGTGCATGCACAACGTCAAATTCAGCAAATTCAATGACTTATGCTACTACAAATGACCTGTGCATGTAGAACGACATCAAGTGCCACCCTACAGGTACTAACAGGCTGCCTCCCCTTGGACCTCCATGTCACTTTTATTGGACTCTCTTGTGCTACTAAGAAGAATAAGGAAGCAGAATTCCTCGCTATTCAAACCCATACAGATACTGATATCAAACAGGAACATAAACGTGTGTATCTAGAACTGATAAACCTATGGCAAACCCACTGGAATAACTCCACAACTGGTGCAACTACTAAACTTTTCCTCCCCGAGGTAACCTACATCAACAAACAACGTTCCACTCGGTTCTTTCCTAACATCTATGCTTCCTTCTTATTAACTGGCTATGGGTCCTTCAAGAGACACCGTCTAGAGTTCGGCTCTGTACCTGCGGAGAACCTGAAGATTGGGACCACGTGATGTGTTCATGCAATGTATACTTAGACCTAAGAACCCAACTACTCCTAGACCTCCACACTACATCACTTCGGCCAGAAACCAAGTTATTGGAATCTAATGATGCCTTCCGTGCACTGACCAGTTATGCCAACGAGGTCTTTCGTCGTCGTTGGCATCACCTGCAGCTCCCTAACACTACTCCTGGATAACTTCCTCCACACAGCAACTGATACCCAGCACCGGAAACTTCCAGTCATGAAACTGCAAATTGCGACCAGCCCTGCCGACGCTGCTCCATGATTCTCCGTTGTGACGATACTGGACTCTTTAATTTGAACTTTACCTGTTCTTTTCCAGGACTCCCACAACTGCACCTAGCACTCTTCCTGCTCCTTTTCGCCTGGGGGGATGCCTACGCTCTGTCATCCCACACAGTCTTCTCTGTCTTCTACTTTTCTGTCTCTTCTTTGCTCTTTCCTTGGTCCCTACCCACTCTCGCTCCTGCAGGAGTGTGGACGGCCCATCAGATGTCTTTTTACTCCCTGGTCCGGCACCTCGTGCCAGTGGACAGATGCTGGGAGGCTCCTTCCTTGTGATCGCGCCTGCCAGTAACGAAGAGGCCAGTCAAACAACACAAACAACACACTACTCACACTAACTGGCCTTGCAATGTGAACAGAATACTTCATACGGATTTGTGGGAAACCACATAACAATAACACTATGTCCACTATTCTAGCTGGCATTCCTGAATATGAATCGGCTTACTACTTATTATTATTATTAGCCATATGGTGCAAGGAAGCCTGAGGCTTATGCTGCACCAGCCAAAGAAAAAATTTGAGTTACCCTGAGAGAGAGAGAGAGAGAGAGAGTCAGAAGTAGAAGGGAATCACCAAGGAAGAGAAGAATGATGATATCTGGCTCAGGACCCTGGGTATGCCAAGCCCATACTCACCAGATGTGAGCCCCGGAGGATAATATGGTTTTTATTAAAGGATTGGTCGGTGAGGAGCTGTTTTGTAAGGCTAAAACTGTACTCTGTGAGTCCGTATATATATTATACTTTTTTTGATGGACAAATGGGCAAGCCTGATGGTGAATAACTCAGCTGTATATAATTGCTGCTGCATTTGGTAGGATGTGATACAGAGATGGTGTTAAAAGGAAAAACTGCTGCAGCACCTACTCCAATATCAGACTTTGATCCATCAGTATATATTTTTGTAAAATATGGATAATTTTGTGTGTGAGCAGTATGGAGTTGTTATATGTTGATATTTGCAACTTGTGTAGAAAGTAATTGTCACAGGAAGGTTTAATATAGGACCACGGGGGAACTGAACAGTTTGGATCTTAAAGGACTTTTTTTGAGGTGTACATTCCAAGTTTGTGATAGTGTGTGCATTCTGATACCAGCAGGCTGAACTGCTCTGGGTTTATTTCTATAGAACATTTTAAACTGTGGATCATTAAGTATTGGATAAATGGGATCGGTAGGCATTCTTTGAATTTCTGGTGTACATTCCAAATTTGTGATAGTGTGTGCATTCTGATACCAGCAGGCTGAACTGCTGTGGGTTTATTTCTATAGAACATTTTAAACTGTGGATCATTAAGTATTGGATAAATGGGATCGGTAGGCATGATTTGAATTTTAGGTGCAAATTCAAAAGTAACACCTTTCTTCTGAGGCAGAGTGGGACTTCATGGGCTTAGATATAAAGACTTTTTATTGGCGATGTTCTATAAGTGCCTATAGCTATCCTGAGGGCAGAATGTTGAATACGAGCAAGGCGTGCTAGCACACTTGCCCTAGCAGAGTCATACATTGGGGCACCATAATCAAGACAGCCTAATCAGAGTTCTATACAAGTGAAGAAAGGTGTAGCACTCTGCACCCTATGTTGTAGAAGAAAGAACTCTGAATAGGTTAATTTTTTCTGGCTTGTAGTCTGGAGATAGGATGGTTTGTTAAGTGTAGCTCTGAGTCAGGATGCATCTTTTATTTTTTACAAAAGTGAATGACACTAGATTTCTGATGAAATAGTTGGTACCCATTCTGTGTCATCCATAGCTCAATATTGGTAAGTGAAATTTCTAGTTGCCTTCCAATGAAGTTCATATTTTGTGAACTGCAGGAAACAGCTAGATCAATGGCATAGAGGAGTTTACAGGGCTGGGAATACATTTAGTTATACGATTTATTCTTATTGAAAATAAGGTAGCACTGAGAACTGAGCCTTGTGGGACTCCTTCCTCTTGTTTATAGATTTGCGAAAGGACCTGCCGGTAGCGGACATGAAAAGATCTATGCTGAAGGAAGTTTTGTATGAAATATGGTAAGTGGCCTCTCAGGTCAAGGAAAGGAAGACCTTTCAAGATACCAAAATACCAAGTGATGTTAAAGGCCTCTATGTCAAGACATACCATAACAAGATGTTCATTTCGGATAAATGAATTTGTGATGTTTGTTTCAGCTTTGACCATGAGATCCAGGGATGATCGATTTTTCCAGAAACCAAATTGGTTATCAGAGATTAGATTTTTGGAATCAAGATATCATGTCAGTCAGCGGTGTATCGTTTTTATTAGGGTTTTACTCAAGCAGCTGGTAAGAGAAATGGGTCTATGGTGGTGAGGGATAGTGTGCTCGTTCCCTGGTTTGGGAATTGCCAGTACATAGGAGTGATTCCAGCAGGCGGGGAATGAATATTCATTTCCCGCCTGCTGGAATGAATGAATATAGAGCTTCTTGAAGTTCAAACATAGTAAGTGGCTCATTGTATGGTAAAGAAGATGTGGTTTTAAAGTTCAGCTGAGATTTTTCGGTTGAAGCTTTAATCTTCTGAAATGATGGGTTTTATGCAGTCAAGGAAGACAACTGTGAGAATACAGACCCTAGGTCATTTGCAATCTATGCAGGAGTAGAGAGCTCCTGTCCATTCCAGTTGAAAATTGGAGAGGATAGTGAAGGAAATTTGCCATTTAGCTGCCTTATTTTTTCCCTATTATCCTTACATCAGTATTTTTATTAATTGAAGTTGCAAATTGAAGAAAGCTCTTTTAGCTTTCTTCTTGAAAGCTTGAAGTCGGGCCTTGGCTCTGAGTTTCTTATAATTTATAAGATTATTGGTGGTAGGATTTTTGTGGAATATATTCCATGCTCAGTTTTTTTTTTTTTTTTTTTTTTTTTTTTAACATTCTTACAATCCTTGTTTCTCCAATAATTTAGATCTACGGATGCGTGACTGTGATTGTGGGATAGCAATAGATGCAGCTGCTAGAATTTGTTTGGTAATATGGTTGGCAACTGGGTCAATTGGGCAAGATTCGATAATCTGATATGAGAAGTGTAGTTTGTCCAATTTGCCTTGGAAAATTTCTATTTTATGTGGTTTTCTGAAGTTACTGAGTATGATGTTTGGATATTGCAGATTAATGGGTAGTGGTCACTGTTGAGAAGATCGTCAAGAGCTGATCACTGAATACTAGAAAAGATGACAGGAGAGCAGATAGAGAGATCTATTGTAAAGAATGTTCCTGTTAGGAGATGGATGTAAGTTGGTGAACCAGTATTTAGGATGGTAAAATTTTGTCTGTCAATGAGCATTTCAATGAATTGTCATCATCCATCTGCACTGGGAGAACCCCACAATGGATGGTGTTCATTGAAGTTGCCAAATAAAAAGAAAGGGGTTGGCAACTGCAGAATAAGATCTTCAAGTTCGTAAATGGTACAAGAATGACTGTGCAGTAGATAGATCAAAACAAGTGTCAATTGCAATTTGCATAGAAACATCTTCAATAGAGGTTTGTAAAGGAATGTGTCTACAAGGGACTTGTGAATCTATGAGAATGGCTACTCCACCATGAACATTATTTGTAACAGGTCTACCTTGTTAGAAAAAGAGTATAATTTTTTTATTGAGGGAGATACCTGAGGTGTCAAATATGTTTGCTATAAGCAAGATGTCTACTGGATATGATGCTTAATTATTTTGTAGATGTCATCAATACTGCTTCGAAAGCCTCTATAATTCCATTGGACGATGTTGTTCATTATTTCGATTTAGATGAAGGAGCTGAATCTGTCTGCTTTTTGGAAGTCTGTTTGACACTGTCAATTTTAATCTTATCTCTTTTTGGGAAAACAGGTCGTGTCTATTTCATCCTCTAGATGGATCTCGAGAATGGTTTCGATATCATCCTGAATGGAAATTTCATTGGTATCCATAAGGGAGTCAAATGGCTGTTTTATAATGAGATCTGAATTCTCTGCTTGGACGGATCTTATGGGAGCTGCATGGGCAGCAGGTGGTACTGTTACTGGTGTGTTAGCTCTGTTGCTGTGAGGATTGAGGTACAGAAGACAGCAAAGTTTGAGCCCATTTATAAATAGAGATGATTGGTGGAATTGATGTATCAGTCTGGACTGATACTGAATGAAATTTTTTAGAGGTTTCAGCATATGTACATCTAGGAATGTGTAGTTGTAATTGCTTTCTTGCTTCTGGGAATGAGACTTTCTTTTCTATTTTATATTTCTGGATTTTTTTTTTGTATTTCCACTGTTCACAATTTTTTGAGAAGGCTGGGTGGTTGCCTTTACAACTGGGGTGAAGCAAAGACTAGACATTACAGTCAGCTTGGGAATGCTCCTTCAATCCATAGTTAAGACATACTGAGTCACCTCGACAGACCGCTTGGGAGTGTGCAAATTTCTGAAATTTATAACATCTTACTGGGTTTGGAAAATATGAGCGAATGTGACAATGCAAATTCCCTGCTTTCACTGATGAAGGAAGGTTTGGTGGGCTAAATGTCAGTATAATACTGAGCTGGAATAAGCTCGCCATCTCTTTACATCATAATTGTTTTTGCTTGTGTGACTTTCTGATCCTACAGTTCCTGAACAATTTCTTCCTAAGAGACATTCATTAGGACCCAATCTGAAATTACGTTTTTGGAGGAATTAAGTGTGATATGTGGGGGCATCTTAACCGGAACTCCACAAAATGAGGCAAGTCTGAATACAGACTCAGAGTGTTTGGAGTTGGTGGTCTCAACAAGGAGGTCACCAGATTTCAATCGTTGTACCATTTTCAGGGTGCAAGCTACACTCTCAAGACACTTTTGAATGAGAAATGCTGACAGATTGCCTAAAGACTGGTTTCTTAGCAAATGCAGAAGGAGAAAACTTGGGTATTCCATTCAGGGAGCATCCATCCTCAATCTCTTTGGGTTGGATGAGTCACTATCTGGTATGTACAAATACATGGGATTTGGATTTTCAGTGGAAAATTGTCAGAGTCCATATTTTTCTCCTTTCGGCCCTGGGGGTTTGCTTTACCCTCCAGGTTTCCGGCACACCATGGGAAAGCAGGAGCAGTGCCACAAGGTGACCAAGTGGCTGAGTTAATAGCATTTGCATTAGCAGGGCATATGATGCAAGAAAGCAAGTTTATATATCATTAACAAAAAAAAAAAAAAAAAAACCTTCCCATTTCACCCATCCATTCACTCAAAATCTTTGTTTAGTTCTGCTTGAACTTATTTAAGTTGCTGACCTCCACTACAACAGATGGAAGTTTGTTCCAACTATCAACCACCACTGGCTAAAGACGAATTTCACTTAGCCCCCTGTTAGAGTTTGATAAACATCTATTCTACATTTGTCTTTCCTCAATTTGAATTTATGCCACCTCAGGTAAGTAATCTGAGCAAGAGGAAGAATCCCATTAGCATTGAGCTTGCTCAATCCGTTCAAGGCCTTATACATCTCAATTAGATCACCTCGCAGGTGCCTAGTCTCCAGCAGCTACAATTTGCAGAACTTAAGCCTTTCTTGGTAACACCAACCCTTTGTTGCATTCACCCAATCTCGTTGCCGTTCTCTGTACTCATTCCAGCAGTTCTACATCTTTCCTAAAATGAGGCCTCCAGACCTGTATGCGGTACTCAAAGTGTAGCCTGACCATTGCCTTATACAAAGGGACAATCACCCCACTCCCTTATCCCTGCTAGTAAAATACCTGTGTATCATTGACAAAACACTATAAGCTACTCTTTTAGACTTTTTGCACTGCTCAGAAAACTTCATATTTGACTGCACAATTACCCCAGGTCATTTTTGTTCTCCACTACCCTGAGTGTAATACCATCCAGTTAGTACATCACTATGGGGTTACTGCTTCACATATGCAATACTTTACATTTGTCAATGTTAAACTTCAGTTGCCACCTCTCAGCCCATCTGCTCAATTTTCCCAATCCCATTTCAGTAGCATACTATCATTAGTGTGATTAACAACCCTGCCAACCTTCATATCGTCTGCAAACTTAAATATTAACCTTGATATACCTTCATCAATAACATTGATAAATACCAAAAACAATAATGGGCCCAACACCAAACCCTGGGGGTCTCCACTAATAACATTAGTTCATGAAGAGCAGTGTCCACTGATAACCACCCTCTGTCTTCGCACATTCAACCATCCTTTTATCCATCGTAGCAACTTGCCCTTAATGCCATACTGCTCCAAATTTGTACAGTAGTCTTCTACATGCCACAGTATCAAAAGATTTCCTAAAATCCAAGTATATGATATCAAAATTATTCTTTGCATGCAGTTCCTTTTGACCAATATCATAGCATTCAATCATATTTGTCAGACAAGACTCCCCCTTAACAAACCCATGCTGTGTCAAAACTATAACTGCAGTCTTGTCTAGATAATCCTGCATTGCTTACTTAACCAGTGACTCCATTATTTTCCCTGGAACAGAAAACAGACTAAGAAATCTGTAATTACCTGTGTCACCCTTTGATCCCCTTTGTGAATTGGGGACACATTTTCACATCTCCAGTCCATGGAGACGTCCCCTGACTCTAAGGATACTCTCATAATTATGGCTAAGGGTTTGCTTACTTCCCTTGTTGCCTCCTTCATTACAACTGGATAGATCCCATCGACCCCAGGTGCCCTCCTTATGTTTAACTTCGACAATTTCTCTTCTGCTTTGCTCTCAGTTATTACAAAATCACTTAAACCCCTGTTAGAGTTTGATAAACATCTGGCTCTCTCCTCCTTGAATAACTCCTCATGTGTGAATGTAAATGCAAAATACTCTTTAATTTAGTAGCTATCTGAGAATGATCACCTACAGTCAAACCATTGATATCAAGTGGGCCATGATCGATCCCCTTCTTTTTAAGAGTTTATATAAGTAAAGAAGTCTTTGCTGTTTTTATTTGCATCCTTTGCCAAAGATGTCTCAATCTGCCTTCGCCTGCCTAACCTCCTTTGTGACTTGATTACAGACTAGTTTATATCTGTAATAGGCTTCTGTGTTGCCTGATAATTAATATGCATCCCCTGCATATTTCTTCTCTGCCATATGTCTCATTAGTTCATCTGATATCAATTTTGGCCTAAACCTTGAACAATCTTTCTTAGTTGGTATGTAAAGCCTATTAGCTTCCAAGATTAATTCTTTGAATGCTTCCCATTTTGAATTTGCTGTTGGTAACATCATCAGTTTGGTCCCACTGTATAGAATTTAAATACTGTCTCAGACCTCTGTAGTCACCTTTACGAAAGCAAAAACCCTTTCCTTTACCCTTGATGGTAGTTACCTCTTTGAGTAAATCCCACTTCAGCACACTGTGATCAATGCGACCTAGTGGTTCCTTTCTCTGCAGATTCTTAATGCACGAAGAATCACTATTGATAATCAGATCAAGAGTATTACTCCCTCTGGTTGCTTCCCGAACATGCTGATGTAGAAAGCAATCATCCAATAAATCCACAAAAGCCTTGCTAGTGTGCGAGTAACCAACCCACAAATTTCAGTCAATATCTGGGAAATTAAAATCTCCCATTATAAGACTCTCTGATTTACTGGCCCACTCTATTTCCCTGAACAGTTTTTTTATTATACTCATCAGAGTCATTAGGCCTATAACACACTCCTCCTCTCAATTTTGATTTCCCAGTGCTTATGTCACACCAAACTGACTCGACACTGTACTGTGCAGTGATGTTGGCTGACTTCACTTCCTTGGATTTTATGTGTTTCTTAACTAATAGCATAACCCCTCCTGCCTTCCTGTCCTGTCTATCCTTCTTTGGGGAGTACACATTGTACTCCCCAAATTCCATTTCTGCATTCCTTATATCTGTGTGATATCACGTCTCTGATATCCCAACAATATCTGCCTTTGATGTTTTGAACAACACCTCAATTTCATCAAATTTATTTACCAAACTGCTAGCATTGGTGTACATGCAAGTATACATGCACCTTTTTCTATCCTTAGCTACTCTAACACAACCCATGTGTTTCCTTGTACTGCAATGACTCCCAACAGTCTCTGAAATCTGCTGCATCTTGTTTTCCAGGCTGCTGCTCATTCCAATAGAAGCAGTGCAACAATCACTTTCACCTCTGCCAGCAGCTACTGTTAACCTATTAGTCTGTGTATCGCCCCAAGCTAGCAGTTTTCCGACCCACCTAACGCTGTCTCGATGGCATCAGCAAATATTCTTGCACTCTTTTTATTTAAGTGTATCCCATCCCTGTAAAAGCAGTCTCTCCTGTTATTAATATAATATAATCAGAATTTCCGGATCCGAAACGGTTGTCCCATATCCAGGAAATTTTTAGTGGAGCAGTGGAGAGTGTTAGACTGAGAGTTTCATATCTCTCAATAATCAGGCGAAATTAATTAACTAATAAAAATAGTTAATACAGTGTCTTAGGATATTTTTAAATTATTAAAACCATACTTCTTTAAAACTCTTCGGTCTACCCAAATTGACTTGACGCATTATAGCCTTAGATGCTAATGCGCTATAAAACTCTAAAACAAACAAAAGTCTACCCAAAATCAACTATTCTACTGTTAGAACCGTATCTTGGGAATCTGTAGGATAAAATTATAAAACTCTATTCATTTGGAACTTAAATTTAATACAATAAGGGAGGAGAAACTTATTTTCCAGGGGGAGAGAGAGTGTATGGACAGATATTGTGCAATTCCTCGCCCTAGTTCTATGTCATTGGCCTCTCACCAACAGAGCTGAAGGAGAGAAGAGCATCTCAGTTTCACACCCACAATGGTACTAAAAAGGGTTTTATTGCTACGGCAGAGGTGGGATGTCCAGTGGTTTTCATGGGGCAATTACCAAAAATGGTAGTGTCATTGTAAATGAGCATTCATGGATGACTTTGTCTCTGTGACATAGAACGAGATAATGTTAGTATGTAAAGAATTCTGTGAGGTACTGGGGGGGAGAGACCTTCCTGCTTTTGTACCAGAGACTGGCAACAGAGTGGAACATCTCGTCGACGTCGAACACCGAGGGTCTTGGCGATGTGAAGGGTTCGGCAGTCAGTGTAGCTCCAGCCTTAAGAATGTCCGAGTAGGAGCTGAGACAAAGGAAACATGGCTCAGAAGACCACACCCTAGTTTCCACCAGAGAGAAGGAGGTCTCATAACCTGTCCTGAAGCAAGAGATTTAACTGGTAAGCCATTATCTCCTTTGTGTGAATGTAAACCTTGAAAACAACATAAACAGATACCATTTTAATGCTTCCTTCCTAAATGTTAGCATTAGCATTAGTAGAGGCATATGGTGCAAGAAAGCAAGCTTATGCAGCATCAGCCAAAAAAAAAAAAAAAAAAAAAAAAAGAAAAAAAGAAACCCTTTCACTTCACCCCTCCGTTCATTTGAAATACCTGTCCAGCTGAGCCTTAAATTTATTTAGGCTATCAACTTCCACAACAAGGGATGGAAATCTGTTCCACCAACCAACTACCCGCTGGCTAAAGGCAAGTTTCCGCACATCTATCCGACATCTGTCTTTCCTCAATTTGAATTTATGCCCTCTCAGGTGATTATTCTGAGCAAGAGGCAGTATCCCATCAGCATTGAGCATGCTCAAACCATTCAGGGCTTTGTACACCTCTATCAGATCACCTCGCTGGTGCCTAGTCCTCCAGACACTGTAATTTGCAAAACTTTAGCCTTTCTTCATAAGAGCAACCCTCCGTTCCATTCCGTTCACTAACCTTGTTGCCCTTCTCTGTACTTGTTCCAGCAGCTCTACATCCTTCTTGAAATGAGGCCTCCAAACCTGTATACAGTACTCAAGGTGCGGCCTGACCATTAGCTTATACAAGGGAATAATCACATCCCTATCCCTGCTAGAAAAATTCCTGTATATCATTGATAAGACACCATGAGCTACTCTTGCAGCCCGTCTGCACTGCTCAGAGAACTACATATCTGCCTGCACAATTACCCCCAGGTTTTTTTCATTTTCTACCACTGTCAGTGTAGTACCACAGAGTTGATACGTTGCTCTGGGGTTGCTGTTTCCCATATGTAGTGCTTTACATTTGTCAACGCTAAACTTCATTTGCCACCTCTCAGCCCATCTGCTCAACCTTTCCAGATCCTGTTGCAGCAGCATAGCGTCAGTAGCATCCTTAACAACCCTGCCAACCTTTGTATCGTCTGCAAACTTGGACATTAAGGTTGATATATCATCATCAATATTATTTATAAATACAGAAAGCAAAAATGGATCCAACATTGAACCCTGAGGGACTCCATTAATAACATTAGTCCACGATGAGCAGTGTCCATTAATTACCACTCTCTGTCTTCTGCCACTCAACCATCCCTTTATCCATAGCAACGATTTGCCACCAATGCCACACTGCTCCAATTTGTGCAGCAGTCTTCCATGTGCAACAGTATCAAAAGCGTTTCTAAGATCCAAATATATAATATCAAAGTTATTCCCTGCATCCAATTCTTTTGTGACTACATCATAGTATCCAATCAAATTGGTCAGGCAAGACCTTCCCTTAACAAAACCATGCTGTGTCTGAGCTATAATTGAATTCTTGTCAAGATGATCCTGCAGTGTTTCTTTAACCAGTGCTTTCATTAGTTTTCCTGGAACAGGTCTATAATTACTTGTGTCAGCCTTTGTCCTCCTTTGTGAATTGGGGTTACATATGCACATCTCCAGTCTGTGTGTACCTCCCCTGAGTCCAAGGAAGCTCTCATAATTATGGCTAACGGATTGCTTACTTCCTTTGCTGCCTCCTTTAATATAACTGGATAGATCCCATCCACCCCAGGTGCCTTTCTTGTATTTATCTTCAACAATTTCTGCTCAACTTTACTCTCAATTATTACAAGATCATCTAGCTCACTGCCAGTGTTTACTTCATCTATGGCATTTCCCTTCCTGAATAACTCCTCATGTGTGAATGTAGATGCAAAATATTGATTTAGTTTGTTAGCTACCTGAGCAGGATCATGAACAGTTGAACCATCGATATCAAGTGGACCAATCTGATTCATCTCCTTCCTTCTAGAGTTTACATAAGTAAAGAACTCCTTGCTGTTTTTCTTTGCATCCCTTGCCAAAGATTTCTCGTTATCTGCCTTCGCCTGCCTAACCTCCTTTGTAACTTGGTTACAGATCAACTTATATCTATCATAGGCTTCTGTGTCACATGTTAATTTATATGTATCCCATGCATTTTTCTTGTATGCCATTAGTTCATCTGACATCCATTTAGGCCTGAACCTTGAACAATATTTCTTAGTTGGTATGTAAAGCCTAGTAGCTTCCAAGATAAGTTCTTTGAATGCTTCCCATTTTGAGTTTCTGTTGGTAACATCATCAGTTGGTCCCACTGTATAGAATTTAAATACTGTCTCAGACCATCGTAGTCGCCTTTACGAAAGCAATAACCCTTCCCATTATCCCTGATGGTAGTTACCTCTTTGAGTAAATCCCACTTCAGCACACTGTGATCACTGCCACCTAGTGGTTCCTGTATCTGCAGATTCTCAATGCTTGAAGAATCACTACTGATAATCAAATCAAGAGTATTGATCCCTCTAGTTGCTTCCCAAACATGCTGATTTAGAAAACAATCATCCAATAAATCCACAAAAGCCTTGCTAGTGTGTGAGTGACCAACCCACAAATTCCAGTCAATATCTGGGAAATAATCCTCCATTATAAGACTCTCTGATTTACTGGCCCACTCTATTTCCCTGTACAGTTTTTTTATTATACTCATCAGAGTCATTAGGCCTATAGCACACTCCTACTCTCAATTTTGATCTCCCAATGCTTATGTCACACCAAACTGACTCGACACTGCACTGTCTAGCGATGTCGACTGGCTTCACTTCCTTGGATTTTAAGTGTTTCTTAACTAATAGCATAACCCCTCCTCCCTTCCTATCCTGTCTATCCTTTCTGTAGACGTTGTACTCCCCAAATTCCAGTTCTGCATTACTTATATCTGTGTGACACCACGTCTCTGATATTCCAACAATATCTGCCTTTGATGCTTTGAGCAATACCTCAAATTCATCAAATTTATTTACCAAACTCCTCGCATTGGTGTACATGCAGGTATACATGCACCTGTTCTTTTTCTTAGCTACCCTAACACAACCCATGTGTTTACTTGTACCCTAATGATTCCCAGCAGTCTCTGAAATATCCCGCATCTTATTTTCCAAGCTGCTGCTCATTCCAATAGAAGCAGTGCAAGAATCACTTTCACCTCTGCCAGTGGCTACTGTTAATCTATTAGTCCTTGTATCCCCCCAATCTAGCAGTTTTCTGACCCACCTAACACTGCCTCGATAGCATCAGCAAACATTCTTGCACCCATCCCTGTAGAAGCAGTCTCTCCTGTTAACAAGTACAGACCAGGCTGAAAAAAAATTCTACGCCTTGAGCCTTGCACAATCTTTCCAGGGCCGAACTGATCGACAGGGCTCTCATCATATACTCCCTCCTATCGTGTCTGGGCAGAATTGCAGACACTTTCAAATTCAACCCTAATTCGCGGCTTTTTTTCAACAGTGACCTGTACTTGTTTAGTAATTCCGCCAGTCTCCTACTCTTAATATCATTAGTGCCAACGTGTACAACTATATCACCTTTTGAACCCTTAAAAAATGATATCCGCTCTACAACATCATCAACCTTTGCCCCTGGCAGACATACCCTGGTCCTGTTCCACCTGTATTTTTTACAAAGCATGTTTCCCGTTTCCCTGACAATAGAGTCACCAACAACTACTTGTTCCTTTGGGACCAGCGCATTCTGCCTTGGGGGTTGCTGCTGTGTTGCGTAATGCCCAAGTGCAAGCTCTGGCATTGGTGTGGGCAGCTGAGAGCTTGATGGGTCCTCACTTTTAATCCTTCAAGGGCATCCACCCTGTCCTTCAAGCTCTCATATAGGCCCAAAACAACGCTAAGTTGTTGCCTGATTTCCATACACTCCTTGCATCGTGCGCATACAAAGACATCCCCCATGGCAGTATCATGTCCCGTACCTGACATGATTCCCATAACAATGAAAGGGCATTTCTCCCATGGTTGGTGGTACACAGGAATCTTACAGCAAGGTGCTGTTGGAATAAGAAACGAGAGGGACAGGGCCTGTTCACATTAGAACAGACGTAAGATAGTGTAAAGTAATGAGAACACCAAAAGTACTTTGCCTAGGGTTCTTCTGTTATCCAACTGTTCTGTTCTATGTTGAAGTGTTTTGTGAATTGAAATGTTTCGTGAACATTGTGGCTTGTTAAACAAATGCCAAACAATAAGTCTGATGAATAAATAGTTCCAGTGATACTAGAATCCAGTATGTTATAAAAATGTTTTTGTCAATACAGTGCACAATATTATTGTTATAAACGGAAACTGGAAGCAATATATATACACACATCTTTACTTTTGCGCAAACAACTAGATGGAGTGCAAGTCTGTACACACATTTTCTTTTGATATAATAAATGTTGTTATGTGTTACATAATGTCTCATTCTCTCTGCCCATATTCTCATACACCAGTAGAAACAGGTATGAACCAGTAAAGTGTTAAAAAGTGGGGATTGGGTTGACACTCTGTGATCACTCAGTCTTAAAATCACAACATGATCCAACGCGGCGGCAATTAAGTGCTAGAACAGCCCTTGATTTTCCAGAGCACAGATTTTGTCCTAGCTGAACGTTCATCTCATTCAGAATAATTATCATAGGAAAAGTAATACGGCTATAAGTCAATGGGAATAAACAAGAGAAGAACAGAGAGAGCCCCTGACAATTTATCAGTGTGAGCTCAATGTATTGTTAGTTTATTGAGTCAAACTTGTACTGACTAGTGAGTAAAATGTCCATTCAAGTGTTTGAACAATCCAAACTTATTTTGTTATATTTATAGAATTCATGTAGTAGTCAAGCAAAGACAAAATATTACAGAATTTGTAAAAAATGTGTATTGTGTTTATTTTGGAGTGAAATTTAGTGACAAATGGGCTCCACATAAAGTTTGCCAAACCTGAGTTGAAGCATTGAGATTGGGGAAAAATCGTAATTTTTTTTTTCTACAAACCACTGTGATGACTGTTACTTTTGCTCAGTTAATGTAGAGGGATACAATGCAAAGAGTAAGAATGGCATTATGTATCCTAATATTCCATCTGCCATTAGACCAGTCCCACATGGAGATAACCTGCCAATTCCATGCCCTCCACTTATTTTAGAGAATCCAGCAGCAGAGAGTGTTGGAAGTGAAGCTTCTGAAGATGAAACTGAAGTTTACACACCTGGAGACATTGAGTCCAGCCCTCAACTGTTTTCACAGCACGAACAAAATAATGTGGTAAAAGATTTAATGTTGAAAATACTATTATAAAGGACAGTGTTGTAAGTTAGATAGTTAGTTATTTGGTTTTTAGGAGCATTAGCAACTAAGGCCATATTGCTCCGGGATATGCGGTGGTCATTCCCTGACCTTTCCGCATCCTCCGTATTTGGTGGTGACGGGCTCGAACCCCGGTCTAATCAAGAAGCGTGTGCTACGCACTGCTGCTCCTTCCCACCTGGCTATGGAGGCACCAACAGTGTTGTAAGAAGTCTGCTAAATCTGCTCACCTCTTATTTTAAAAACTGATCTATAATGGATCAAATTTTTATTTCTTTGATTTTCTTGCAGATATTTCTACTTTACAAGCCCTCTTCAGCATCCAGCAATAGTCAGCCATCATGTTGACATTCCACCTTCCTTGTTACCTCATCTCCACATCTTTAATGTTCTGGTGAAAATGCCCTGTTCTTCACTGACACTTAATAGAATTTTCTAGGAAGCTGTCGATGTGGGAAGAACAGGGCAGCTTCTTGAAGTTTGCTGACATATTTTCAACTATATTCTTGTCGTCTGGATCCTTGTTATTCCCTAAGAACTTCTCAACAACAGACCTGAAGCTAATCCATGCTTGTTTTTCTCTTTTATTTATAGTTTCCCCCCAAAATCTTGGTCCCCCATCAGTTTGCAAATTTGAGGTCCAACAAAAATTCCTCATTTTAGCTTCTCTTGGATGATTGTTTGTTTGTTTGTATTGAAATTTAGTGGCACATGGACTACATGGGTCGTAACGCACCAGTTCATATGGTGTGATGTGTTTCAGAGTTTGGATTTAAATTGTTCCTTTTAACCTGAGTCATACTTCATTGTTGTTAGCCTGTTGCTTATGTTCATTTCCTTAGAGGAGGTGGTATAAATTAATAGCTTTAAGGAAGTTGAAAACATCTGTGAAGTCATTTCTATTTTATAAGAGGTCTGTTGGGGTAATGGTGTCATGTGTCCTATAAATATCTTTGAAGGCTTGTTTGCGTTCATTTGCATATGTAGGACAGTCTATTAATATGGGTTGGACTGATTGAATAGTGTCACAAGTCTGGCATCATGGTGATGCTTCTGCTCACAACAAAAATGAGTGCGTAATATGGGCATGCCTGATTCTTAGTCTGGCCAGTGCTGTTTTTTCCTTTCTTGAACTTCGTTTGCTAGAAATCCAGTTTTCAATATTTGGCTTTATTTGGTATAATTTGTTTGCAGTTTGCTGATTCTGAGTTTCTTGCCACTGCAACTGGCAAGTACACCATATCGCAGGCTTGTAATCGGTATATGGCACTGATATATCTTCTCCAATCTGTAGTATGGCTTCTTCTGCTGAATTGTCTGCTGCTTCATTTCCAGCAATCCCTGTATGTCCTGGGATCCAGCAGAAAAGTGTATCCTGTTCATTTCTCGCGCATTAGTATTTGTCGTGTGTGCCAAAGGATTGGGTGTACCTACATTTTGCATGGCTTGTAAGGAACTCAAGGAATCTGTATATATCACTTCTCATGTAATGCTTATCTTGTACATGCATTAAGGCTATTTTTATTGCATATAATTCTTCTGTGTATACGCTGTACTCTTTCGGTAGCTGTTGCATTAAAATGATATCTGGGAATACAGCTACTGCTCCCACTAAAGTCTGTTTTCGAACAGTGTATATTGGAATATAGTCAGGAAATTGAATTCTACGTACTGTAACATGTACATACTAATTGATATTTCTGTTCACTGACTTTTTTCTTTTTTTTTTTGGTTGTAAAATTTTAAACAGTAAAAATGATAAGCAATTAATAACAAAGAATGCGGCATGCACAAGTTGCAACAAACACGATACGGAGTAATGAGTTTCTGAAAATTTATGTTTTTTACAGGATTGAATATTTCATGGAAGGGGAAACACATTTCACCATAATAACATGAAAACCCACAGAATTCCAGCTATCAGTACTATAGTAAATGCAAGAAGATCGAGTTTACTACCCGTTTATAATTGATTACACTAACAGAAAAGACCGATAAACTGGAAACTGCAAATTGTTTTTATTGTTTTATGGTAGTGACCTCCAGAAATGTGCTTTAGAAAAATATCATGAAGGCGATAACAACTAGCGAGTCAACAGCAGGGATTCATAAAAAGGGATGGCAACATTGAAAATTACATCTAACATAATAGCAGAGTTTTCCCAACACAAAAGCTCAAAAATATAGTGTTATGCAAGATTTCCAGCAATTCTCAAACTGTGTTAGAGTGAAACCTTGTTTTAGAAGTAATGCGTTGTGCGAGGATTGCCACAAATTATCAACCCCTGTATAACACAGGCAACCCCTGTGTTATACAGGAGTTGCCTGCATGCGGTTGTATTTAAAAGTCGTAACAAAATACAGATATTTGCTGCGCTGTGCACTCTTTCACACGTCTATAAAAATGAAACCATATGTTCAAATTAACATGTAAATTTTGTAGCACGGGTTGCATAAAACTCCCCCCCCCCCCAATAAAAGCACACCCAACCTAAATGGGCACGTGATGCCACTGCTGGTCACCTATTTTGACATAATGACTCATGAGCCACTATAACAAAATGTCACTATGGACAAAGGAAATAATTTCAACATTATTTATTTGATTTTAGTAAAGCATTTGACTTAGTCTCTCATGAAGGGTTACTGTATAAGTGGAACATGGTGGAATCATGGGTAAGATCCTAAGATGGATTGCAGGTACCTGCAGGCTAGGAGGACTGGTTCAGAAACCCCTAATGGTTCTGATTTTCACATATGACACTGGCAGAGGAATAGAAGGCATGCTGTAAAAATTTACAGATATCATGGGGATTGGGAGAACAATGGCACCAAGTAACACACCTTCAGTCTGACTCAGATAGGCTTTAAAGATGGTTAGAAAAGTAGCAGCTACATTTTAATGCAGAAAAATGCAGGGTCTTATACTTGGGAATAGCAACCCCTAAAGAATTTTTACACTTGGTAGGAGTGAATTAAACATAACAGGAAGAAAGGAACTTGGGATTTATGATATGGACAGACATAGAGTGCTTTGAGCAGTATAGATAAGCAGAAAGTAAAGTCCAATGTCTCCTATCGATGATTTTTCAAATATTTGCTTGTAAAGAGAGAGGGAGATCATAATTCCACTGTATAAAGCAATTGTAAGACTGAACTTGGAACACTGTATTCAAGTATGGAAACCACACCTAAAAAAACAAACAAAAAAACTGAACTTCTTGAAAGAGTCCAAAGACAGGCAGCCCATTTAGTGAGACCTGCAAAAAGGGCATCCTTAAGAGGAAAGAATTCAAATACATGGGCTATGGGAGTATGGCAACCAGGCACCTAGAGGGGGATCTAACTGATGTTTACAAGGCTTTGAGATAGAATGGTAAAATGAATGAAGATGAAATTTTCACTGTTAAAAAGGATTCCATAACTAGGGGCCATAAATTAAAATTATGAGAAAAGAGATTAAAACTGTAATATAGGAAGTTTTCTTTAAGCCAGTGGATTGTTAATTACTGAAATAAGTGAATTTTCTGTTTACACTCCAGGATGACCACAATATTAGAGAAATTCACAAGATAGAGGGAAGAGAAGAACATTTTACCACATTTAGTAGCCATGCAGCTTGAACTATGATCACCCTTCACAATTAACCACTTAGCTACAGGAGAATAAGTTACCTCTGTCAGTAGTTCAGGCTGACAGCCTGATGAAATTCAAAGGTCAGCTGGATAGTTACATATATGAGGAGAGGAACACATAGGTTGCTTACTTTTTTTTGTTTGTTTTTTACATATACAGGGGTTCTTGAAATCAGCATCGATATTTACTGAGGGAATGGTTCATTAAAATACAAGAAGAAAAGTCTATGCTCAGTTCGAAGTAGAAGCAACGGGTTTTGAGTTAGAGCATTAAACAGATTAGTGACATTTCTGCTTCTAGCATTTTGCAAACATCACAAATTGGGGTATGCACATCAGTTTGGTGCACAAAATGTTATGCAAATTGCAGTACAATATTTTTTTATAAAACATGATGAAAATGTAAAGCTGCAACAAATGGATTGTTGCTGTGCTACAATAACTTCATTACATGTATGATGAGCAGAAGACCAACTTTAGCACAATATGCTGACATTCACCTTTTTTTATGGTGTATGTGAAGGAAATGCGACAGTTGCACCCACTGAAGAGAAGTGTTCATTTTCCAACAAGCCAACACCCTAATTGGCATGTATTTGTCAACACCCACTGTAATTTGAGAGAATGGGGTACAGTAAAAGGGCATCATGACCAAGGCCAGCCCTAATCATATTCTATATAGGCAGAGGAAGGGGTGCTGGATATTGTGACATTAAATACCTCCACCAGCACACAAAGAGCCTCTGCAAAAATGGGTCATCCCAAAACCTTTGTTTGGTGCACACTGCATGAACATGGGCTGTATTCACATATGCAGAGAATTCAGGCATTGCAAGCAGGGGATTCACATGTGCCTGTAATATCTTGTGGAACAACGAGGCAACATTTACACAAGATGGGATATTCAACATGCACAATCTCAATACATGGTCAGTGTTTTTACACAAATAAAACATTTCTAATTAAAGTAAGCTTTTTCATAAATTTACTATTATACACAAAACCCTAGAAGCAGAACTGATATCACTAATCTGTTTAATGAGCTAACTCAAAATCTGTTGCTCCTACTTCAAACTGAGTGTAGACTTTTCTTCTTGTATTTTAATGAAGAACCATTTCCTCAATAAATATTGATATCGATTTCAAGGGCACCCTGTATATTTTATATATTTTTTATTTATTTTAATTTGTAATTTTTATTATTTTGTTAGTCCATGTACATGTATTCCATGCACACCCATTTGAGCTGCATGTTGGCTATCACTCAAGCATTTTGCTACCCATGTCTCATAGACTTTATGATAATGCAGATAGTCATGAATTACTGAATAACGTGGGCCTTACTTTAACAGTGATGTCCAGGAGACCATGACAGATTTATTATGCCAGCACTGATTATGCAATATGTATCTCATGTATACTACTCCAGAGCAATAGGCATATATTTCAGTACATCCAGAAAGAAATTTTAATATAAAATAATATTAAAATATCTCACCTGACATAGAGAACAAGGTTCTGCTTCTTTGAAAAATTCTGGAGCTAATGGAAAATGAGCCTTTAAAATTTTCCATACTTCATCTTGGACTAATTTTCTTGTGCTTTCATCAACTACCAAATTTTCTATGAGTGAAACAAATAAACAGCATTTACAAGGTAGAAAAACTAATACGATTTCTAAAAAAATTTAATTTAGCTTTAATTATAAGGTTTCTATTATAACAGTTACTTTTATTATTTTTTACTTTTATTTAGTATTATTTTATTTTTTTGAAAATAAAATAATACCAGGAATTTATCAATGGTTTAATGAATAGACAAAGAGCCAAAATTAAAATAAATTATTACAATTTTGTATAGTGTGAATATAGAATAAAACAATACTTTCTTCGAACGCAAAAAACAGCATAAAACAACACGGACAAGTAATAGGGATAATAATTCACTAATTGATTATATAATCCCTAATATAAATATAAAACTGGAAAACAAAGAATGTATAATAGATAATGGAAGTGATCATAAATCAATAGTTGGAACATTCAGATTTAGAGAATTCTTTAAGAAAAAGCAAAAAAATAAAAATAAAAAAACAAAGATAAAGAAACAACATTCAAAATTGAAATATTACAAGACTGAAGTGTTAGGTATCTATACAGAAATAGATAAAGAGAATATTTAGAATTAAGAGAAATGGAATATGAATATCAGTCAATAGAAGATATATGGGAAAGGATTAAAATTTGTATAAATAAAGCAGCACATGAAACATTAGAAGAACAAAATATAAAAAAGAAGAAAAAATTGGACCCTCATTGTATACAAAAGAAATAAAAGACTAGGCTAAGATCAAAGCAACAGCATTTCAGAAACATATATAAAATAAACAGATGCACAGATATACCCAGAATACAGCATGTTTCAAAAGTGATGGCCAATAATTTAAAGGTGAACTGTACAGACTATATATATATATATATATATATACAGACTGTACACACTATATAACATGCAAAAAAAACCTAGTAAACATGGGGTCCTTAACTGAATCATTTTCAAGATATTGCACATTTCTAGTTGGGATCCACCACTGACAAGGTCAACTGTACAGAGTTGGGATCCACCACTGAAATGTTTGTTTGGGTTAGGTTATGCTCATTCTTTCCCTTCTTTCAATGCTTTGAGACATAGCAGGCATACTAGTACTTGTCAAAGGATAGTCAACATGGAAAGAGGTTACAGCAACAAAGAGTGTGTGGCCATGCACTTCATGTATGGTAAAGCCAACAGCAGTGCACTCAAGGCTGCACATTTATACCAAGAAGCATTTCCACACCAAAGGCAGCACAACTGGTGCACAGCTGGGACACATTGTGGTACAAGTAAACACATGGGTTGTGTTAGGGTAGCTAAAAATAGGAACAGGTGCATATATACTTGCGTGTACACCAATGCTAGGAGTTTGGTAAATTTGATGAATTTGAGTCATCAAAGTAAACATCAAAGGCAGATATTGTTGGAATATCAGAGACGTGGTCACACAGATATAAGGAATGCAGAACTGGAATTTGGGGAGTACAATGTGTAGAAAGGACAGACAGAATAGGAAGGGAGGAGGGGTTATGCTATTAGTTAAGAAACACAAAATCCAAGGAAGTGAAGCCAGTCGACATCGCTGGACAATGCAGTGTCGAGTCAGTTTGGTGTGACATAAGCATTCGGAGATCAAAATTGAGTAGGAGTGTGCTATAGGCCTAATGACTCTGATGAGTATAATAAGAAACTGTACAGGGAAATAGAGTGGGCCAGTAAATCAGAGAGTCGTATAATGGGGGATTATTTCCCAGATATTGACTGGAATTTGTGGGTGGGTCACTCACACACTAGCAAGGCTTTTGTGGATTTATTGGATGATTGTTTTCCACATCAGCATGTTCGGGAGGCAACTAGAGGGAGTAATACTCTTGATTTGATTATCAGTAGTGATTCTTCATGCATTAAGAATCTGCAGATGAAGGAACCATTAAGTGGCAGTGATCATAGTGTGCTGAAGTGGGATTTACACAAAGAAGAAACTACCATCAGCGGTAAAGGGAAGGGTTTTTGTTTTCATAAAGGCAACTACGATGGTCTGAGACAGTATTTAAATTCTATACAGTGGGACCAACTGATGATATGACTAACAGCAAATTCAAAATGGAGAGCATTCAAAGAATTTATCTTGGAAGCTACTAGGCTTTACATACCAACTAAGAAATATTATTCAAGATTTAGGCCAAAATGGATGTTAGATGAACTAATGAGACATATGGCAGAGAAGAAAAATGCATGGGATACATATAAATTAATGGGAGACGTGGAAGCCTATGATAGATATAAGTTGGTCTGTAACCAAGTCACAAAGTCAGATTATGAGAAATCCTTGGCAAAGAATGCAAAGAAAAACAGAAAAGAGTTCTTTACCTATGTAAACTCTAGAAAGAAAGGGATGAATCAAATTGGTCCTCTGGATATTGGTGGTTAAACTGTTGATGATTCAGCTCAGGTGGCTAACAAACTAAACGAGTATTTTGCATCTACATTCACACATGAGGAGTTATTCAGGAAGGGGAATGCCAGAGGTGAAGTAAACTCTGGCAGTGAGCTTGATGATTTTGTAATAACTGAGAGGAAAGTGGAGGAGAAATTTTTGAGGATAAACATAAAAAAAGGCACCTGGAGTGGATGTGATCTATCCAGTTATATTAAAGGAGGCAGCAAAGGAAGTAAGCAAACCCTTAGCCATAATTATGAGAGCTTCTTTGGACTCAGGGGAGGTACCCATAGACTGGAGATGTGCACATGTGACCCCAATTCACAAAGGAGGATCAAAGGCTGACACAAGTAATTATAGACCTGTGAGTTTAACTTCTGTTCCAGGAAAATTAATGGAGGCACTGGTTAAAGAAGCACTGCAGGATCATCTAGACACCACTTCAGTTATATAGCTCGGACACAGCATGGTTTTGTTAAGGGAACGTCTTGCCTGACCAATTTGTTTGGACACTATGATGTAATCACAAAAGAACTGGATGCAGGGAATAACTTTGATATTATATATTTGGATCTTAGAAAGGCTTTTGATATTGTTGCACATGGAAGACTGCTGCACAAATTGGAGCAGTGTGGCATCGGAGGCAAATTGCTGCTATGGATAAAGGGGGTGGTTGAGGGGGAGAAGACAGAGTGGTAATCATGGACAATGCTCGTCATGGACTAATGTTATTAGTGGTGTCTCTCAGGGTTCAGTGTTGGGTCCATTGTTGTTTTTTGTATTTATAAAAGATATTGATGATGGATATCAAGCTTAATGTCCAAGTTTGCAGATGATACAAAGGTTGGCATGGTTGTTAAGGACACTACTAACAGTATGTTGCTGCCACAGGATCTGGAAAGTTGGTTGGTTTTGATTTTATTGGCACATTAGCAACTAAGGCTATAATGCGCCAGGATCTGGAAAGGTTGAGCAGATGGGCTGAGAGGTGGCAAATGAAGTTTAACATTGGCAAATGTAAAGTACTACATATGGGAAACAGTAACCCCAGAGTAACGTTATCAACTCTGTGGTACTACACTGACAGTGGTAGAGAATGAAAAGGACCTGGAGGTAATTGTGCAGGGAGATATCAAGTTTTCTGAGCAGTGCAGACAGGCTGCAAGAGTAGCTCATTGTGTCTTGTCAATGATATACAGGAATTTTTCTAGCAGGCATAAGGAGGTGATTAATCCCTTGTATAAGGCAATGGTCAGGCCACACCTTGAGTACTGTATACAGGTCTGGAAGCCTCATTTCAAGAAGGATGTAGAGCTGCTGGAACGAGTATAGAGAAGGGCAACAAGATTAGTGAATGGAACAAAGGGTTGCTCTTACGAAGAAAGGCTTCAGTTTTGCAAATTACAGTGTTTGGAGACTAGGCACCGGCGAGGTGATCTGATAGAGGTGTATAAAGCCTTGAATGGTTTGAGCATGCTCATTGCTGATGGGATTCTTCCTCTTGCTCAGAATAATTACCTGAGACGGATTAAATCAAATTGAGGAAAGACAGATGTAGGATAGATGTTCAGAAATTTGCCTTTAGCCAGTGGGTAGTTGGTTGGTGGAACAGAGTTCCATCCCATGTTGTGGAAGTTGATAGCCTAAATAAGTTTAAGGCTCAGCTGGACAGGTATTTTGAACGAACGGAGGGGTGAAATGGGAGTGGTTTTTTTTTTGGCTGATGCTGCATAAGCCTGCTTTCTTGCATCATATGCCTCTACTAATGCTAATGCTAATGCATCAGGGTACTGATGAATGTGCACAGGTAGTTGTTGTTGTGCTTGGATTTTTCTGGTGCAAAGGCTACTTAGGCCATATTGCACCTATCACAGTACTTAATACTAATTTTATTGGCTTCTATGGAAGCAGTTAGAAACTGTTATATAAACCTATTCATTTCAGAAAGAAGAAAAAATTCTGTAAGATTTGAATTTTCGTCTATGATTCATCTACAATTCCTGTAAGTTTGAGAGAGAAGTGAATGAAATTAGATGGGAATTGTTATACAAGGTGCATTCCAGGAGTATGTGTTTTACTGTGAGTGGCCTGTGGCAATGTGAACACTGTGGAGGGTCATTACCTGATAACAGGAATAGATGGGTCAAATGAGTGTGGCCTATTCGGGCTCTGGCCAGGACAACCACTTCTTGTCTGTTTGTGTGGACATTGGAGGCCCATAATTGAGGTACAGGTTTAATTTCAAGGAGTTTGTTATGAATATGCATTTGCCACTGTAGTGTCTATCATTCCTTATATATATTTCATATATGCATTTTGTAATGAGTGAACGGGACCAAAAAATTCATTGGGGATGTGCTGGATGGATGCTTGGCAGAATCATCTGCAGTTTCGTTTCCCGGTATTACAGTATGGCCTGGGATCCAGCAGAAGACAACCTTTTGCTGATGATCTCGGAGACGAATCAACTTTGATCTGATGAGCTGTAGTAATGGATGAATAGGTGGGGAAATCTTTTGCATTACTAATAGGGCACTTTGCGAGTCTGTGAGATTATGCTCTTTTCAATTGAGAGATGGAAAATGTTTTCCACAGCAAGCTTTATGGCATATAATTCAGTGGTGTAACTACTGCATTCTGTCGGATTTGTTTGTTTGTTTTAGAGTTTTATGGCGCATTAGCATCTAAGGCTATAATGCGCCAAGTCAAAAGGATGTAGAATATAAAATTATTTGTATATTATTGTAAAAGAATATACGATATAAAATGTTCATATAACATAAAACGATAAAAATATTCTAGATAGAATTATTTAGATTAATAAGTTGTAAAAGGTTAAAAATAGCTGACGCATTGTCATTGTCCGATAAAATCTGTCTGAGTGTATAAGGTTCAGACAGATGGCTATAACATAAACGGCGGTCATTATAAAAAGACGGACATTCAATTAAAATATGACGGACTGTTAAAATGGTGTCACAATTTCTACATATAGGACGATCGTCTGCCCTCAGCAGATAGCAATGTGTCAAGTGACAATGTCCTATGCGGAGCCGAGATAGAACAACTTCCTCTTTTCGGTTCCTGTGCAGACTAGATTGCCGATGTTTAATTACAGGCTTAATTTCATATAACTTGTTTGTTGTCTGTCCATGCCATGAGTGTTGCCATTGGGATACCAGTTTCTTTCGAATTACCGGCCTGCAGTCTGTATAGGGGACTAAGAGGCAAGAGTTAAATAGGTTTGCTGATTTGGCTGCAGTGTCTGCCAAATCATTTCCTGAGATCCCAATGTGGCCTGGGATCCAGCAGAAACGTACATCAAATTTGAATTGTTCCTTGAATTGTTCCGGATACTGCTGTATCCGGGTCAGGACAGGATGAGGGTTGAACCTCATCGATGATAAAGCCTGCAATGAACTCAGAGAATCGGTATATATAATATATTTTTATGGTGGGTGGTTTGTATACGATCTAAGGATAGCTCAACCGCATGCAGCTCTGCAGTGAACACACTGCATTCGTTAGAGATCTGCTCAGATACCGGGGTGTCTGGGAAAACAGCTGCAGATCCGACAGACATTTCTGACCTCGAGCCATCTGTGTAGATGGGCAAGAAGTCAGCATGTTCCGAGCGCCCAGCTAAAAAGAGCTGCAGGTAGATGGTGGATGAAGTATTGTCCTTTCTCCAATTGTTAAGGGAGAAGTTGCAGTTTGGGACACGAGCATGCCAGGGTGGAAAAGGTTGCCCTGGTGATGGGGCAACATTGTCTAATGTGTTGTTCAAATCATCGAGTAGTCTTTGGATATGAATACCGGATGGTTGATTGTACAGATTATCCCAAAGTGGCTCAAAAACATGTGTCCACGTCGGATGGTCTGGCAGGGATTTCAGTTTCAAAACATACTGTAGAGACAACTGTTTCCTGCGAAGCGATAACAAGGGCTCATTCGCTTCGACATAGAGGCTATGGACAGGAGAAGTTCGAAATGCTCCAGTGGCAATACGGATCGCCTGATGGTGGATGGGATCCAGCTATCGGAGTACGCTGAGTCTAGAGGATGCATTATACCTGTCACCCGTAATCTAACTTAGATCGTACGCGTGCACGATAGAGGCGCAAAAGGGTACATCGGTCAGCGCCCCAAGAATGTGAGGAGATTGCACGTATAATATTCAAACCTCTCGTGCACTTCACACGTAGTTCATGGATGTGTTCTAGAAAGGTCAGCTTTTTATCAAATATAAGCCCCAAAAATCTAGTCTCATGTACTACTGGGATAGCATTTTGTCCAAGCCTCAGTTCAGGTTCAGGGTGAAGATTGCACTTTCTGCAAAAATGCATGCAAACAGTCTTTTGTGGAGAGAACCTGAACCCGTCATTCGTTGCCCATGAGTTCAAATGGTCAATGGCACGTTGCAGTTGCCTCTCAATTACCCTCATGTTGCAGGAATGACAGAATATGCTAAAATCGTCAACATACAGGGCACAGTTTACAGTTGGAGGAAGTTGTTCTGTGATGGAATTCACTTTAATGGCAATAAGCATGACACTTAAAACGGATCCTTGAGGTACTCCCTCCTCTTTGCTAAAAGAGCGAGAGAGAGTAGATCCTACACGGACTTGGAAAGAACGGTGACATAAAAAGTTTTTAATAAAATTGGGGAGATTACCTCTAAGGCCGATGCTGTAGAGGTCTTTTAAAATTCCAAATCTCCAATTTGTGTCATACGCTTTTTCCATATCGAAGAACACCGACACCAGGTGTTCTCGTTTTAAAAAGGCATCTCGAATGGAAGTTTCGAGCCTGATTAAATGGTCCAAAGTTGACCTATTCCTACAGAAGCCGCACTGAAATCTGGAGAGGCTGTTGTTGTTTTTTGGTTTTTAGGAGCATTAGCAACTAAGGCCATATTGCTCCGGGAATATGCGGTGGTCATTCCCTGACCTTTCCGCATCCTCCGTATTTGGTGGTGACGGGCTCGAACCACAGTCTAATCAAGAAGCGTGTGCTACGCACTGCTGCTCCTTCCCACCTGGCTACGGAGACGCCTGAAATCTGGAGAGGAACCCATTAGCCTCCAAATACCAGATAAGGTGGGCATTGACCATTCTCTCCAGAATTTTGCACAGACAGCTAGTCAGAGCAATAGGATGGTAGTTGGTTGGGATTTTAGGATCCTTTCCTGGCTTAGGAAAGGCAAGCACGATTGCCTTATGCCAGGAATCTGGAAACTGCTCTTGAAATATTCTGTTATATAGAAAAAGCAGTTGGTTTTTGGATTTTGCAGACAGATGTTTGATCATATCATAATGGATAAGATCTGGTCGAGCAGCACTTGCCTTGGTAAGAGTTAGAGCTGTTTCTAACTCTTCCATGGTAAAGGGCCCGTTATAGGGATGAGACCTTTTAGATTTAAAGTTAATTGGCTGCTTTTCAAATTTATCTTTCCAGACAAGAAATTCTGGGGAGTAAGCAGATGTTGACGAGATGGCAGACAAGGTCTCCCCAAGTACATTTGGCTATTGCAGTTGGGTCTGCAATAACGCATCCATTATACTCCAGGACCGATGAAGGGTGTGATGTATATTTACCCTTCATTTTCCGGATTTTGTCCCAGATAGCTTTACTGCTGGTTGACTGGGTAATGGTGGATGTAAAGTGGACCCACGATTCCTTTTGGCTCTGACGATGAATATATTGCACGTTCGCACATGCACGTTTGAAGGCTAAGAGATTGGTTGTGGTAGGATATCGTCGGAATATCCCACAAGCTTTATTTTGTGCTTTTTTGCTGCTGTGCATTCAGTATTCCACCAAGGTTTTGGAAATGGCGGAAACCGGGTAGATGATTTCGGAATTGTAGCTGCATCTGCATGGACAATGCTTTCTGTGATGTACGCCACTGCATCATTGATAGGCTTCTGACTGACTACATTGATGTTGAAGTCTACCAGGTGTTGAAAGGTGTTCCAGTCAGCCTGATCAATCTTCCATCGTGGTAACCTAAAAGGTGAGCATGGCGTCCCTTTAAGTAGGCTGGTTATCACGGGGAAGTGATCACTTCCATAAAGATTCTCCTCTACCTACCAAGTGATTGAAGTGAAGGAAAGAGAGAGAGAGGGAGCATATAGAGAGGTCAATAGCAGAGAACGTACGGGTAGGCATGTGAAAAAAGGTGTCAGTTCCCACATTTAGAAGGGATAGGTCATTGTCATTGAGCATATGTTCTATGACACGTCCCCTTCCATTAACGTTTGCACTACCCCACAGGGTAGTGCAAACGTTATGTCCATTGAAAATCACCAAGGAGTAGGACAGAAGTAGGCAGCTGCACAATGAGATCATCAAGGTCTCTCTGGGAGATATCAGCCCCAGGTGGCAAATAAACTGAGCAGACTGTTATTAAGAACCCTACCGTAAGGCAAACCGCTACCGCTTCTATGTTGGTGGTGAGCACAATAGTTTGATATGGGGTAATGGTTGCCCAGAATTATAGCAACACCCCCATGAGCAGGTCCATCCCCAGTTCTGTCCTTTCGAATGATAGTAGTGTTACGAAGTGAAGGGTTTTCATTTGCCTTCAGGTATGTCTCTTGTAAGCAAAAGCAGACTGGCTCATGCTTTTGCAGAAGGGCCTTGATGTCATCATTGTTTCACCGGAATCCACGACAGTTCCACTGTAGGAATTTAGCCATTATTTTGGCTTGGTGGGTCCATCAGGTGGCTTCCGAGGTGCTGACGGCTTACCTTTTTCAGTTTTGGCTTTATCCTTCCTGGGGAAGTATGGATGCTGACCAGTGTCCATTTCCTCCTCAGCAAAGAGTTCCAAAACTGAATCTTCGGGTACCTCCTTCTGCTCGACATCCATGTTTTCTTGGGTACTAGGGGGTACTTCACCTTTCTTATTATTTTCTTTCGTAATTGCTTTTGTTACTTGTGTAGCATTAGGATGTACCGATATAGGAGTGGCAGCTGATTGGTCTTTCTGTGCAGGTTTTTGAGGACTTAAGAGATAACGTGCGATGGGAGTGAAAGATTCCTTTGGAGGAATGGTCATGTCTGTCTGAGTTCCGATGGAACATCTCCCTGCTACCTTCTGGGCGTAGGTAGGTTTGTTGATATTCTGGGGTTTCACTGATTTCCTTGCCTCCTGGTGTGATATTCTTCACATATAGAATTCTTCACATATATAAATGCCAAGAAGAGCAGGACAAACCAGATCGGACCTTTATGTAAGGGAAAGGGGATAGTAATAAATACACCAGCTGCCGTTGCAGATGAACTCAACAGTTATTTTGCATCGATATTTACAAATGAAAAGCCTTTTGTGGCAAAGGGAAATTGTGGGAGCGAAGTTAAAAAATATGTAATTAATGATATTGAAATTTCGCAAGATTATTTAATGAAAAAACTTTCGAGCCTAGAGACCAGTAAGGCTCCTGGAGTTGATGGAATATACCCTATAATCTTAAGAGAGGCGGCAAGCGAGTGCATTGAACCATTGAGGCTAATTATGCGAGCATCATTAGACTCTGGGGAGATTCCCTTGGATTGGAAAAGTGCAAATGTATCTCCCATACATAAGGGTGGCTCTAAAAGTGAAGTTGGAAATTATCGACCTGTCAGTCTGACTTCAGTAGTAGGGAAAATCATGGAGGCAATGATCAAGGGTGGAATTCAGGATCATTTGGATCGAATTGAAATTCTCAAGGATACTCAGCATGGTTTCGTAAAGGGAAAATCATGTTTAACAAATCTGGTTCGCTATTTCGAAAGGGTCACTCACGAGCTGGATTTAGGGAATAATTTCGACATTGTTTATTTAGATTTCAGCAAAGCTTTTGACTCAGTCCCACATGAGCGGTTGCTTTATAAGCTGGAACAGGTTGGAATCACTGGGAAAATCCTTAGATGGATAGAAGGATGGCTTCAGGGCAGGAGGCAGAGGGTTGTGATAAATG